>NW_022060254.1:5549648-6149648 GCF_007364275.1 Archocentrus centrarchus | reverse complement strand
ACAAATAAAACTCCATCCATTCATCCATCCATCCATCCATCCATCCATTGCAGGGGCAGGAGCCAAAGCAGAGAAGCCCAGGCTTCCTTCTTCCTACCCACCTCCACCAGCTCATCCAGAGGGACCCCGAGGCATTCCCAGACCAGCCAAGAGATATAATCTCTCCAGCATGTCCTGGATCTACCCCAGGGCCATCCTAATCAGATGCCTGAGCCACCTTAACTGGCTCCCCTTGATGTGGAGGAGAAGCAGCTCTACTCTGAGCCCCTCCCGAATGGCCGCACTCCTCACCTTATCTCTAAGGGAGAGGCCAGCCACCCTTCGATGGAAACTCATTTCTGCCGCTTGTATTCGCGATCTTATTCTTTTGATCACTACCCAAAGCTCGTGACCATAGGTGAGGGTAGGAATGTAGATCGACCGGTAAATCGAGAGCTTCGCTTTTACACTCAGCTCCTATTTTCCATTACAATAACATTTAATAACGTGCTTAATGAGAACTCAAATACCAATGTTGTCACTGAAAGATAACTGAATAATGAGAGAATGAAAACAAATATCATTTGCAATGCCTATTGTTTTTATTGCTTTTTATTTTTGTATTTTATTTTTTAATCTATTTTAACAGAAAAAGAAAATAAATGGGTGAATTCTGAAATGTCAAAAATAAGGTTTGGGGGCCGGAATTGGCCAGTAAAGTCTTAAATCTGGCTGACTGGGTGTTTCTGGAGGCCAAAAGGAGGGAGCTGCTCTAAAACTTTGTGCAAATTTAAACTGTAGGATTCTAGGAGGACTAATCATAGACTGTGTGAGCTTCAGCATATATTTTTATTTTTCCTGGTTTCTGACCTAAATCTGTGTTGTGTTGATTTCAGAGCATTAATTCATTTTTATTTTTATCTGAATAAATTGAATCATTTCTAGAATAGAGAAATTTAGACTGAGTTAAACTAATCAAGAGATCTTTAACATGAAGACACTGAATAATAGATCTTTCAAACTTCTGCTGTTAAATATGTCTCTTGGCTAACTGTAGTGTGTAGATTTTAATTTGATAGTCTTTGAGTCAGGGTGTTATATTTAATGGGTAAAAGTAATAAATAAAATCATGTTGAATAGTTAGACCTGATCAGACCACAGGTTCTATTCATATTTAAATATTGACCCCAAAGGCCTGCAGCTCAGACTCAATTTTTCAAACTAAAGACAGCAGGAAAAATCAGTACAATACAACTGGACTAGTTTTTCATAGATACCAGTAACTGCTCCCCGCTGATAAGGAAATGTGCCTTTTTACAGGGAATATTTGGCCTCGGACTAGAACATCTGTCTGTCACACTGTGGGTGGGAACATCTCAGTGTGATGGTTATCTGAGTATAAATGGCATTAAAAATCCCTGGTTTGCCAAGCAGAGGACTGACGTGTGGAGGATGGGAGTCTTGGGAAAATGGAGTGGTGTCTGAATTAGTCCAGGTTGTAATAAAACAATCAGCCTGAAAGGTTCTTTATGCCTCAGAGTTCCTGGTGAAGTTCTTAATAAATTTAAGGTGCAGCAGCAGAGTTTGTGTCACTGTATGTCTTTGGGTCAAAATTAAACAAAACTTAGATTGGGTTCATTATAATATTAAATCAGGAATGTTGATTAACCTCACAGAGGCTGATTGGAAAACTTAGTGATAGACCTGAACATCATTAACAGCAGAATAAAATGACAGATGTTACTTGTGTGGTTTACTCAGTCTAAATAATCTTTAACCAAAACAGTTCAATTCTTTAGATCATTGTCAACATTAGTAGAGAACTCAAATAAATAAATAAATCCTGTATCTTTAATGATGGGAAAATGTTTTGGGAAATCAGATGGATAAATTCTAACTTTTCCTCTTTTCCTAGGAATCAGTCACCTGGGAAAAGACATAAAAAAAGGGGGGTTTGAACCTGTAACGACAGGATCAATTATTCAGCAAATAAATACTAATTGATGAAAGTGTGATAATAAATATTTGTTTTATGTGATGTGCTCTAAACAGATATATTCTGAGGTTATGTTTTATGATCTTGTGTCTCGTGCTTTAGTCCACTTGCTTGGCATTTTTCTTTGTTTGGTCTTACTAATAATAATAATTATGTTTTAGAACGCTTTTCCATTCTTTACTGAAAAAGAGAGCTGCTCTCTCCCTCTGTGTGTGTGTGTGTGTGTGTGTGTGTGTGTGTGTGTGTGTGTGTGTGTGTGTGTGTGTGTGTGTGTGTGTGTGTGACCTTGTTTAGTATAAACATTGATTACAGAACTCAGTGGCTCACAGAAAATCATTTGAGAGCAACTCTGGCTTGTAGTGACTTATTGTGCTTTAAAATATATTATAATCATGCCATTTTGTTTGTTTTTAGTTTTAATCAATAGGTTATTAACCATAGGGGTGTTAATTTTTCACACCTGGATAGGTGTGAAAAAGGAGGGAGTTGTTAGGGGTTATTTTTTACTCAGTGAATAAAGGACAAATGTTTAAGGTAAACTCCAGTAAATTAATAATAAACAGTGGATCAACCAAATAATAAACAATTAAATAATACATTAGACAGAGAGCAACAGATCAGAAAGTTCTAGACTAACTTCTCTGTTTCAGAGCATCTTATCTTGAGGACCGGCCACAGAACGTACAATTAAAACATCACCAACGTCACCATGTTCTGTCATTAATCTGGACAAGCTTTCTCTGTATTGATTAAATTAGAACATCAGGAAGAAGATGTGCCTATGACTGAGAGGAATCTGAGTCATGAAAAACCAGCTTGACAAAGACTGAATGACGAAGGTCAACCAGAGATTGTTTATGTTTAGATAACAGGCTGTTTAAAGATGTTGTGGTTAGACAGAAACACGGGCTCAGAGAGAGAGAGTGCACACTCTTACTCTGAGTCCACACATGGCCATGTGTGTAAATTTTCTGATTCTTTAATATATTAAATGTCTTACTTTATTAATTAAAGTGTTTCATTTGTCTTCCTTCATAAACAACCTGATTACCTGTCAACAGATCGGTGCAGCGTCCGCATCCCTGCAGATGCAGCCCCGATCCGTCTGTCGATCTCCCGCTCCCTTCTCCCGTCACTCGTGAACAAGACCTCAAAATACTTGAACTCCTCCATCTGGGGCAGGAACTCACCCCTGAGCCAAAAAAGGCACTCCACCCTTTTTGAGGTGCTGATTCTCATGCCAGCTGATTTACAAACTGTTCCACTGTGAGCTGGAGGCCACCAGGCCAACAGGACTCCATCCACAAAAAGCAGAGACGAGATTCTGAGGCCACCAAGATGGAAGCCTTCCACCACCTGGCTACGCCTAGAAATTCTTTCCATGATAATTATCTGTGACAAAGGGCAATCCTGGTGGAGTCCAACACCCACAGGAAATTAGTCCACCTTATTGTCGGCTATATGAACCAAGCTCTCACTGTGGTTGCACATGTACTGAATGGCCAGCAACAATGGACCAGACACTCCATACACCCGCAGGACCTCACACAGGATATCCCCAGGAACACTGTAGAATCCCTTCTCCAAGTCCAAAAAGCACATGTAGACTGGTTGGGCAAACTCCCACGCACACTCGAACATCCTTAACAGAATAAAGAGCTGGTTCAGTGTTCCACAACCAAGATGAAGACCGCATTGTTCCTCTTGGATCCAAGGTAACCGGTGGACCCTCCTTTCCAGCACCCTGGCATAGACCTTACCAGGATGGCTGAGGAGTGTGATCCCCTGAAAGTTGGAGCACACCCTCAGGTCTCCCTTCTTAAAGATGGGGACCACCACCCCGGTCTGCCAATCCAGTGGCACCACCCCAGATTTCCACGCGATGTTGCAGAGGTGTGTCAACCAAGATGGCCCTACAACATCCAGAGCCTTCAGGAACTCAGGGCAAATCTCATCCACCCCAGGGGTCCTGCCACCAAGGAGTTGTTTAACCACCTCAGTGACCTCACATCCAGTGATGGTCAAGTCATCCCCATCGTCCTCAGACTCTGCTTCCACTACAGAAGGTGTGTCAGTGGGATTCTGGATGCTCTGTTATTACAGGTACATATGAAAAATCAGATAAAAAGTCTGAGAAATCAGACAGAAACTCTGAGTAAGGACCAGGTGGACGATAGATAATAACAAATAAAACAGGTTTTTGAACTTCCCAATTAGGATGGACAAGACTAAGAGTCAGGCTTTCAAAAGAATGAAAACTTTGGGTCTGTGATTAATTAATAAGCTGGAATTGAAGATTGCAGCTAATCCTCCTCCTCGACCTGTGCTTCGAGCATTCTGACAGTTACTGTGACTCGGGGGTGTTGATTCATTTAAACTAACATATTCATCCTGCTGTAACCAGGTTTCTGTAAGGCAGAATAAATCAATATGTTGATCAATTATTAAATCATTTACTAACAGGGACTTGGAAGAGAGAGACCTAATGTTTAATAATCCACATTTAATTGTTTTATTTTTTGGTGCAGTTGATGAAGCTGTATTATTTATTGTTTTTGCATTTTTATGCTTAAATAGCTTTTTGCTGATTTTAGCTTTGTTTTTTGGTGGTCTGGGAGCAGGCACCGACTCTATGGGGATGGGGTTTTGGGGGGATGGCAGGAGGAGAGAAGCTGCAGAGAGGCGTGTAAGACTGCAACTCTGCTTCCTGGTCTCAACCCTGGGTAGTCAGTTTTTAGGAGGGTTAATAAATTTGGCCAGATTTCTAGAAATGAGAGCTGCTCCATCCAAAGTGGGATGGATATTTTTAATACATTTTATTTTCTGTATATTTTATACACATTGTCTTATTTCTTGTATATATTTAGATTATATTATTTTATTTTAGAGAGTTTGACTCTCTGTTGCATGGCACTCAACAGAAGTGGTCCTCCAATCTCATGGTACATCCTGTATATTGAAAATAAAGGCATTCTCTATGCCATCTCTCCTAACAAGACCAGGTTTTCCACAGAAACTTTCCCCAGTTATCAATCTAACTTTTTTGTGGACACCACTCAGGCAGACAGCGATTCAAGGAGAACATGCAGCTGAACACCTCAAAATTGCTGAGGTTTTTTTGGAGGTGAACCTGTTGAGGCAGGGACCAGTGAGCTGGAAACCACCTTTAAATTGTTCCCATCTCCATGGCCTTATCAGAGGTGGGAATTTCAAAGACATAAACGTCACATTCCAGTTCTGTGGAAAGTCATGGAGCCTGTTTTCTGTCGTTGCCTGGCTCTCAGGCTGGGCAGTTTTATTGTATAGTTTTATTGTATAGGTTACCTTCTAATCTAAAGGTTGGTGGTTTGATTCCTGGCTGGTCCAGGCTGCATGCCAAAGTATCCTTGAGCAAGATACTGAACCCCAAGTTGCTCTCTGACACAAGCGTTGGAGGATGAATGTGTGTGAATGTTAGACAGTAAAAGCACTTAGCTTAGTTACACATGCAAGTGCTTGTATGAATGGGTGAATATAAACCTGTTGTATAAAGTGCTCTGAGTGCTCAGATAGAGTAGAAAAGCGTTATATAAGAACTAGTCCATTTACCATTCTTGGATGGTGGTTTGTGGGATAAAGGTGTTTTGCTGAACCTGCAACCTCTGAGCAGTAGCCATTAGTTTTTGTGTTGATTGTTAGTGTAATTAGCATGTTGGGGAAATGTGACGGTTGATGCTGTGTTCCTTTAACCATTTAATACATGAATTATGAGATTTATCAGTCAAGATTTATTTTCCTGTGTTTTTATTCCTCTTTAGGCATCAAAGGTGTTACAAACATGTTCACTCACCTGGACACCATGCCTATGTATTTAATTAGCCAGTAACAGAAAATGATTTTACATCCTCAGACCCACTGTCACCACTGCTAGCACTGACTAATCCTGATCTGTTACTTACATTCAAATAACATATAAAAATAACAAAAACAAATTCCTATGACTGGTGAAGGAGCCTGAAATCCAGCTATTTCCCCCCAGGTTTCTGCGTGTTCGTTTATCGAACAGGAATGACACCTAAACAACAGAATGAGGAGTCCAATTATTAAATTTAATTAAGCCATTTCAAACAGTTTACAGATTAATCTGGGTCAGACTCATGCCATGCCTGTGTGGGATGACATGGGTGCTGGTACATTCTAATTCAGCTTACAGTTTCATATAGTCACAGCATATCAGTCTCGGTTACATCATCTTAAAAAACAAGAAATGTGCCAGACAGAGAAAAAGGATTCCACAGCTGCTTCTCCCTCGACGTGTTCATTTATCATATTTAGTCTCGGTGTCCACTCCACTCAGGAGTCCTTGCTTCTGTTATTGATATAATGGTGACATAGCAGGAACAGTCTGACCTAAAACATTATGTACTTGTGTATTTTAATCAGTTATGTTATTTTCAGTCTAAGACAAATTTCTCAGGGAAATAAATGTACATTTAATAAAGACAAACATATACCATGAACTTCATGAAACTTCATAAAGACTCATTTCCTTCACTGGCCAGTAGGTGGCAGTGTATGAGATGATGCACAAGCATCCACTGTGCAGGCTGATCTGCAACTATTCTCACACAGAATTTCAGACAACGTAACCTTCAAAAATGACATCATTTAAGTCACTTTAAATCCATTTAGTTCAGTTTTCAAGCCTTCAAATCATTTCAGCCTCATCTTCACTCAAACATTCACATCATCTCCAGGATCCGGACATTTTTCCATCCACAGTGTGTTCTGTGTCAGCAGCTTCATCCAGATCAGTGTGATGTAACAGTGATGCTGCAGTTACTACAGTAAATGTTTCAGAGGAACTGACTGACAGTCTGACAGCTGCAGCTGCCTCATTATAAATGCGTGACATCATTGCTGTCTCCGTCCTTACAGCCTGTTGACGAGTGAACGACTGTAAAAGCTTCATGTTACAAAATAACAAACTAACGTCTAACTGGGATTTCAGAGCTTGTAGAAACACAAACGTCTGCAGATGAATTCGCTCCTCTGACACTCTGACAGACACTTTATGAATGAGGAAATGAATGGGAGTGTCAGACAGGTGGTTCAGGTGCAGCAGGAGGGGAGGAGTCAGAGAGACACTCAGAGGTTGTTGGATAAAACCTGCCAGTGAGCAGGTTAGGTTCACAGAGTCTGTTACCTCGGTAACTGACTCAGAGTTGGAGTTAGCTCTTTCTGGAACTGAAAACCCGAGTTTCCCTCATTTTAGGGTTAACAAACTTAGAGTTATTAGCAAAACCTGCTTTCTGGAATAGGTCCCTGGATTTGGCAAAGTTTCATTTCCTCTGGATAACCATTTTGATCCCAATGGATGGCACGACAAGTTATTTGGTCCACCTGAACTTTCCAACTGTACCATCCTGCACTATCTGTTCCTGCTGACCGCAGTAACCTGACCTCCTTAGTTTAGCCCTATTCAGGAAACGGGGCAGGATGGGAGGAGGTGGGGGAGCTGTCCTAGTGTAATGCCACTTTATCCACTAATGACTCAGACATTGATGATGTCTGGTTGAAGAATCAAACCATTTCTACTGGAGCCTATCCCAGCTGACATAAGGTGAGAGGCAGGGTACACCTGTACAGGTTGCCAGCCTGTAACAGGGCTAACACAGAGAGACAAACAACCGTTCACATCTGTGGGCAATTTAGAATGACCAATTAACCTAACCCCACTAACTGCATGTCTTTGGACTGTGGAAGGAAACCCACATACACACAGGGAGAACATGCAAACTCCACACAGAGGGAAAGAGGCCCAGGCCAAGGTGGAATCAAACCCAGACTATCAGTTATTCTAGCTGTGAGGCAGCAGTGCTGAACACTAGTACATTAACATTTACAAATAACATTTGTCCATGGAACAATAAAAAACTGTACAAGTAGAGAAACAGAGGGGGAACAAAAACCAAACAAAAAGACCAAATATCCACTATTTCAAACTCTACACAGCGAGAGGACCGGCACAAGGTGGAATTGAACACAGACCTTCTAAACATTCTTCTAGCTGTGAGGCAGCGCTGCAAACCACCACACCACCATGCTGCTGCTCATCAATCCAGTCTGTTAAAACTGGTATAAACTAGATTTTTAGTGGGTGCAAAACCTGATAATAATATTAAGTTGTTTGAACTCAAACACATAATTACAATAAGATCAAACAGTACAGTCTACTCAGAATTAATAAGTAATGTAGCAAAATGACAGCTGTTTAAGTAATATAAACTCACTTCATTTCAGTGGGAGCTGTTGATTGGACTTAAAAACAATTACAATAAAAAAGGACATGAAACAGTTCAGCTTACTCAGCATTAACAAGTAATGTACACAGACTAGAAAATTTTAAGTAGTAACTCAATATTTTTAAGTCCAATCAAAATCTGGGTTTTCAGTGTGGGCTCCCTGTTAAATCTAGAATAGAATTTAAAATCCTTCTCCTCACCTACAAGGTCTTGAATAATCAGGCCCCATCTTATCTCAAAGACCTCATAGTCCTGTATCACCCCAACAGAGCACTTCACTCTCAGATTGCTGGCTTACTTGTGGTTCCTCGGATACTCAATGGCCATTAGAAACTGAATGCGTTGCATAAAATGACACAAAATTCAGAATCTTTCGGATGCGTACTTATTGTGTAACCTACACACACCTAAATGCACTGTGAAAAAATTATGTTGCCATCAAGCGATCGCTGATGTTTCTAAACAAGAGGAAGAAACAGATTCTGGGTTCATCCAACTCTCATGAGAAAACAGCAGCAGGGAGAGTTTCAATGACCCGGATTAGCATCCAGCTGTCTGTCTGAGGAAAAACGCAATCTTTTTACTCCTCACTGTATATTCATTGTATGGGTTCATGCTTTGAGATATGAACTCATGTTGCCAAATGCAGCACTCTGATTGGTCAGATCTGTATATTTACTTCTGACAATCAGAAAAATCAAACTTGATCTGAAAAAATAAATGCCGCAAATTCGTCCTGTGAAATGATGCGGTTGGTGTGAACAGCTGCATCAAGAACAGGTGAGTCCAAAAAAACATTTTTAACACATGAAACATTCGCAAAAAATGTAAGCGTCCGGTGTGTAAAGGCATTAAAAGTAGAATGGGAACACAGAAAAGTACCATCAGATTTTGATTGACCATCCATCTGGAAACCGTCTTATTGGCAACAGTGTCATTGATTAGCATCCCAAACACACTGCCAATGTTGTAAGGATTGGAAACACACAACTGAACACTGCATTCATGAATTAGACTCCCCGGAGCCCAGACTTCAACATTACTGAAGCAGTGCAGGATCATCCTGACAGAGAACGGAGCAAAAGGCAGCAAAGATCCAAAGAAGAGCTTGAATGTCCTTTTAGAAGCCTTGAGAACTATTTCTGAAGACTACTGTCTCCACTGTTCAATTACAAGAAACCTGCCCATGCAATTTCAGGCTGTGTTGAAGAATAAATTAATACCAAACACTGACTGTTAAACTCATTAGACCTATACAGATTGTTTTTGCCTCATGTACCGTATTTCCATGTACACTTAAGACTTCTGGACAATACTATATGTCTCCTCAGCAGTAATTATCCTCCACATAAAGGTCAGGGCAGTTTGAAACAAGTCACTGGTTGCTCTCTGTGTAAGACTGAGGCAGATGTTTCGACCATGGAGCACATGGTTAGAACATCTGTTCCATGGAGTGATCTAAAAAGCCAGCAGTACTGGAAGAGGTCCAGAGGTGCACAAGTAGGCGGCAGTGATGGAATAGTTGCCTTGAAAAAGTAATCTGATTACTGATTACTCCTTTAAAAAGTAACTTAGTTACTTTTCTGATTACTTAATTTTAGAAGTAACTAAGTTAGATTACTAGTTACTTTATTAGTTACTTTCAACAGCTGCCGGTGTTGTGCCAAAAAGTGATTGTCTGCCATAAAGTGATCCTGATGTTTCTGTGTTTTTTTCTGTGTAATGTATTTGCTTATATTGGTAAACAGAGTGCAAGCAGCATGATTTATGAGGGGCTTATATATAAAATGAAGAAATAACCTGTTTTTCAACCATCTTTAGGAGTCTGTGTTATTGTACCTACATTATAATCAATCCAGAGCTTTTTGGCCACTTCAAATATCTTTATAGATCTGTGATGTTATATGAGCCAGATTTCTGTTTAAAAAAACATTTTTAATGTCAATGACAGTTTTTACCTTGATGAAAAAAAAGACAATATATAAAAGTCACTTTGCTAAAAACTGAGTGCAGCTTCTTCTTGTGATAGAAATGCTGTTTCTCACTCAGAATGACCTGATATTATCATGAGAGATATGTTTGACACATTTCACAGATTATAGGTCAACAAGTCATTTACAGCCATTTAAAAACAGGTGATCATTTTATGGCAAATACTGAAAATTGCTTTTTGGCAGACGATCACTTTTTGGCACAACAGCAGCAGCACCCCCCCCCCCCCGCCGCCTCAACATAAGGTGAGTCAGCTGTGTTTAAGGGCAGCAATTCCTCTACTACATACTGTTTCTCCAGCTTCTTCAGCCCCCCCCACTTACTTGTTTGTACCAAAGTCCAGTTTTTGTTGTTTGAGTGCTGGCGGGCTCCTGCATTAGCCGCAGCTCTGCTTCACCACATGGTGGGACTCGCTCTGTAAGTTTGACTGCACCGTGACTCCAAATGTTTCTTCAGATATGACGTAGTGTTTTTGAAGCTAGATAGCACTTTGATATTGTCATCTTTAGCTGACACAAGCTCACAATAGTTACTGTATTTCAGCTAGAAAACGCGCATCTCTCTCCTCCCTCCATTGTTTATGTTTGTGTCGCTGCGCTGTTATTGTCCTCATGATGAAAACGGGACTTAACTGTCGCATCTGCCAGACATCACTCCCCGAGACACAAAAAAGCAAAAATATATCTTTTAATGACAAAAATAGTAACACACAGTGACTTGGATAAGTAACTTTAATCTGATTACTGGACTGCACACACACATATATATGTGCGTGTGTGTGTGTGTGTGTGTGTGTCTGCCTGGATAAGGCAGAAATTAGAATCAGTTGACAATGTGGAATATATTTTTGTTGTTAAGGAACTGAGATGTTTGCACACACTGTACACTAGCACAACTGATGACCACCTCCATGCATTCTGCCTCTGTCCACCAATACAAAACATCTGGACAGAAATAACCACCAAACTTTCTCAAACCTCAATCCCCTTGGCATCCACTGTGTTTTGGAGGTGGATGCGCTCTCGTGATCTCCGGTCATAAGCAGTGTTTTCAAGCTGTGCTGTGTTGTTGAAATTGAGCAGAATAACATGAAACACAATTAGTTAATCTCTCTTTGCTTTGAATTGGGATATTTTATAACAAGCAGTCCGACATTAAGCGTAGCGGTGAACATTTTAACCTGTTAACGGGCCGAACCAAAATCACCTGAAAAAAACTTTGCCCTCTTATTATTGGCTCTAGAAAATCCATGTTGTTACCTGTTGAATGGTCGAGTCCTGTCCGGTATGTAGTGGATTTTATATGGAAGGCTAGACCCTCCCATATTGATTGACACTTCATTCGGCCAATCATTTTAAGAAATGGGTTTTCCAGAGCCAATAATAACCAGGGGGCGTCACGTAGCTTTTCGGTTGATTTTGGTGCAGCCAGTTACATGACTGGCCGAATGAGCTGTCAATCAAAATAGGAGGGTCTAGCCTGCCATATAAAATGCACTACAGCCGTCCCGCTTACGGGACGTGACTGTCCATCGACGAAACCCTTGATCTTGAGGGGAGAGAAGCTAGAGACTTGAGGCTCCGGCATACCATGAACGGTTCAGAGACAATTTGAAATGAGGAAAAAAAACTCTTTGTTAACTGATTAAGTTGTGTTTTAGACTGCTTATTGCTAGCGGATCTATTGTGACTCAAAGTACGGACATGACCGGTTCTGAATGACGGCTTTACAGCAGACAGTCGCACCAACTCTTGCTGGTATGCAGTACCAGTGCAGAATCTTTTAGTGGTACGCAGTACCGGACTGTACCGGCTTACTTTCACCCCTGGTCATTACCGAAAAAAGTAATCAGATTAGAATAATGTGTTACTTAGTAACATATGGGCTAATGGGCTAATGCATTACTTAGTAATCCATTACTGACAACACTGATTATATAGACCTTCATACTGAACATTTCACACCAACTGTAACAACTGAACAAAAAGAGAAGGGACAAAGTGGAGGGCGAAAGAGGACACGTTACAACATTTTTGATTCCTGGAAGCTCATGCTCCTGTGGAAGAGATAAACAAGAGTGAGTCTCAGCTAAGAGTCCTGATGAACACATTACTCATTGCACAGTACATTTTGTTTGAGACGTGGAATCTTGTTGAGACGTGGAAGCTGGTTGAGATGTAGAATTTTGTTGAGACGTGGAAGCTGGTTCTTCTGTGGAAGAGATAAACAAGAATGAGTCTCAGCTCAGAGTTGTTATGAACTTATTTCTGCATCAGTCACATGAGCACATCACATGACTGAATATGCTTTTCCTCTCAGGTGTGTTTTTCTAAAATATTGGAATCAGTGACACTGATGAAAGCTGCCAGACGTATGCAGACATGGGTTTCAGCTGTCGCAGTCCTCGTGTCGAGCCGCTCTTGAACCAGAGACGGTGTCAGAAGCGTCTCTCCTGGGCTAAAGACAAAAAGGACTGGACTGCTGCTGACTGCTCCAAAGTTATGTTCTCTGAGCAAAGTCAATGTTGCATTTCCTTTGGAAATCAAGGTCCCAGAGTCTGGAGGAAGAGAGGAGAGGCACAGAATCCACACTGGCTGAGGTCCAGTGTAAAGTTTCCACAGTCAGTGATGGTTTGGGGTGCCATGTCATCTGCTGGTGTTGGTCCACTGTGTTTTCTGAGGTCAAAGGTCAATGCGGCCGTCTACCAGGAAGTTTTAGAGCACTTCATGCTTCCTGCTGCTGACCAACTTTATGGAGATGCAGATTTCATTTTCCAACAGGACTTGGCACCTGCACACAGTGCCAAAGCTACCAGTACCTGCTTTAAGGACCATGGTATCCCTGTTCTTCATTGGCCAGCAAACTCACCTGACCTTTAACCCCATAGAAAATCTATGGGCTATTGTGAAGAGGAAGATGTGATACGCCAGACCCAACAATTCAGAAGAGCTGAAGGCCACTATCAGAGCAACCTGGGCTCTCATAACACCTGAGCAGTGCCACAGACTGATGGACTCCATGCCACGCCGCATTACTGCAGTAATCCAGGCAAAAGGAGCCCCAACTAAGTACTGAGTGCAGTACATACTCATACTTTTCAGTTGGCCAACATTTCTAAAAATCCTTTTTTGGATTGGTCTTAAGTAATATTCTAATTTTCTGAGATACTTAATTTTGGGGTTTTCATTAGTTGTCAGTTATAATCATCAAAATTAAAAGAAACAAACATTTGAAATATACCAGTCTGTGTGTAATGAATAAATATAATATACAAGTTTCACTTTTTGAATGGAATTACTGAAATAAATCAACTTTTTCATGATATTCTAATTTTAAGACAGAACCTATAGAATTACCCGCATACTGTACACACATGATGTCAGTGAGTGTGAGCTGATTGATGTGTGCACAAACGGTGCCCTCTTATTATTGGCTCTACAGCTGCACAAACAGCTGCACAAACAGCTGCACAAACAGCTGCTTTACTTTCTGCTGACTCACACATTTATTCTCACACAGCTGCAAACAGCTGTTGGACTCACCTCTGACACTGAGAGTCACCACTTTCTGTAGCAGCATGATTCCATCCTTGTTGCAGACGGTGCAGGTGTAGACTCCACTGTCAGTAAGTTTGGGGTCTTTCAGTGTCAGACTGAAGTCTTTATTTCTCAGTGGGTCTCTCTTCATCTCTGTGCGATATCTGTAAACCTGATCCTGTGAGAGAGGGTGATTCTGGCTGCTGTCATACATGAGGACCATCTTGTCTTCAGGGTGAGTGAGTCTCCACTGCACTTTGACATCTGGAGGAAGCTCATCTGTGATTTTAAACGGCAGCAGGACAGACCTCTGGCCCTGTGTCACCTCCACCATCTCTGTCTGGAGAACTGAGAGCAGAACATGAGGGATACAGTCAGTTACAGTCAGTTACTGTCAGTTACTGTCTGACAGACAGACAGACAGACAGACAGACGTCAGTGAGTGTGATCCTCCATCATCTCCTCTGCTGTGGAACCAGCAGCTCTTCACTCCTGTTTCAGTGTTTCTTCTGACTTGGAGCTGAACTGATTGTGTGTTGATGTGTGAGGCTGCACAAACAGCTGCTTTGCTTTCTGCTGACTCACACATTTATTGTCACACAGCTGCAAACAGCTGTTACACTCACCTCTGACACTGAGAGTCACTGATTTCTGTAGCAGGACATGTCCACACTTGTTGCAGACGGTGCAGGTGTAGACTCCACGGTCACTAAGTTGGGGGTCTTTCAGGGTCAGACTGAGGTCTTTAGATCTCAGTGGATCTTCATTCATCTCTGTGCGATCCCTGTAATCCTGGTCCTGTAGGAGAGGCTGGTTGTTGCCACGTTTATACACGTGGACATTCTTGCCGTTGTGTGTCCATGCTACTTTGACACCCCAAGTTGTGCGATCTTCAGTTATAAAGGGCAGCACAACAGAGTCCTCTCCCTTTATCACTTCCACCATCTCCACCTCAGGATCTGTGAGGAGAACACAGCAGAAATTAAGCGTACAGATGAAGCCACTCAAAGTTGCCGCTCCCAGCCGGCTGGAAGTCCCCCTCCTTCTTCTGGGCGTATCTACTTCCCAGCATGACCACACCCCTTTCCCTCATTTGCAGAGTGTCACCAAGAGGTGGCGCTTTCTTCACAAAAACTTTGACTTCTGTGATTCACAAATGTTTTGTTAACATTTCATGCTGAAGTATTTTCACTGTCTAAAACAAACCTGCAACCAGTGAAGGAACAAGTTTGGAAAATCTAAAATATATAAATTTTTAGTCAGTATGACCTTTGACACATTTTCCACTGCAAATCACCAAATCAATTTATTTTTGTGAATCTAATAAATAAAATAATTTTGTAGCGCTGCGCTGAGCAATCTACGCTTTCTCCCTTTTCAGTCTCAAGAATCAAGAATCAAGAATCAAGAATGCCTTTATTAGTCCCACAAATGGGGAAATTGCAGTTAACAGAACATCCATCCAAAACAAAAACATAACACAGACAGGGGGGACAGATGTCTGAGGTCATGCAACCGTTTCTCAACGGCGCTACCTTTAGCAGAGAGACAGAAAGAGATACATTGGGATAGTTAGGTTCAAAAAATCATCTCATACTGTGTTCATAAAGAACACCTTACGAGGTTCCAAAAAACACCTCAGCAAAAAGCATATTGCACATATAAAGCCAGGATAGCAGTATGGTGGGTAGGGTCAGGGTCAGGAGGGGATGCAGACGGAGACGAGAGGGTGGGGGGCATTGTGGAGCCCAGATGCCAGCTCCCAGCCAAACAGTTCGCTGATAGTGATGGAAGTTCATCAGCGGCCTTGGTACACCAGATCCAGCTTCACAAATCACAGAGAGGGCTGAGGGGGATAGCGGCCTTCACACATAGTTCTGGAGAGATATGATTGCCAGCCAAGGCCGGCTAGGGAGCCGAATTCTGATAATGCAGATGTTGTTTTGGAACAGGCTGCTTGTTTTTTTTCAACAGCCTTCAGTCTCACTGGGAAACCATTCAATAAATCCAATAATCCAAATTCGTTAGTTACCGTCCTCACTGAGCAGAACCGTACCTTATCTCCAGATCGAACCCCTCTCACCTGCTACTCCCCAAGTCTACGGCTCAGGTTCATCAGGCTTTGAGTCTGAGTCTGTACCATTCTGGTCAGCCCATCCACCTGGGTCGGCAGCCTCTGCAGATGTCGAACTGCCGTCCAGGTTTTCTTGATTTCTCGGTAAATCAGGTATCCTCCAAGCCCAAACAGAAAAGATACCGCTACCAGATAGCCAAATATGTAAGCGTCTTCCACCTCGAGGGCCGAGAAGCACACAGGTCTCCACGAGCTCCAAGAGTCGATGACGTATCCAACCGGGTCTGTTCCACTCGGACACGCAGGCTCCCCTTTCCCAGATCTCATAGTGGAAAAAATTCGATCGATGGTCTTGAAGGCCCAGTTTGCCAAATCCATATTAATCTTATTCTTATTCGAACAGTGTGCAAGAGACGCGCTCACAGCAAGCAGCAAGCAGGAAAGATAGGGAGGGCAGGGAGAGAGATAGAATGCGACCGTCCCCGTCAGAGGCTGGAGCAAGACACTCCTGTTAGAAGTTCTGCATGTAGTTCCACTTTTATCAATTATAAAATTATTTTATAAGTTACCTACTAAAGGGAGCTTATGATGTGTCATGGGCATTAATATGAACACCCACCGCCTCCTCCCACTTCTGCTCCCTGGTGTCAAACCTGATTTGCATGACAGATTTGTCCCAGCTGTCCTTCCACCATCAGACAGATGAGTCTTCTCAGAAATGTGTCCTGAAGATAAACTGATTGATACTCATTAATCCTGATTTTTGGAATTTTTTAAAAGGCTCTTAAAAATAAACTATGAATTACTAAAAAATGGCACTTAATAATGGGTTTTATGGCGTGATGAGCACAAATTGGAAATTTTTGTTCAAATTATAATCGATGTATGGAGGAGATCAGGAGGGAGGTGCAACATTGAACATCTACAGCTGTCTGTGAAACACAGAGGAGGTTCTGGTTCATGGTTTGAGGCTGCATTTCATCCACTGGTGCTGAGATGTTCTCAAAAATCTTATCAGCACAGAAAAGTCTCAAACACTCTGACACTGCAGTAAAAGCATGCCTGGATAGAAAAACACACAATGGAGCACTAACAGTCATGGATTGGCCTCCCCAGAGCCCAGACTTCAACATTACTGAAGCAGTGTGGGAGCGTCCTGACAGCGAATCAAACAAAAGGCAGAAACATCCAAAGCAGAGCTTTGAATGACCTTCAAGAAGCCTGGAGAACTGATCCTGAAGACTTCAGAAATGACAGAAAGCTGCCTCAGAGAGATCAGACTGTGCTGAAGAATAAAGGAGCTCATACCAAATACTGACTTTCAGGCTTCATTTTGAACCTTATAAACTGCATTCATGTATGTTTCAATAAATGGCTGTACATGTTTCCGGTAAAATATAAAGAAATTAGAGATTTTGGAGTACTGAGCCACCAAATTAAAATGAATTAGGGCCGGTTTACCCGACACCGTTTCCACTGGGAATGATGTCATTTTTATGCATTTCAGCCTTCCGTTTACACGGTGGTCTTTCAGAAACAATCTCCATTTACACGGAGACACGTGAATCTGTGAAAACGATGTAGTTCCCATGCCAGGCCAAAAGTTGGCATTTTCTTTTTGCAAAGCTTGTTTACACAAGACGCGCATGCGTGGAGGGACACAGTAGGAAGTGTGGAAAATTGTTTCCAAAACGGCCAATGTGAGAGGTTTTGTGTGGACTGACGATGAGGTTGGATCACTGCTGCACACAACACTGAATTATAAAACGGCAAAAACACAAGAAAAGCACAAGAAGCACACGTGACTCCGCGATACTGTTTATCAATTTGTGCATGTGCAAAAAACTGTGGTGGTCACAACCATATTGCGCATGTGCGAGTCACCCATTTCCAAAACACAGCGTATTCATCAGTTTACGTGGAAACGTTTGCCAGTGTGTTTCTCAAACGCTCTACTCTGGACCCCCGTTACCGAAATACATCATTTTCACTCCATTGTCGTGTAAACGGAAGGCCGAAATGCATCAAAATGTTCGCGAACGATCCGGCTCTAAGAACCAGTTGCTGGTAGTGACACTTTTCTATTTTTTGTCTTTTCATTTGTTTGATTTTTTTTTTGTGGAAGCCGATGAGTGGTAAGATGAATGGTAGTATATGAGCGTCTACACTGAGCGGGAGGGGAGGGGGCACGGACACACTGCGCAGTGAGTAAACAAACACCAGAGAGGGAGGGGCTCCTGCCAAATGGAGACAGGAAAGAGCCAGAGGAAGTTGTGCTTTACATAGAGGCTACACACGGGAATGGTGAGGAAAATGAGTGACGGGAAAAGTAGTAAAGACTGGAAACATTTTAACCTTATACCTCCAAACATGTCGAAGGAGACACAGCGTATTTCAAAAGTGCCGGCGTTTGTGGACTTCCAGTCACAAATACCACAACACCCCTACATGACTGAAATGTAATTTCAGAGCTTTCAGGAATAGGATAGGATAAACGGTTGCGGAGTTAGGGTAAAAAGCCAGCTGATCAAAGTCCTTTGATCAGCAACTCGGTGAGACGCTACGTCTTAATCAGCTGTTCGCGGCTAGTAAGGGTAGGAAACTGGCGATTCAGCAGCGATCGCCTGGTGTTAAAAGATTAATGTGATAGACAGCGTGTAGACTGCAAATTTTAAATTTAATATCAAGCAGGCTCCACAAACAACCTGCACAGGCATATACGAATTATTCATCCCTCGTGCAATAAGAGGAACAAAACAGGGCAGGTCATATCAGGTAGGAGAAACAGGATCAACTCCTCAAAGGCCCTTGGATTTTCTGAGTTCCAATCTTTTGTTTTATAATTTGTATTTGGAGCACTCTATTATATGTTGAGTATATAAAGAAACGTTCGATATAATGTATGTTTTAGTAATTCATTTTACACTTTAAAAAAAAAAAAAAAAAAAATTAAAATATAAGGAGCCATTTGGGAGCTGAAAGAGCCGGCTCTTCTTTGGGAGCCGACCCTAAAGAGCCGGCTCTCTAAAAAGAGCCGGAATTCCCATCAATAGTAAATGGGGCCTTAGACCAGCGCTAACTTTAGGACGTGGGGGCAGGGAAACGGTCTGGGTGATGTGGCTGAGAGCAAAGCTCATGGTGCTTTCCAGAAAACGGGACATTCAAATACCAGCTTAGACCACTTTATGAATTCCATAAATTTAAGGTTTTCCAATTTGACAGTTTTTGGTGGTTTATTTTTTGGTGTTGAAACCGCGAGTTTCTCTCGAGTAGAGTCCGTGCTCTTATTATTGCTCCAAGTTAACAAGAACGGTCAAAAGCCGCTTTTCCACCGACAAGATGCCGGTGCCAGTATTTGAACCATTCGGCGGTTTTTCCACCACGAACGCACTTGGTGCTCGGTCAAAAAACGGGTTCAACTCCGGCCCCGCTTTCCATCACCCTATTCTAAAGAGAATCGCTGTGCAAATTCCAGCTATGAACAAGAATGCTTCCATTTTACTTCTGCTTGGCAGAGACATTCTCAGAGCTCACAAAGTCAGACAGCAGATTAATGGCCCCGACAAAGCACCCTTTGCACAATAGCTGGACATAGGATGGGTTTTGGTGGGTGACGTTTGCTTAGGAAGGGTCCATAAGCCTTCAATCTGCAGTTTCAAGACAGATGTTCTGGAGAACATTAGACCCTCACTCTTCAGACCATGCACAAGCCATGTGCATGTCAAAGAAAGAGTTGATGTGTTCATCACATGGTGCATTACAAGGTTGTTGGGATAGTGGAATGGTAGGGTCCATTGGAAGCACAGTTTTCATGACAACAGATGATGATAAACCTGCATTATCAGTAGAAGATGAACACTTTCTAACAATAATGGATAAGCAAGTTTTCCAGAGTGAGTCTAGGAGCTGGGTAGCACCTCTCCCCTTTCAGTCTCCAAGGTCACCACTACCAAACAATCGGGAGCAAGCTGCAACTCATCTTTCTTTTTTAAGATGCACCTGAGATCGCAATCTAAATAAGAAAGAGCAGTTTATTGCTTTCATGCAGCGAGTATTTGACAACAACCATGCAGAACTAGCACCTCCATTGGAAGGAGGAACAGAATGTTGGTATTTACCAACTTTTGAAATCTATCACCTGAGAAAACCAGATCAGATCAGAGTAGTTTGACTCTAGCGCTCAGTACAATGGCATCTCTCTGAATAATTTACTACTCACCGGACCAGACCTAAATAACAGTCTCTTAGGTCTACTCATCCGCTTTAGGAAGGAGCAGGTGGCGGTGATAGCAGACATTGAGCAGATGTTTCATTGTTTTGTGGTGAGACAGGAGCATCGAGACTACTTATGCTTTCTGTGGTATCATGATACTGACCTAAGCAAACATGTTGAGTACAGGATGTGGGTCCATGTGTTTGGTAACAGCCCCTCACCAGCGGTGGCCACCTATTGCCTTAGAAAAGCTGCTCAGAGGGGAGAAAGGCAATATGGGTCAGATACCAGACACTTTGTAGAACGTGACTTCTATGTGGACGATGGCCTTGTTTCCTTACCAACAGAGAAACAAGCAATCTCCCTGATAAACAGAACACAAGCCTCTCTTGCAGAGTCAAATTTGAGGCTTCACAAGATTGTATCAAACAGCATAAATGTTCTCAGAGCATTTCCAGTATAAGATCATGCAAAAGACATCAAAGAGCTTGACTTAGGCACAAACTATTCCTACACAACGCAGCCTCGGTTTCAGCTGGGAAGTGGCTACAGATACTTTCACTTTTCAGGCATCTTCCAACAACCAGCCATTTACACGGCGTGGTGTTTTGTCCACAGTAAAAGCCTCTTCGATCCACTGGGGTTTGTGGCTCCCATCACTATTCAAGGAAAGTTCCTACTCAGAGAGCTGCCTGCATTAGGAAGCGACTGGGATGCGTTGCTCCCATCAGAAAAATACAGCGAATGGGAAGCGTGGAGGGAGTCATTACAGGAGCTCCAACAGCTACATATCCCTCAAGCTTATGCAATAAACTCCCCTTCAGAGGCCAAGCAAAGAGAAATCTGTATCTTCTCGGATGCCTCAACCAAAGCTATCAGCGCTGTAGCATACCTAAAAACAACAGACAAGGAAGGATGGATTAATACTGGCTTTATCCTAGGAAAGGCAAAACTGGCACCATTAACTGAACCCACCATACCCAGATTAGAATTGTGCGCGGCTGTGCTGGCTGTGGAAATGGCTGAGCTTATTGTTCATGAGATGGACTTGGAGCGTGATGCAGTCACCTTCTATTGTGATAGTAAAGTGGTGCTTGGATATATACACAACGAGTCAAAACGGTTCCGTGTGTATGTTCACAATAGAGTTCAAAGAATTCGGCAGTCCACACAGCCAAAACAGTGGCAGTATGTCCCTATGGAGCATAATCCAGCTGATCATGCCTCAAGGTCTGTCCAAGCTTCTCGCCTCACCAATACCAACTGGCTGACTGGACCAGCATTCTTGCATGAACCAAACAAGAGCTCAGTTGAACAGCAAACCAGCTTCCCTGAAAGGTTTGAGAGATTTTCTTCATGGAACTCTTTGCAAAGAGCACTCGCAACACTTATTCATATAGCCCGTTCCTTTCAGACCTCGACCCAAGTTCCCAATCAGTGTAGTGGATGGCATCAGTGCTCAAAACCACATACTGCCAGTGAACTATCCAAGGCAACATATATTGTTATACACTCTGTGCAAGCAGCTAGTTTCTCAGATGAGTTAGACACTCTCCAAAAAAGCAGCCTCAGCAAGAGAAGCCCATTGGCTAAGTTGGACCCGTTCATAGATGAGGAAGGTCTCCTACGGATTGGTGGCAGACTAAAAGTAGGAGAAGAACCCAATCATTTTACCTGGCAAACATCATCTCTCCACATTACTCATACAGCATTATCATGAGCAAGTGGAACACCAAGGCCCCGTCTTCACAGAAGGTGCAATTCGAGCTGCTGGATTATGGCTGATAAGTGGCAAAAGATGTGTAGGCAGAGTTCTTCATGGATGTGTCATTTGTCAGAAGCTGCGAGGCAGGATGGAAAGTCAGACAATGGCGCACTTGCCAGAGGAACGACTTAGCACATCTCCGCCTTTTACTTACACGGGCCTAGATGTCTTTGGACCTTGGAGTATAGTTAGCAAGGTGGCCAAGAGGATGTCTAGCCTGCAGCAAGAATTGGGCAGTACTATTTACTTGTCTAAGCACTCGTGCTCTCCATATAGAAGTGATCGAGTCCATGGATGCTTCATCATTCATTAACTGTCTCAGAAGGTTCTTTGCCAGCCGTGGCCCATCTAAACAACTACATTCTGACTGTGGGACTAATTTTGTTGGTGCTTGCAATGAACTTGAGTTCCATAAAGTTGTAAAAGACGCTAAAGTATAGAGGTATGTTAACAATCAAAACTGTAATTGGTTGTTCAATCCTCCACATGCTTCACATATGGGGACACATGGGAGTGCATGATTGGAGTGGCAAGGAGGATCTTGGATTTTATGTTGATGCGCACAGATCATTCTCATTTGACTCACGAAGTACTTTCTACTTTAATGGTGGAAGTAACAGCTATCATCAACTCCAGGCCTATAGTTCCTATCTCTACAGATCCAGACTCACCTCAGATACTTAGCCCAGTCTCACTCAAAAGCCAAGTGCACAAAGAAGTTCACAGAGAAGGATCTTTATAAACAGCAATGGCAGCAGGTACAGTGTCTGGCAGACTGCTTTTGGAGTCGTTGGAAAACGGAATATCTACACACACTACAAACTCGTCAGAAGTGGTTCAAGTCACATCCTAACATTGAGAAGGGCGACATTGTGCTGCTGAAGGATAGCAATGCAGCCCAAAATGACTGGGCTATGGCAATCATTACAAACACTTTTCCCAGTGATGATGGGAGAGTTCGCAAAGTAGAGCTTGAGGTCTCCAAGCAAGGATCAAACAAAAGATTCCTCAGGCCAGTATCTGAGATTGTTTTCCTTATGAAAAAGTAATACCAAAAAGACTTTCTTATAAGACACTTTACATGGCATCTTTATAGATACCAGGCGGGGAGTGTTCTGCCTTTGTTTTAGAGCCCCCTGGTGGGCCTTGTTGATTTTGCTGGTGTGACATGCTCCTTACCCCAGAACAGGAAGTGAGCTATGTCAGTGGAACAAGCAGGCTACATTTGTTGAAGGATTCCTGTAGTTATGTGTTGCAATCCTCCTTTTTGTTTATGCCTTTGAAAGCATCATCTGTAAGTATTTGTTAACCACAGACTACAGAGAAGCATTTCAGTGACATTTTGTTAAGTTGATGTTGTAAAGCCCAAGTTTGTTGTTAATATATATAGCTGGTGCAACTACATGTCATGTAGACATAGGATATCCTATATAGACATCTTTATCCTTTACTGCTCCTCTTGATTGTTGTGGAATATGTAAGTAAATTTAAAGGAGCATGGATACTGGTGTTATTTTACATTTGTATTTTGGTAGTTGATATGTGATATTGATATTTCTCTCTGCACTAACAATGTAGTGGCAGCTATACCTTAAGCATTACATACATACATTTAGTGTTATGTTGTATAACTGTGCTACTCATTTTGCTTATTGTATTTCTTTGTTTCTGTGGTTTATTTTCACTCCTATTCAATGGTATATGGCAGTACAGCTTGAAATAAAGCAGCTGGAGCACGAACGCTACGTCCTGACTCCTGTATTCTTTGGAATGGAGTTTGGCTTGCTGCTGAATTGTGAACTTTCGCACACACAAGGAGAGCAGTAAAGACACAAAGTGCGTACTTGTCGTCTTGCTCTAATCGCTGTCTGTGTTTCCCTCTGTGCTGCACACAGATGCTGCAGTAGTTTGGTTTGGACCCTAAAACGTATTTGCAGCACAGAAAGGGGAGCGTGTTCTCCCACGTTTGTGCGCTTCGGCTTCAGTGTCCAGACGAAGACCCGCCCACACTCATACATAAAGGAGCAGTTCACAGAAGCGTGGTGGAAACGTGGGCCCATTCCTAAGCTTTTCACCGGTTCTTTTGGGTACAGCACAGGCACCAACACCGGCACCCCATCGGTGGAAAAGGGGCTAAAGTGTCGGAGTTTTCCTGAATGCATCCAAAAGTTTCCTGATTGGATTTTAACACAGAGATGGGAGTGGGCGGGGCTTCATGTCTGTAGGAAGTGTTTTATTTCACACTTGATCACTGAGAGGTGAAAAAGTTTCTCTGTGATGCAAATCATGCAGGACAGCAGATCAACAATCATTAAAATGGAAAAACGTGGCCCTACAGTTAAAGCAAATACAAACTGGACTGTTTTTACTGTTGTTATAAATACTTTCTGTCATTTCCTCTGAAGAGGGCACACTGAACCACTGTCTTAATGGGCATACTTAAACTGTATGCCTATTACAACATAGAGATGCTGTCTCTTGAAATTGCCGCACTCAGCTGGTGAGCCGGCCACAGCGGTCCACGGTGGGGGTGGGAGAGAGGGAGACTTCCTTCCACAGAAGAATCCTCTGTAATGCTAATGATAGTCTGGGCTCTCTTACTGTCTGCAAAGGTAGTTTCTGCCCTTAAAATTACTGTAGCGACTTACCAAACATACGCAGTATTAATTTATTTTATCCACTTTGGGTTTTTTTTTTCTTTTTTCCAGAGATCGTGACATCACATGAATGTAAACAGATTTTAGCAGCTATATAAAACAGGAACTGACTTTCTTCTGGGAGAGACAAAGATGACAATTGGTCATCTTGTCACGGTTGGGGCTGTGAGCCAAATGCAGGACTCAACGCAGACGTAAACTAAAAAACTGTTTATTTGCAGGAACTCGAATAATACAAAACACAAATCTTGAAATCTCCACCAGGACACGACAAACCGGAAGCCTGGGAGAAAGCAAAAAATAAAACTCACAGCTAAGAGGGGAACACTGGGAGGAAACAATGACGACGACACAACAAAGAACAGAGAAAAACTAAGGGCTTAAATACACACAAGGAAATCAGGGAGAGTGGAAACAGGGGATCACAGGTGAACCAAATGAACCTAATGACAAAGGGGAAGCAAAACTAAACACAGGGAACACGAGACTGTCAAAATAAAACAGGAAATACTAAATATAACAGACGCAGACCTAACACAGAAAACTGGGAAACACAAGGAACCAGAAAACCAAACCCCACAACAAAAGAAAAACCACAGAACAGTCAAACAAAACCCAAACCAAAAACACACCGGGTCCCACGGCCCCCGGACCATGATACGTCTCTCCCAAACACAGACTCAGAGTGGTTGGTATGACACTGTTCCTGTAAATAAATCTGTGTTATTCTAAGAAGAACTTTGTCGGCGCAGAAGTTCTTCATTACATCCACGTGGCATCAATAACAAAACACACATTTAGAATTTACTTTTTGTTTACAAACAATAGCAGTGGGTTTAATAATCATTTCATATGTTCATGTTCATTAACCAGCTTGTTCAGTGTGTACATCCTCTACTTTACTGGCAGCAAGCAAATATTTATATCAGTGTTTTACAGAAAGGTTCAACATTATGATTCTGTTAGAATCGTAGAACCTGTGAGCAAATATATGTATGAATATACATGTATGAATTAGACGGGTAGCTTTGCTATAATATTGTTAACAACCAACCAAGTGGAGTTTACCCACAATGCTCTTCTTTAACTTTTCTTGAGTAAACTATCAGAAAACAAATCAAACATCCAGGTTACCAATGCTTTTATTATGATTTCATCTTTAGATTGTAACTCTAAGAGTGGATGTAAAGTCGATTTGGCTGCAATTTTTAACAGAACAGAATGTTTTCTGCAGCCCTGAAAATTGGAAAATTAAAGCACCAATTTTTTTGATGCACTTTACTAAATTCCAGAGGAGTCTGAAACTCCTGGGTCACATACCTTCTCTGCTCGTCTGCCCTTTACATTTAAGATATATGACAGCCAGGACAACCACAAGAACCACAGGAACCAGGACAGCAGGTAGAACTGTCAACAAGACTGAAGGAGGTGGTGGAGGAGGGCGTTCTGTAATCCAAAAAAACCAAACAACCTGAACATCATCCAACAGGATTTGATGAACTCAAAGTGTTTCCTACTACTGTGGCCTCCAGCCTCTGTGTACCGCACTAACCTGTCACCTTCAGCTGCAGATGGCTCTTAATTTGATCTTCTCCATCTTTGCGGGTGGTGCAGGTGTAGGTTCCACTGTCAGAGCCTGTAGGGTTCCTCAGAGTGAGGCTGAGGTCTCCAGTCTGCAGAGCGTCAGCTCTCATTGATGTTCGGTTGGTGTAACGAGGGTTCTGATAAGTATAATCATCTCCGCTCTGCAGACGCACATGGACTGTTGGGATGTTGAGCTCCTCACGGTCCCACACTGCTGCTGTGGACTCATTGGAAACATTCTGTGGTACCTGACAGGGCAGCAGGACAGACTCCACCCCCTCATACACCTTCACCTCCACCCCTGAGGCCCGCTGGGAAACTGAGGAGAGAAAATATGAAGCATGTGAGTGCTGTGATTTTGTATTCAGTAATGAGGACAACAAGAACAGGTAGAACTTCAGGGTCTATCTATGGAGGTACAGTAAAGGTGGGTTCAGTACACAGGTGATCAATCAGCTACTTCCATTTCAAATCAGTGTGAGCCTTCAGCTCTACTGTCTCTGATTTGTATGAACATTTTATGCTGCAAAGATTGAAAATATATGAGTGCTGTGAAATTTTGGCTCCATATATCAAATAATTTTATCCTATTAATCCTTTGACCTACTTTCAGACCTTTTTTGAGTGTTGCAGAAATCCTTTTGTAACCTTGGTCAGATCTGTGCCACAATTCTGTCTCTGAGCTCCTTGGGCAGTTCCTTCGACCTCATGATTCTCATTTGCTCTGACATGCACTGTGAGCTGTGAGGTCTTAAATAGACAGGTGTGTGCCTTTCCTAATCAAAGTCCAATCAGTTAAATTAAACACAGTGGGACTCCAATGAAGGAGTAGAACCATCTCAAGGAGGATCAGAAGAAATGGACAGCATGTGAGTTAAATAGGGTCTGAATACTTATGACCATGTGATATTTCAGGTTTTCTTTTTTAATACATTTGCAAAAATTTCCACATTTCTATTTTTTTCTGTCAAGATGGGGTGCTGAGTGAACATTAATGAGAAATAACATGAACTTTTTTGATTTTAGCAAATGGCTGCAATGAAACAAAGAGTGAAAAATTTAATGGGGTCTGAATACTTTCTGTACCCACTGTACATAAAGCCTTTCGTTTTTCTTACCATCAAAATGAATCAGGATCTGTAATCTGGACAGATGCATTAAAAATAGTATTGGCTGGTTAAAATATGAAGTCCAGCACTGCAAAGTCCCTTGTTTGAGCACAAACTAAAAAACAACTTAATGTTGCAAAAGACAACTAGTGGTTATTTCTGAACAGTATATAATTGAATTTCACACAATCACACAATTTTTTGTCCCATTATTAAAAGGATTTTAGGTTAATTGTTGAAAACAGGTTGACTGGATCTTTTTCACACAGTTACAACCATTTACCTACATATGATTGTAACTAGGTATCATAATGAATTTGACTTATTTAATAATTTTCTAATATTAGCCAAATTAAAATTAAATTGCATTAACCATTTGAAACTCATCTTTTCACAAATAAACTTTCAGCATGAACATGGTGCCATATGCTTGTAATAACCTGGTTATAATATTCATGGTAATGTGTAAACATGCCTGTGTAGTGTTGCTTATGTTGTGTATCACTTTAGTTTGTATAGAATATGCAAACTATCAAAAAAGGCACTCAAGTATATTATCTAAAGCTGTGAAAGTGTAGATTGCTAAATTTACAAGGTGCACCTAAAGGCACCATGGGTTGAACCGCATATACTGATGTAGATGCGCAAACTTTTTTCAAGGGCAGATGGTGTGACTCCGGTCTTTAAAGCAGTGTTTCTCACTCTGTGGGGGTCGTGACAGGCGAACGACCTGTGAGAAAAATCATGTCCGGAACAAATGTGCGGAACATCGGATTAATTCTGAGGAAGGAAACGTTCGCAAGTGTGTCAGCACCGCGACTGGCTGACGCACCCTCCCCCAACCGGAGAAATGACGGGAAAAGTTTGAGGACCACTGCTTAAGAGAGTAACCAGCTGTTACAGAGTGTGTGTGTGTGTGTGTGTGTGTGTGTGTGTGTGTGTGTGTGTGTGTGTGTGTGTGTGTGTGTGTGTGTGTGGGTGGGTATTCGGAGAGAAGAGGAGCAGTTTTCTTACCGAGTAAGAGGAGCAGCAGCATCTTCAGCCTGCACTAAAAAGTCCTGTTAAATCTCAGCAAAGCAGAACTACGCAGAGTGAAACTGGAATTTACTTTCAGTTCCTGTGGAGGTGGGGGTGTGTGTGTGTGTGTGTGTGTGTGTGTGTGTGTGTGTGTGTGTGTGTGTGTGTGTGACATTCTGTTGTTTGGGAGTATGAAATGAAAGTAAAAGAAATCCGTTTTTCGTTTCTCAATAATCAGTTTTCATAACGAGAAAAGCAGACAGATCACCGTTGGCATTGATATTGATGTAATGAGATCGATACTTTACAGGTTCTGTCCTGTGTGCAGCGCTGCGGTTAGATCAGATTGGAGCTGACTGTAAATGCCGCTCCAGTCACAGCGCACTTTGCTCCTCCCTTCCCACAGCGTTTTGACGTTATACCGTCACGTGACCAGGGTTATAATGGTTCTGGATTTTACATTATAGTTTATTTTTATTTAGATTTAACTTTCTCTCTTATTCAGTTAATTTTAGTTTGTTTTTTCATATTTTATTTGTAGGTGCAAGAGTGACTATAAGAACTCAAATTATACCATTAAAAATAAACTGTATTCAGCAACCAACTGTTCACAAACAGCAGCATTGTGTGTTACGTGTGTGATATAAAGGGCACACATGAACATCAACGGACAGCGACATAAAAAAAAAAAAATCAAAAACCTTCCCAATAAACTCTTATCTCAAAAAATGAACATCCATCCATCCATCCATTTTCTTCCGCTTATCCGGGGCCGGGTCGCGGGGGCAGAAGCCTAAGCAGAGAAGCCCAAGCTTCCCTCTCCCCAGCCACCTCCTCCAGCTCATCCGGAGGGACCCCAAGGCGTTCCCAGGCCAGCCGAGATACATAATCTCTCCAGCGTGTCCTGGGTCTACCACGGGGCCTCTTCCCGGTGGGACATGCCCGGAACACCTCACCCAGGAGGCGGCCAGAAATGAACAATTTGAATAAAAATATATATGTCAAGAATAAACCAAGAATAAACTGTAGTGTCCAGCAGCAGCTGCAGGAGCAGCAGCAGACTAACATCAGCTCCATGTGGTTCAAACATCACAGAAACATTAAAAACAAGAACAAACTGACCTCAGAGCCTCTGAACGAACCACAGCTCAAATACAGCTTTTTAAAACTGTGTGTTTGTGTCAGTAACACCTTATCAGTGCATCCTCCCGCTGTGTGTATTAACTAAACATCATTCTCTTCTGCTCATCCTGTTCAGGATCAGCTGCCATAGGCTGCCACACCTGTACAGGTGTATCCAGCAGTTCCTTTTAGCTGAAACGGTCCATTATGGTTGTCAGGTTGCTGCATGGCTGTGATGCTGGTTCTGGTAAGGCTGCTCAGAGTGATTTCATATCATCAAGGCTTTTAAATATTCTGACCAACATGAAACCGGAGCGCATTTTATCCTAATTTCTCTTAGTTTTAGTTTTTAAACCCACCATTCAGTTTCAGTTATTGATTATTTTTATTTATTTCAGTGAAAAAAGATGTTTTTTTCAGTTTTTGTTAACAATAATAACCTTCTATGTGACTCAGTGATGCCAGTTAAGCAAGCAGGTGTGACGGCAGCAGCACACACACGAAGCCGAGCGGAGCAGTGAGGAAGAGGAGCGCAGCGTGGGTGTGATTTCAGGCTGAAAATGGAACAACGGCAAGATGTTTGTAATAATCTGTAAAATATAGCAGTAACACAACAAAACCATCTGGAAGAAAACACGTAACAGAGCTGGTCGGGTTCCAGCAACATCATCAGTCACGTAAAACTTGGACTTGAGTTAACTTAAATTAGCTTCAGCAGGAGCGGTTGGTGACAATGAGGAAACGACACCAAGAAGGGGAAACTCAGGAGTTAGATAATGAGGGCTGATGAGGGAAGTGGGCACATCTGGGAAACACAGGTGAACAAAAGGGAACAAAGAAATCAATATGTAAATAATAACTAATAACAAGATAGGAAACTATGAAGGCTAATCAAAACCAAAACTAACTACGAACATAGCAAACACAGGTTACATTCTAAATTCAACAATGTAATAATCAGAGTACTTTTACTACTTAAACCTTGTACTTTTACTCAGAGAACCTGTCCTCACACTGTTTTGGCTCCAACCCACCATTGAAGAGACTGTTTGTTGTGATTTGGTGCTATACAAATAAAATTGAAATGAAATGAACTGAATTGATTGTGATAATAACAGAATGATCTCAGGTGTGTGACAGCCTCCAGTTTAGAAGCTCTGAAGTTACATCATTCAGCTCACTGTTATTCAGCATTTCCAAAGAGCTTTCTGATGGAGATACAAGCTAGCACAGCTGAGCTCAGCTAATAGCTCAAGCTGAAAGCAGCAGAAAAGACCTTTGAGATGTTTGATTGGTCACAAAGCCAGAATTGGGTGGAGTCATTGAAGGAGCTCCACCTTCAGCAGCTGCAGCATTAAAGTGATGAATACATGAATCCAGGAACACTCAGGAACATCCACCATCAAACCAATCACAACTTCACAGCTTCAACAACAAACAGTCTCTCTAGGGCTGAGGAGATGCTCAATGGTGACATCAGAAGGGATGTCATCATAATCTTCATCCAATCGCTGATCTCCTCCATCATTATGAGTCATCTCCATGGAGACAGCTGGTCCTTTTGGGGTCTTCTTCTTGTAGTAGATGGACAGCAGCAGAGCAGTGGAGATGCAGTACAGACAGAAGACCACTAGATGGCAGAAGAGTCGAAGTACTGACACAGTGGAGGCTGCAGGAGGGGGACACAACAAGGATGAGCCAGTAGATTAAAATATACCTGCAGCATTAACCTCTGACCTCTATGAACAGCACTGACCTTTGACCTTCAGTTGTACTTCTTCCTGGCTCTCTTCTCGTCCACCTGTCTGGAGGATGCAGGTGTAGGTTCCACTGTCAGAGACTGTAGGGTTCCTCAGAGTGAGGCTGAGGTCTCCAGTCTGCAGAGCGTCAGCTCTCATTGATGTTCGGTTGGTGTAACGCTGGCTTTGGTTTCTAAGATCATCCACATTTGATCCATGCACGTGGACTGTGATCCTGAACTCTCTGTGCTTCCACACCACTCTCATGTCATCATCTTGATGAATTGATACCTGACAGGACAGCAGAACAGACTCCACCCCCTCAAACACCTCCACCTCAGACCCATCCTGAGAAACTGAGAAGAAACAGACAAATTATGAGACATCAGACTTTAATTTGGGTCTTTAATTTGACTCCATTGTCCTACTGGCAGACTTCAGTGCTCACATGGGTAATGACAGTGAGACCTGGAGGGGCGTGATTGGGAGGAACAGCCTGCCCGATCTGAACCCGAATGGTGTTCTGTGACTGGACTTCTGTGCAAACCACAGTTTGTCCATAATGAACACCATGTTTGAACATTATGTCCATAATTACACGGAGCACCAGGACACTCTAGCATGCAGGTTGGTGTTCAATTTTGTAATCATATTATCAAATTTCCGTCATATGTTCTGGGCATTTGGGTGAAGAGAGGAGCTGATCTGTCAACTCATCACCACCTGGTGGTGAGTTGAAGCAGGTGGTGGGGGAGGATGATGGACGGACTCGATGCACCTAAATATGTTGTGATGGTGCGCTGGGAATGCCTGGCAGAGGAACCATTCTGCAGGAATTCTGCAGCGTCAACACCCCAATTGTTGACGCTGCTGCCCAGGGCTGTGGCTGCCAGGCCATCATCCCAGAACCAGAGAGCTATCACCAGAGGTGAAAGGAGCAGTCAAGCTGAAGGAGTCCTATAAGGCTTCGTTAGATTCTCAGATTCTAGAGACACCTGATGGGTACCAGCAGGCCTAGCAAAATGTGGCTTGGGCGATGGCTGAATCAAAAATTCAGGTGTGGCAGCAGTGTGGTGAGGCCATGGAAAAAGACTTTTGGATGGCCTCGAAGCAATTCTGGCAAACCCTCAGGAAACTCAGGAGTGGAAAGCGGTGCTCTACTCACACAGCCTATAGTTAGGCATTGGAAGGAATACTTCAAGGACCTCCTTAATCCCATTGACATGCCTTCTACTGGAAGCAGAGTCTGGGGACGAAGGGGATGACTCACCTATCACTGGGGGTGAAGTTACCTCCAGTGATAGGCAAGGCCCCTGGGGTGGATGAGATTCGCCCTGTATTCATGAAGGCTCTGGATATTGTAGGGCTACCTTAGTTGACATGCCTCTGCAACATCACGTGGAAATCTGGGGCAGTGCCACTGGATTAATAGACCTGAATGGTTGTCCCCATCTTCAAGAAGGGAGACAGGAGGGTGTGCTCCAACTACCAGGAGATCACACTCTTCTGCCTCCCCAGTGCAGTCTATGCCAGGATGCTGGAAAGGAAGGTCCATCTATTAATCACACCTCAGATTCAAGAGGAACAATGCGGTTTTCATCCTGGTCGCAGAACGCAGGATCAGCTCTTCATCTTCTCTTGGATATTTCAGTGTGTGTGGGAGTTTGCTCATCCAGGTTACAAGAGTTTTGTGGACTTGAAGAAGGCATTTGACTGCATCCATGGGGGTATCCTGTGGGTATCATGTGGGAAGTGCTGCGGGAGAATGGGGTGTCTGGCATGTGGTTGAGGGCCATTCAGTTCTTGTACAACTGCAGCAAGAGCTTGGTCCATATTAACGACAATAAGTCGAACTCATTTCCTGTGAGTGTTGGACTTGGTCAGGTCTGCCCTTTGTTACTGATTCTGTTCATAATTTTTATGGACAGAATTTCTAGGCATAGCCAAGTGGTGGGAGGTTTCTGACTTGGTGGCCTCAGAATCTCATCCCTGCTCTTTCTGTGTGATGTGGTTGGCTTCATCAGGTGATGGCCTCCAACTCACAGTGGAGTGGTTGGCAGCAGAGTGTGAAGCAGCTGGCATGAGAATCAGTACCTCTAAGTCTGAGGTCATGGTCCTCAGCCAGAAAGGGGTGGAGTGCACACTCTAGCTCCGGGATGTGTAGCTGCCCCAGGCGGAGGAGATGGAGGAGGTCCCGGGGTCTTGTTCACGAGTGACAGGAGAAGGGAGTGGGAGACTGACAGAGGGATTGGGGCTGTGTCAGTAGTAATACAGATGCTGCACCAGCCTTTTGTGGTAAAGAGGGAGCTGAGTGTGAAAGCAAAGCTATTGATTTACTGGTCAATCTATGTCCCTACTCAACGAGCAGCAAAAATGAGCTTCCTCTGGAGGGTAGCGGGTCCTTAAACTTAAAGATAGGGTGAGGAGTGCAGCCATTTGGGACAGTCTCAAAGTAGAGCCGCTGCTCCTGCACATTGAAAGGAGCCAGGTGAGGTGGTTCGGGCATCTGACTAGGATGCCTCCTGGGCACCTCTTGGGTGAGGTGTTCCGGGCGTGTCCTACCGGAAGGAGGCCCCGGGCAGACCCAGGACACGCTAGAGAGATTATCTTCTGGCTTGGCTGCAAATGCATTGGGGTCCCCCTGGATGAGAAGCAGAAGACTTTATTTGTCATTATATGTAAACATATAATGAAAATTGCATTCCAGAACTGGTGGATGGAGGTGTGGGCTTGTCTGCTTAGTCTGCTGCCCCCACGACCTGACCTTGGACAAGTGGAAGAAAATGGATGGATGAATGGACAGTTATTCATGTTGGTTGGAGGTCTGCAGGGTTTATTGAGTCTTTCTCAGCTGCTGGTCTGGATTACTCATTGCCTGGAGTGTTCAGCCAGTGGAGCACAAGGGTCTAAAAGGATTTTGGGTTCAAACCATGAAACACCAGTCAAGAACACAACAGTGAAAACAGTGTAGTTCGAACTGAGTATTACCTGCATTGGTCAAGCCACATTTCATGTACGTAAAACTCACCTGCAGGAACACTCAGTGCAGACAGCAGCAGCACACACACACCTGGAACAGTAAGACAGAGGTCACTAAAGGTTAGAGGTTCTCATAAAGTCAAACAGATGTAGAAACATCAGCTCACCTGCAGCAGTCAGCAGAAACAGGCCTGAAACTGAAGAACAAACTGATCAGAGGTCATCAAATAGTCACATGAGCAAAGACTGCATTGATTGGTTCCTGTTCTCACAGATCAATAATCAAGAGCACCCTTCAGTCGTGGAAACAAAAATAACAAATGTGGATAAATGAGAGGTTTCAGAGACTTGTGAGGAGGAAGTGATCAGGCAGGTGTGAAGTAACATGAAGGAGACTCACAGCAGAGGCAGATGCTCCGTCTCAAATTCTTCTCTGCAGGTTCCTCACAGCCGTCACCTCCACAAAACCCCACAGAGACTGAGTCTGCTCCCAGACCTCCTGCATTACAGAAACCACACAACAGTACAAGGGGAGCTCTTCATGAACATGAATGAAACCACTTCAGCAGCACCAAAGAAGAAAACTATTCACTGTGGATTAATGACCTTCTGCTCTCGCTACTCTGTTATTAAATGATTTCATGATTGATCAACATATCGAATTTTTCTGCCTTACAGAAACCTGGTTACATCAGGGTGAACCTTCTCCTTCTTTCGACTCTTTAGGGAACACCATAGTGGATCATCTGTCAACTTCTCACCCTACCTCAGCTTCCTCCAGTACTGCACTTACTTAAGTGCAGCATGTCATTCCCTAATCCCTCTTTTCCATTAGTATCTACTCAGTGTGGCTTGACTCGTCTTGGCACGGTCTTGTTTTGTTTCCATTACAATTAAGTACCACCTCAATGTGGGTGGAGTCGACACAGCATCAGTACTCTCTTGATATAATTTGTATGTGACTCAAACACAGCATGTCCCACCGGGAAGAGGCCCCGTGGTAGCCCCAGGACACGCTGGAGAGATTATGTATCTCGGCTGGCCTGGGAACGCCTTGGGGTCCCTCCGGATGAGCTGGAGGAGGTGGCTGGGGAGAGGGAAGCTTGGGCTTCTCTGCTTAGGCTTCTGCCCCCGCGACCCGGCCCCGGATAAGCGGAAGAAAATGGATGGATGGATGGACTCAAACACAGCACAACATCATTGCTGTCAGGCTTTAGAAGTGGTGCAGTTGATTCTGGTGAAGGAGTCACTCTCATAAATAAAGAGTGTCATCAGCTAGTGACAACACTCTCTGGCATGCTGCTCTTCGACGTCACATTTTCTGATTGCCTCGGATCGCCTGGAATCCCAGCTGATTGAGTACTAAAAAAAGTACCTGGGACCTAGTGGTACCAGGTCCTAATGGAAAAGCCTACGAAACATACTGAACCAAGTTGAGCTGTGCTGAGAAGGTACTAATAGAAACGCAGCATAACTATCCTACATCTGTTCTCCCGTTTCTCGCTGTTTCTTCATTCATCACCTCCTCAAGGTACTCCTTCCATCTTCTGACCTCACTCTTCACTCGTTCGTCACTCTAAACTGCTGCACATCATTTCCAGCCAATCTGTACAGTTCCTTTTCTCATCCCTCAGTGTCCAGCCTCACATAGAACTCCCTTTGCCACCTGTCTTTGCTGTATGCCCAGCCTCCCAGCACACCTGTCTTACTTTCTTCATCTGTCTGACTTTGCAACCTTTTCTTTGCTAACCTCTTCTTTTGAATACTTTCCCGTACTTTCCTCATTCCATTACCAAGTCTCCTTGTCTTTTCTCCTCTGTATAGTTGATTCACCAAACACCATCTTGGCAGTTTTCCTCACCACTTCAGCTCCACTTTCCCAGTCATCTGTCTGCTCTGTCTCAACTCTGTTGATATTAACTGTCAGAAGCACAGGTTGGGGAGTATCAGCAGGCTCTATCTTATCATTTAAGCAAAGACCCAGAAAGAGATAGAATTGATTTGAAAGCCTGACTGTGAACCTTATTCACCCTAATTCGAAAAAGAAAACCAGTTTTATTTGTTCCCCTCCATGAATCACCACCTTATCGTGATGGAGGTGTTTGTGCATCTCAGTGATCCCAGGAGCTATGTTGTCCAGGGGGCTTGTCTCCTCCTTGTCCTCGTGGTAGGGTCTCCAATGGCAAATTGGTCATTGATGAGGGTCCAGACAAAGAGCGGTTCAAGAGACCCCTATGGCTACACCAACAAGGGAACAGTTACCCTGCCCGGGATAGGGTTACCGGGGCCCCACCCTGGAGCCTGGTCTGGGGCGGGAGCTCAAGGGAGAGCTTCTGGTGGCCGGGCATTAACCCATGGTGCCTGGCCAGGCGCAGCCTGAAGAGATTACATGGGCCCACCCTCCTGTAGGCCCACCATCCGCAGGAGGCGTCGTAGGGTTCAGGTACAGTGTGCATCAGGCAGTTGCCCTGGCGGACTATCCCCAGTTATCGAGACTGGCTATTGGGACATGGAATGTCACCTCTCTAGTGGGGAAGGAGCCTGAGCTAGTGCATGAGGTTGAGAGATACCAGCTAGATATAGTTGAGCTCACCTCTATGCATGCCCTGGGCTCTGGAACCAGTCTCCTGGAGAGGAGCCAGTCCAGACTCCAGTCTGGAGTTGCCCTCGGTGAGAGGCGGCAAGAGGGCGAGAGTTTTTCTCCCTGTGCCTTTGGGCACATGGCACCAGGACACCTTCGGTTGCAGCTCGATGATTGATTTTTTAATTGTATCATCAGATCTGCGGTCATATGTTCTGGACACTTGGGTGAAAAGAGGAGCTGAGCTGTCAACTGATCACCACCTGGTAGTGAGTTGGATCAGGTGGTGGGAGAAGATGCTGGATAAATCTGGCACACGTAAACGTGTTGTGAGGGTGCGCTGGGAACGCCTGGCAAAGCCCCAGTCCGCGAGAGCTTCAACTCCCACCTCCGGCAGAACTTCGACGGCATTCCAGGGGAAGCTGAGGACATTGAGTCCAAATGGACCATGTTCTGCACCTCCATTGTTGAGGCTGCTGGTCAGAGCTGTGGTTGCAAGTTGGTGGGTGCCTGTCGTGGTGGTAACCCCCAAACCAGATGGTGAAGGGCAGGGGTGAAAGTATTTAGTTAGTTTTCAGAACGGTTTTGCTCATTTTTATTGGTTTTTATTTTTTGTTTCATGCTTAGTTTTAGTATTAATTTTAGATTTTTAATACTTTGTCAGGTGCAAAATTCAAGAGTGACTATTGTGTAATAAAAACTTGACAAAGATACTGTTTAAAAAAATATATTCAACAACCAAAAGTTCACAAGACAGCAGCACTATGTGCTAAAGTTGTGTAATATTAAAGATACACATGAACATCAACATCGAGTAACATGAAGAAAAACAAAGTCCAAAACTCAATAAAATCTACAATAAAGTTCAGCGTCAGTGCAGCAGATTAATAACACAGGTGTGGTGTTTGACAAAAACAAACTGAACTGTTTGAAGGAGTCAAAGGTCAAATCCAGCTGCATCCTGATGCTGAAGCTGCTTCTGCTCAGAGAGCTAGCTTGGTTAGATGCTTGCTAATTAGACTTCTGCTGGGTCTCTGTGCAGCCTCTGTACACAACCTGCATTTAGTCCTGTGTAGCTGAATTGTGTGTGTTAATTACCTTGTGGTTGTGTGCCCGTGTTTTATATGCAGTGCTAGCTGTGACTTTTTCCTCTTTGGGTGCTGCCTTGTGTTCTCATGCAGACTTTGATGCTGGCGTTTTTTCCTGACTGAGAAGTGTTCTACACGTTTTCATCAAGACATCAAGATAGTCGCTTCTATCCGTGCTATCTAACTCAAAGAAATTCCATATGATACTCTACCGCTTACTTGGCAGACCGCTGCCATTACTTTTTGGACCAGCTCGGTGAGCACACACATGCACACGCACGCACTTCCACGCACACAGTTGCAGCCCGTTTGGACCCTAAAACATATTTGCAGCACAACAAAGGATAGCGTGTTCTCCCACATTTATGCACTTCGGCTTCCGTGTCCAGACGAGGACCTGCCCACACTCATAAGTAAAGGGGCAGTTCGCAACCCTCTCCTCTTTTGTCATTCCTGAATAACATTTATATATACAATAATGGATTACATAGCAGCAGGAATACATTTCTTTACAGTACATGCCTATTATCTTATCTTTCTGAGCTACTTAATCCTTATCTCCCAACTTGCTGCCTCAGATCAGCTGATCAGCTTTTCTTAGAGGTACCGAGGTCAAAATTAAAGCACAGAGGAGATAGAGCTTTTAGTATTGTTGCCCTAAATTATGGAATGACTTGCCATTGCATATTAGGAGTGCCCCTTCATTGTCAACCTTCAAAACCCTTCTTAAGACACATTTTTATTCTTTGGCTTTTAATACACATTGAGATTCTTATTGTCTGTTTTTATTATTTTTTGTTTGTGTTTTTGATGTTTTTCTTGTTTTATTGTACAGCACTTTGTTGCAGTTTCTGCTTTTAAAGTGCTTTAAAAATGAATAAAGTAAAGCAAGTAAAGTAAAGTATCAGTTCTTTAGAGATGACTTCATACCTTTTAGTTTCCTGCAGGGGAACAGAACTCCAACCAAAACCAGAAGAACCATCAAAGCCAGACCTACTACAACTGGAACAAGGATGGAAGAGGAACCAGGAACGTTGGAGGGACGAGGAACAGTGGAAGATCGGGAAATGGTGGAGGAACGAAGAATGGTGGAAGAATGAGAAATGGTGGAAGAATGAGGAATAGTGGAGGGATGAGGAATGGTGGAGGCTGTTACAAGAGGAAAAGGAGCAGGCGTGTTCACAGGACGAGAGAACTCGGTGGTGGTATGAAGATGAGGAGACTCTGTAGGAGACATGATGAAGATAATTCAGCAAGTGATCATTTCATTATCAGCTTAGCATGTTAGTATCTGTCTTTAAATGGGAGGTGATGACAGTGTGCTGACCTTTGACCTTCAGGAAGCTTCGAGGAGAGGATCCAAACACATCAGTAGAACATGAGTAGAAACCTTCATCAGTCTGCTGGACATTAGTGATGATGAGCTCTGATTTAGGTCCAGATCCAACACGACTTCCACCAAAGAAGAAATAAGCTGCAATTATGTCACCATTCCTCAGCCTGCAACGCAGAGTGACATCACTTCCTGTTGGCACAGGATGTGGAGGGATCTCCAGGATCAAACCTTTATTTGACCAGCAGAGACACACAGAGTGATGCAGAGACGGCTCAGGAGTCTGTTTGTGTTCTTGTTGGAGTCTCACTGATTCTTTTCACTTCAACTCACCTGCAGAAGCAGCCAGTGCAGACAGCAGCAACACACACACATCTGCAACAGACAGAGGTCACTGAAGGTCAGAGGTCACTGAGGGTCAGAGGTCACTGAGAGTCAGAGGTCACTGAGGATTAGCGCAACTAATAGACCAAAGCTGAATATCTGAGGGTCACTGCTCACTTATACAGTAGCTGTATCATTGTGTAGCCCCACCCTGAACGCTCCCCTGCTTCCTGCTCCTCTGTGGCTCTGATGGGACCATCATCTCCATCATGAACTTCATGTTTGATTCAATCAGACCTGAAAGCAGCGACTGAGACCATCAACCCATCAGGAAAGAGTTTACTGAGCAGGAGCCTCGTTTTATCTTAGACTTTTGTCCAATCAGACGTCTTGTTACAGCCAGAAGAATCGCCCCCTGCTGGACAGTAGAAAGAATGAAGGATGAAGGCTTCACCTTCAGAGCATGAAGCTACGTCCATGTTTTGTGAACAGACTGTGGGAACATGTCAGCATCGATCTGTTGTTGCGTTAAACATGTCTGCTTCACAGAGACAGAGAGAGAGAGAGAGAGCGAGCACCACGACACCATCGCTGCTCCAACAGGAAACTTCATGACAGAAGAAGAACAACAGGAACTCAATCCTGACTCATCTGCACCACTTATGTTTCTACAAGCAGAGTCTCTGCTGCTTTCCTGCAGCTCAGAAACACTCGAGGAGTCTGAGCGGTGGATGATCTTAGAGTCGGAGGTCAGACAATAATCAGATTGTGTGTGTTTTCCTCTGAGAGTGTGTGCTGCGGAGCGACTCACCGAGGAGCAGAGAGACAAGTCTAGTCTTCATAGTGTCTGGATGACGACTGAAGGTCAGTCAGGAGGGTGGAGCTGATGGCAGCAGACGCCTGTTTGCTGCCTTCTTCCAGCAGTCCAGGCTCACCGTGTGGAAGTGGGTCCACACTAATAATCAGCCTGAATTTGTTTCCACAAAGAACTCAAATGTTCAGATCCACACAGACAGAAAGCTCTCAGAGCCTCTCACTTCTGAACTGGACGATTCTCACTTCCACCTTCAGGAGGCTGTCTCAGAGACCACACACACACACACACACACACACACACACACACACACACACACACACACACACACAGCCCAGCCTCCTTAATGTTTCCACAGACTGATGATGCAACAGGTGATCAGCTGATTGTGTTCACTTTGTCGCTCAGGAACACAAACTCGACACATCCTCCATGTTTGTGTTTCTCTGCAGACTCACTGAGTGAGTCTCTGCTGTGGCAGTGAAAGCAGGACCCCAGTGTAAGAGCTACACTTAAGCTTAAACTTTATTGACAACGTCAAGCATAAAGCGAGGCGGCTCAGGAGCCAGCAGTACACAATACTAAACTTCAACATGAACATTACTATGAACTATAAACTAGCATGAAACATAAAGCACACAGCAGGGCAGTGACAGCGACACTGACCACACAGAGACGACGATACGACAAAGACTGAGGGGAAACGCACACAATAAACACACAGAGGGATAACAGGTGGGATCACAGCTGAGAGAAGGGGAAGTGAAACTAAACACGGGAACACGAGACTGTCACAAAACAGGAACTAACTGAACCTGACCCAAAGAGAAACTTCAACACAACACACAGGGAAACACCGGGACGTCACACTAAACACAAGACATGACACTAAAACAGACATAAGAGCAGAAGAGGAGGACCTGAGAGGCAAAACAGAACACAGATAATAACCTGCAACAGAAAAACACGGGAACCTAAACTCTAATTCAAACTATAAACACAACTCAAAGAAACAGTGAAGCGTACTGAGTCATGACTCACTGACTCACACTGTCACTGACTCAGCACTGTGGCCACACATGAGGCTCAGGTCTGAAATCACTCATTCATTCCCAGGTGTTCAGCATCTTCTCTGTCATCACCTCCACTTTCTCACACTGTGGGACACTTTGCCCACAACCTCCCCTTCACCACCCAAGAGCTCCATCTTGGTCTACACCACCAGCATCTAGACCAGGGGTGGGCAATCCCAGGCCTCGAGGTCCGGTGTCCTGCAGGTTTTAGATGTGTCCCTGATTCAACACACCTGAATCAAGTGGTTGAATTACCTCCTCAGTATGCAGTCAAGTTCTCCAGAGTCCTGCTAATGACTTCTATATGTGATTCAGGTGTGTTGGCTCAGGAACGCATCTAAAACATTCAGGGCATCGGCCCTCGAGGCCTGGAGTTGCCCACCCCTGATCTAGACTCTGGAGGTTCTAACTAATTCCTATCTCCACTGGGATTCCTTCAGCTTCAGTGGACCATCAGAGTCTAATTACCAAACACCTATTTGTATTATCAATAAATCTTCAGTTTCTCCTAATGATCTCTCCGTGTTGAGCTATATTTAGAGGAAGAACTGAGTAAAGTGATGCTGTCTGTGAGAATGTGGAACTGGCTGTTTTCAGGAGGAAATCCCACTATGACACATGTACGTCCCACACTGTGTGTGTCTCTGATTTCTTTGCATAGTTGTTGTGGGTCCATGGACAGAAGCTGGTGTTGGTGATATTTTTAGGGGTCCTCGTGTTCCTTTCAACTAAATCCAGAGTTTCTAAGAAATCTCCGGGATGAGCAGGTTCTGATGCAGGCTGTTTATTAGACATCTTAGTTACACACAACACAGACAGTAACATAGTTAAGACTGAGATGCACACACACACACACACACACACACACACACACACACACACACACACACACACACACACACACACACACACACACACACATACACACAGAGTCTGCTGAACTGAACTTTTGAGGGGCGTCCTGTCATAAAGTTACCTGAAATACAACAAGAGGTGTTACAGGGTCATGTGGACCAAACAGTGCCTAACATAAATGAGAGTGAGTACACAGTTTTATCCTACTAATCTACACTATACAGTGTACATTAATCCAGTGGAAGGGACTAATATAATTATCAATAAACAGAGGTGGGAAAAGTACTGACATTCTGTACTTAAGTAAAAGTAAAAAGTACAAGCTCTGAAATATACTCAAAGTAAGAAAGTAGAAGTAGTTCTTTGTAGTTCTTTCTACCTGCTATTTTTGTGTAAAGTGAAGGAATATACTCATGGTATATGCCATATGTATACATTACGTACATTTACTTGCCTGAGAAATTTGTCTTAGAGTGGAAGATAAACATAACTGAACAATGACACAGAAGCTCATAATGTTTTAGGACAAAATGTTTCTGCTATGTCGCCATTTTATCAATAACAGAAGCAGAGACTCCTGAGTGGAGTGGGTCAGTGAGACTAAACATGATAAACGAACACTTGGAGGGAGGAGCATATTGTTTTGTATATGATGTAACCAGGATAGATAAGCTGTCACTATATGAAACTGTAAGCTGAACTAGAAGTAGTTGGAACTTCGTGCCATCCACACGAGGATGAGATGCAGTCCTGACCCAGATTAATCTGTAAAAGTGTTTGAAATGGCTTTATTAAATTTAATAACTGGACTCCTTATTCTTTGTTTGTCTCATTCCTGTTCAATGAACAAACACGCTGAAACCTGGGAGGAATAAGCTGGCAGCAGGTTTCTTCAAAAGCTAACTGAACCTCATTATTTATTATTGTAATAATATAAATAATATTACATGAGAATACAAATCTAAATTTTAATCCTAATGAATGCACTCAGCTTGAATCTGTTATATAGGACACAAACAGTGAAAGGGAGTTTAAACACAGCTCTGTTCTCTGTGTCCTCCATAGTAGAGGGTGACTGTGCCTCCACCTAAACACCAACATGAGGATCCTCAGGGGTTACAGTGGGATTCAGAAGGTGGAGGAACCCTAAGATCAGCTGTAGTGGCTCTGCATGGGGAGAAGAATCACAACTTTCTATTGTGAGCTGCAGTAAATGATGTTGGTGTGCAGGCTGTGATCAGCTGACCTGCTGCTGCTGCTCTGAGGTTTACTGCTCTGTGTGGATGAACTGAACTCACAAAGATGTAACCCAGTATTTCACAGCTATCTGTGCTGATCTCCATCCCCTACACTGACAGCATACAGGCTGTAGAAATGTTGGATTCAGTGAATGAATCTCAGCATCAGCAGCTTTGATTCAAACTCATCTCTGCTGCACTGATGTAACCTGTAACTCTGACCATGAACACAGCCTCTATGCACCAACACAGAGCTTTAGTGTAAAAACAGTACAACAAGCTGACCTGTTATTGTATTTTCATGCAATCTTTGAATTACACAAAATTAGCATACCTCAGTTTGTTTTGCAGTTCTTGGCTTTAAATCTAACCTCTCTTCTTCCTCTCCTGTCCTCTTTCTCCATCTCTGAGTGAACTTCTCTCTCTTTTCTCTCCCTGAAATACAGCAGCTCTTCTTTTAGCTAGCAGACACACTGTGTGACAAACTGGACACACTTTGTGGGTTTGATGATATTTGTTGAGCATTTAGAAACGTTGCATTTACCTGCCATGTTACTCCCTTTATGCCTTTATCCCTTTACCACCTCATCCAGCATGTGTAGCTCTGTGCCTCCTCTCCCCTGAAAAGTTGTATTCAGCGTCAGTGGCACAAAAAGTGGGTCTGCACTATGTGCAATGCATAGGGGCGCCACAGCGATGCGGGGAAATGATTTCTCTGTATTTAACAGCTGTGCATATGATATGATCAATAACAGAGGAATGCCACTGATTAGGTGCCCCTAACACACACACACACTAGCAGGGGGAGGGGGAACACCTAAAAATGTGTCCCATGCACCTCAGAAAGTATAGCTGCGCCCCTGTTCAGCGTGTTCAGTTTCACTGTCATGTCCACCATGAAGTGCCGCTACGCGGGTGACACATATTGAGAGAGGAGAAAAATAATAAAATAATTTTATTTTAATATTTCAAGATCATAGTGTTCCAGTTTAGAACTACAACAAAGCAAACTAACAAAAATAAAATGCACTTCAATTGGATACTTATAATTTACTGCCTCAAACCGCACAGAGGAGAAGGATGAAAGAGCCGCGGGTTGCTGACCCCGGATCTAGATCCATATTACATGGATCAATTTTGTCCCATATTGTTTAATGTTAGAATATCAAATTTAATGAAAACACTGTGGGGTGAGACTGCTAGATACATTCAACTCTCCTCCTTTATCTGGGCCACTGTTGCCAACTTGTGTAAGAAAACTCTGTCGCCTGTCTCAAGGGTTGAAAAAGGCCGAACCGAGGACCGGGGATGGAGCGGAGGGAGCGGGTGGGCAGGGTCGGTGTTTCAGTGAGGTTCGGGGGTTGGAGGGTGGAGTAGAAGTGAGGTCTGGGCAATGCCAAAGTGTACGAAGGGACGCAGTAAGAAGGATTTATGTACACAGAACATGGTGACAGCGGAGGATTTCACTGTCGCTTTATGGGGAAAAAAAAACCAAAAACCCGGTAAGTTGGCAACACTGAGCCCAACCGAGGTCCAGTTGTTTTTACGGGGATGCTCCGGCTGTCGGTACTGTTGGCTCGTGACAGAATTCAGTTTGGAGCGGCACAGAAATACTTGTTTAAAAAATTATTCTATTAAAGTACGAGAAAATTTACGGGAAAATAATAATACGGGAAGACGGCAGGACAGAGGGGTAAAATACGGGAGTTTCCCGGCCAAAACGGGAGACTTGAGAGGTAAGGGTGTCTCGCCCTTCACCTCTCATGGTGTGCTGGCTGGGCTGTTGAGTTTGTAGCCTCCTGATGAAAAACGGCTCTCAGTGAAGAGCCAGCTCCGACCGACCATCACTGTCTGCACCTGTGGCCGCGAGAGCTGCAAAGCAAGCGCTGCAGTGGGTAAAAAATAAATAAATAAATAAATAAAAAATTCTGATCCAGGTTCGACCTGGAAACGACTATTGTATTGTATAGGAGGTCAAAAAATGTCTTTACTGTAAACAAGCTGCTGCGGCCCAGCTGCAGTACCGTCACAGCCCAGCAGGAGGCAGCAGCTCACACTTTGGGAATCATTGATTTAGAGCAGAGGCGTCAAACTCTGAGAACGGGCCAAAACTGCAAACACGGTCTAAGTCCTGGGCCAAACAGGATTAACCTTTATTGAACACCTAAAACTGAAAATATTTTAATCAGCAATATGAATTTGAATGGCCAGACAACAGAAAACCTTTATCTTAACAATTAAATAAAATAGAAACATATTTTTTTCAGAAAATAATATCAGAAACTTTCTTTCTTACTTTCTATGAGCTCACGGGTTTCCTCAGGCACACCAGTGAGACGATGAAGGAAATGAGTTTTTATGAAGTTTCAAATACATTGATGGTTTATGTTTGCTCTTACCATTTTTACACCTTTGCCCTAGAAAATAAACATAAGTGATTAATGGCACAGAAGCTCATAGTGTTTTAGGACAGAATGTTCCTGCCATGTCGCTATTTTATCAATAACAGAAGCAAAGACTCGAGAGGTCAGCGAGACTAAAGAGATGATGAACGAGCACTTCAGGGAAGACACGGCTGTTGGAATCCTCTGTAACCAAGAGAGAAAAGCTTTCACTATATGAAACTGTGCAAATGAACTGGGAGGTGTCAATACTCCATCATGTCCCGTAACACACGGGGAACGAGATGCAGTCTGACCCAGTTTAACCTGTAGAACTGTGACTGTATGGATAATTAAACGGAATAATTGAACTCCTTATTCCTGAACGATACCGAACACACAACACTTGTTTAAATTGTTATATTTATGGTATGTCTACTATGCAGCTTATTTACACTCCTTCCTTCATAACCCAGGTTCTTCATCCATCTGATCAGCTGTTCACCTCCTGCTTTGGAAAATACGTCATCACGTTGTCAGAATGAACTATGATTTGGTTTTTATGCCAGCAGAAAACTGCAACAACAACTTTAAAAAGTTTGGGATGTAAAGTTTGTAGTGATGAAGCTGAAATGCTCCAGAGATGATACGACTGAGAAACTGCAGAGAGGAGCTCTGGTTGTTCTGGGGTCGCTCATAAAGGGTTAAAAAGGTTCAGTGTGAAAGGTCGCGTGGCTGACGCCTGCTGACTCTGTCAGCAGATTTACAATGTCTTCACATTGTAAATCTTTTCTGTTGTTTGAACATTAGAACTTATGTTACAGTTTTAATGTAGCAACCACTAAGTTTATCGACTGATCGCTGATTCAGAAACACTAGAGTTTACTAAACAGTCGGCCTGGAGAGTTACATGTAACAAGTGTTTATTCACTGCTTACAGACACTTGTTACATGTAACAAGTGTCTGTAAGCAGTGAATAAACTGAATATTTGGAATAAGTGTGTTCATTAAGTTTTTCAGTTCTAGCAGTGGTGTGAGATATGCTCATGTTCATGAGTGTAAGTGGGTGTGTGCTCACAGATTAGCCAACATGTTACAAACTAATGTGTATCCATGCGTAACACCAGCTAATGCCACAATGTTAGGAACACCCCCTCTGATGTTAAGCAGGGTTAGCTGCAGTGAGCCAGTTTACAGAGTCAGGATCCTCCAGTCTGACCACTAACAGCACAAACATGTTCATACAGCAGCAGCCTGACAAAGGAAGCATTAATATCATTTACTAGTGCAGATAATGAGGGTTTCAGTGCACACCTATCTCACCTCTTTGGATATGAACTATTGAAATGATAGAAATGATAAATAATGAAGCTGTTTCCTGTTAAAATGGCTGCTGTGTAACAGGTTTGTGGGTCAGTGACCTCTGACATGAAGGCAGCTGGTGCATGTTTGACAGAAGCAGACTGTATCTGCTGCTCGCTCACTGAAAGCTGCTCAGAGCAAGATGCACAAGTTACAGATGACATCAATACACTTGTATCTACATGTACACAAATACATACACACTTATACACATGTACATGCAGCATTAACACTTTCCTTCCATATATGTACCTCATAATACCATATTTACATTCACATATATAGACATTCAGATTCTACTTGTTCCTTCTTCAAGGATTCAATTCAATTCAATTTTATTTATATAGCTCCAAATCGCAACAAACAGTTGCCTCAAGGCGCTATGTACCCGCAATACAAAGCGCCTTGAGGCGACTGTTTATTGTGATTTGGCGCTATATAAATAAAATTGAATTGAATTGAATTGAATTGTATTGTGGGTAAAGACCCTACAATAATACAGAGAAAACCAAACAGTCAAAACGACCCCCTATGAGCAGCACTTGGTGACAGTGGGAAGGAAAAACTCCCTTTTAACAGGAAGAAACCTCCATCAGAACCAGGCTCAGGGAGGGGGGGTCATCTGCTGAGGGGAGAGAGCCAGAGATTAATAATAACTAATGATTAAATGCAGAGTGGAGTATAAACAAAGTAAATAAGGTGAATGAAAAGAAACAGTCTATTGTGGGACCCCCACAGCAGCCTAAGCCTATAGCAGCAAGGAATGGACGACTGAATATGTTCTCACTGCAGTCCGCTCAGAGGCTGGAGGTCTGATTTGCCATGAAACCATCACTGCAGTGGAGAGCTGCTAAAGAGCTCCTCTCTTGTATATGCAGGTGTTTTGTTGTTATAGTTGCACATCAGCCTACACAGCTTGTGCATCATCCCATACACTGCCACCTACTGGCCAGTCATAGGAATTTGTTTTTGTTATTTTTATTTGTTATTTGAATGTAAGTAACAGATCAGGATTAGTCAGTGCTAGCAGTGGTGACAGTGGGTCTGAGGATGTAAAATCATTTTCTGTTACTGGTTAGTTAAATACATATTTCTGTGGTTCAAAAGTCAAACTCACGGTGTCCAGGTGAGTGAACATGTTTGTAACACCTTTGATGCCTAAAGAGGAATAAAAACACAGGAAAATAAATCTTGACTGAGGTTCTCATAATTCATGAATTAAAGGGTTAAAGGAACACAACATCAGCCGTCACATTTCCCCAACATGCTAATTACACTAACAGCCAATCAACACAAAAACTAATGGCTACTGCTCAGAGGTTGGTAACTATTTTGCAGGTTCGGCAAAACACCTTTATCCCACAAACCACCATCCAAGAATGGGTGGAGATGGGAACAATTTAAAGGTGGTTTCCAGCTCACTGGGCCCTGTCTCAACAGGTTCATTACGTCACGCTCCTGCTTACTCTGAGATTAGGACAAAACACCTCCTGACAAGTCATACAAAGGTTTCCTGTTTACACATTTCTGTTCATATAACAACTTATACAAAACAATCCATAAAAGCATGATAATTATAATTAGTACAGCAACTATTTTTCTAACAAGCTGTCAGTGAGAGACAAACATGGTGACTCATTGGTGACCTGTTGCTGCAGCTGCTCTGAAGACAGTCAGTGAAAGTGCATGTCAGTACAGGCCTGCACTTTCACTGACTGTGGATTTCAAAGACTGATCACCTTTTGCTAGAACAGTAGTTCATTCTTTAAAGTTACACCATCAGCAACAGTCTGCAACTATCTGAGAGTTTGTTGGTGTCACCTTCTCCATCACCACTGTGATGTGAGTACAGATGAGCCTCTGTCTTCCTGCTACCATCCAGGATATTTACCATTTATGTCTTTATATTCTGGGCTAAATATGGAAAAAAAAAGCTGTGCAAGCGTCACACTGCCTATGACATCAGCTAAAGACAGAAGTATCATGTTAGCAGATAAAATGCTGTTGGAGGTGCTTCCAGATGTTTGCATGTGTGTTTGTTTGTGACTTTGTTGTTAACATATCCTAATATAAGGATGACTGAACTAAATCTTGAATCTGGAAATGTTTTCATATTCTGTTTGTTTTACATAATGTTGCCATGATGTGAACAGCTGACATAAATTCACTTTATCATTGAGCCTGTACGACTGAGACTGTGGAGATGATCCTGTTCCTCGACCATAATGCAAACATGTGTACTGTAACTGCAATAAAGCCATCCTGAATGTCATTATGTGGTGATATTACAGATCTGCTGATGCAGTCCAAGTTCATAACTCACAAAATGCCTGGATTCTGCTCTGTTATTACAGGTACATATGAAAAATCAGATAAAGACTCTGAGAAATCAGATAGAAACTCTGAGTAAGGACCAGGTGGACGATAGATAATAACAAATAAAACAGGTTTTTAAATTTCCCAATTAGGATGGACAAGACTAAGAGTCAGGCTTTCAAAAGAATTAAAACGTTGTCTGGGTCTTTGATTAATTAATAAGTTGGAATTGAAGATTGCAGCTAATCCTCCTCCTCGACCTGTGCTTCGAGCATTCTGACAGTTACTGTGACTCGGGGGTGTTGATTCATTTAAACTAACATATTCATCCTGCTGTAACCAGGTTTCTGTAAGGCAGAATAAATCAATATGTTGATCAATTATTAAATCATTTACTAACAGGGACTTGGAAGAGAGAGACCTAATGTTTAATAACCCACATTTAATTGTTTTATTCATTGGTGCAGTTGATGAAGCTGTATTATTTATTGTTTTTGAATTTTTATGCTTAAATAGCTTTTTGCTAATTTTAGCTTTGTTTTCTGGTGGTCTGGGAGCAGGCACCGACTCTATGGGGATGGGGTTTTGGGGGGATGGCAGGAGGAGAGAAGCTGCAGAGAGGCGTGTAAGACTGCAGCTCTGCTTCCTGGTCTCAACCCTGGGTAGTCAGGTTTTAGGAGGGTTAATAAATTTGGCCAGATTTCTAGAAATGAGAGCTGCTCCATCCAAAGTGGGATGGATGCCGTCTCTCCTAACAAGACCAGGTTTTCCCCAGAAACTTTCCCAATTATCAATCTATCTTTTTTGTGGACACTACTCAGGTAGACAGCAATTTATGGAGAACATGCAGCTGAAGAAGGAGAAGGAGAAGAAGACTTTATTTGTCATTATATGTAAACATATAACGAAATTTGTGTTCCAGAACACCCATCCAAGAGAAATACAAACAACAGAAACAAACAGGGGGGACAGGTGTCTGAGGTCATGCAGCCATTTTACCAGTGCTACCATTAGCAGGAAAAAATAAAGAGATACACTGTGATAGGTGGGTTAAAAAAATGCCAGGATACCAGTTCATACAGGTCACAACACGGGGCGGGGGTGAAGAGCATCTGTTTACAAACATCTCCAAGAGGCGATTTAGACAGACAGCATCCAAGGCCGTCTGGGAGCCAAACTCCAAATACTGCAATTGTTTTGGTTCAGGCCGTCATAACTATTTACTGACAGACTTACAGTTTTCTGGTGACCTCTCAGAAGTCCAATCATCTGAATTTGGTTCTACTCCGCCACACAGAACAGACACTCCAACACTCCTCCAGATGTAATCCACTTCGATTCAGCTCTACTGAGTCTGATTGAGTTCGTACTGTTTCTGCATCCCTCATAGGCAGCCTTACTAGAGCCTGAACAGCTGCCCGGAAACCAGATATCCCCAGGTCCAATTCGGGAAAAATCCTGGTATCAATGTATATATGTCACATCCACACAGTGCAGCCAGGAACGTTATCTTCCATCCCCACAGGAATCCATAACATAACCAGCCGGGTGTGTAGTTGGACCAGAGGAAAGAGGGTTCCCCTTCTCCCAATCTCCTCGTGATAAGAATTTGGCCATCAGTAGTGTTGAGAGACCAGCTGACCAGATCCATAATTTCATTTCCAGTTCGGGGATGTGTGAAGAGATGCTCTAAGCAGCGAAGCAGCAAAAAGCAGGGGTAGATAGGGAAGGCTGGGGAGAAGAGAAAAATGTGTCCGTCTCCACCGAGAGCAGGAAGAAAAAAAAAAAAAAACCTCAAAATTGTTGTGGATTTTTTGGAGGTGTTTTGTCCTAATCTCAGAGTAAGCAGGAATGTGACGTAATGAACCTGCTGAGGCAGTGAGCTGGAAACCACCTTTAAAGTGTTTCCATGGCCTTTCCAGAGATGGGAATTTCAAAGACATAAATGTCACATTCCAGTTCCGTGGAAAGTCATGGAGCCAGGTTTCTGTCTTTACCTGGCCCTCAGGCTGTATCTATTTGGATAAAGAGTGACTTGATGCGACGGCCCGGGGCGCATTGGCTTGGGGTGGTTTAGTAGGTCACCTACTAATTGGAAGGATGGTGGTTTGATTCCTGGCTGGTCCAAGCTGGATGCCAAAGTATCCTTGGGCAAGATACTGAACCCCAAGTTGTTCTGTGATGCAAGCATTGGAGTGTGAATGTGTGTGTATGTTAGACAGTAAAAGCACTTACCTTACTGTATTTTTCACACTATAAGTCGCTCTGGAGTATAAGTCGCACCAGCCAAAAAAATGAATAATAAAGAAGAAAAAAAACATATATAGATCACACCGGAGCATAAGTCGCATTTTTTGAGGAAATGTATTTGATAAAATGTGAGACTAAGAACAGACATTTCATTTAATAATGATTTAATAGCAATTTAAAATAATAATGGATTAGAGAACAGGACGAATAGGGTTACGGTATGCCAACGTAACACATTCAGCTGCATGACGCTTAGACAACGAATGAGTACATGTCTGGTATGTAAACGTAACATATTAACAGTTATTCAGATAACTATAGCATAAAAAACATGCTAACAAGTTTACCAAACCATCAGTCTCACTCCAAATCATTAAAAGCCATTGAATTCTTCAACTCTGCCAACTCCGGAGACAGAAAAAGCACCGCTTCCTCTTCTATAGACTTGTTGTCAGTTGCAGTTCCAATTATTCCAGCCTTTCTGAATCCCGACAGGATGGTTTCGGTTGTCACTGAAGCCCATGTTTTGTTGATCCATCCAGGAAAGTTGCATGGCGCAGTCTCCCGGTTGCCGTGAAGCTGTGCTCTCCATCCATCATCCACTGCTCCCACAAATTACGCAAGACTGCCTTAAAGCTCCGGTTCACAGAGATGTCAAGTGGCTGGAGTATTTTGGTTAAGTTTGGTTGAAGACTTTTAATCTATCTTTGAACTGTGGCGTGATGTGCGCTCGCATGTTGTCCATCACAAGCAGGGCTATGCGTGTTCTAAAGAAGCCATCTGGATGCTTAGTGAAGCACTTTGTAAGCCACAAATTTATCATTTCTTGATCCATCCACCCTTTCTCTTTCACAGCAACCACAACTGAGGGGGACTGGATTTTTGGCATGGTTTTTCATTTGAAAATGATCATTGGTGGCAATTTTGATCCCTCTCCACAACATGGCAGCACCACTGTGAAGTGTGATTGCTCATGACTATTTTCACACTCTTTAGCCCTTTCTCTGCCATACTTCAGCCCATAGGAATGTCAAACGTGAGGGGCACCTTGTCCATGTTAATAATATGACCCGGTGTCACATTGTCCTCAGTTACATGCTTTTCAACAAACTCACGGAAACTGTTGACCTTGGCTTGAAAGTCTGCTGGCAGTTTTGGGACATTGTTGTCCTTGCTCTGATAGAGACACAGTTGCGTTGCATGAAGCGATAACACCAAGAAGGTCCTCCCGCAAAGTCATTTATATTCATCTCCTTGGCAACTATCTTGGCAACTACGTGGAGACGCAACTGCAATGTTGACAAGCCTCTCCCGGCAGCACATTGTTCAAGCACCCACGTGTGAACTCGTTCTTCTAGCTGTGGCCACCTAGCTTTTAGCCTGTGATTAGCTTAGTTTGCTTTCTTCATTGCAGTAACAGTAAACTCCGCTTTTCACCAGTCCCTCACAAGTTTCTCACTCACTCCAAACTTTGTTTCTCCTGCTCGATTACCATTTTCGGCTGCATATTTCACTACTTGTAATCTGCAGAATATGATTTTCTTTTGATGGCATTTTTTTCAGCCCTTCTCAGTTGTTTTTATAAGTTGAAATTTTGAATTTTCAGTGGTACAGAAATACCAGGTACAGGTACACAAGCCTAGAGTGCCCTCGTGCGGTTGTCAGTGCGAAAATAACAAACATGTGAAATTACATAATAATGTGTTAATAATTCATACCTGTCAAGTCTCCCGTTTTGACCGGGAAACTCCCGTATTTTACCCCTCTGTCCCGCCGTCCTCCCGTATTTTCATTTTCTCGTAAATTTCCCGTATTTTAATATAATAATTTTTAAAAAGTATTCCTGCCGCTCCAAACTGAATTCTGTCACTAGCCTCGCGAGAACTGCCACCTGCAGTAGCCTGGGTTGCAGCTCTCGCGAGGTCAGTGCCAACAGCTGGAACAAACCCAAAAAAAAACATCTGGACAGCTGTTGGGTCAAGTTGTTTTTGACAGTTCAGTTTACTAGCGACAGTGAAATCCTCCACTGTCGCTGTGTTTTGTGTACATAAAGCCTTCGTACTGCGTCGTACACTTTGGCATTGCCTAGACATCACTTCGACTCCACCGTCCAACCCCGATCCTCACTTAAACACAGAGCCTGCCTACCCATTCCTATTCTTGGCCCTCGCTTTGGTATTTGTCAACTGTAGGGATATTCATGATATATGCCACATATATATCTTATGTACGTTCCCTGAGAAATTTGTCTGAAAAATAACATAACTGATTAAAAATACAGAAGCTTATAATGTTCCGTGTCATCATGACCTTTGTGTTCTGACTGTACAATGAACCACACTGATGAAGACTACACAATGATAGAAATGGAGACTTCGAGGTCACCCTGTTGTTGAATTTCTCTGTTTTCCACATTCTGTTTTGTAAATGATGTAATCAAGACTGATATGCTGTGACTATATGAAACTGTAAGTTGAATTAGAAAGTGCCAGTACTTCATGCCATCTCATAGCATGCAGTCTGGTCCAGATATCTGAACTGTTTGAAATGGTTTTATTAAATTTAATAATTGGACTCCTTATTCTTGTTTTGTGTCATTCCTGTTCGAACAAATGAACAAGCAGAAACCTAAAGGCTTAAACAGCAACAAACAGAGACACTTATTATCAAAATTCCTTTGTTTGAGTCAGCCGACAGCAAGTTTGGCAACAGTGGCCCAGATAAAGGAGGGTTGAATGTAGCGAGCAGTCTCACCCCACAGTGTTTTCGTTAAATTTGATATTCTAACATTAAACAATATGGGACAAAATTGATCTATGTAATGTGGGTCTAGGCATAGCATTAAAGTTATTAAGTTATTTCATAGAGTTCAGTTCTAGTTCTAAACATATTAGGGTGTTTTTTTCTTCACTTTTGGTCTCTCAAAGATGTTTTTCCTCTCTCCTACAGCCTCGATTAAATTAGGTGATGACATCATATAGTGACTTCTATTTTCAGCAGTGGAAAATTTCATGTATTTGACAGGTATGTAATAATTTCACATACAAGTTTCTCCGGAGTATAAGTTTCACCCCGTACATCTGAAGGTCAAAGGTCACTCTGAGGATGCCAATGTCCACATTTTGGACAGGGAAGACAGATGGTTTAAAAGAGGAGTAAAAGAAGCATCAATGTCCACTGTGAACAACCATCATTGAACAGAGGAGGTGGATTACGTCACCAACTTTCCCCCGCTTACAGTGCTGTCCTGAGCTCCCTTCCCAGACGTCTCAACCCCCATTCACACCTTTGTTCCGGGGACCTCAGCAGGTCACATGAAACAATGGAGCAAAGTCCTAAATTGGTTTCACCTGAAACCACTGATTGAAATGACACACACCTCCTTTCACACCTTGGCACATGTGATTATGCACATGAACAATTGAGGGTCATGACCACCTCCAGGGGACTACACCCACAGGGGTTTAAACACCCGGGTCTCTCCACCTTTGGGTTGAGAACTGAAGAAGCCTTTGGGATGCGAGGTGTCCAGTCTCCTTTTTTCAAGCTCCAGAGAACAAAACAGGAGCATTGCTATTATTGATTAGGACCTGCTGTAGTTTGATTTGAAGCCAACTGTAAACTGCAGATGATGAGGGTTTCAGCACAGACCTCTAACACAGCAGCTGTTTAGTTATGAATATAGAAATGATAAATGATGAAGCTGTTTCCTGTTGAAGTGGCTGCTGTGAAACAGATTTGACTTTTCTTACTGTCCTGCAGTTATTAGAAGCTGCTGTACTTTAATGTTGAATAAAACTATCCTGTTATGATGCTTAACGTTAATCTCAGCCAAACTGATAAAGCCAAACACTGAAATAAACCAAACATCAGACATTAGAGATCATCTGAGTGAATTATATCTGTGTTTTACACTTCCACTCAGCAGCAAAAGCCAGCAGGGGTTTGAAAAGGATGTGCCGGCAGTCAGGCATTCTCTAAAGCGAGCCTCAATAGCTCGGTCAGTTGACAGCTAGCGAGGCGAGCTCATGTAGAGCAGCGGCAATGGACAGCTCCGAAAACAGCAGAGCACCTTTTTGCAATTAAGCGAAATCTTGATAAAACAAGCTGATATTTGTGGTTTACACATTTACATTCTCACCTGAAAACATCAAGTTTATTTTGTGTCACTTTTTGGCCACTATCCTCCACCATTGTTGTGTTTGAGTTTTGTTGCACAATGAATCATGGGAAATGGTAGGAAAAAAAGGATACACCGGACCCATCCTTCAAATTTGAGAAAAGGACGCATTCATTTAGTGCATTTGGAGGAGCCTTCGAAATTGGACAGCCTTCGCTGGCCTACAAATGTGGCCTTCGAAGGATGCAGCCCCTGCATTTGGACACAGCTCTGGACTTGGCAAAGTTTCATTTCCTCTGGATAACCAATTTGATCCCAATAGATGGCACAACATCCTGAAGTTATTTGGTTCACCTGAACTTTACAACTGTACCATCCTGTACTATCTGTTCCCACTGACTGCAGTAATCCGACCTCCTTAGTCATCCGCCATCTTGGACTTTCAAGATGGCGGCGCGCATAGTCGCAGCGGCTCAGTGCTCTCCTTTTCGGTGCTCTGTGAAATTGTGTATGTTGTTATGTGTGCTGCAACTGTGGCTCAACACATCACCATTATGTCGGGCGGACATTATAACATACAGACGGCACGAACTCCTACATATAGGAGCACAAAGTGAGCAGGCGGTTATGGCTGACTTCCTCCACTCTCACAACATCCCGGTGGACATCGCCAGACCACCTGGCTCTTTGTGGTTCATCATCCCTGTGAGGGGGGGTCGCAGACGGAGACGGCGCAGAGAAAGGAGGCAGAAAAGAGGCGGCAGAGCTGGCGTTTTGGAGAGGCTACGTAAACGGCCTCATAGACCTCCGTTACCCAGTGTTTTCCTCGCCAATGTAAGATCACTCCCGAATAAAATGGATGAGTTGAGACTGCTGGTGGCTACAAACAGGACCGTGAAGGACTGCTGCGTTTTGCTCTTCACTGAGACCTGGCTTCATTCATCCATTCCTGATGCAGCCATCGAGCTAGCCGGCAGGACAACGCACCGGCATGACAGAATGCGGACCTCCGGTAAGAGCAGAGGAGGGGGTGTGTGCTTGTATGTAAACAACAGCTGGTGTACAGACAGTATGACTGTGAACAGCCACTGCTCTCCGGACCTGGAGTACATGACTGTTAAATGCAGGCCCATCTATCTGCCCCGTGCAGAGGTGGGAAGTAACGAAGTACAAATACTTCGTTACTGTACTTAAGTAGATTTTTCAGGTATCTGTACTTTACTTAAGTATTTATTTTTCTGACTACTTTTTACTTTTACTCCCTAAATTTTTACACAAGTATCTGTACTTTCTACTTCTTACATTTTCAAACAGACTCGTTACTTTTTAACACGTCAGAGAGAAGTTTGCATTTCCGGTCAGTGCGCCGTCAAACATCAAACGATCTGAGCCTAAACGGAGGAATAATAACACATTAGAGACAATCGTACTGGCGTATCCTCCATCATCGGGGCTTATCTCGTACAAAGGGATTAAATACGCAAACCCATATAATTAATGTCTCATTTATAGCGCCATAATCAGGGGTTACAGCGGGCCGGACCGAGTCCGTAAGTTGTGCTGCAGCACATAAGCAGCTTAGCTAGCGCTACTGAAGAGGAGCGAGCACGAAGGGAGTAACGTGTGGCAGATAAATGCAACGTTTCTAAATGCTCAACAAATATCAGCAAACACACCGTGTGTGCAGTTTGTTACACAGCTAGCTAACAGAAGAGCTGCTGTATTTCAGGGAGAGCAAAGAGAGAGAAGTTCACTCAGAGATGGAGAAAGAGGACAGGAGAGGAAGAAGAGAGGTTAGATTTAAAGGTAAGGACTGGAAAATAAACTGAAGTATGCTGACTTTGTGTTATTCAAAGATTCTATGAAAATACTGCAGTTTAGGTTAGCTTGTTGTACTGTATTTACAGTAAAGCTCTGTGTTGGACTGGAGCACAGTGTCTGTGTTCATGGTCAGAGTTACAGGTTACATCAGTGCAGCAGAGATGAGTCTGAATCAAAGCTGCTGATGCTGAGATTCATTCACTGAATCCAACATTTCTACAGCCTGTATGCTGTCAGTGTAGGGGATGGAGATCAGCACAGATAGCTGTGAAATACTGGGTTACATCTTTGTGAGTTCAGTTCATCCACACAGAGCAGTAAACCTCAGAGCAGCAGCAGCAGGTCAGCTGATCACAGCCTGCACACCAACATCATTTACTGCAGCTCACAATAGAAAGTTGTGATTTTTCTCCCCATGCAGAGCCACTACAGCTGATCTTAGGGTTCTTCCACCTTCTGAATCCCACTGTAACCCCTGAGTATCCTCATGTTTGTGTTTAGGTGGAGGCACAGTCACCCTCTACTATGGAGGACACAGAGAACAGAGCTGTGTTTAAATTCCCTTTCACAGTTTGTGTCCTACATAACAGTTTCAAGCTGAGTGCATTCATTAGGATTAAAATTTAGATTGGAATAACGTTTGTATTCTCATGTAATATTATTTTATATTATTACAATAATATATAATGAGGTTCGGTTAGTTTTACACAAAAATAGCAGGTAGAAACATCCTCCAAAGAACTACTTTTACTTTCTTACTTTGAGTACATTTCAGAGCCTGTACTTTTTTACTTTTACTTAAGTAGAGAAGTTGAACCAGTACTTCGACTTTTACTAAAGTATTTTTTAACATAAGTACTTGTACTTCTACTTAAGTACAGAATGTCAGTACTTTTGCCACCTCTGGCCCCGTGAGTTTACAGCTGTTTTGATCACTGTTGTTTATCTTCCCCCTGATGCTAATGCTAACTCGGCTGTTAGTCTCTTACATGACACGGTTTGCAGTCAACAGAGCAGATATCCTGAGGCTGTACACATCATTGCAGGAGACTTTAACCATGTCGATTTAAAGACTGTTCTACCCAAGTTCCATCAGCATGTTAAATGCCCTACAAGAGGGAACAACACACTGGATAAAGTCTACTCTAACATCAAGCTGGGTTTCAGGGCTGTGCCACTGCCACATCTGGGCCAGTCAGACCATCTGTCCCTGCTTATGATTCCAGCATACACCCCCCTCAGCAAAACTGCTCTTTCTACATCTAAGACTGTTCAGACCTGGCCTGAAGGTGCCTCTCAACAGCTGCAGGACTGCTTTGAAACAACTGACTGGGACGTATTCAAGCACCAGGACCTGGAGCAGTACACCTCGGCTGTTCTGGACTACATCAAGTTCTGCACCGACACTGTAACTGTGGACACGAATATCCGGGTTTTTCCAAATAGAAAGCCATGGATGAATGGAAAGGTGCAGAGCTTACTCAGAGAAAGGAACATCGCCTTCAGAGCTGGTGATGGGGCGCTTTACAGCGCTGCCAGAGCCAACCTGAAGAGGGGCATCAGGGAGGCCAAGGCTGTGTATAAGAGGAGGATTGAGGACTGTTTCCAGAGCCACGACTTCAGGCAGGTGTGGCAAGGGGTTCGGCATATTTTGAACTACAAACCCAGCCTGTTAGTTGATCAGCGTAACATCAATCTGGCAGAGGAGCTGAACAGCTTCTTTGCACGCTTTGAGGTACAGCAATCAGAGACAGCCATCCAACATCCCTCAGCAGGCAGCAGCAGCATCCTCAGGCTGCAAGAGCAAGAGGTGAGGCGTATGCTGGAAACTGTGAACCCCAGGAAAGCTGTGGGGCCCGATGGTGTCTCTGGACGGATACTGAAGGTCTGTGCGGCTCAGCTGGCTGGTATTTTTACCAGCATTTTTAACCAGTCCCTGAGCCAGGCTGCTGTCCCTTCCTGCCTGAAGTCCTCCATTATCGTCCCCATCCCCAAGAAGAACACTATCAGAGGTTTGAATGACTACAGGCCAGTAGCACTCACACCAATTGTTATGAAGTGCTTTGAAAAGCTTGTCCGGGCTCACGTCATCTCCAGTCTCTCTCCCAGACTAGACCCCCACCAGTTTGCCTACAGAGCCAACCGGTCCACAGAGGACGCCATTGCCACGGCTCTCCACTCTGCCTTCTCTCACCTGGAGCAGGGGGGGAACTACGCTCGGCTGCTCTTTGTGGACTTCAGCTCGGCGTTTAACACCATCCTTCCTGGCAGACTGGTGACTAAACTGTCAGATCTGGGGATACCACGCTCCACCTGTCTTTGGATCAAGGACTTCCTGACAGACCGTTCCCAGAGGGTAAGAGTAGGTCCCCACCTCTCTTCAGCCATCAGCTTCAGCACCGGCTCTCCACAGGGCTGTGTGCTGAGTCCCCTACTCTTCACCCTCTACACACATGACTGCACCTCCATACATGCCAGTAACTGCATCATTAAGTTTGCGGATGACACCACTGTGGTGGGGCTCATATCAGGCGGGGATGAGTCAGCATACCGGGACGAGGTGCAGCGGCTGTCAAGGTGGTGCAGTGAGAATAACTTGATCCTGAACACCACTAAGACAAAGGAGATGGTAGTAGACTTTAGGAGGACAACACATGTCATTCAACCTCTGTTCATCGAGGGGGATGAAGTGGAGCTGGTTTCAGATTTTAGGTTCCTGGGAGTACATCTGCAGGATGATTTGACCTGGAGTATCAATACGACCAGCATTGTCAGGAAGGCCCAACAGAGACTGCATTTCCTGAGGGTTCTTAGGAGCAACTATCTGACCCAGAATCTGCTGGTGTCCTTCTACCGTTGCTGTGTAGAGAGCATCCTGACCTACTGTCTGTGCGTGTGGTTCAACAGCTGCACAGCAGCAGACAGGAAAACACTCCAGCGAATCATCAACACGGCTCAAAAGATCATAGGCTGTCCCCTGCCCTCCCTCCAGGAACTGTTCAATGCCCGCTGCCAGAGGAGGGCACAGAACATCCTCCAGGACCCCTCACACCCTGGACACTCCTTGTTTCAGCTACTGCCATCAGGCAGACGTTTCAGGACAATGAAGGCCAGAACAAACAGACTGAGGAACAGCTTTTATGCCAGGGCTATCATTGAACTGAACTCTGTGTGGTTTGGACAGTGATGTGGGGTGGTAGTGCTGACTGTGTGCGTGCGTTGGTGTGTGTATTGGGGCTAGATTCGTCTTAATTTACTATTGTGCACTGTATTTTAGTAATCATTTTTATCACTCATATTTTTATTATTTTATTATTTATTGTCTGAGGCACCTAGAAAGGAATGCATTTTAAATTTCGTTGTGCAACTTCTGTGTACAATGACAATAAAGATTCTGATTCTGATTCTTAACCCTATTCAGGAAACAGGGCAGGATGAGAGGAGGTGGGGGAGCTGTCCTGGTGTAATGTCACTTTATCCACTAATGACTCAGACATTGATGATGTCTGGTTGAAGAATCAAACTGTTTCTAAATCTGACATATGAGAAAAACACTTTGACCGCTTTTGTCATGATCCTGGGTTCTTCTTCTTCCTGCTCTTGTTGGAGACGGTCGCACTATCTCTCTCTCCCTGCCCTCCCCATCTCTCCGCTTGCTGCTTGCTGTGAGAGTGTCTTTTACACACTGTCCGAATAAGAACAAGATTGAAACATGGATCTGGCAAACTGGGCATTCTCCATCATTGATCGAATTTTTTCCACTATGAGATCAGGGACAGGGGAGCCTGCGTGTCCGAGTGGAACAGACCCGGTTGGATACGTCATCGACTCTTGGAGCTCGTGGAGACCGGTGTGCTTCTCAGCCCTTGGAGTGGAAGACGTGGAAGACGCATATATATTCGGCTTTTTGGTAGCGGTATCTTCTCTGTTTGGGCTCGGTGGATACCTGCTTTACTGGCAAATTAAGAAAATCTGGACGGCGGTTCGACATCTGCAGAGGCTGCCGACCCAGGTGGAGGGCTGAGCAGAGCCGTACAAACTCAGACTCAAAGCCTGGTGGACCTGAGCCGCAAGATTAGCGAGCTCGCAGGCGAGAGGGGTTAGATCAGGAGATATAGTTCGGTTCTGCACAGTGAGGACGGCAATCAACGAATTTGGAATATTGGATTTTTGAATGGTTTCCCAGTAAGACTGAAGGCTGTTGGAAAAACAAGCAGCCTGTTCCAAAACAACATTTGTTATCAGGAATTCGGCTCCCCTGCCGGCCTTGGGTTGGCAACCATATCTCTCTCCAGGGCTCTGTGTGCGGCTGCTCTTTCCCCCACTCCGCGTTGTGATTTGTGAAGCTGGGTCTGGTGTATCACGGCCGCTGATGAAATTCCACCACTATCAGCAAACTGTTTTGGCTAGGAGCTGGCATCTGGCTCCACAATGCCCCCACCTCTCGTCTCCGTCTGCATTCCCTCCTGACCTGACCTCACCTACCGCCGCTGTCCTAGCTTTACATGTGCAAATGCTCTGCTAAGGTGGTTTTTTTGGACCCTGGTATAGTGCTCTTTTTGAGCACTGTACCAGATGATTTTTTTTTAACCTAACTTCCCCATGATGTGTTGTTTTCTCCTCCTGCCAAAGGTAGCGCTGCAAGTCGGCTGCATGACCCCAGGACACATATCCCCCCATGTGTGTTGTGTTTTGTGTATTCTTGGATGGTGTTCTGTAACTGCAATTTCCAATGTGTGAACTTGTTCACCCACATGGCAATAAACTTCATTCATTCATTCATTGACCCAGCGTTTTTGGTTGGATGTTAATGAAGTCTGAAAAGCCTTCAGCTGATCCAAAATGCTGCAGCTAGAGTACTGACAGGGACTAGAAAGAGAGAGCAGATTTCTCCCATATTGGCTTCTCTTTAATGGCTCCCTGTTAAATCTAGAATAGAATTTAAAATCCTTCTCCTCACCTACAAGGTCTTGAATAATCAGGCCCCATCTTATCTCAAAGACCTCATAGTACCTTATCACCCCAACAGAGCACTTCACTCTCAGACTGCTGGCTTACTTGTGGTTCCTCGGATACTCAATGACCGTTAAGACACTGAATGCGAAATTCAGAATCTTTCAGATGCAAACTTGTGTAACCTACACACACCTAAATACACTGTGAAAAAATGAAGTCAACATCAAGCGATCGTTGATGTTTCTAAACAAGAGTAGGAAGCAGCAGCAGGGAGCGTTTCATGTTTTGATCCCAGAGTTGTGCATATTTCAGGATGTCTTGTTGGGAGAGTTGGGATCACATCTGAGGAGGGAGAGAAATAAACTCAGTGGCTCGATTGACCCAGATTGGCATCTAGCTGTGTGTCTGAGAAAAAATGCTATTATTTTACTCCTCACTGTATATTCAGTGTATGTGTTCAAGCTTTGAAATATGTTGCCAAATGCAGCACTCTGATTGGTCAGATCTGTTTATTTGCTTCTGAAAATAAGAAAAATTAAACTTGATCTGAAAAAATAAGTGCCACAAATTCGTCCTGTGAAATGATGTGGTTGGTGTGAACGGCTGCATCAAGGACATTTGAGTCCAAAAAAACATTTTTAACACATGAAACATTCACAAGAAATTTAAGCATCCGGTGTGTAAAGGCCTTAAAAGTAGAATGGGAACACAGAAAAGTACCATCAGATTTTGATTGACCATCCATCTGGAAACCATCTTATTGGCAACAGATTGATCAGCATCCCAAACACACTGCCAATGTTGTGAGAGCATTCCTGGATTGGAAACACACAACTGAACACTATATTCATGGATTAGACTCCCCAGAGCCCAGACTTCGGCGTACTGAAGCAGTGCAGGATCATCCTGACAGACAACGGAGCAAAAGGCAGCAAAGATCCAAAGAAGAGCTTGAATGTCCTTTTAGAAGCCTTGAGAACTATTTCTGAAGACTACTGTCTCCACTGTTCAATTACAAGAAACCTGCCCATGCAATTTCAGGCTGTGTTGAAGAATAAATTAATACCAAACACTGACTGTTAAACTCATTAGACCTATACAGATTGCTTTTGCCTCATGTACCGTATTTCCACGTTTGGTTAAGACTTCTGGACAATACTATATGTCTCCTCAGCAGTCATTATCCTCCACATAAAGGTCAGGGCAGTTTGAAACAAGTCACTGGTTGCTCTCTGTGTAAGACTGAGGCAGATGTTTTGACCATGGAGCACATGGTTAGAACATCTGCTCCATGGAGTGATCTAAAAAGCCAGCAGTACTGGAAGACGTCCAGAGGTGCACAACTAGGCGGCTTTAAAGATCAGTCAAGATCAGATCAGATATTTATTGTATTATAGGGACCTTCATATTGAACATTTCACACCAACTTTAACAACTGAACAAAAAGAGAAGGAACAAAGTGGAGGGAGAAAGAGGACATTACTCATTGCACGGTACAATCTTTTGACTTGGGAGCTTGCTGAGGCCTGGGAGCTTGTTGAGACGTTGAAGCTTGTTGAGATGTTGAAGCTTGTTGAGACGTTGAAGCTTGTTGAGATGTTGAAGCTTGTTGAGATGTTGAAGCTTGTTGAGACGTTGAAGCTCGTTGAGACCTGGAAGTTCGTTGTTTTCCTGTGGAAGAGATAAACAAGAATGAGTCTCAGCTCAGAGTCGTTATGAACTTATTTCCGCATCAGTCACATAAACACATCATGAACACATCATGTGACTCTGAACATGTTTTTCCTCTCAGGTGTGTTTTTCTAAAATACTGGAATCAGTGACACTGATGAAAGCTGCCTGGCTTCATGAACATGGCAGAGCTGTGCAGAGATTCTGTCCTAGAGACAAAACTGAGTTCCTACGACTCAGTGCTCATCAATGACATCACTGAGACAAACTGCATTTCCCCACACAAACAACAGGAAACAGATTCAAACAAAGCTGGTAAAAAGATTTCAAAAATATTAAATATTTTGCCATGTTTGTAAATTAGCAGTGATCAGATCTCTAATACTCAGTTTATTTATTTATCTGAAGGAACCATGAGACAAAAATGTGTGCAGTTCAGGTTTGAAACTCAGGTGTGTGTACAGACAGAATTACATCCATACTGTACATACATGATGTCAGTGAGTGTGAGCTGATTGTGTGTTGATGTGTGAGGCTGCACAAACAGCTGCTTTGCTTTGCTGACTCACACATTTATTCTCACACAGCTGCAAACAGCTGGATACACTCACCTCTGACACTGAGAGTCACTACTTTCTGTAGCAGCATGAGTCCATCCTTGTTGCAGACGGTGCAGGTGTAGACTCCACTGTCAGTAAGTTGGAGGTCTTTCAGGGTCAGACTGAGGTCTTTATTTCTCAGTGGGTCTCTCTTCATCTCTGTTCGATCTCCATAAACCTGATCCTGTGAGAGAGGGTGATTCTGGCTGCTGTCAAAGCAGTGAATCATCTTGATTTCAGGATACGTGAGTCTCCACTGAACTTTGACACTGTGAGGAAGCTCGTCTGTGATTTTAAACGGCAGCAGGACAGAATTCTGGCCCTGATCCACCTCCACCATCTCTGTCTGGAGAACTGAGAGCAGAACATGAGGGATACAGTCAGTTACAGACAGACAGACAGGTGTCAGTGAGTGTGATCCTCCATCATCTCCTCTGCTGTGGAACCAGCAGCTCTTCACTCCTGTTTCAGTGTTTCCTCTGACTTGGAGCTGAACTGATTGTGTGTTGATGTGTGAGGCTGCACAAACAGCTGCTTTGCTTTCTGCTGACTCACACATTTATTCTCACACACCCGCAAACAGCTGTTACACTCACCTCTGACACTGAGTGTGACTACTTTCTGTAGCATTATGTGCCCACTGTTACTGTAGACGGTGCAGGTGTAGACTCCAGTGTCAGTGAGGCGGAGGTCCTTCAGGGTCAGACTGAGGTCTTTATTTTTCAGGGCATTGTCGATCATCTCTGTGCGACCTCTGTAACTCCGGTCCTGTAAGTTGGAATGGTTTGGGCCGCTCTGATAGATATGGACCATCATGTTGTGATGTCTCCACTCCACTTTAATGTTCTGAGGAAGATCTTTTGTTTTAAAGGGCAGCACGACAGACTTCTCTCCCCACGTCACTTCCACCATCTCTGCCTGGAGAGCTGAGAGGAGAACAGAGCAGAGCATGAGCTGGACAGACAGACAGACAGACAGACAGACAGACATACAGACAGACAGACAGACAGAGGCTGACACCCTTTTCTCTGACAGACACCCTTTTGTTTTTTTTTTTCATTTAGGATTTGGATAAGTGTGCTGTTGTTCTCACCTGTGATACTGAGTGACACCATTTTTTGTAGCAGGATTTTTCCACCCTTACTGTAGACGGTGCAGGTGTAGCCACCATGGTCACCAGGTTGGGGGGCTTTCAGGGTCAGACTGAGGTCTTTAGCTATCAGTGCATCTTCATTCATCTCTGTGCGATCCTTGTAATCCTGTTCCTGTTTGTCTGGCTGGTTTCTGCCATGCTTATACACGTGGACTTTCTTGCCTTTGTGTGTCCACTCTACTTTGACATCCGTAAATGTGCGATCTTCAGTTATAAAGGGCAGCACAACAGAGTCCTCTCCCTGTGTCACTTCCACCATCTCCAACTCAGGATCTGTGAGGAGAACACAGCAGAGCATGAGGCGTACAGATGAAGCCCTCCTTCTCCTGGGCGTATCTACTTCCCAGCATGACCACACCCCTTTCCCTCAATTGCAGAGTGTCACCAAGAGATGGCGCTTTCTTCACAAACACTTTGACTTCTGTGATTCACAAATGTTTTGTTAACATTTCACGCTGAAGTATTTTCACTGTCTAAAACAAAGCTGAAACCAGTGGAACAAGTTTGGAAAATCTAAAATAGATAAATTTGCAGTTAGTATGACCTTTCACACATTTTCCACTGCAAATCACCAAACATTCTTTTGATACATTTATTTTTGTGAATTTAATACATAGATTTGTTTTTCTTATGTAGCACTGCGCTGAACAATCTAAGCTGTCTCCCTTTTCAGTCTCCTGCTAGAAGCTCCATGAATGCATGTTCAGACTCCGCTTTTATCTATCCGTCCATCCATTTTCTTCCACTTATCCGGGGCCGGGTTGCAGGGGCAGCAGTCTAAGCAGTGTAGCCCAGACCTCCCTTTCCTCAGCCACTTACTCCAGCTCATCTGGCAGGACCCCAAGGCATTCCCAGGCCAGCTGAGAGATATAATCTCTCCAGTGTGTCCTGGGTCTGCCCCGGGGCCTCCTCCCCCTGGGACATGCCCAGAACATAGTATATAAGTTACACATACACTGAATTAATGAACCCTGTAGGCTTTAATGTTACTAGGGTAAAGGTAAGGCCTGTTATATCTGATGCTCACATGTGCTTAAGACCTTGGTGGGATGCAAGAACATCTCTGTTTCACATGACCTTTGCAACTTCATGTTGTTTTTTAGGAAGTCTTATGACAGATACGCTCCAAAAATGTTGAGTTCCGCAGACCTGCCTGTGTTTTTGTAACGTAGATTAGCAGGAGACAAAACCTGGCTAAGTGGGGATGGAATTAAGAGGTGTTTTAACAGAGTTTTATTGCAGGAAGGTTCATCGTTGTGATATTTACCAAGACCATCATAAACCAAGAGGTACCCCGATGAAGTGTATGCCTTAAGCATGTGATTGACCAGAGCCAATAGGCGATTGATTGGGGTTCAAGTTTCATGGGTTGAGACTTTATGTAGATTAGGAGGGGTCAAAGGTAAGTGGGCAGTTATCATCTTTAAGATATAAATGTTGGCCAGCTCTTTGTCTCTCCTGGCTCTCGCTCGCTCTTGCTTTCCTGTCCTCTTTCTCTTCCCGTTTCTGCATCTTTCTCTTTCTCTGTGTGTGTATCTTAACCTTAAAATTGTTACTGTCTGTGTTTTAGTCTTTGTCTGTGTTGTACATAACCAATATGTCTAATAAACAGCCTGCACTGGAACCTGTCCATCCCAATGATTTTTTTTTTAGAAACTTTGGACTAAATTTGGTTTGAATTTTCGGCCAAAAGGAACACGGAGACCCTAAAAATTAGAGACCGACAGTTCCTCCCAGTCACGCCCCTCAAGGACTCACTGTCATTGCCCACATGAGCACTGAAGTGTCCTAGCAAGACGATGGAACCAAGAACATGTGACAAAAGCGGCAGAAGGGCGTGACTCTGCAGTCTCAACATCAAGTTTTCTACCATATTACATGTGTAATACATGAGAAAAGCGAAGTGATTTCCATGGCTGTGAATTAGGTTGGGCTCTAAGGCTGAACTTGCTGCTTTGTATCAGTTCATATCACAGATAAAAGGACACAAAGTGCGTACTTGTCGTCTTGCTCTAATCGCTGTCGGTGTTTACCTCTGTGCTGCACACAGATGCTGCAGTAGTTTGGTTTGGACTGTAAAACGTGTTTGCAGCACAACAAAGGGGAGCGTGTTCTCCCACGTTTGTGCGCTTCGGCTTCCGTGTCCAGACGAGGACCCGCCCACACTCATACGTAAAGGGGCAGTTCACAGAAGCGCGGTGGAAACGCGGGCCTTTTCCTAAGCTTTTCGCCGGTTCTTTTGGGAACAGCACGGGCACTGGAACCCCGGCGGTGCAAAGGTGGCTTTGGTGGAAAAAATGCTGAACGGTTCAAATACTAGCACAGGTGTTGATTCTCGTTTCCCCATCAGATACTGTTTCCCCAGCATCTCCTCGGTGCTCCGTGCAGCCCACGCAGCAAAAAACATGCGTGCTTGAACCACAAGAGAACTACAGACACCGTGAAAGCTCGAAAAACGTGTTTCGGCGAAGTTGTCCCTTTTTTTTTGTAACTGCCCAAAACTGGGGCCAAAACTAGGGGAAAGCATCCTGATGGCCCAATAAGTGCCATCAGATACAGTTCCCCCTGTGTTTGACCTTTCACGGTGTCCGTAGTTCTCTTGCAGCACAAGCACGGCGCGATGGTTACGAGCACAGAACAAACACGCACGTTTTTGCCGCATGTGCGGCGAGGAGACGCTACGGAAACAGTATCTGATGGGGAAACGCGAATCGACCTAACACCGGCACCGGAACCCTGTTGGTGCAAAAGAGGGTAGAGATTAGGGGTTGCACGACTTTAGATTTTTTAAGGTCTAAGTCAACATGATAAAAGTCGAGTCGACAGCGACTAGTCGCTATGACGTCATACAAACTTGAGACACGATGCTTTGCAGTAACTTACAGGCTTTATTACCCATATTCACAGATAAAACATTTGTTGTGCGAAATTCTGTTCCCCGTGTCGGGAGAGCGCAGCCAGAGAGGCGGATCTGACAGTCTTCACGGCACTTCTGATCAATTTCTCGGTAAAGTCTTTTACCGTGTTAATTCCTCTCATCAAGAACAACAACTCCTGTGAATATGAAAACATTTGTTCTTTATTTGCCAAAGTTACACAGAGGGAACCAAATATTTCAGCCATCCAAAATATTTGGTTCCCCTCCATGATATGGGAACAAATTAATTTACCAGCAAGTCCTTTACTGTGTCATTTTACCGAGAAATCAATCAGAAGCGCCGTGAAGACAGTCCGATCTGCCTCTCTGCCTGCAGTTCATACTCCCAACACAGGGGGAACAGATTTTCATGGGGAAACAGAATTTCGCACAACACCAGAACAGCTAAATACCTTCTGCTGAGTTTTGCCAATCAGGGAAATCTGTCCTGATTGCTGGCCCACCACTCCAGCGGGTTCGCCATGGTGGGAATCTGCGGTAACAAAAAAAAAAAAAAGAAAATCACAGACCTCTTCTGCAGCAGTGGAGAAGTGTGCTGCTGATCTCCTGTCACTCTGGTAATGTGGCCCAAAAAGGTGCTCAAAATCCTTCCAAGTCACTGTGCATCACGGTCGTACTTTTGTTGTACTTCAGCACAGCTTTGCAGATTTGGCATGTAGTGGTAGTTGAACCAGAAGAGTCATCTTTAGTAAAAAACTTCCACACTGTTGATTTTCTAGCTGTTTGCGAAGACTCGGCCTGCTCCTCGTCCTCGCCTTCCATCTGTTTGGAATCCATTTTGTCGCCAGCAGTCACGTGACTGCAACTAGTCGATGTGAAATTTAAAAACTCGCAAGATTTCCTAGAATCGACTACTCGGCAAGTCGACTAGTTCATGCAACCCCTAGTAGAGATGGGGGGTGGGCGGAGTTTCTTGTCTGCAGGAAGTGTTTTATTTCACACCTGATCACTGAGAGGTGAAAAAGTTTCTCTGTGATGAAAATCATGCAGGGCAGCAGATCAACAAGCTCTAAAATGGGAAAAATGTGGTCAGGTAAAGGAAATACAAACTGGACTGTTTTTACTCTTATAAATACTTTCTGTTGTTTCCTTCAAAGAGGGCTCACTGAATCACTGTCTTAATGGGCATACTTAAACCGTATGCCTATTACAACATAGAGATGCTGCCTCTTAAAATTGCCGTACCCAGCCGGTGAGCCGCGGTCCACGGTGGGGGTGGGAGAGAGGGAGACTTCCCTCCACAGAAGAATCCTCTGTAATGCTAATGATAGTCTGGGCTCTCTTACTGTCTGCAAAGGTAGTTTCTGCCCTTAAAATCACTGTAGATTTACCAGAGATACGCAGTATTCATTTATTTTATCCAAAGGTGCGGACACTTTGTTTTTTGAGCGCCGCTTTCAGAGCACGCAATTTTAATTTCCCTCCCCTAAAGTAGCTTTTCACTGAGTCTTCACCCTAAATGTTTGAACAGAGCTCCACATGTTTCCGCCATATTTCTTTAGAGCAGAGTACACATGTACACACAGCATTATTGTGCAATCCCGCTCGTATAAATTATTGCGGAGTTCTGTCAGTGAACAGTGCGTTCACTGACAGAACTCAGCAATAATCAATTCATGTTTACATTTGTGGTGTCTGATTTACTGTGTGTTTTTAACTCCATGTATGGTTTTCTTTAGGAGATCTGTATTATAGCTGAGGCTCTTGTCCTTAAAGTTCTCTTCTTTCCTTTGACCAAATAAGGAAATGTATGCATACCAGAGGCTCCCTGAGTTCTCTGCTGGTTCAAGCCCGTCTACAGGTGACATCACATGAATGACGTTAGCAGTTATGTAAGACAGGAACTGACTTTCTGACAAGAACTCTACATTCACGCGGCATCAATATCAAAACACAACATATTTAGAATTTACTTTTTGTTTACAAACATTATCAGTGGGTTTAATAATCATTTCATGGTGTCATGTTCATTAATCAGCTTGTTCTGTGTGTACATCCTCTACTTTACTGGCAGCAAGCAAATATTTATATCAGTGTTTTACAGAAAGGTTCAACATTATGATTCTGTTAGAATCATAGAACCTCTGAGCAAATATAACATGTATGAATATACATGTATGAATTAGACGGGTAGCTTTGCTATAATATTGTTAACAAACAACCAAACAGTAATATTATCCAGCTGTTATATTAAATTTAAAAAGAGACCTTTCATGTGCTCTGACTTGCTTTGACCAACCACATATCCCACATGGTGACACGAGCCTTCAGAGTTTACCCACAATGCTCCTCTTTAACTTTTCTTCAGTAAACTATCAGAAAACAAATCAAACATCCAGGTTACCAATGCTTTTTTTTATGATTTCATCTTTAGCCTGTAACTCTAAGAGTGGATGTAAAGTCAATTTGGTTGCAATTTTTAACAGAACATAATGTTTTCTGCAGCCCTGAAAATTGGAAAATTAAAGCACCAATTTTTTTGATGCACTTTACTAAATTCCAGAGGAGTCTGAAACTCCTGGGTCACATACCTTCTCTGCTCGTCTGCCTTTTACATTGAAGATATATGACAGCCAGGACAACCACAAGAACCACAGGAACCAGGACAGCAGGTAGAACTGTCGACAAGATTGAAGGTGGTGGAGTTGGAGGTTCTGTAATCCAAAGAAACCAAACAGCCTGAACATCATCCAACAGGATTTGATGAACTCAAAGTGTTTCCTACTACTGTGGCCTCCAGCCTCTGTGTACCACACTAACCTGCCACCTTCAGCTGCAGATGGCTCTTGTTTTGATCTTCTCCATCTTTGCGGGTGGTGCAGGTGTAGGTTCCACTGTCAGAGCCTGTAGGGTTCCTCAGAGTGAGGCTGAGGTCTCCACTCTGCAGAGCGTCAGCTCTCATTGATGTTCGGTTGGTGTAACGAGGGTTCTGATAAGTATAATCATCTCCGCTCTGCAGACGCACGTGGACTGTTGAGATGCTGAGCTCCTCACGGTCCCACACTGCTGCTGTGGACTCATTGGAAACATTCTGTGGTACCTGACAGGGCAGCAGGACAGACTCCGCCCCCTCATACACCTCCACCTCCACCCCTGAGGCCTGCTGGGAAGCTGAGGAGAGAAAGCAGGTGAGTGTTTGTATTCAGTAATGAGGACAACAACAGCAGGTAGAACTTCAGGGTTTATCTACAGAGGTAAAGATGAGTTTGGTACACAGGTGATCAATCCAGCAAGTTCCATCTCAAATCAGTGTGAGCCTTCAGCTCTACTGTCTCTGATTTCTATGAACATTTTATGCTGCAAAGATTTGTGTTTTTGACAAATGTTCCTTCAACCTACTTTCAGGCCTTTTGTTCACAGATTGAAATCTGAAGGAATGCTTGAATGAAAATCTCATAAACTATAGAAAAGCCTTTCATTTTTTTGTTACCATCAAAATGAATCAGGATCTGTAATTTGGGACAGATGCATTAAAATGGTATTGGCTACTTAAAATATGAAAATAAATAAATCCAGCACTGCAAAGTCTCATTTTTGAGCACAAAGTAAAAAACAACTTCACCACAACTACTGGTTATTTCTGAACAGTATATAGTTGAATTTCACAAAATTGGTACAGAAAGCATGTAGATTTTTTTTTTTTTTTTACATGAAATTCTTTGTCACGGTGAAGAAAAAGCTCTTTTTATTCTAATTTTATGCTGGATTGACTGTACCACCAAAGCAAAAGTAGCAGTTGATTCTCCAAATAGAGCAAAACACTCAAGTTTTCCACATGGTACTTTAGGTATAACTCAGAAAATATGTGCATATTTTTAATCTTCAAAATAATCTTCAAATTATCAACTTTTAAAACATTTTTAGAAGAGACAATGGCTGCAAAGTTTTTACACCCAAGTATTAAAATTATTTCTATTTAAATCTATTTTAATTTCTCCCCTTATTAGAAGGAATATTTGGTTAATTGTTGATCACAGTTTGATTAGATCTTTTTCACGCAGTACCATGTACCTACATATGATTGTATATAGGTATCATAATGCATTTGTCTTATCTCATAATTATCTAATATTAGCCAAATGTTGCATTAACCATTTAAAGCTTGTCTTTTCACAAATAAACTTTCAGCATGAACATGGCGCCATATGCTTGCAACAACCTGGTTATAATATTCTTGGAAATATGTAAAAATGCCTGTATAGTGTTGCTTATATTGTGTATCACTTTAGTTTGAATAAAATATGCAAACTATCAAAAAAGGTGCTAAATTATCTTATCTAAATCTGTGAAAATACAGAAAGCTTAATTTACGAGGTGTACCTAAAGGCACCATGGCTTGAACCGCAAATACTGATTCAGATTTTTTTTTAAAGCGCAGATGGTGTGACTGCGGTCTTTAAAGCAGTGTTTCTCACTCTGTGGGGGTCATGACAGACGAACGACCTGTGAGAAAAATCATGCGGAACAAATTCTGAAGAAGGAAACGTTCGCAGGTGTGTCAGCACAGCACCCGACCGGAGAAATGACGGGAAAAGTTTGAAAACCACCGCATAAGAGAGTAACCAGCTGTTACAGATGTGTGTGTGTGTGTGTGTGCGCGCATGTGTGTGTGTGTGCGCATGTGTGTGTGCATTCGTGGAGCAGAGGAGCAGTTTTCTTACCGAGTAAGAGGAGCAGCAGCATCTGCAGCCCGCACTAAAAGGTCCTGTTTAATCTGATCAACTTAACAAAGGAACCGCCAGACCTGCGCAGGTAGACCGAAACTGCAGTTTACTTTCACTTTCTTTGGGGGTGGGGTCGGGTGGCCTGCGTGTGCTTTTTGGCCAAAATCTGTTTTCTATTCTTTGCAAATTCATGTTTTGTTTTCAAAGGAAAAAAAAAATACAAATCATTGACATTTTATGGTTTTGGAGAATGAAATGAAAATAAAAGAAATCCGTTTTTCTCTGTGCTCTGTCACAGAGGAGAGGAGCAAACTGCGTTCCCAATACGCGCTTATCGCAAAAAATGAAAAACGTGAATAAAAACATTTCTCTCAAGAATAAACTGTAGTGCCCAGCAGCAGCTGCAGCAGACTAACATCAGCTCCATGTGGTTTATAGCATCACAGAAACATTAGAAACAAGAACAAACCTAACTCTGAACGAATCAAAAATCAAATACAGCTTTTTATATTTGTATGCGTCACACAGGTGTGGACTCAGTAACACATCCTCCCGCTCACAGAGTTCCTGTCTGTTAACTTAACATCGTTCCTTTTAGCTGAATTGGGTCCATTATGATTATTGCTGCGTGGCTGCGATGCTGGTTCTGTGGGAGCTGCTCACAGAGGTAGCTTGTTACATACTAATTAGATTTCTGCGCTGGTTCAAGAATCAAGAATCAAGAATCAAGAATGCCTTTATTAGTCCCACAAATGGGGAAATTGCAGTTAACAGAACATCCATCCAAACAAGCATAAACATAACACAGACAGGGGGGACAGATGTCTGAGGTCATGCAACCGTTTCTCAACGGCGCTACCTTTAGCAGAGAGACAGAAAGAGATACATTGGGATAGTTAGGTTCAAAAAATCATCTCATACTGTGTTCATAAAGAACACCTTACGAGGTTCCAAAAAACACCTCAGCAAAAAGCATATTGCACATATAAAGCCGGGATAGCAGTATGGTGGGTAGGGTCAGGGTCAGGAGGGGATGCAGACGGAGACGAGAGGGTGGGGGCATTGTGGAGCCCAGATGCCAGCTCCCAGCCAAACAGTTCGCTGATAGTGATGGAAGTTCATCAGCGGCCTTGGTACACCAGATCCAGCTTCACAAATCACAGAGAGGGCTGAGGGGGAGGGCGGCCGTTACGCATAGTTCTGGAGAGATATGATTGCCAGCCAAGGCCGGCTAGGGAGCCGAATTCTGATAATGCAGATGTTGTTTTGGAACAGGCTGCTTGTTTTTTCAACAGCCTTCAGTCTCACTGGGAAACCATTCAATAAATCCAATAATCCAAATTCATTAGTTACCGTCCTCACTGTGCAGAACCGTACCTTATCTCCAGATCGAACCCCTCTCACCTGCTACTCCCCAAGTCTACGGCTCAGGTTCATCAGGCTTTGAGTCTGAGTCTGTACCATTCTGGTCAGCCCATCCACCTGGGTCGGCAGCCTCTGCAGATGTCGAACTGCCGTCCAGGTTTTCTTGATTTCTCGGTAAATCAGGTATCCTCTGAGCCCAAACAGAAAAGATACCGCTACCAGATAGCCAAATATGTAAGCGTCTTCCACGTCTTCCACCTCGAGGGCCGAGAAGCACACAGGTCTCCACGAGCTCCAAGAGTCGATGACGTATCCAACCGGGTCTGTTCCACTCGGACACGCAGGCTCCCCTTTCCCAGATCTCATAGTGGAAAAAATTCGGTCAATGGTCTTGAAGGCCCAGTTTGCCAAATCCATATTGCTCTCAATCTTATTCTTATTCGAACAGTGTGCAAGAGACGCTCTCACAGCAAGCAGCAAGCAGGAAAGATAGGGAGGGCAGGGAGAGAGATAGAATGCGACCGTCCCCGCCAGAGGCTGGAGCAAGAAGGAGTTCTTAGGTACGCAACCAATCAGCATTTATCCTTGCGTAGCTGCACTGTGTGCGCTAATTACCTTTGTGGTCATGTGCTCGTGTTTTATCTGCGGTGCTGACAGAAGCACCAACTCTGCCGTTATTTTGCAGACCAGCGCAGTGAGCAGACACAGGGTGAGGTGCAGGAGTGCTGCTTAAAACTGCTAAAGCGCAAAAAGTGATTTCATATCAATCTACAAGGATGCAACATGAAAATGAAGCGCATTTTATCATGATTTCATTTAGTTTAGGTTAGTTTGTAAACCCATAATACACTTTCGTTTTTTTTTATTTTAATTATCGTTTTAATTTATTTCGTTAACGACAATAACCTTGCGCGTGACTCAGCGGCGCCAGACAAGCAAGCAGGCCCGACCGGCAGCAGCAGCACGAGGAGCACCGAGAGGAGCGGAGCAGTGAGGAAGAGGAGCACCGAGAGGAGCGGAGCAGTGAGGAAGAGGAGCACCGAGAGGAGCGGAGCAGTGAGGAAGAGGAGCACCGAGAGGAGCGGAGCAGTGAGGAAGAGGAGCACCGAGAGGAGCGGAGCAGTGAGGAAGAGGAGCACCGAGAGGAGCGGAGCAGTGAGGAAGAGGAGCACCGAGAGGGGAGGAGCAGTGAGGAAGAGGAGCACCGAGAGGAGCGGAGCAGTGAGGAAGAGGAGCACCGAGAGGAGAGGAGCAGTGAGGAAGAGGAGCACCGAGAGGAGAGGAGCAGTGAGGAAGAGGAGCACCGTGTGGGTAAAATTTCAGGCTGAAAATGAAACAACGGTAAGCTGTTCAATTTGTAAAGATGTTGTAAATTACAGTGGTAACACAACAAATTTATACAAGTATGAAAAATCTTCTGGAAGAAAACAGAGTTACAAAATGAAACTGTTCCTCAGCAAAATCCTCCAACCAGAGTCTCTGTTCTCCTGGGAGACAGCGCCCACAGAGAAAACTGAAAACTAGGAAACTTGTTTGGTTATTTACATTTTATTTAATTATCTTCATTATTTATTGTTGACTTTTAATTATTTTTTCAGGCCTGAAAAAACTGCACTTAAGGAGAAATTGTAATTCCTGTATATCCTAAACAAAGGGAACTAGTACATTCATATTTAAATAACAATAATAACAATAACAAGGAAACTATGAAGGATAATCAAACCCAAAACAAACTACGAACATAACAGAAACTCAATGAAAAAGAACAAAATGCTGGGCACATGGCCCAGGACCATGACATAAGCTTGATCATAAAGGAAAGTTTTAAGCCTAATCTTAAAAATAGAGAGGGTGTCTGTCTCCTGAATCCAAGCTGGAAGCTGGTTCCACAGAAGAGGGGCCTGAAAGCTGAAGGCTCTGCCTCCCATTCTACTCTTAAGTATCCGAGGAACCACAAGTAAGCCAGCAGTCTGAGAGTGAAGTGCTCTGTTGGTGTGATACGGGACTATGAGGTCTTGATTTAGATGGGGGCTGATTATTGAAGACCTTGTAGGTGCTTCAAAGCCTTTTTCCAGCCTCACTGAACTCCTGCCACACCTGAGTTTTTGTTTCAGCTGTGTTTTTCTTGGCCTGCCCGTATCCGTCAGCTGCCTCCAGAGTCCAACAAGCTAACCGAGCACGATAGGATTCCTTCTTCAGCTCAATGACTCCCTCCACCTCCAGTGATCACCATTTGGTTTGGGGATTACGAGCACGACACGCACCAACCACCTTGCAGCCTCTGCATTAAGCAGCAGCCTCAACAATGCAGCTGTGAGATAAGCAGTTTGTAAAAGAAACTGGTAGAAGAAAAAAATATATATCTTCTGTTGTTTTACTTGTTGACTAATGAAAAAAAAACACTTTGACAAGGAGAATGAGAGAAGTTTTGTTGGGGCACCAGAGAACATTCTTGGTGGACTGTGCAATCGCCAATGATGGATCATGTACTCATGTAAAACAAGAATAATAAAGGTTGTGCCATGAACAGAATACATCAGTGTCCCCCTGATCTCTGCTTGCATCACAAAACATGGCTCCATGATTTTAAAGGGACCTACAGAGAAAGGAATGAGGGTCGTGCTAAAGAAAATGGCTGCTAACCAAACACAGATAATAATCAAAGTACTTGTATTACTTAAACCTGGTACTTTTACTCAGAGAACCTGTCCTAAAGCAGGAGCAGATCCTCTGTGTGATGAATCAGAGACAGTCATGCTGTTTTGGCTCCAACCCACCATTGAAGAGACTGTTTGTTGTGATTTGGTGCTATACAAATAAAATTGAAATGAACTGAACTGAATTGATTGTGATAATAACAGAATGATCTCAGGTGTGTGACAGCCTCCAGTTTAGAAGCTCTGAAGTTACATCATTCAGCTCACTGTTATTCAGCATTTCCAAAGAGCTTTCTGATGGAGATACAAGCTAGCACAGCTGAGCTCAGCTAATAGCTCAAGCTGAAAGCAGCAGAAAAGACCTTTGAGATGTTTGATTGGTCACAAAGCCAGTAGAGGGTGGAGTCACTGAAGGAGCTCCACCTTCAGCAGCTGCAGCATTAAAGTGATGAACACATGAATCCAGGAACACTCAGGCACATCATCATCAAATGAAATACAACTTCACAACTTTAACAACTAACAGACTCTGCAGCACAGAAGACCTGCTCAGTGGTGACATCAGAAGTCATGTCCTCATAATATTCATTCAATCGCTGATTTCCTTCATCATGCTGGCTCATCTCCATGAAGACAGCTGGTCCTTTTGGGGTCTTCTTCTTGTAGTAGATGGACAGCAGCAGAGCAGTGGAGATACAGTACGGACAGAAGACCACTAGATGGCAGAAGAGTCGATGTACAGACACAGAGGAAGCTGCAGGAGGAGGAAACAACACGGACAAGTCAGGAAATTAAAAATCTACCTGCAGCATTAACCTCTGGCCTCTATGAACAGGACTGACCTTTGACCTTCAGTTGTACTTCTGCCTGGCTCTCTTCTCGGCCACCTGTCTGGAGGATGCAGGTGTAGGTTCCACTGTCAGAGACTGTAGGGTTCCTCAGAGTGAGGCTGAGGTCTCCAGTCTGCAGAGCGTCAGCTCTCATTGATGTTCGGTTGGTGTAACGCTGGCTTTGGTTTCTAAGATCATCCACATTTGATCCATGCACGTGGACTGTGATCCTGAACTCTCTGTGCTTCCACACCACTCTCATGTCATCAGCTTGATGAATTGATACCTGACAGGACAGCAGAACAGACTCCACCCCATCAAACACCTCCACCTCAGGCCCATCCAGAGAAACTGAGAAGAAAGAGACAAATTATGAGACATCAGACTTTAATTTGGGTCGAGTACAATAGCAAAAAACACAATGCCATAGACCTCATTCCATGAATGCAGACTAGGCTACAGTGTCATCAATAATGTAACACACAATTACAGTCTGGAGTTGCCCTCGGTGAGAGATGGCAAGCTGTGGTGGGTATTCTTGTATCCCTTTGGCTTACTGCCTGTACGTTGGAGTTTTCACCGGTGGATGAGAGGGTCGCTTCCCTGCACCTTCAGGCCAGGGAATGGGTCCTGACTGTTGTTTGCATTTATGCGCTGAATGACAGTTCAGAGTACCCACCCTTTCTCGAGTCGCTGGGCGGGGTGCTCGAGGGTGCCCCGTCCAGTTACGCCATCATCCTACTGGCAGACTTCAATGCTCACATGGATAATGACAGTGAGACCTGGAGGGGCATGACTGGGAGGAACTGATCTGAACCCAAATGGTGTTCTGTGAGTGGACTTATTTGCAAACCACAGTTTGTCCATAATGAACACCATGTTGTCCTTAAGTACACATAGCACCAGGACACCCTAGCTTGTAGGTTGAGGTTCAGTTTTGTAATCATATCATCAAATATGCGTCCGTATGTCCTGGATACACGGAAGAGAGGAGCTGAGCTGCCAACTCATAACCACCTGGTGGTGATTTAATCAGATGGTGGGGGAGGATGCCGGAAAGACCCAATGCATGTAAACATGTTGTAAGGGTGTGCGGGGAATGCCTGACAGAGGCCCCAGTCTGCAAGATCTTCAACTCCCATCTTTGGAAGAACTTCAACTCCTAGGGAGACTGAGGACATTGAGTCCAAATGGACCATGTTCCACACGTCCGTTGTTCAGGCTGCTGCCCATGGCTGTCGCTGCAAGGCCATTATCCCAGAACTAGATGTTGATCATTAGAGTTGAAGGGAGCAATCAAGCTAAAGGATCGGGCTTGGTTAGACTATCGGATTCCTGAAGCAGCTGACAGGTACCAGCTGGCCAAATGGAATGTGGCTTGGGTGATGGCCGAAACAAAAATCTGAGTGTGGGAGGAGTTCGGTGAGGCCATGGAAAAAGACTTTCGGATGGCCTCGAAGCAATTCTGGCAAACTGTCAGGTGACTCAGGAGGGGACAGCGGTGCTCTACTCACACAGTCTATAGTGCAGGTGGGGCACTGCTGACTTCAACTAAGGCTGTAGTCAGGCACTGGAAGGAATATTTTGAGGACTTCCGTAATCCCATTGACTTGCCTTCTGTAGTCTAAGCATAGTGTGGGGGTGAGGAGGATGACTTGCCTATCACTGGGGGTGAGGTTACACCCAGTGATATTTGAATGTGTGTGGGAGTTTGCCCATCAAGTCTACATGTGTTTTGTGGACTTGGAGAAGGCATCTGACCGTGTCCCTGGGGGTATCCTGTGGGTATCCTGTGGGAGGTGATGTGGGAGAATGGGGTGTCTGACCTGTGGTTGGGGGCCATTCAATTCTTGTACAACTGCAGTGGGAGCTTGGTCCGTATTACCGACAGTAGGTCAAACTCATTTCCTGTGGGTGTTGAACTTTGTCAGGTCTGGTCTTTGTTACTGATTCTGTACTTAATTTTGATGGACAGAATTTCTAGGCATAGCTAAGTGGCAGGAGGCTTCTGCTTTGGTGGCCTCAAAATCTCATCTCTGCTCTTTCTGGATGATGCGGTCCTTTTGGCTTCATCAGGTGGTGTCCTCCAACTCACAGTGGAATGGTTGGCAGCCGAGTCTGAAGCGGTTGGCATGAGAATCAGCACCTCCAAGTCTGAGGTCATAGTCCTCAACCAGAAAAGGTTGGAGTGCACACTGTAGCTCAGGGATAAGTTGCTGCCCCAAGCGGAGGAGATGGGGGAGGTTCCAGGGTTGTGTTCATGAATGATGGGAGAAGGGAGTGGGAGACTGACAGAGGGATTTGGGCTGTGTCAGTAGTAATGCAGATGCAGATGCTGATTTATTGGTCAGTCTGTGTCCCTACTCAACAAGCTTTGGGTAGTGACTGAAAGAATCAGATTGTGAATACAAGCGGCAAAAATGAGCTTCCTCTGAAGGGTAGCTGGCCCTTAAACTTAAAGATAGGGTGAGGAGTGTTCTCGTCCTGTTGGACCTCAGTGCAGCTTTTGATACTGTTGACCATAACATTTTATTACAGAGATCATGCTATAGGTATTAAAGGTACTGCACTGCAGTGGTTTGAATCATATTTATATAATAGACTCCAATTTGTTCATGTAAATGTTGAGTCTTCTTCACACACTAAGGTTAATTATGGAGTTCCACAGGGTTCTGTGCTAGGACCAATTTTATTTACATTATATATGCTTCCGTTAGGCAGTATTATTACAAAGCATTGCATCAGTTTTCATTGTTATGAAGATGATACTCAGCTTTATCTATCCATGAAGCCAAATGACGCACATCAATTAGTTAAACTACAGGAATGTCTTAAAGACATTAAGGCCTGGATGACCTCTAATTTCCTGCTTCTAAATTCAGATAAAACTGAAATTTTTGTACTCGGCCCCACAAATCTTAGAAACATGGTGTCTAACCAGATACTTACTCTGGATGGCATTACTTTGGCCTCCAGTAACACTGTGAGAAATCTTGGAGTCATTTTTGACCAGGATATGTCCTTCAATGCACATATTAAACAAATATGTAGGACCGCTTTTTTGCATTTGTGCAATATTTCTAAAATTAGAAACATCCTTTCTCAGAGTGATAATGCAGGGTTTATTGAGTCTTTCTCAGCTGCTGGTCTTGTTTACACTTTGTTTAGTGTGTTCAGCCAGTGGAGCACAAAGCTCTAAAAGGATTTTGGTTCAAACCATGATGCACCAGTCAACACCACAACAGTGAAAACAGTGTGGGTCTAACTGAGTATTACCTGCATTGGTCAAGCCACATTTCATGTACGTGAAACTCACCTGCGGGAACACTCAGTGCAGACAGCAGCAGCAGCACACACACACCTGGAACAGTAAGATAGAGGTCACTAAAGGTCAGAGGTTCTCATAAAGTCAAACAGGTGTAGAAACATCAGCTCACCTGCAGCAGTCAGCAGAAACAGGCCTGAAACTGAAGAACAAACAGATCAGAGGTCAAATAGTCACATGAGCAAAGACTGCATTGATTGGTTCCTGTTCTCACAGATCAATAAACAACAGCACCCTCCAGTGGTGGAAACAAAAATAACAAATGTAGATAAATGAGAGGCTTCAGAGACTTGTGAGGAGGAAGTGATCAGGCAGGTGTGAAGTAACATGAAGGAGACTCACAGCAGAGGCAGATGCTCCGTCTCAAATTCTTCTCTGCAGGTTCCTCACAGCCGTCACCTCCACAAAACCCCACAGAGACTGAGTCTGCTCCCAGAACTCCTGCATTACAGAAACCACACATCAGTACAAGAGGAGCTCTACATGAACATCAGTGAAATCACTCCAACAGCACCAAAGAAGAAAACTATTCACTGTGGATTATTGACCTTCTGCTCTCGCTACTCTGTTATTAAATGATTTCATGATTGATCAACATATCGAATTTTTCTGCCTTACAGAAACCTGGTTACATCAGGATGAACCTTCTCCTTCTTTCAGCTCTTTAGGGAACACCATAGTGGATCATCTGCCAACATCTCACCCTACCCCAGCATCCTCCTCGTTCACACCAAGCCTCTGCATGTCCTTCATCCACGAAGCTCCTCTAAAGTCTTCCTCTTTTCCTCCTGCCTGGCAGCTCCATTTTCATCATCCTTTGTCCAGACTGTCCACCATCCGACCTCTGCACATGTCCAAACCACCTCAGCCATCTATCATAGCAGGTCTCACTACCATCTTGAAGTCTTTACCTTTCACTCTCACTGCTAGGTTAGATTGCTGCTCAGGGAAATTTAAAACTTACATGTAATGTCCTCATTTTAAAATCAGATCAGTGCAGCCGAGATGAGTTTGAATCAAAGCTGCTGATGCTGAGATTCATTCACTGAATTCAACATTTGCTGAGCCACACTAAGTAGGTACTAATGGAAACGCAGCATAACTGTCCTCCATCTGTTCTCCTGTTTCTCGCTGTTTCTTTATTCATCACCTCCTCAAGGTACTCCTCCCATCTTCTGACCTCACTCTTCACTCGTTCATCACTCTAAACTGCTGCACATCCTTCCAGCTCGATCTCTCTGTCCAGCCAATCTGTACAGTTCCTTTTCTCATCCCTCAGTGTCCAGCCTCACATAGATCTTCCTTTGCCACCTGTCTTTGCTGTATGCCCAGCCTCCCAGCACACCTGTCTATTTTCTTCATCTGTCTGACTTTGCAACTTTTTCTTTGCTAACCTCTTCTTTTGAATACTTTCCCATACTTTCCTCATTCCACTACCAAGTCTCCTTGTCTTTTCTCCTCTGTACAGATGTTTCATCAAACACCATCTTGGCAGTTTTCCTCACCACTTCAGCTCCACTTTCCCAGTCATCTGTCTGCTCTGTCTCAACTCTGTTGATATTAACTGTCAGAAGCACAGGTTGGGGAGTATCAGCAGGCTCTATCTTATCAATTAAGCAAAGACCCAGACAGAGATAGAATTGATTTGAAAGCCTGACTGTGAAGCTTGTTCACCCTAATTGGAAAAAGAAAACAGTTTTATTTGTTGCTGTTTATTATCTGCTTGTTCCTCAATTGGCATTTCTGATTTCTCAGACTTTATTTAATTTAGTTCTCAGTTCAGAAAAAACATCATTAGAGCTGCTGACTTAAACATCCTGAACAACAATTATATATACAATAAAGGATTACACAGCACCGGGAATACATCTCTTTACTGTAGATGTCTATCAGTTCTTTAGAGATGACTTCATACCTTTCAGTTTCCTGTAGGGGAACAGAACTCCAACCAAAACCAGAAGAACCATCAAAGCCAGACCTACTACAACTGGAACAAGGATGGAAGAGGAACCAGGAACATTGGAGGAATGAGGAATAGTGGAGGAATGAGGAATGGTGGAGGCTGTTACAAGAGGAAAAGGAGCAGGCGTGTTCACAGGAAGAGAGAACTCTGTGGTGGTATGAAGATGAGGAGACTCTGTAGGAGACATGATGAAGATAATTCAGCAAGTGATCATTTCATTATCAGCTTAGCATGTTAGTATCTGTCTTTAAATAGGAAGTGATGACAGTGTGCTGACCTTTGACCCTCAGGAGGCTCTGAGGAGAGGATCCAAACACATCAGTAGAACATGAGTAGAGACCTTCATCAGTCTGCTGGACATTAGTGATGATGAGCTCTGATTTAGATCCAGATCCAACACGACTTCCATCAAAGAAGAAATAAGCTGCAATTATGTCACCATTCCTCAGCCTGCAACGCAGAGTGACATCACTTCCTGTTGGCACAGGATGTGGAGGGATCTCCAGGATCAAACCTTTATTTGACCAGCAGAGACACACAGAGTGATGCAGAGACGGCTCAGGAGTCTGTTTGTGTTCTTGTTGGAGTCTCACTGATTCTTTTCACTTCAACTCACCTGCAGAAGCAGCCAGTGCAGACAGCAGCAGCACACACACACCTGCAACAGACAGAGGTCACTGAAGGTCAGAGGTCACTGAGGGTCAGAGGTCACTGAGGATTAGCGCAACTAATAGACCAAAGCTGAATATCTGAGGGTCACTGCTCACTTATACAGTAGCTGTATCATTGTGTAGCCCCACCCTGAACGCTCCCCTGCTTCCTGCTCCTCTGTGGCTCTGATGGGACCATCATCAACCCATCAGGAAAGAGTTTACTGAGCAGGAGCCTCATTTTCTATCCAATCAGACTCCTTGTTACAGTCAGAGGAATCGCCCCCTGCTGGACAGTAGAAAGAATGCAGGATGAAGGTTTCACCTTCAGAGCCTGAAGCTACGTCCATGTTTTGTGACCAGACTGTGGGAACATGTCAGCATCGATCTGTTGTTACATTAAACGTCGAGAGAGAGAGAGAGAGAGAGCGAGCACCACGACACCATCGCTGCTCCAACAGGAAACTTCATGACAGAAGAAGAACAACAGGAACTCATCCTGACTCATCTGCACCACTTATGTTTCTACAAGCAGAGTCTCTGCTGCTTTCCTGCAGCTCAGAAACACTCGAGCAGTCTGAGTGGTGGATGATCTTAGAGTCGGAGGTCAGCTGGGGTGTGCGCGTGGTTGCCATCGGGATGTGTGGCCTCCTGTCTTCTGAGCTCCTAGTGGGCCATGGATAGGCCGTGTCCCCTGGATCCTTCCCTGTTTGCCTCTGGATCACCGGGGGCGTGGGTGCCGTTTCTTGGCCCCATGGGTGAGTACATTCCATGACAGAGGCACATACACACATTATTGCAAGTGTGTGTGTGTGTGTGTGTGTGTGTGTGTGTGTGTGTGTGTGTGTGTGTGTGTGTGTGTGTGTGTGCGTGCGTGCGTATGTATGTATGTAAGATAAGATAAGATAAGATAAGATAAGATAAAACTTTAATGATCCCACGACGGGGAAATTTGTGCATTACAGCAGCTCAGTACGGAGAAAAAATGAAAAGGATGAGTAAGAACAAATAACTAAACTAAAAACTAAAATAGAATAGAATAAAATAAAAGAGCAAAAATCTATACACATATACATAAGCACTATATGTATGTATGTATATTGTTCTCTAATTTTTTTTTCCTCCCCTTTTTTTTTTTTTTTTTATTTTTTTTCTTACCCTTTCCTTTCTACCTGTCAGGCCTGGCATAAATGAATAAAATAAAATTAAAATACAAACATTAACCAGAGTAGCATATTGAAAACTTACAGAGCTTTTCTTGTAAAAGCAAATATGTTTGGTACACCAGAGCATTCGGATCATTGTTCCGATTGCGAAAACTGACAGACATGACAGGTTTAAAAAAAAAAAAAAGAGGTCAGCTGGGTGACAATAATCAGACTGTGTGTGTTTTCCTCTGAGAGTGTGTGCTGCTGAGCGACTCACCGAGGAGCAGAGAGACAAGTGGAGTCTTCATAGTGTCTGGATGACGACTGAAGGTCAGTCAGGAGGGTGGAGCTGATGGCAGCAGACGCCTGTTTGCTGCCTTCTTCCAGCAGTCCAGGCTCACCGTGTGGAAGTGGGTCCACACTAATAATCAGCCTGAATTTGTTTCCACAAAGAACTCAAATGTTCAGATCCACACAGACAGAAAGCTCTCAGAGCCACTCACTTCTGTACTGGACGATTCTCACTTCCACCTTCAGGAGGCTGTCTCAGAGACCACACACACACACACACACACACACACACACACACACACACACACACAGCCCAGCCTCCTTAATGTTTCCACAGACTGATGATGCAACAGGTGATCAGCTGATTGTGTTCACTTTGTCGCTCAGGAACACAAACTCGACACATCCTCCATGTTTGTGTTTCTCTGCAGACTCACTGAGTGAGTCTCTGCTGTGGCAGTGAAAGCAGGACCCCAGTGTAAGAGCTACACTTAAGCTTAAACTTTATTGACAACGTCAAGCATAAAGTGAGGCAGCTCAGGAGCCAGCAGTACACAATACTAAACTTCAACATGAACATTACTATGAACTATAAACTAGCATGAAACATAAAGCACACAGCAGGGCAGTGACAGCAACACTGACCACACAGAGACGAGGATACGACAAAGACTGAGGGGAAACGCACACAATAAACACACAGAGGGATAACAGGTGGGATCACAGCTGAGAGAAGGGGAAGTGAAACTAAACACGGGAACACGAGACTGTCACAAAACAGGAACTAACTGAACCTGACCCAAAGAGAAACTTCAACACAACACACAGGGAAACACCGGGACGTCACACTAAACACAAGACATGACACTAAAACAGACATAAGAGCAGAAGAGGAGGACCTGAGAGGCAAAACAGAACACAGATAATAACCTGCAACAGAAAAACACGGGAACCTAAAATCTAATTCAAACTATAAACACAACTCAAAGAAACAGTGAAGCGTACTGAGTCATGACTCACTGACTCACACTGTCACTGACTCAGCACTGTGGCCACATGAGGCTCAGGTCTGAAATCACTCATTCATTCCCAGGTGTTCAGCATCTTCTCTGTCATCACCTCCACTTTCTCACACTATCAGACTCAATGCTGACCTCACTTCTTCTAGTCCAATCATCTTTCTGCCCACCTTCTTTGAGCCAATCAGCATCCACAGAGCGTGTTTTTAATATCACTGCTAATCTGTCATTCTCCATTCCAGATTCATTCATGCAACCCACCACCTCCCCTTCACTACCCACCACCACCAGCATCTAGACTCTGGAGGTTCTGCCTAATTCCTATCTCCACAGGACCATCAGAGTCTAATCGCCAAACACCTATTTGTACTATCAATAAATGTTCAATTTCTCCTAATGATCTCTCCTTTTTGAACTATATTTAGAGGAAGAACTGAGCAAAGAAGGAAATTCCACTATGACACATGTACGTCTCACACTGTGTGTGTCTCTGATTTCTTTGTTGTTGTGGGTCCATGGACAGAAGCTGCTGTTGGTGATATTTTATATGAAGTGGAATCAATCCTCTATCAAACTCAATTAAAACCAAAGTTTCCAAAAAAATCCCTGGGATGAGCAAGATCCAGTGCAGGCTGTTTGTTAGACATGGAGGTTACACAAAACACAGACAGTAACAGCACTAAGATTACACACACACACACTGCCCAGCGTTTTGTGTTTAGTTCTGTTTTCACTAAGTTTTGTTATTTCCTAGTTTGTTTGGATTACACTGTTCATCTTAGTTCTGGTTTTGTTATCATTTGTGGTTTTCGACTTCCCTTTGTCCCTGTCTCCCCTGCATCTGTGGTCTCGTGTCTGTTTTGTCCTCATGTCTTAACCCTGACCTCCTCTGTTTTCATATTGAGTTTTATTGCCAGTGTTGTCTCTACTCTGTGTTGCTGTCCCATGTTTGAGTGTCTTTGTCTGTTTCCCTGTGCCGTGGTCCCCGTTTAGTTTCCTCAGTGTTACTGTAAGTCTGAGTGGACCTTGTTAGGTGTTTCAGTTTTAGTCCGGTGTTCGCTGTGTGTTGTGTTTAGCCTTGCTTCCCTTTTTTTAATTTGTTAGATTGTGTTCACCTGTGCCCTGAGCTCGCCAGCTGTTTCTTGACCTCCATTATTACTTCCTGTGTGTATTTAAGCCCCTGTGTGTGTTCTGTTCTCTGTCGTGGAGGTGTGGTTTTGTCTTGGTCTCCTGTCAGCTTGGGTTTCCTTTCAGTTCTGCTCCTCTGTGGTTGCTTTTCTTTTTCTACAATAAAGCCACCTTTTCAGTTCACCTTTGCCTCGGAGTTCTGCATTTGGGTCCACCCTGCTCGCTACACCACTCACACCTGACATATGTGACCTGTATCACATCTTTTCATGCCAGTCTGAACAACACAGATCCGATTTTTTCAAGTGCGACCCAGGCCACTTGGATATGTGGTCCTAAATCCGATACGTCAACAAATGTCACTATGTTACGCGGACGCAGGAAGGAAAACAAACTTACTTCTGCAAACACTGAGCACGCTCACTACATGTGATGTTATCATGTCCTCTGCTGCACATGTGGGACGCTTTTAGGCTCGTCTGCAGTTCACACACAGATCGCAGACCAAGTCGCATATATTTGGAAATGTGAACGACCACACAAAACAAAAAATCGGATTTCACAAAAAATCTGAATTGGGTCACTTTAGGCTGCAGTGTGAACGTAGCTAAAGAGAGCACCTCATTAATTACCTGAAATTCTAACTCTGCCCACTGGCCTTTGACCCCTTTTAATTTGCATGAAGTGTCACCCCCTGAAACTTGAACAATGACCTTTGAGCTCTGCTAACCAGCTCCTTCCCTCGTGGTTAAACACATCAGCAGAGGAGCCAAAGGTTTCCAGCAGCTCTGACAGATAATGTCATATGAAAACACCTCTGACAGGACCCACTGAGCTAACGTTTACCTCCTCACTAATTCATGTAGCATAAACACAGGTGGGTCTGCAGAACGCAGCTTCTGAGGGGCGTAAAGTTACCTGAAATACAGAGAGATGTTACAGGGTCAAAAACAGTGCCCAACGTGAAATGAGGCCCTAACATAAATGAGAGTGAGTATCTCTGGTATCCAGTGGAAGGGACTAATATAATTATCAATAAATGATATGAAATAATAGCTGTGTATACCAATATCAAATTGATATTTTCACTTTTTTAGCAGGTTCTGCTTGTAGCATTGTGCTGTGCAGAAACTCAAAAGGTGTGCCTTTTAAAATTCATTGTTTCTATCTACTCAGTATCATATAGGAGGTCAAAAATGACTGTAAACAAGCAGCTGCAGTACCGTCACAGCCCAGCAGGAGGCAGCAGCTCACACTTTGGGAATCATTGATGTAGGCGTCAAACTCAGTCACAGAACGGGCCAAAACTGCAAACACGGTCTAAGTCCTGAGACAAACAGGATTAACCTTTATTGAACAGCTGAAACTGAAAATATTTTAATCAGCAATATGAATCTGAATGGCCAGGAAACAGAAAACCTTTTCCTCAACACATTAAATAAATTATAAAATTCTATTTTTTTCAAAAATAACATCAGAAACTTTCTTCCTTACTTTCTATGAGCTGACAGGTTTCCTCAGGCACACCTGTGTGATAAGGCAGGTCACCAAAACTGTCCAGTCTCTTTGTTTCAGGGTGAATCGCTGCAGAGTGGAAACGTCACCAGACCCCACACAGACTCAGAGGAAACAATTTTATAAAACTAGACCCACAGGAACTATCAGATAATGGTACAAATTCAACAACATGCCCTCGTGTCCTTTTAAATACCCTTCAAACCCTGTCTCGGGGTTTCAAGGTGGAGCCTTGAGGACAAAATGAATATCAACGTCCATTAGAGAGTATGACATAATACAACAAAATAGGTTCAATGGTCTGTAAGCAACTTCAACCATCCAAACACAGTTTTGATATCTTGTTACATAAGATTTGATAATGGCGTAATACGAGTGTAAAAAGGACGTGAAACTTTTTAAAAGTTTTTTTTCTTCTGGTTATCCAGTGCAGGGTTGCAGTTACTGATCATTTCATTTTAAACCAAACCTCTGCACAGATATGGAGCAGCTCTGATCTGCTGTTCCACCTGCTGCCCAGAATTCCCTTTCTTACAGTGACGTATCCCAGTAAGACGAGGACTGTGCAGACTGATGCTATCTGCAGTAAAGATGCACACGGTACAATCAAACCTGCAGAGGAACTTTAACTTAATGTTTACATCAGTTTCCTGAAAGCTGACGGCAGCTGTTGAATGTTAAGCTGTGCAGCACCCGAACATCTGTTCCTGTGGGAGGAAACATCAACGCTTGGAGAAGACACGGGGTTTGATTACATCACCAACTTTCACCACTTACAGTCTGATCCTGATCCTTCCCAGACGTCTCAACCCCCATTCACACCTTTGCTCATGTGACCTCAATAGGTCACATGGTACAATTGGTTTCACCTGAAACCACAACTCCTTTCACACCTTGGCACATGTGATTATGCACATGAACAATAGAGGGTCATAACCACCTCCAGGGGACCACGCCCACAGGGGTTTAAACACCTGCATCTCTCTATCTTTGGTCTGAGAACTGAAGAAGCCTTTGTGATGAGAGGAGGAACGTCTTCAAGAAAAAAAAGAAGTCCAGTCGCCTTTTTTTGCATCAGCTAGCAGCTAGAGTACTGACAGGGACTAGAAAGAGAGAGCAGATTTCTCCCATATTGGCTTCTCTTCATTTAAAATCCTTCTCCTCACATACAAGGTCTTAAATAATCAGGCCCCATCTTATCTCAAAGACCTCATAGTCCCATATCACCCCAACAGAGCACTTCGCTCTCAGACTGCTGGCTTACTTGTGATTGCTTGGATACTTAAGAGTAGAATGGGAGGCGGAGCCTTCAGGTGTGCACAGGTGGGCTCTGTTTCCTGATCAGGTGCATTGTGAAGGCGGCTGGTTACCTGGATTTTCTTTGGGCGTATCAGAGTAAAGGATGCTGGATACAAATGCTCACCACACGTTTCAGATTTTTATTTATAAACATTTTGAGCAGCATGTATCATTTTCCTTCCATTGCACATTAATGCACTGCTTTGTGTTGGTCCAGCACGAAAAATCCAGATAAAAATGTTTGAGGTTGTAATGTGAAAAGGTCAAAGGGCATGAACTCATCCAAGCTTCTGTCACAGCTGCATTTCTGCCCTTTGAAATGTGTGAAATGTTTCTGCAAAGTTCAGCATTACATGTTTGACGGCTTTCATAAAAGTTTATAGATTTTTTCTACAGATTCTGGGTCGTTCTGTGAGGTTTATGAGGATGTGCTGCATCCAGCTCACTAACACTAACACATGTAAAGTTTGTAGTGATGAAGCTGAAATGCTCCATAGAGGATACGACAGCCTGAGAAACTGCAGAGATGATTGTTCTGTGGTCGCTCATTGAAACTGTGGTGGAGTGGCTGTATACGTGCACTTAAAGAGCAGAGGTCACACAGAGGTCACACAGAGGACATTAGATCTGCACCTGCACCTGAATGACCTGGAAATAAAGGAGAATCCACTCAGTCTGATAACTCAGACAGATTTAACTGTCAGTGTTTTTACTCTGTGCACTCCTCTGACTCACCAGCTGACCTAACACACACACGCGTCTGCCAGAGCGCCCACAGCAAACCCGCACAGAGAGGCTCCACCCTGGGATCAAACCAGGAACCCTGCTGCTGATGGCGTCACCTCCCTGCTGCCCATGAAGGCGCCTGAGCTGCCCTGTGTGTGGGAAACACACTCGAGGTTCTCTGAATGCTCTGACGAGTTTCTGTGTTACTGATATTATAGAAGGCAGTTCTGAGGATTTCTGATGACAGAGCAGTGAGGACAGTTTAATGGTCTATTACATGGTTATAGATGGTTATAGATCTCATTTATTTACAGCATAAATCAGGTCCAGAATGTTCCTGATGAATCGATTTAAATCATTGAGGCTGTTTTCATGTCTCAGCTAAAGCGTAACAGCATATTTTATAACAGGATGAACGTCTGAAACCTTATTTAAATATTGATCCTACTTTAATGCTTTTATTTTAATCATATGTGCTGTTCATGTAAATCACGATGACTAAAGAAAACATGGTTTAACAGTTTATTGAGCAACAGTGAATTCATACAATAACTGCATTGTTACATTATAACCATCACCAGAGTTTCACCACCACATCAAACATCAGAAATTACACACTGTTTGCATACTTAATTCTTCTGTTTCCAGGGAAACGACCCTGTTGTTGTTGATGCAGAAAATAAACAGCACATTAAACACAAGCTACAGCCTCACTGTGAACAACTACATTTCCCATAATGCCTTTAAAGAACCCTTTCACATTACAGAGGCAGAAAGATGCTGAGTTGGTGAATAAGCAGCCTGTTAGTGCAGCTTTAATATTTAGAACAGAAGAAATTAAACATGCCATCATCAGGCTGACGGCTCCATGCGTGGCTTCCTGCTGAGGCCATGGCTCCAGACATGTTGCAGTCATCCGTGCTGTTAGAGTCCCAGTTGTTATAAGTGACGGTCTCATCAGTGACCCAGAACCAGAACCCCAGGGTGCAGGTGTAGCGCAGCCCCAGCCACACAAAAGGAGTTGAAGCATTTTTGGCCTTTTCCTGGACCCATCCCTGCTGCTGAGAGCTGCTGATGGAAACCAGGTCGTGGTGCTTCTCTCTGCAGTAATAAAGAGCCTCTTCCCAGGTCCTGCTTTCCTTGATCAGGATCACTTTATCTGTGATCAGAAACACAAAGAACACAGAATCCTTGATTTTCATGAATGTGAACAGCACAAACAAGACAAACAGGTCCAAACAGTTACACATGTGAGTGTGTCTGTGGTGTGTGAGGGACACAACTGAGGAAAGGCAGACAGAGCTTTATTATTATAACCACAGAGAGAAATCTTTGAAGATGCCGCGCATGCAGCTAAAACTGATATTTCACCTGATACAGACAAACAGATTCATGCAAACACATCATTGTTGACCTGAATCCTCTCAGGGATTCTCCTGTTTGGGAAAAGATGAATCCTTTCCAACTGACCTTCATAGCAGAAGAAAGGCTTTGTTTGGTTACATCCATCAGAGCTCCACCTTCCTGATCTGTCCAACAGAGTCGTAGCACATTCCTCTGTGCTGAGTCCATCATTGAATGAGTCCATGTCCCAGTGTCTGAAAGAGAACTTACTCCCATCTGACCACCTCCAGGTGTCTCTGAACAGGCCGATCCAGAAACCTGCAGACCTGTTCAGCTCCTTAAACTCTGTGCTGTTTATCTGATGGAGTCCACTGACCAGGTCAGTGTGATTGACTCTGCAGTAGCTCTGAGCCTGAGTCCAGTTCTTGTCCTCATAAATCAAATGAAATGTTTTATTGTTTTTCATCATTTCTGTCGAACCAACAGAAAAACACAAAAACATCTTTATCAGGTCATTTGTCTCATTCTTCAAACTGACTCTTTCAAATCAGGAATATTTGATACAACACTGATTATAAATTAGATTATATCATTATTAAATATTATATTATCACATTAATGTCCACATATTCTCACCATCATAGCAGATGAACCCCTTAGTCTGATTACATTGAAAATCTGCCCATTTGTTTTTTGTAGCCACACAGTTCTCGGGGGATCTTTTATCATTTGGCTCCTTATCTCCCCACCAGCTGTTACTGTCAGAGTACTGTTTCTCAGAGTACTCCTCCACCCCCGGCAGAGACCAGTGCCACGTCCTGTTTTCTCCTGGTTTGCTGTACAGTCCAATCCAGGCTTCTCCTTTATACTGTGTGGAGTTCTGGAGTCTTCTCATGTCTGTCAGGTCAAACACTTTGGCCAGGTCTGTATAATTCTCTCTGCAGTATGCCTGTGCTTCCTCCCAGGTCTTGTTCACATTAATAAAGTGGAACTCATACAGGCCACATGTGAGGAAGAAGCTCTGACCTGAAACAGCAGAAATCTGGTTGAATATCTGCGCTGATACAAGCAGGAAACTCATTTCACCATCAAAGCGTCCAGTTCACAGGTAAATCCCTGATGTCATCAGTAAGAGTACAGGTGTTTAACGAGTCCTGATCAGACTCAGAGGGTTTCAGGTGGAAACCAAAGGAGCCCTGGTAGCATGAGTCACTCACCCATCAGAAGAAGCAGAAACAGACTCCACTGCATGGCGGCTCTGTCACAGCAGAAGGACTTTTCTTTGTTCTGCAGGGAAACGATGACCTCAGCAGCTCTGCTGTGTTTGATGGACGCCGTACGTCAGCACTGATATCAATACTACAGAAGCAAACACATGGATATTCAATGGTAGGACAGGATTTAGAGTATATGTCACACACTGCTATAATAAATGTATGATTATTCTTAATCAATGATCATCTGTTTGAAAGAAGCCGTGAAGGAAAAAGCAGCAGTTCAGATGTAGTGGACACACCACCTCTGTACCCACAAACATGAAGTCCAGCTTTGACACTTACCTCTGGTTCTTCTGCTGTGGACGTGCTCATGAAGGCAGCTCTGCAGGAAATAATCATATATACTAACACACACGACTCTGTCTGCCCCCCATCTGAATATTAAAATACACACATTCCTGTTTGTGCAACACAAAGATCCAGCACAGGTATCAGTTATGGAAAGACTCATTTACATGGAGCTACGGAAGAAGGAAAATAAACAGAAAACGCTGCACTGAAGACTGTCCAACACGCAGAGACAAAGTGAGGCTCATTCACATATGGAAATATGTCTTTCTTGTTTGCATCGTATTTTCTTACTGAAGGCGTGGGGACAGGTACACCTGGACAGGTGTCCCTCTGTTAGACAATCAGACTCCATTCATACTCACAGCTGTAATCACAGGTTTTTGACACTTTTTAACACCTGAGTGTGAAAATGAAGCTACCTGTGGAGGTGGAGCATGAAAGGGTGTGAGAGTAAAGTTTGTTTTATAAAGCCGTCCAGCTTTGACCAGAATCATGATCTGAATGCACTGATACACCAAACATGTCTGCTTTGACAAGAAGAGCTCTGTAACGTGTCTGTAGGCTCCTCCTGTTAATGTTTTTCCTTTTATTCATTCATTTCTATTTTTTATATTTACTCAGGTGCATGTGTAATATGATATTGGCAGGTTTTACAGGCAGGAAGAAAAGAGAAAAATTAAAACAGAAACTGGGAGACGGATGATTCTTTGTAACAACAAATACTTTATAAAAGTGTTTAATGACCCGGCAGCTGCCCCCTGTGGATACCCTCTTATAGATTATAAAGACTATTAACGACTCAGAGCCTGCTGTAACACCGGACAGTCGTTTATATCCCAACAACAAGATTGAAGAGGTGAAAGCATGTCTGCATCCATGCAGAGGAATTTGACTCTGTTGGTGCTGATATACAAATCTGGACCCAAGAAGCTCCAAGAAGAGCTGATTTTACAGCTCTGACCTGTGCCTCAGACGGAGCTTAGAATGATGGGAGTGAGGTCATTATTGACAGATGGATCATCAGAGGGTCACATGTCCACAGACACACACGTTTCTGATCCAGATGTGTAGCACTGCTGACTGGGTAGTTTTTAATTTATCCATCCATCCATCCATCCATCCATCCATCCATCCATCCATCCATCCATCCATCCATCCATCCATCCTTCCATCCATCCTCTTCCCTTTATCCTGTTCAGGAGCCTATCCCAGCTGTCATAGTGTAAGAGGTGGGGGTACACCTATGTTACTTTGTCTCCGTTGTTTTTCTCCTCACTGATAAAAATAATAACATAATGAATGTAAGTTCTTGTTGCTAACAAAGATGACTTTTTTCTAAAAAAAAAACAAACAAAACTCAAATTAATGTTTTGTTTATTCTAAAAGTGTAAAAAAATAAACAGGCGCGGTCCAATTAAAATATGTTCTCACATTATTTTACTATCATTCTTATATAACATCAGCATCCATGTTGCACACATGCAATATCATATTCATAACACACAAAGAGGCTGTGTTTGGTTAACAAAATGACAAACGATGACATCATAACAAACGAGGTGAGTTCCTGCATATTAAGCAGCTGTTCATAAGGTAGCTGTGCTTGTATATGATACAGAAAAGAACACAATGCAGATTGTTGAGAAGTCCTTCTGCAGCTGTCTTCCCGGATAAATATGGATGTGCAGTTTTTCAATAGTTAATGTTTTAGCTCAGGTTTAAGTTTGTTTGGCGAGTTCCCAAAACTGACAAAAAGAACCTTTGTTTGTCTGTTGTGATACAAAATGCCACCCGGTGCTCCCCCGGTGAGGTAGACGGGGTCTGTATTCATGGAAGTGCATCGATAGGAGATGATAGCACACTAACACACAGAGGAAGTGCATGTTTTTAATAATTATTTTAATGTGGCTGGTTAATTCTGTAGTGTTCATGTTGATTCTCATTAATTGTCTCATGTTTTAGTAACTGAATCAAACAGAGCAGATCAGATTTGTTGTTTGAGATGGGGGCGGGGGGGGGGGGGGGGGTCCTAAATCGAGTTTCCAGTCTGCACCATTCAAATTAAAGATAAATGTCCCACATGCCCTCCATCAGGTTCCAACCTGGAACCTTGCAAGAAAAGCTCTATAGAGTCTCTATAAGCTTTTCTTGTTAATGTTTGTGTTTTTGTTTTGTTTGTTTGTTTGTGTGTTTTATTTTATTTATTTATTTGTGTAAATATACATTTAATTACAGCTGACAGGCTGAGGAGAAAAAAAAAAAAAAAGGAGAGAAAAAGGGGAGAAAACAGAAAAAGAGGACAGAGCACCACTAAACTAACCAAAACAATTCAAATGCTGCAACTACAAAAAAAAAGAAAAGACAGCATACCAAAACAGAACAAGCAATACCTGGAAAAATAACTATGTGGAAAAGGCACAACAAAATGAAGCATGATTGTATAAGAACAACAATTTTGTTATGCTGTGATTGCGTTAGTGTCTGTGTCATGGAATGCACTTACCAACGAGGGCAGAAAGCCGCCGCTCCACCCACAAGGAGCCAGAGGCAGGCAGAGAAGGACCCAGGAAATCCGAGCCATCCGCAGCCCATCAAGAGCCACGAAAACCTGTGGCCGCACATTCCAGCGACAACCGCATACCCAGCCCAGCAGAGGGGAGAGGGAGGTCCCAGATGGAGCCCCCCCCCAGTTGAGGGGCAATTGCCCCAGGGAATTCGAGGCATCAGGAAACCGGCCCCCCCAGAGGCCAGCCCCCCGTGCAGGCCGGCGGCAGGGCCCCAGGGCCCAGGTGCCCAAGAACCACCCGACATACCGCAGAGCTATTTGAGTTATTTTGAGGGAAGAATAAATTTAGACTGTTATATAAGCTGCACACAGACTACCTTTCATTGTGTCAAAGTGTAATTTTGTCAGTGTTGTCCCATGAAAAGATATACTTTATATCTGCAGAAACGTGAGGGGTGTACTCACTTTTGTGATACACTGTATTAACACAGACAACTCTGTCTGCCCAGCATCTGAATATTAAAATACACACATTCCTGTTTCCACAACATCCAGACTCAGCACAGGTATCAGTTATGAAAGGACTCATACATGTAGCTACGGAAGAAGGAAAGAAAACACTGCACTGAGGACTGTGAATGAGTGAGACTCATTCACATATGGAAATATGTCTTCCTTGTTTGCATCATGTTTTCTCATTGTGGAAGGGTTTATGACAGGTACACCAGGACAGGTGGACCCAGACTCCATTTATGCTCACATAAATTCATGTAACATTACAGGTCAGCTGTAATTTCAGGTTTTTGACACTTTTTTAACACCTGTACGTGAAAATGTAGTGACCTGTGGTTTACACCCCAGAAGACTAAGGAGGGAGGCCGTAAATGGAGCCCTCATAGCCAAAGGAGAAAAGCCTCAGAGAGTCAGAGGCAATGATCCTCTTGACCCACTGGAGGCCGGGCACCCAAGCAGAAACCAAGAATACAGCTCTGAGGCCCCAGGCGCCCAACACACAGCAGAACACATAGCCCCCACCCTGCATGACCATGTTCCACAGGGACCAAGGTTGAGCAGGTCCCAGACCCAGGCCCAGCTGTACACATACAATACAGAGAGAGACCCATACCCATACCCACATATACAAATACATAAATATACATATAGGCCACTCACGCACTCATTTACACACACCCATATACCAATCATACAAGGACATACAAAGACACACCAATCCTCATCAGTCCCTCCAATCAAGTGTGGACGAGCAAGCCAGAGCTAGTGGCAACCCTGGGAAGCAGTCGACCCAGCCCACAAATCACCAACCACCCCAGACCCTGGGAAGGGTGTAGGAAACAGGGGTGTGCAACGACCTGCCTAACCCCTCCCCCAACTCAAAGTATTTGGGGTGATGTGTTGGGTGTATGTGCTGGTGTATGTGAGTGTATGGCATGGAAAGCATGTGTATAACTGTGTGAATGCTATAGTGCTATAAAAAGTGAAGGGACAGATGTGTCATGAACACTCATTAAAAGTACCCATCCACCCCAGGGCCCACAGTGACCACACCCCAGACCACAACTGTGCTCAAGGCTCTCTAGTACTCAAAAGAAACTCTGAAGAAATGCAGAAATATGTTCTCAGACCTCTGGATCAATAACTCTGGGGCAAATAAATATGATTGTATTTATTTGAGGAAACAAATTAATTACCAGCACTGCATGGGAAAGTGTTAGGGTGGGAAACGGGGTGTGCATGGAGGGAGCCGATGGAGGCGGATGGGTTCAGGGTTACTGTGGAGCTGACCCAGCTCTCCCTCAACTAAACAGTCCTGATAAAGGTGGAGTGTTCATCAGGAAACGGTCGCGAGGAGTACCAGTTCACACAGATCACAAGATGGGATGTGCCGGGGAAGAGCATCTGTTTACATAACTTCCAGGAGAAAATGAGATTGCCAGCTATCCAAGGCCAGGCAGGGGGGCCAAATTCCAGATTATGCAGTTGTTGAGGTACAGGCAGTCGCTGAAAATTTACTGACTGCCTTAAGTCTTACTGAAACCTCTCAATGGCGAATTCCAATTAGTCGAATTCTTTTGGTTCTTCCTCGCCTTCAGAACATACACTTCTCCAAGATTTAAACCATTTCATCCACAGGCATGACTGAAACTGGCCTACAAGCCACAAGACTCGCTTCCGGTTCAGCTCCAGCAGATTCTGAGTGTGGTTAATGCTCTGCACATACTTTCATATTGACCAGGCAGTCTTGTCAAGGCCCGAACGGCTGCCCAGACTTTCTGAATTTCCCGATGTTAGGAACCCTCCAAGTCCATTAAGAAAGTATCCTGTTACCAATAAGCCAAATATGTAAGCATCTTCCACGTCTTCAATGGACAAACCTGCCAAGCACATTATCCTCAGGTGTCCCCAGGAGTCCAAAATGTAGCCAGCTGGGTAAGTTCCGGTTGGAGAAGACGGTTCTCCTTTTCCCAATCTCATCATCGAGAAAATTTGATCAATAGCATTGAGAGACCAGCTGATCAAATCCATAGTTTTAATTTCTACTTCGGAGATGTGTAAAGAGAGGCTCTTGAGTTTAAGCCAAGCAGCAAAGCAGGGTGGATAAGGAGAGGGTTGGGAGAGAGAAAAAAAGGCGTCCATCTCCACCAAGAGCAGGAAGAAGACATAGAAGGAGGGGGACCCATCAGCTCTGGACTCTTGGGTGGAGCAGGACGCCCCACAGACTACTGCACCATACTTGTCAAAGAACGGCAAAGTTGCATGGTCCTCGTCAAATTCAGACAGCAACCTGGGAAGTACAGCAGCATCAAACATCATAAGGATGACTCCAGGGCCAACAAGGTATTGGGCTGCCCTTGTCCAGGACATTTCATCCACCTTTCTCCTGTTCATCACACCAGCCATCGAAAAAATCATCCTGGAGAATACAAATTTGGAGGGTTTCCAGAAATATGGAGAAAACTGGAAAAATATGGATGAGATTGACCTGTGTGGCTACATAGGGCTTTTGATATTAGCAGGTGTATATCGGTCCCGTGGCCAGGCTACATATAGTTGCTGGGATGCAGAGAGTGGAAGGGCAATTTTTCGTGCCACAATGCTGCTGAAAATCTTTCCCACTTTCTCAAGAATGCTGAGATTTGAAAGCCGTGAGTCAAGACCAGCAAAGTGTGTGACGGACAAACTGGCAGCTATCAGAGCCATCAATATAATTAATTCAGAAGTAATTACTTCACATTTATTTAATAGCAATTTAAACCTTTACTGTGTAAAACAAAACTGTTTTGACAGTTGATTGGTTGTAAAAAAGAAAAAAAGTATAATGCTGTTCACTGGTGATTGTGTTTTTGTTTTATGCAACAAAAAATACATGATAAAAAATGAATTGAATTGAGTTGAATTGATAAATAACAGGTTGTTTCATCATGCAAAATAGATTTTGGATTTAAAATTCAATTAACCTGCTTTATTTTGGGGCTTTGGTAGGGCGGGTCATTTTTGACAAGGGGAGTAAACAGAATGTCAAGATCGCACAAGGGTTAAAAACACACAGAGAACAGGTGAACTGAATCAAACTAATGAGACAAGGCAAGCAAAACTGATGATAATGCACAAGAGGCCAGACTGACAAAACAAAACAGGAAGTGACTAGACATGACACAACAAGACAGTCTTGACAGGGATTCAGGGAAAGCAATAACTGTGACCAAGAACATACTGTCATGTCCTGGGCCGGTGGCCCAGTGTTTTATGTTTTTTTTGGTATGGTTTCGGTTTTCTCGGGTTGCGTTTTGTTATCTTTTGTATTTGCCCTCAGTTATTTCTAGTTCCTTGTGTCTCCCTGTATTCTGTGTCAGGTTTGCGTCTCTGTTCCCTCGTCATACTTCCTGTTTTATTTTGATAGCCGTCCAGCCCCTGTCTGTTGTATTCAGTTTTGCTTCCCCTGGTCTCGTCTTGGTTATCAGCGTCACCTGTGTTCCCACCTGTTTCTTCTTCCCTCATCAGATCCTTTGTGTATTTAAGTCCTGTGTTTTCTCTGCATGTTGTTGTGTCGTTAATGTTTCTGTGCCTGTGTGTTCCTGTGCTCCCTGTGTCTTCCCTTCGCCTACCCTCAGAAGGATTTTGTATTCGTGCCCCCGAACCTAAATAAACACCGTTTACATAATGCCTACCTCTGGAGTCCTGAGTTTTTGCTCTTCTCCGCCTGTCTTATCGCCGGCCGTGACACATAACTGGAGATGATGTGAATGTTTGAGTGACGCTGAGCCTGAAATGATTTGAATACTAACTGTACTACCACAGGGGTCACCGGTGACCCCAAAGGGTTAAAGTGACTTAAATGTCAATAATATGAAAGTTGTGATGAGTATTAATCTCAACATATTTTCCACCAAAAATCACCTAAATCGGTAATCATTGGCTCTATAACTGATCAGCAAACTGTGTCCGAGTCCACCTGCACAGCAGGAGGATCCAAACGGATCAGGATCAGGAATTCAGACCAGATATGGTCCAGATCCAGTTCAGGCTCCAGTCATTTTCCATCTCATCCAGTCTGGATCTGTTCATAATGGAGTAATTTTTCTGACACGATCTGCATTCTTTAATTAAAATATTTCATTCTCCCAAAGTGTACTGAAATATTTAAAACCTATAAAGCTGAGTCACTTCTGAGAACATGCAACTGTGACTGACCTCTGACCTTTAACAGTGACTCAGTGAAAGGTCTCTCATGTGGCTGTCAGACAGCCATCATCTATCAGTGAAGCTGATCTCAGATCAGATTAAAACAGTTAAACTGGAAACATTAAAGGAGATTTTCTTTAAATCTCATTTTTATTCAGTCATGGCAGAAATAATGAAATTCACTTTAAAAAACAGTTTTTATATAAACTGAACTGTCATAAACTGCAGCAAAAACAGTTTTTATTAAGTAACAAACTGACCTGAGGTCAGCTCCCCCCAGGGTCTCCTGCTGTCTCAGTCTCTAACACACAGGTTAGAGACAGGTTAGAGACACAATTACAATATTATCGTAGATGATATATATTGCACACCCCTAGTGTGAATGCCCCATCCAGCTACCAGTCAGTAACCTGCCTCAGTACAACATGGCAACTCCTGTTAGGCATCATAGCAGTAAGTTGAGCAGTCATGTGGCTCAATACATGAACTGGGCCCAGACAGCAATTGGCAGAGAGACCAGGGGAGCAAAACACCAGCTACTGGTAGATAGAGCAGTCACTGTAAGATCAGACTGAATAATCTGTCCACTGCCTGCATTGATTACACATGGATCCTGAAATGCCTAAAACTGTACAAACTCAACAGGACCTTAAGAGCCTTCATCAGGAACTCAATGAGAATGTGGAGAACAACACTAGAGGCCAACTTGAAGCCCACTGTACAAGTCAACATCAAGTGTAGGATTTACCAAGGAGATGCTATGTCCCCACTGCTGTTCTGCATAGGCCTGAATCCCCTCAGCCAGATCATCAACAAGACTGGCTACAGATACCGACTACGGAATGGAGCAAACATCAGCCACCTCCTGTACATGACATCAAGCTGTATGCTAAGAGTGAACGAGATATCGATTCGCTGATCCACACCACCAGGATCTACAGCAATGATGTCAGAATGTCATTCGGACTGGAGAAGTGTGGTCGGATGGTAACTAAGAGAGGAAAAGTAGTCAGAACTGAGGGGATTACGCTACCAGAAGGCAACATTGCAGACATTGAGGACAGCTACATGTACCTTGGAATCCCACAGGCAAATGGGAACCATGAAGAGGCCGCCAGGAAAGCTGCAACCTCCAAGTACCTGCAGAGAGTAAGGCAAGTCCTGAAGAGTCAACTGAATGGGAAGAACAAGATCCGGGCAATTAGCACCTACGCCCTGCCAGTTGTCAGATATCCTGTTGGGATAATAAGCTGGCCAAAGGAGGAGATGGAAGCCACTGATGTTAAGACAAGAAAGCTCCTTACCATGCATGGAGGGTTTCACCCCAAATCCAGCACCCTGAGACTGTACGCTAAGCTGAAGGAAGGTGGCCGGGGACTAGTGAGTGTCAGAACCACTGTCCTAGATGAAACAACAAAGATCCATGCATACATCAGGAAGATGGCCACAAAGGATCATGTGCTTAGTGAGTACCTCAGGCAGCAGAAACCTGAGAAAGAAGAGGACGAAGAACAGGAACCATCATGGAAGGACAAGTCTCTGCACGGCATGTACCACCGGCAGATGGAAGAAGTGGCTGACATAGAGAAACTTTTTAAAGCATGTTTTAAACAGCAACACTTTCATAACCTGATTTCAGCAAAATAAAGTTAACTTCAGGAATTAATGTGATGCAGAGCTCAGCTTGTAGTTGTAGTTGAGATTCATGAAGGATTCAGACAAAACTCGAATTACATTTTTTTCTATTACACAGGAATAGAAGACTTCACTGGCAGAGACTGCGGTTTGCTGTCAGTATGTAAAGTATGGACCGTGTAATGTCTAAAACATCTGCTGTCTACAAACACTTAATCTGGTGTGACAACAAAATCACTAATACTGTTCACATGACATTTGATATGTCTGAGTCTGATGAGCCATGGTGAGACAACACTGAGGTGGAAGATGTGGGCCAGTCTGTTCCTCACACTGCTTAGTTTCACGTCATGCAGCAGCACACTTCCTCTTCAAATCAAAAGTGAACTTTTCTTTCTGCATTTGCAGTTGCTGAGGTTGTGTTTCTGTGTTCAGTCAGCAGCAGACCCAACACGACTTTGTGCTGATTTTAATGTTTTAAAGGAGGATGAAGATGTTGCTGCTGGTCCTGCTTCTCGTGAACGGTAAGAAAATCTAAAAACTAAATGCAGCCCATTAATCTGCACTCAGACTGTTGTTTGACCATCATGAGAAAGGACGATATTCTCACTGTGTGGTGTTTATAGGATGATTAGTCTACAGCTCTCTAAGAGTTCAGCCTTTCACTCAGTTTAAACTTGTACAGATTAAATATGAACATTTCTTTGACTTCAGTGTTTCTGATTAAATCTAGTTTGTATTTGAGTGACTGACTGTAAACCTGCTCTCTGCTCCCTGCAGATAAATGTGGACTCAAACCCACAGCATGCAGTTCATTTGTGTTTCTTTTTGTGTGTCCTCAAAGTTTCTCAGCATGCCCTGGCTGTGCTGGTGGAGGTGAATGAGGGGGTGGAGTCTGTCCTGCTGCCCTGTCAGTACTCAGGTTTTATACCTGAGGACCCCACAGTGATGTGGACTCGCAGTGATCTCGATCCCAAATCTGTCTACCTGCTCAGAGAAGGAGGAGATGATCTTAGAGGACAAAACCAGCGTTACAGCGGACGCACATCAGTGAGGTCTGATGCTCTGGACTCTGGAGACTTCAGCCTCACTCTGAGGAACCCACAACTGACTGACAGCGGCAGCTACACCTGCTCCATCAGTGATGGAAGACGAGAACGGAGACTGAGAGACATCCAGCTGCAGGTCAAAGGTCAGCAACAAACCCCAACACCTGCTGTATTTACAGGTCAAAGTCAGTACTGTAGACAAAGGTCAGAGGTCAAACTGAAGGGAACACTTCCTGCAGAACTCAGCAGCAGCATTTAGCACAGACTGAACTTCAGTGGAAAGAAGAAAGCAGCAGAAAATCAGATGTGACTGCTACAACTTGTGCAGTCTTTGCTCCATGTGGAGGATCAGAGTCCTGACATTTACAGACTGTATACAGAGTCAAACATGGAGCTCTGTGAGAAGAACTGCAGCTCAGAGACATCAGCAGCAGGAAGTGTTTGGATGTTCAGACTCGAGGAGCTGCTGTGAAGCTGATCTCTGTGAACAGAGACGCAGCTTTAACTTCTAGAAGCTGCAGCAGAGCTTCATCCAGGTGGTCCTGATGTGAAGGAGACTCTCAGGTTTGGTTGTGTCCATGTCAGGATTACTGTGGTGCGACATGTCATTTACATGATGTAAGGCTTGGATGCAGATGCTCAGCCATGGAAACCCATTGAAGCTCTCTATACACTGTTACTGAGCTAATTTGAAGGCCACATGAAGGTTGGAAGCCTGTAGTGACTGACTCTGCAGAAAGTTGGTCACCTGTACAGGTGGCATCCTACAGTATCACTGAACCAAACCGGCATTCATTGAGCTCCTGAGAGCGACCCATTCTGTCACTGATGTTTGCTGAAGCAGTCTGCATGCTTCGGTGCTTGGCTTATACACCTGTAGCCATGGAAGTGACTGGAACACCTGAATTCATTGATTTGGATGGGTTAGTGAATATTTTTGGAAATATAGTGTATTTAAAGATGTTGGTTGACTCTTTATGTCGGCCAGATGTGACATGGTCAACTATCAAAATGGTTTAGTATGAGCGTGTCACAAACTGTGTCAGCAGAGATTTTAATGATCTGATTCCAAAAATATTCATTATGATCTCTTTGTAGTTTGTAACCATAGCAACATTTCATCAGTTCCATTTAGTTACCATCTGATTACTGGTTACAGGACAGGGTCAGAGGTCAGAGGTCAGGAATGTAGATCCTCAGCTGGGCTCCAGTTCCCATCAGTGTGACTGCTGCTGCTTCTACAGCTCATATTGTGGTTTATTGTCCTCTCAGACCAGCAGGTGGAGGTGAAGGTGGAGGAAGGCTCAGAGTCTGTCATCCTGCCCTGCAAAACAACACCTGACCTGCCCGAGGACACCAGGGTGGAGTGGACTCGCTCTGACCGAGAACTCATGATCGTCCATGTGTATTCTAATGGAAGTGACCACCTTAACAAACAGGACGGTTTTTACAGAGAGCGAACGAAGATGAATGAAGACCTGCTGAGAACTGGAGACCTCAGTCTGACCCTGAAACAGCCCACACAGAGAGACACAGGAGGATACATCTGCACCATCTACAGGGACAAAGACATCCTGAGACAGAAACTAGTGCTGCAGGTCAAAGGTCAGATGTGGCTAAAAGACAGAGGTCAGTGCTGTAGATTTAGGTCAGAGTTCAAAGGTCATGTTGTTTCTTGTGCCTGTCTACAGAACCATTTCCATCCTGGGTGAAAGCTCTCCTGGTTCTCCTGGTTCTTCTTCTGGTTTCTGGAGGTCTTTCGTTTTATTTTCTGCAGTACTTCATGTCAGGTGAGTCTCTCCTCCTAAATTACCCATAATGCCGATGGTTAGCAGGTGTCCTCTGGGGTCTGTCTCTCACACAAATTTGTTCCAGAAGCTGAAAGAGTTCAGAGTTCAAACAGCTGATACAGAGAGCTGAAGAGAAACTTCCTCCTTCACACTCAGTCACTGATCAGTGAAACAGCTCCACAACATGACTTTACTAAACAGTGTGTGTGCTTCACTGCACTGATCTGACACGCAGCTGTTCTTCTTCTGTGGTGGTAGGCTGCCATGGAAACATGTGCTGACAGGAAGTGTGGCAGCAGCTTCAGTAAATGTTCCTCCTTGAGTTGTGCTCAGTCATGTGGTGGAGAGCTTCAGATGTTCAGAGCAGACACACGAGATCTTCATGGTTTCTGTGCTGATGTGTGTGAGACGTGGCCAACTGTGGAGGCTCAGTGTGTCTGTTCTTCTGCTCTTCATCCAACATGTCTGCAGCTCTTTACAGGACGCTGTGACTAGTTACCAAAGAACGAGTCAGGAACACATCAGGAACAAACTGACACACAATCTGAGACTAGGAGGAGGGGACAGGGAGGTCATATGACCATCAGGCCTGTTGATGATATAATCATGTTGCACGTTTTTGTCTTCTCAGTTTATAAGGTGGAGGTGGACTCAGGGGTGGAGTCTGTCCAGCTGCCCTGCAAATCTGCAGTTCATCTTCCAAAACATGGTAAAGTGGAGTGGAAGGATAACGAGGATGATATGGTCCACATGTATCAGAACGGCTCTGATCAGCCTGAAGAACAGCACCAGTTTTTCTGCGACCGAACGAAGATGAAGAAAAACCGGCTGAGAACTGGAGACCTCAGTCTGACCCTGAAATACCCCACAGAGAGAGACACTAACACCTACACCTGCACCGTTTACAGAGGGGACGGAAACATCCTGATGAAGAAAGAAGTGCTGCTCCATGTCAGAGGTCAGTGCTGTAGATACAGGTCAAAGGTTAGACAGCCACTAATGCCAGGTACCAGGTGACATTAGTGGGTGGAGCTGCTTAGTTGGCCCAGTCATCTCTTCACTGCTGCCTGTTACTCAGTTTTATCTGCATCTTAGAAGTTAAAGGATTGGTGGGGCGGTGTGGAGGGAACTACTGCTCAGTTCTTGTGTTACATCACTCCCCTCAATTTTAATAGCACTCTACCTTCACATAGTCAAATACATCTTTTTTACACCATACGCTTACATACCCCAACACATGCACCCAACATATCATCCCATATCCCTCTCAATACTGATGAGTGGGAGTGGGGTCTTCCAACTCCCATGGTTTACACATCCTACTCAGGGTGAGGGTCGGCTTGCAGTTTTATTTGATTTTCAACTCATCCTCATATTCACACAGTGTTACAGCTAACATCCTTTCTCAGACTGATGCTGAAAAGCTAATTCATGCATTTATTACTTCTAGGCTGAACTATTGCAATTCATTATTATCAGCTGTCCTAAAAGCTCCCTGAAAAGTCTTCAGCTGATCCAAAATGCTGCAGCTAGAGTACTGACAGGGACTAGAAAGAGAGAGCAGATTTCTCCCATATTGATCTCAGACTTTGTACAGCTCGTGTTATGTTTGATTGTTCTGTCAGTCTGTCAGGTGGAGGTGGAGGAGGGGGTGGAGTCTGTCCAGTTGCCATTCAAAACCACACAAAACCTGCCTGGAGATGTTGGAGTGGAGTGGAAGGACAGTTCATGCAGAAGAGTGCACTTTTATCCAGAAGGGAGGACTCCTCAGCAGCACCAGGTTTACAGAGACCGAACAAAGATGAATGAAGACCTGCTGAGAACTGGAGACCTCAGTCTGACCCTGGATCAGCCCACAGAGAGAGACAGCGGGAAATACATCTGTGAGGTCAATACAATGGAGGGAAACACATGGAAAATGTTCAGATACAAAACAGTGCAGCTCAAAGTCAAAGGTAGGTGTGCGTGTGTGTGTGTGTGTGTGTGTGTGTGTGTGTCTGACTGTCTTGTGTCTCCTCTGCAGGGAGAGCTCAGGTCCAGGATCAAACAGGCATCATCAGGAACAGAAGCAGCTCCATTGATCCGACTCCTCTGATGGCTGATCAATCAGTTTGATCTGTTTGTTCTTTGATTATTGATCAGTGATGTCAGAGTGGAGTCAGTGTGATGTTGTTGTGTGTTTGAGTGTTTTAGTGTCCATGAAGGTCTCTGCTGCCGTAGATCCTCTGAACTGTGACAGAGGTCTCACTCTGGAGGAAACTCTCAGCACTTTCCATCATGGAGGACGTTCCCTCACTGGAACAGGTGGAGGAGAGAGGAGAGGAAGCACAGGTGGATGCTCTGAGGAAGAGGAGTGCAGCATAATCACATGATCAGAGGGGTGTGGACTTCAGTGGTCACATGTTCCACTTTGAAGGCTCATCTCCAACAAAGCAGACCTGTGATCACTTTAACTCACTATGATGGATTGTTGCCATTTGTCTTTGTGTCTCTGCTGCTTTTCTTGTGTGTCTGTGTGTCTTTGGGATATTGGATAGAGTCATGTGACCTGCCCAGGGACTACAGATGGACATGAGCAGTTTAGTTCCAATCTGGCAGCTTTCCATCTTCTACGTTTGTACTGATGTCCATGAACATGCACTGTCCCAGTGATATTAATGCAGATAAAAACAGCTGCTGACCTTTAACCTGATCCAGTGTTGTTCTTCTTCTGTGGTGTTTGTGATGGAGCAGCTGCTCCTGATGTGTTTGAGGATCAAAGCAGGGTTCCTGCAGCTTCAGCAAACTCACATTTAAGACCTTTGAAGACTTTTTAAGGTCACTCAGTGAAGTTTAGGAGCAGATTAACACCAACCACAAACACATCACTTCATTAGAGTTACACACTCCACCTTAAACTATTTGAGTTTAAGGTGGAATGGTGGGCGCCGCCTTTGGGCAGAGTATAGCTGTCTGATGAGTCCTCCTCACACCTGCTCTAAGTTAATGCAGTAGGACAGGCAGCAGAGATCTGCTGGATCATCTTCACCTCAGTGATGACCAGAGCAGCACGCGCAAACATTTGAAGCATTTGTGTGGGAAAGTCTGACACCATTTTCACAGCGACACCTGCTGGCCACTTTTGCCATCATCACATGTTAATAACCAAGGACACAGACCAGCCCTGCACACAGCTGAACAAGGCTCCTTATTATAGCAGACTACCAAAAATTAGGATCAGTGCATGCTTTGGAGAAATCTTCATACAAACAAGGACAGACGCTGAGACTGTTGGAGACAGCAGGCTGTGACATGCTGACTGATTTTAAATGTGAGCAAGCAGGTCATCCTTCACTGAGCGACCACCAATAAACTTTCCTCACCTTCATTTACAGCTTACAGCGATGAGGCCGTCTGACGCTTCACTCAGTGTGAGTCTGTGGTTTTGGTTATGTGAACCTGCTCAGCTGTTTCCTGTTTATGGGGTCGTGACTGCAGCAACAAGTATTTTCTGCTGAACACGCACATTATTGTAGGGAACAGACTTAGAGCTCAAAGTTCCTGCCTGTTTCCTCCTTGAACCTAGAAGTGCTGTTTCTACTGAGATCTTTTCAGCACAGTGCTTATCATCAAAGTTTCCCCAAATCTAAATATTTCTAGGATTTTGAACATGAAATTGTGTTGAATTCTATCCAGAGTTGTCCAGGGGGAAATGTTACAGACCAGGTGAAAACAGGTGAAGGCAGACCTCAGAAATAATCACCAAATTCTATTTTAACACATCTGACAAACAAAAGCCAAATACATTAGTGAGCATTAAAGCTTTCAGCCATTAAAGCTGAATGATTCTGAAACACAAAGCTCGTGTGTGTGTGTGTGTGTGTGTGTGTGTGTGTGTGTGTGTGTGTGTGTGTGTGTGTGTGTGTGTGTGTGTGTGTGTGTGTGTGTGTGTGTGTGTGTGTGTGTGTGTGAGTGAGTGAGGGATGAGGACATGGAGATCTAACCTCTGCTTCTCCTTCTAACTGTAAACCACAAACCTGCAGAGATAATGTGGCACTGAGAGGTTTCCACCACTGGAGGGCGACCATTTGACCTCTGATCAGTTCTTTAGTTTCAGGTCCGTTTCTGCTGACTGCTGCAGGTGAGCTTATCCCACCTGCCTGACCTCATGACCTCTGTCCTCCTGTTGCAGGTGTGTGTGCGCTGCTGCTGTCTGCAGACATCTGAAAGCTCACTGATGCAGGTACCACCCACTTCACTGTTTTGGTGTTCACTGGTGCCCAGCATGCAGTCCCCACCAATAGTCCTGCATTTTAGAGCTTTATTCTCTACTGACCGAACAATCCAGGTAAACCCTGCAGACGTCCAAACACCATGAATGCAGTAATGTGTTACTGACATTACTGATGATGCTGTAGCCCAGTCTGCATCCATGGAATGAGGCCTATGGCTTTGCCTGCTGATCCACAGGATGTGTGGATGTGAATCTCTTTGACCCACATTAGAAGATTTGTACAAACAGTGAATCTCTGGGCAGGTCAGGACTCTTCTGTTTTTGCTGAGACTGAAGGAGCAGTCCATGAAAACTGCTCCACTGCAGCTCAGCCAACCTTTAACTACAGGAACAAATCAGTAAGTAAGGCATGGGTGTAAGTGGACATGGTTGGCAATCATGCTGCCTCTCTCAGGTTAAAGGTCATGAACTCCAATGAGCTGAATGCTCCACAGTCGAAACCGCTGACCTTTGTACCGAGCAGAGCCCCATTCACTGATCTAAGCACCCACGCTTAATAAGGCTTCATCAGACCTTCATAGGATTCAGATCAAAAACATTTAAATTCATTGTTAAGATGTTAAAGTCTGAACAGGCGGTCAGTGTGAATGTGTCAGTGCTGCAGTGATGTGTTCATATTTCCTGGTTCCACTTAATCTATTATCATACAAGAGCATCTCCTGTTTAACCTGAGGCATGAAAATCACAGCTCTAATGATGGAAGTACCGTTTACTGGAAGGGAAACTGGGAAGAACATTCTGGACATGTTGGGATTTATTATATCATCATCATTTATAATCATTACAGCTGTTTAGACACTGTTCTCAGAACTACTTTAATTAATTCATCATTTTCTAATTATCAGTTTTAATAAAACATTAACACATAGAACACAAAAAATAAACAATGCTTACTGCATTACACTTGTTGGAACCCCCACCACCACCACACACACACACACACACACACACAAGCCCCACCCCCACCAGAATTACTGCCTAAGAAGACAATCGAACTCTGTTTCCCAGCACACACCTGGGTTTGGTCCAGGTGAATCACTGATGGCTCAGCTCACCTGAACATTTGTGCAGCAGAGCTCAGAGCTGGGTTTGTAGAACATCTCCTTCTGAGGTCTCCACAAGCTCAGAGCTGCAGGATCTTTGTTCCAGCTCTCTGCCTGCTTCTCACTGAACCTGTGAGATGAAGATGGATCTGAGAACAAAGAACAAGGGAATCAGGTTAAAGAGTGAATGACTCGGGCTGAGCTGCTCCTCCAGCAGGTACAGGTCACATGTCTGCTGCACTGGGCTGCACACAGTTTGGTTTCTGGTAAAAAGATTCATAAATCTGACCCTGAATCATTCTCATGTTCATGCTCAGGTTCTGCTTTAAAATAATCCTCACAGAGTCCGACTTAGATGTGTCGTCTAAAGAGTTCTGAGTCCCAATTAACAAAACATATTTCTAACGTGCTACATGCAACATATCACACTATATAAAAAGTTTAAAACCCACACTGGTTTAGTCTGGTCTAAAAGGGTTTCAGTCTTCGATATGCGTCGATCCGATATTCAGTATCCGCGTCCGGCACCGGAAGGACCCCTTCCCCTTGAAAATATTTTTTATACTTTAATCCCTGATTAGTGACTAAATATAGACCTGCAGTAGAAACGTATTTAGGAGAATGCTTGTGAATATAAAGCATTACAAGATTACGCTCATGCAGCCCCCAGTTTTTCCAACATAAACACTGATGACGCAACAGCAGCAGTCAGCTGCTGCTGACATTGTGGCAGTAGCGCAGTGGGTAGGCGCTCACCTTGCAGCCCGAATGTTGCAGGTTCGAGCTTCTGTCCCTGCGTTGCGTTGTGTCCTTGGGCAAGACACTTAAACGACATTGCCTAACGGTCTCTGGCTGCATGACCGCAGATGCTCGGCTCTGGATGAGTGATCTGGAACGATCATTTCGTTGTGTGCCTTGTGCGCACAATGAGTTGAATCTAATTTACGTGCAGTCCGTCTGCCCAAGCGCAAAGAGGCGGAGCCGGTGAGCTCAGATGGAGCGGAAGAAAGTTTCCTCCCTGTAACCTCCATTAAACCTTTACTGGGAAACAGCTGGAGGTCCTTCATCAACCACCTGATCAGTAAGTGAAGAAAAGAGAACTTTGTAGCTGCTCCATCCACCCTGTTTGTTTCACACAGGGAAAAACTGCAGTACGGAAGTTAAAATATGCAGATGAACTGTTACTCGGATGGAATAATTGATTGAATACTCGATTACTAAAATAAGCGATAGTTGCAGCCCTACTGAAATTTGCAACATACCATAAGCCAACGCATCACCTTCTCACATAGGAGCAACAGGATTCAGGTGATAGAGCGTTGTTGTAAGTAAAGTTTATTTATTTAGTGCTTTTCACAGACAAAAAGTCACAATGTGCTGTACAATAATTAAAACACAATATCAAAAAAACCCAGATAAAACACCATGTTAAAACATAACATTACCATATTAAAGGAAAAAGAATAAAATTCAAGTCAGCAGAGTGGTAAACAGTTCCAGAGCTTTGGCACCACTGCCTGAAAAGCTCTGCCCCCCCCCTGGTTCTTAGTCTTGTACGTGGAACAACTAAAAGATTTTGATTTTGTTGTGTGAGAGACTGTTGACTTATGTCAAATGTATCCAGGCATTTGAAATCACTTGTTTTTTTGTTTTTTGTTTTTTGTATCGGTATCGGCAGATAGTCAAATGTAAAATATCGGTATCGGACCTAAAAAAAATGGTATTGTGCCATCCCTAGTCTGATCTAAACTGTTTCAGTCTGGTCTAAACTGTTTCAGTCTGGTCTAAACTGGTTGGAGTGATGTGGAGTGTGTGTGCTGATCTGACCTCCACTCTTCCTTGTGTAGATGACTCCAGCTAGAAATAAGATCAGACCCAAGATCAGTCCTACGGCTCCAACGATGGCCAGTCTCTCTGTTTCAGGCATAGGCGGGACTGAGGACACACAGGTGAGAGTCACACAGGTGAACAGACACCCAGGTGCACAAGTGTGTAGACACAGGCAGGTATTTCCCAGCTGTTGTTATGGTATTCTTTTGTGTTTATCTTGTTGCATTATTCCGTTGTTTCGTTCCATGTTGTCTCAGATGTTTACCACCCATTTTTTGCAATATGCCCAAGTGCCTGTGAGCCAGGAAAATGCTGATTCTGTAGTAGAAGATGAAGATGACACCCTTTTTGACGTATAAGCCGGTTGTATCTGTATTTGTGTTTACCTGTTGGAAAATCCTGTGTGAAGACAGCCTGGTTTGATGTTAAGTTTGGTTTGGCTGTATTTTGCATGAAATATCATTCATTATGTACTAGATGTGTTAGAGAAAATTTCCTATAGTGTGATTAATTTGTAAACAAAAGGGGGAATTGTAATAGAAAATTTTACTTTAACTTTTTATCTGTTGGTTGACCACAGAGCAGTGGTGTCAAACTCAATCATTTGAAGGGCCAAAATTGAAGCCACAGTCTGAGAATTAAACAGAATTAAAAATCAGCAATATGATTTGAATGGTCAGAATTCAGCAACTTTTCCCTCAACACATTAAATAAAATATAAAATGATATTTTTCTTCAAAAATTTTCATCAGGAAAAATGAGAATATTTCAAGCTGATGAAAATTTGTTATTTTTTCAGGTAAAAATTGTGATGTGAATTTTGCACTTCATATGCAGAAAAATGTCTGAGATCATGGTGTCAGCAAAAAGCGCAGCTGCAAACACAGCGGTGGAGACCTGCTCTGATTTCCATCCCTGAAGCTGCAGGGACAAAGGTGCCGCCATTTGTGAACTTTTATAAACCCTATATTGGATGTGAAATGCAGTTTCTCAGCTTTCAGAAACTGTTTGAATTTTTCCAATAGGACAAACGGTCGCGGAATTACGGTGATTCAAAATTCCTTTGATCAGCCGGGTCAGTGTTAAACAGCTGTTCATGCCAGGTAAGGGCACATAACGAGTGCTTCAACGACAATGTCTCGGCGGTGGGAAAGTGCTACTTTGCATTGTGGGATTTGTAGTATAAGTAGTGGGAGCACTGTTTACCATCGGCCATTAATAATAGCTATATGAAATCATCTCGCGGGCCATATGAAATTACATTGTGGGCTGGATTTGGCCCGCGGGCCTTGGGTTTGACACATGTACCATAGAGGGACCTACGGGTTGTAAAAACCAGATGCCTTATCTATAAACACACAGCCTTCCTCTCTCAGGACCCTCTTCATTAATGGGGTCACAATTGTTAGTTTTAGTGTCTTTCTGGTTAGCTTCTCATTATGCAGGAACATGTCACTGGGAGAGGGTCTGCTCTTCTTTATGGTTGGGCTAAGGAGGGGGTAACAGGGGTGAAAAGGGTATAAGTGCAATGTGTCTTTGTGTGGATTTTCAGAACTCATTTACATTCCTTTGAGTGTGTATGCGACTTCTCCTAAAAACCATTTAACGGAATCTTGTCTCTCTCACTTGATAAATAATTTCCATAACACGGTAAAAGAAAAAAGGTCTGACCTTTCAGCCGCTCCTCAAACTGAAGCCTTTTTTCTGAGCAGCTCCATCATGAAAGTTTTCTTCAGGCTGCTTAGTTGCAGCTCCTGAAGCTCTCTCCATGTGGAAATCTGCTTATTTCCATACAGAACAACCTTCACGATCATTCAAGATATTTTTCCAGTCACATTTCTTCCTTGAAGATGATGCTTCACGTCTATCCTTCCAGGTCTATTTCAGTAGTTTCAGTTGTTTCCTTTGCTCATTATCTGACCCTTCTGAAGCTCTCTGACAGCTTTTCTAGGACCGTGGGATCTGTCTTCAGACGTGGCTGCTTCAGTGTTCACATTTTTTTGGACAGGCAGTCTCTAACATGATTACAACTAACAGGCACCAGTATAGAGTAGGGAGAGGCCCTGCACTGACTGTGTGGTATATTTATTTTAACCTTACGATGTAAGGCACTTTGAGTTGTTGTGGCTTTGGTTTGATATAAATGAAAGTGAACTGAAAGTTATAACGAGCTTCTAACCATCAATAAGGACGTGAGTTTCTGTTCATGAACACCAAGCAAACGGGAATGTGTGAGAACGGTTTATTGGAAAACCCCCAAAGTCATGTGAAAACAGGAAGTATGTTCTTCTTCTTCTTTCCTGCTTCCTGTGTGTTTCCCCACATTTGCTGCTTCTTTCATTTTTATTAGTCGTTGCATTAAGCTCCTGCTGGCCTCTCTTTATTTTCTCTGCTGAAGGTTTTTGTGCTTTGCCTCCAAATTCTGCCTTTGACCCTGCTGACCCGTCTGTGTGCTGCAGGTCTTTGTGTCTGCTGAAGGAATCTGACTTTGTTTCCTGAGCAGATTTATTCTGGAAAAACCAGCAGGGCCTCATGTGTGGATCATTTTGGTTCCTTGTAAAGAGATCAGGTGCTGGAAGTTGTTTCCTCCAGTGTGTTTTTGTGACAGCTCCTTCTTTGCATATTCAAACGTAAAATTTGTGAAACCTTAATATAAAAAAATGATTGTCTTAATGTAAGCAATGAGCTGAGGAAGTTTCATGGTCAGTGTGTTTGTTCCAGTTCAGTCCAATCCAACTTTATTTATAGAGCACTTTATTAAAACATCATAGCCAAAGTGCTTCCAGTTAAGAGACAGCAGTGAAATAAAAATACACGATAAAAACAATAACAGTAAAACATGGAAAATAGAAATAAATTAACGATGAATAACACTAAAATGTTTTTTTTTTTTTTTAATTTGACTAAAAACTGACTAAAACTGTCCAGTCTGGTTCGTCTAGTTATCTTGCAGTACCATGGAGTAAAAGTGTGTGTTTAAACCTGGTATAATAACTTGTAGTGCTGGGGCCAGCCTAATGTGGAGGGGCAACTCAGTCCATAATTTTGTCACCTGTCAGTGACATTAGTGAGTACAGCCTGGTCAATACCAACATGAATGTGTTACAGTAATCAGGGCGAGTGCCCATGTACGAGCTGTGTCAGGGTTCAAAGAAGCTTGGTCAGAAAATGTGTTAACACAGGATGTGAGAGGACCTCAGTCAGACAGCATCTGGGCCGCTCAACCCAAATATAATGAACTGTGTTCTGTTTTTGTTATACTAAAAGAACATTCAGAGCCAGCCATGCTATGATGCCCTTAAGACAATCTAACATAGGTCTGAGGAAGTGAGGGTCATTGAATTTAAGTGGTAAGTAAATCTGACAGTCATCTGCATAAACATGAAATGAGATATTGTGTTTTTTTAACAATGGAGCCAAGAGAAATAAATAAATACTTAAAAGAAGGAGCCCGAGGATGGATCCCTGAGGTACACCACATGGGAGGGGGGTGGACGATGGACAGAAATGACCAAGAGAGAACGTCAGGTGTGACTTGAACCTCTCCAAGGCAGTTCCACTAACACCAACACGATGTTCTAGGTCAGAAATTAAAATACTTCAATCTGTGAGGTCTAAAAACACAAGTATGACAGAGTCAGCAGTTACTAAATATCACTGAAAACTCTCCAAAGTGCAGAAAACACTTGGATGAGTGACAAAATGTTTATTCCACTGAAAACTCAACTGAATCAACTTTCTGGCCTAACAAACCCAGATGGAGACTGTGTCCATGTTCTTGTGTGGGACCTGTGACAGACTGCAGAAGGTTAAAAGCATTGAGCGGGCTGCCAGTAATTTAATAGGACAACATACATGAATATTAATATGGCCTGTTATATTTAGGTGGATGGTAAATCTATGCCCACCTAAAGGCAAAAGGGCAACCTGAGCAGCAACCACCACTTTAGGGGCCCGAGGCTCTGTGGGTTCCCTCCACCACTGTGGAGGCGAGATGAGGGAGACAACAGGACGACAACAGGTAACAGCCAGGTGCCAACTGTCCCACGGAGTGACGGGAGGTCCAAAATGCTGAGGGAATCTGACTGTTGCAGAGGAAGCAGCCGTGTTTTCAGTTTCACTGGCAGTCTGCTGCATCTACCCCGACCTTTGAAGGGCTTGAAGCTGCTGCTGGGCCAAAAAGTGATTTCCAAAGTTTCTCTGTGTTTTCTATGTGTAATATCTTTGCTTATGTTGGTAAATAGACTGCAGCCTACAGGAGTTATGAACTGGTTGTATTTAAAATAATTTTGTCTCTTTATGACTCTGTTATTGTACCTACATCATAAATGGATTCAGTACTTTTGGCCACCTTTATAAAACTGTGATGGTAGATTTGTTGCACTTTCTGCTGCCCTCTTGGACAGATCTCCCTGAAAAAGACATTTTTAATGTCAATGAGACTTTTTACCTGGATAAATATATAAAAGTCTTTTTGGCAAAAACCGACTGCAGCTTCTACCTGTGACAGGAATGTTGTTTCTGGCTCAAACTGACTGAATACTGCATGTATGACATATTATAGGCCAAAGGTCCTTTATACACACACTAGTCCTGTTTTATTCCCAGATTTAGGAATACTTTTCCTGGGTTAATCTTCATTTTTAATTGAGGCCGTGTTTAGGGTCATGTCAGGATTTTAATATGTCACATAGAAAGATGTATTCTGAGGTGGAACTTGGCCTGAAGATTTGGGGGAACCTGTTACTGCTAAAAACTGTCCTTCATCAGCTTCACCTGACGCTGTGCACCTGTCCCTGCTCTCACCTGTAATTGATGTCCATATGAACACTGAGGCAAACCACTGGATAACATTTGTGACTTGGATTACACTTCATTTAGAAAGATATCTGAACATGTTTCTGCCTCTGTGCCGTTCCCAGTTTGTTAGTTAGCAGCCCGTTACTGCAGTCACACTTCCTGATGTGACCACACCCCCAGAGCGCATATTCATGAGGTTATTCTGCCCGTTATTAACCCTTCGTGTGCCGTGGAGTACAGAGTGTGATTTTTTCAATTAGAAACATTGCTAGGTACATATCCCTACCATCACTACCTAATTCTACCACCCTGCCAGCAGCTCTCTGACTCTGTGAGCTCTCACCAATCACAGAGCAGGGACCATGTGATGTCATCAGAATGGCTCACTCATCACATCTGCTTTCCAAAAGCTTTAGCTTCAAAAAAAAAAGACTCCTCCAACCCGTGGATGGCTCCATTTATTTATTTGATTTCTTTCTTTATTCAAGTTTCTGCTGTCAGAGCCTTTCAGGCCGTGTTACACAGGAATGCAAAAGTAAAGAGCAGTGTAACAAATTACACAGAGTTACACAGAGTAAAGTACTGCATTACTTTTCTGAGTAATAACTCCAACACTGCTCCAGTGTTCAGAGCTCTTTATGATGACAGCATATTAATGATGTTATAGACTCGCTGTACTTGGAAGCTTTCTGAGAGTTTACAGGCTGACTGGATAAGAGGTCAAAGCTCCACTCCTCCATAAATGAGCCCTGACGTCTTTAAACAGGCATTAACATGCAGTTTCCTCTCTACCTCCACCTCAGAGGGTGGAGTAAGCCCTGCTGTTGTCAGCTCTTCTTTGTGTGAAACTTTATTATAATTACTGAGGCATTCTTATAAAATCTTATGGACGAATTCACGTTCAATCAGTGACATTAATTTCACTTTGATCTACAAAAAACTGAAGCAATTTCCACGTCTTCTTTATCAGGCTGTGGAACAGGAGGCTTTAAAATTTCACAGGATCCAGTTCAGAGAAACAGGAAGCTCACAGCAGCTGCTGCTTCTGCTTCCAGCTGATGGACAGAAGCAGAACCAGGTCCAGGTCCACAATCAGGATCAGCTACTGGGAACCAGAGCAAGTCCTGGGTACAAAAAGAAGACAAGGAGAGATGAAGCACTGACAGCTCTCCATGAAAACAGGTCTGACTGGTTTAAACTCAGGTCCTGGAACCAGAGTCTGTACTGGCTCAGTATCAGGATCTGCTGGCAGAAAGACTAGAAATGATTTAGGATCTGTTTCCAATAATGATCAATAAAACCAGCCTGAAGTCGTCTTTATTAAAAACATTTGCTTCTTCACCATGTCAGTCACTTCAGACCTGACATGGACTCACCTGGCCTCCAGGTGGTCTACTAAAGCCTGACAAAGCCCATCAGCTGCTGCTGTCCCACCACTGGAAGTGACATCAGGGGCGACTTCCTGTCCGTCTTTCTTGACCTGTTTGGGGTAGAAGTCATAGACGCTGCAGAGCAACAAGGGAGGATGATGACCACCAGGGGGCATCATGGCATGAAGTTTGACTGACGGCATTCCTGGATCATAAAAATGAGATGACATCATCATGATTCAGTTAAAGCTGCAGCGCAATAAACTCTGTAAAAGTGAAGTTTGTGTGAGAGCTGGAAGTCGCCTGGAAACTCTCACATTAATAAACTGCAGCTGTTGGCAGATGTTCACTGAGCACACCAACAAGAACACCAACAAGACGTCTGAACACTTTGCTTTCATATGATGACCTGATGATGTCACAGAAACACCGGCTCACCTGACTTAGACAGAACATTTGTGCAGCAGAGCTCAGAGCCGGGTTTGTAGAACATCTCCTTCTGAGGTCTCCACAAGCTCAGAGCTGCAGGATCTTTGTTCCAGCTCTCTGCCTGCTTCTCACTGAACCTGTGAGATGAAGATGGATCTGAGAACAAAGGACGAGGGAATCAGGTTAAAGAGTGAATGACTCAGGCTGAGCTGCTCCTCCAGCAGGTACAGGTCACATGTCTGCTGCGCTGTGATGTACACAGTTTGGTTTCTGGTAAAGAGATTCATAAATCTGACCCTGAATCATTCTCATGTTCATGCTCAGGTTCTGCTTTAAAATAATCCTCACAGAGTCCAACTTAGATGTGTCATCTATAGAGTTTTGAGTCACAATTAACAAAACAGTATGTCTGTGTAGATTCTCAGTCATCCATAACAAAACACATTTCTAACATGTGCTACATGCAACATATCACACTACATACAACGTTTAAAACCCACACTGGTTTAATCTGGTCTAAACTGGTTTTAGTGTGGTCAGAAATGTCTTCGGTCTGGTCTAAACTGGGTTTTGGTCTGGTCTAAACTGGGTTCAGTCTGGCTTAAATTGGTTGGAATGATCCAGAGTGTGTGTGCTGGTCTGACCTCGACTCCTGTAGATGACTCCAGCCAGAAATAAGATCAGACCCAGGATCAGTCCTACAGCTCCAACGATAGCCAATCTCTCTGCTTCAGGCATGGGTGGGACTGAGGACACACAGGTGAGAGTCACACAGGTGAACAGACTCACAAGTGCACAGGTGTGTAGAAACAGGCAGGTATTTACCCCAGTCAATAATCAGAGGTTCCTCCAGGCTGGCGTGCTCCACCACACAGGAGATCTTCTCTCCAGACCTTCAACACAAAACGACATCACTGAACGTCATCACATAAATCTGACCTGTGTCTGTATGGCCAGCTCATGGTTACCTGATCATCTGATTCTAAGCTCCTATATTACAAACTAACATCGGGACTTTGGTTCTAGCTTCCATTTAGTGAAACATGCTCTGCTGAAGCTCTGCTGAAGCTTCTGACGTCCTGCTCAAACACTCGGTCTGCAGAAAGTGAAAGCTGGATGGCTTTAGGACGTTCTAGCAGCAATGAGGAAGGAAATGAGGCACTGCTGTGAACAGGTTTTACCTGTAAATATCTGTGAAGCTCCATAACCTCAAACTAACTAACAGTGATCCATGCTGTCCAGGCCAACACACACATTTTTATAAAGAATCAACGGGTCCTGGTGCCACGCCTGGACTCACCTGGGCAGATATTCCAATTGAGAGTGGACCTGGTAGAGCCAATCAGCGTTTGCAAACTCTTCAGTAGAAGTGATGTCAGAGGTCACTTCCTGTCCGTCTCTCAACCAGCTCACTTTGATTTGTTTGGGGTAGAAGTTATAGACACTGCACACCAACATGGCAGGATGATGACCACCAGGGGGCGTCATGGAGTGAAGTCTGACTGATGGTTTCACTGGAACATCAGAATGAGGAAGACTCTTTACTTTATTTCCACTTCGAACTACAACACAGTGAAGCTGAAGTGACACTAAATCCAACAGTGAGTGCAGGAGTGCTCTGGGTCAGAGCTTCCTGTAAACTAACAGAACTGCAGTGTTAACTGTAAACTGTGTTCAGGCAGCAGCTGTGTTGATATTGATCCATCAGTGAGATGAAGTTTTCTATGATGATCTGATGATGAATCATAACTCACCTGATTTTGTCAGAACATTTGTGTAATAGAGCCCACAGTTGTGTTGGCAGTATGTCTCCTTCTGAGCTCTCATTTGAGCGAGCAGTGAAGGATCATTGTTCCAGTATTCTGCATTCTTCACACCAAACTCAGTGTATCCAACAAACTTCCCCACACTGCTGCTGAACCTGACATACTCCAGCTTGTTGTAATAATAAGAAGAGATGAACTCGATGTCCTTCAGCTCAGTGGAGTTAAACAGGCAGCGAGCCGAAGTGTAACACTCATATCCATCTGAAAAACAAAACTCAGGCTGAGCTGGTAAATGATTTCATATCTAGAAATTTAAAAACTATAAAGTACATACAGGTATTTAATAACTATTTTACATATAGAAATATAAATAACCCAACTATAAACAATGGTAGAATAAATGTACACTAAATGCTATAGACAATGTTGTGTATTGGAAACAATCAAAATATACATTATGTCTTAAAGAAAATCAGAAACATTAAATCGTAAATTAAAACCTGATACAAAACATTTATTTTACATTTTAATTATTTTGTAAAAACATGAGAAATGATGTGCAGTAAACTGTATAAACTGACTTCACTCATGACAGGCACAAGTGATGAAGGCTGAAACTAAGAGTTACTTTTATCAGATGAATCAGCTGATTATGGATCTGATCAGTTTGTTTGTAAACTGTGAACAAAGTGAAATAAAGCAGCAGGAGGATCTTTATGGAACAATGTTTGTCTCCAATGATGGAAATATTTCCTGTGAAGTGATTGATTCATGGATCCATTATCAATGAAAACATCCCTGAGTGGCTCACACTTCTTCACCCCTGTTCATACATGTGATCAGTGCATCGATAACTGATCAGTGTATTGATCCTACCTGCTGTGCAGATGGTGAGGAAGAGGAGGGTGAAGCAGAGAAAGGATGAAGCCATGTTCCTGAGCTCTCCCGACAAACTCTGACAGTCTGACTGAGAGCGGCTCTAAAAACCAGAGCAGATGGTCACATGACCTGCAGCATCAGCTGTTTGCAGGAAGATCTCTCTGACAGGAAAACAGGAAGTGATGATTAATAAGCAGAATATATTCAGCTGGAACCACTTTAACCTGAACAGCCTTCTCTAAAGTTGTCTAAAAGGTGGTTTACACGATCTCCCAACAGGCAGAAGATCCCAGGTTTGAACCCTGCAGGAGACGAGGGGGGGGGTGTGCCAGAGCAGTGTCAAACATGCAGCCCTGCCTGTTGTGGCACCACCCTGTGAGCAGCTGTTGTGCTGTTTTAAATCAGAATCTCATAATCCGATGAAACATCACAGTGTTGTCATGACTGAGAGCGGTGTCTTTATCAAATAAAACAAACAAACCTCAGAGGAAGTGTGTATGAACCATAGAAGTGTGTGTGGAACGTCCTTCTCTGAGCTGCAGCCTGGTGTTGCTTCCAGCTGACAGCATGCAGATGCTCAGTAATGAGTAGATAATGTCTCTGCTGACACCCTGTGATGCGTTCATGGTGTCAGTGTAAAAGTTTGGGCTGCTGTGCTTCAGCACTGAGCTGGTGCTGCAGAGGAGGAGCGAGCATAAATGGAGAAGTTTTATTTTAGGTGGAAGATCAGCTCAAATGCAGCTGACACTGCACCATCACCTGATGCCAAGTTAACCTTCAGCTGTCGGGGTCCTCGCAGGTCTGTGATCAGTTCTAAGGCTTCACCTCTGACCTCTTACTACTGTACAGACTGTATGTTCACTGTGTAATAGATTTTCACAACAGGAGGCAGCATGCAGTGTAAAAGCTGCACTCGGCTTGTGCGACATCATTTTTTGTGACCACTCTTAAACTGTGAAACACTGATGCTTTAACTCAGCTATAAGTTATTATTGTTATTATTTAGTTAATCTTGGAATGAATTTTCTAAAGTGGTGCTGACTTAATATTTAAGTTGATGGAACTGTGTTAAGTCATTTATACATATTTTATATTCACATTCAAATTTACACAAGTAAAGTTAGACCTTTATTATTAAATTTCTTTATAATAAACTGTTTACAATAACTTCAACTGTTTAAAGAAGGCACACAAACTTACCTTTAATTCAAGCTTTTATTCATTTTAACTGAAAACTGCACACACGTAGTCAAATATGTGAAGAAAAAACATCAAGTCAAACTCAAAGTTGCTGACTGCACAGATTTAATCTTTAATAACACAAAAAGCCTTCAGAGTGTCAAAGCTGTTTTCTGTAATCAAAATCTCAGAAAGGTGTGACATCATTCTGACCTGCGGCCTGTTTTTAATGGAAAGGTCTTCCAGATGTTTGATATGTAACATAAAAATACCCATGCATTCAATAAAGAACAGCAGTTTATCAGAGGGTGTAGTCTGTCTGCACCAGAGGTAGACCTTCAGGTTCTGTGTAATCAAACAAACAATTTTTATTAAAAAATCAGCTCCAGCCAATCAGCATCACTTGTTTCCTCTGATGAGCAAGTAGGTTCCTGCTGCCACACCGAGGACACCGACAGTCATACCAGCTCCACAAAACATCGCAGGTCCAATAGCGGGCTCAGGGTTCTCCACAGCTGCAGACAGAAACACAGAGAGACGTGAAGCTTCACATCTGGAAACAGTCAAGGAGTTCCACAGGGTTCTGTGCTGGGACCAATACTTTGAATTTCATGCAGAATTGCAGAAATCACACCGTGCACTTCAGTTGCTATGCTGATGATATTCTGTTATATTCAACTATGAAACCAGATGAGATGATAGAAATGTCTTAAAGACATAAAGGCCTGGATGACCTCTAATTTCACAAATCTTAGAAACATGTCTTAGAAACATGGTGTCTAACCAGATACTTACTCTGGATGGCATTACTTTGGCCTCCAGTAACACTGTGAGAAATCTTGGAGTCATTTTTGACCAGGATTTGTCCTTCAATGCACATATTAAACAAATATGTAGGACCGCTTTTTTGCATTTGTGCAATAATTCTAAAATTAGAAACATCCTTTCTCAGAGTGATGCTGAAAAGCTAATTCATGCATTTATTACTTCTAGGGTGGACTATTGTAATTCATTATTATCAGGCTGTCCTAAAAGCTCCCTGAAAAGCCTTCAGCTGATCCAAAATGCTGCAGCTAGAGTACTGACAGGGACTAGAAAGAGAGAGCAGATTTCTCCCATATTGGCTTCTCTTCATTGGCTCCCTGTTAAATCTAGAATAGAATTTAAAATCCTTCTCCTCACCTACAAGGTCTTGAATGATCAGGCCCCATCTTATCTCAAAGACCTCATAGTACCGTATCACCCCAACAGAGCACTTCACTCTCAGACTGCTGGCTTACTTGTGGTTCCTCGGATACTTAAGAGTAGAATGGGAGGCAGAGCCTTCAGCTTTCAGGCCCCTCTTCTGTGGAACCAGCTCCCAGTTTGGGTTCAGGAGACAGACACCCTCTCTATTTTTAAGATTAGGCTTAAAACTTTACTTTATGATAAAGGTTCTCTCTTTAATATCATTGGATTTTTATCTTAGAACATAAAGCTGTCTGATAAGATAACTGCTGTCTGTTGGTACAGTGTGAATAAAACTGAGCTGAATTTTCTCACCATAGAATTTGGTCATTGGTTGGGTCAGGGCCACATGTTCCACTGTACAGCTGTAAATGTCTCCCAGCTGTGGGACGAAGTCCAGTTTGGACGTCTGTCTGAAGGAACCGTCTTTGTTGGGGAAGGCAACACTGATGCTGGTTCCTTCGGTCACTTTCTCTGTGTTCTTGGTCCAGGAGACGTTGACGGGAGCGGGATAGAAACCGGTCACATAGCAGATCAGAGTGTTCTTGACTCCGAGCTCCTCGTTTAGTTCGGTGTAGATGATCAGGCTGGAAGGAGGATCTGTGCACAAACATCATAAACAGGCACCAGTATGCAGTATGGACCTGCACTGACTATGTGGTAGTTGTTGGTTTTATTAAATAACATCTCAAAGTGAAACACTTTGAGTTGTGTTATTGTGGTTAGGCTGATAAATGAATCTAGTTTAATGAAGTAAAACTTACAATGAACTTATAACCAACAGAAGAGAAACACTGGGAGGACACACACCTCTGAACAAACATGACTGTGAAACAAACTGATGTTTGGAAAATCTCCAAAGTCATGAGAAAGAGGAAGTATCTCTACGTTCCTGCTTCGTTCCTGTTCCTCGGGTTTTTGATCCTCTTTTGTTCTTTCTTTGATTTGTGTACATAAATCTGCTGCTGTCAGAGTTGTTGACTCTGAGCTGCACATTTGTTATGGTGTGCATGATCAGGATCTGTGCACAAACACACACTTTACTCACAGTATCTATTGTTTGGCTTCTGTCCTGTCTCTCTCCATCCAATCACTTTAATTTCTAATCTTGAGTCTTGGTGAGAAACTTGGAGCTCAGTGACAATAAGAGTCACAGCATCTGTTCACTCACCAATTATGGAAACATTTCTGTTTGGATGTGTTTTTATTTCAAATCTGGTGAATATTGAAGTTTTCTCTGCATTCAAAGAGCTCTGTGTGACCTCAGAGAGACACTGTTATTAATGACATTATCGTTCTGTGTATGTGGTCCAACAGCTGAGAGAACCGAGTATCACTGTGTACCTGAGTATCAGTATAATGACTGAACATGATGAAGCCAACCGTTAATCCAGCTGATGAAGTGATCTGATCAGTTTAGCTGAGGAATGATCAGGAATGAACCGACCTTCAACACTTCAACACGGCTGGATTTGATCCTGAACCCAAACATGAATCAAAGTCAGGTGGTTTACCTGAGGAGTGTTTCATTCTGTCTGCTGCTCTGATCTGACCTGTCAGCCTGTCAAAGCTGGATTCATTCACCATGAACCTGATGAAGCTCCTGTTTCTTTAACAGAGCCACAAGTGTTTGATTTACCTCCACTCTCTGAAGGTTTCCCTGCTCTGGGCTGTGTGGTTGTATTAAAGAGGCAGGTGATTTCTGCTTACCGAGTTCTCTGGGGAAGTCCTTCATAGCCTTACGAATCACCTTCAGGTTTTGTTTGCAGATCTGTTGATTAGCCACAGCTTGTTCATACTGACCTGGAGAGCTTATTGGATCTGCAAAGGGAGGCAGAGCATCGACTCCTGTCTGTTTGTTGAAGTCTGCGTACCACACCGCCTCATCATCCAGTATCACCACGTCCTCTCCATCAGTATCTGAACAGCCAGTGATGGCGTTGCTCTCGTGCTGAACTGATCGGAAAATCAGGGCTGATTTAGTGTCTGTGAGTTTCATATGAACCATCAGTCTGTCTGACCTTTAACCCTGACTGAACAGCTCATCACACTTCAAATGAAACCACAGTAACCTCTTAAATCCAGCAGACCTTCTCAGTATGTTGGTGACACCCACCAATGGTGGAATTGAGACATCACCTCTAATGTATCAGTTTGAAATTCTACAGCAAACATACAGGTTTATTAAATATTCTCTACATAAACCAGTGCTGAGGTGAGCCTACACTCGGTCGGTGTGTGTCTGCTGCTCAGAGCTGCTGTTTGTCCGCTCAGAGGAACTTTGGGTGGAAGTGTTTCTAAGCCTCGTCTTCACCGAGTGTGCACGGTGCAGAGAGCTGAGGGGAACTGCCACTGTGAGTACTACACACTGTGGAGTGTGTAGTACTCACACGGGGACCATCCAACAACTTGGGTAACAAACACAGCAAGCCCCTTTGCAACCCACCTCCACCCTTCATGCTGCTTCTGACTAAATCAGTGTCACATCTGTAGTTACTGATCCCTGATCTGTTCTGGCTGCCAGAGATAAATAACTGCAGCAGTGATTCAGAGACTCACCGTCAGCAGAGACACAGAGGACAGAGGAGAGGAGGAGGAGCAGCACCAACACCTTCATCTTCAGCAGCAGCAGCTCTCTGTGACTCTGAGACTCTCTGAACCTCTGTGAGCGCTCACACGGCAGCCAATCACAGAGCTGAGACCACATGATGTCATCAGTAACCAGGCAGAGACAGGAAGCAGACACACACAAACACAGCTGAGATCATTAATAATATTTTCACATAGAAACTCATTTCTATCAATACTTGATGAGGAAACAGGAAGCAGGTAGTCAGAGGTCAGCTGACTCCAGTGAGCCTGGACTGCTGGTAAACTGAGGACACCTGGTGGACAAATGAAGAACTGCAGAGTCCAGGAGGAGCTGCTGAGTGGACTCACCTGATGGAAACACTGAAATCATCCACAGAGGAAGAACAGGATTCATGCTGGTTACAGACATGAGTAAATATTATGAGGCACAGAATAAGATGCTAACACCTCACAACCAATCATGTTTCCATAATAAACCCTGAACACTGAACAGTCCAGAAAATGAGCTCCTTCCTCCTTTTCCTGGCAACTTTTCCTCACAACAAGAGGAAGGAAATGTGTGAAGGAGCTCTGATAAGCACTGAGGACCAGAGAAGAGCCGTGCTCAGAGACTCTGACTGCACTCACACTAAATTCCAACACAACATCAGGCAGCAGGTCTGCTGTGCAGAAGCTGAGCTGTCCAGAAGATGGACACGATGTTCATCTGACATCAGCTCAGCACGCTCTTACCTTGTTGCTCCATGCAGGTCAGATAGATGAGAGCAAGCTGTGAGAAATGCCTCTTCATTACAGAGGCTGCAGCTTTACTGAAAAAGGCAGATTCAGGATCAGATTTGCTGTCGCTCTGCAGCAGGTGGACACTGTGGACAGGTGTGCTTGTAGGACTTTCAGATGCACTCTGAAATCTGTGGAATGAGTGGGTCAGAGGTTACCTGAGCTCAGACTGCAGCGATTAATAAGGCTGTGATAGTGTTACACTGATGTGTGCATTCACTTCAATTCAGTTTTATTTGTATATGTAAGGGGACAACTAATATAGTAAATGTCACTGTCCATTGATTATTAGAGTTTTATTATTTGATCAAATGCAAAGGGTAAACTGTTATTTAGTGACTGTATCAGTTGCCTGTGTTTTTCCAGTTCCCAGTGTTCACAAGTAATTCAGGAATCTACAGAGCAGGGAGAAGTGTACTGCACAGTTTCTGCCACAAGGTGGTGCTAATTAGACAAATTGTTTATGAAAAAGTGGTAAAAGGAAAAACTCGTCTTCTGTTATTGTTGGGTTTTTTTGTTGATTCATGAAAAAACGATTAAAAAGAGTGACGAGAGAAGTTCTCATCAGGGCACCAGAGATGTGATTGTACTGGTGTAAAGCAAGGAGAATAAAGGGAGTCCACATACAGAAATCGACAGTGTCTGCCTGACCTCTGGTTGCAATGGCACCAACTCACAACAAACTGTCGCCTCAAGGCACTTTGTATTGTGGGTAAAGACCCTACAATAATACAGAGAAAACCCAACAGTCAAAACGACCCCCTATGAGCAGCACTTGGTGACAGTGGGAAGGAAAAGCTCCCTTTAAACAGGAAGAAACCTCCAGCAGAACCAGGCTCAGGGAGGGGCAGTCATCTGCTGTGAGGGGAGAGAGACAGAGATTAATAATTAACTAATGATTAAATGCAGAGTGGAGTATAAACAAAGTAAATGACCAATGACCAATAAACAATGCAAAATGATCCTGACTCAGTCTCTCCTCAGTCCCAGCAGCCCCTATCAGCAGAGTTCTCCTGATATCAGAGACACGTTGGTCCTCCTCTCAGTGATCTGAGCTGCTGTCTCACAGAAACACTGAGGCTGCTATTATTGCTGAAGGGTCCCGGCTGCATCTTTGTAGTTAAATGATGTTCGCCGTCAGTGGATCACTGCGTCACAGTAAACTGGCTTGTTTAGTAATCGATCACCATGAAATGAGATAAATCGGATTCCCTGCTGCAGAGATGATCCAGAGGAACTCCTTCCCTCCTCCCTGTCAGGATTTCTGTGACTGCACTGAAATTCCCTCCATCATCACTGATCCCAGCTGTCACGTCCTGGGCCGTTTGCCCAGCGTTTTGTGTTAGTTTATTTCCTGAGTGTGTCCTCCCAGTAGGTTGATGTCTTGTGTTTCCTAGTGTTGTGATATGTCTGCGTCTCTGTCCTGAGTCTGTGCCTGTTCCCCGTGTTTAGTCAGTATGTTCCTTGGTTTGTCACTTCCTGTTTATTTTGACAGTCTGGTTTTCCTGTGCTTTGTGTTCAGCTTTGCTTCCCCTGTGTAATTAGTTTCATTTGCCTCACCTGTTGTTCCCTGCTGTTTCCTCTTGCCCTGATTACCCAGTGTGTATTTAAGCCCTCAGTTTCCATGTGTTCCTTGTCGCGTCGTTGATGTTGTGTGCCCGTGTGTTCCTGTGCTCCCTGTGGTTCCCCTTCGTCTCCCTTCTGAACGGTTTTTGTATTGTTTTTCCCTACTTTAATAAATGCCTTTAAGTTATGCCCATCTCCGGAGTCCTGCATGTTTGTCCTTCCTCGTCCGTTTCCTCCCCGGCCATGACACCAGCTCACCTGAAGGAAACATTAGCTCATGGTGATCCTAAAGGCTGACACAGCAGAGGACCACACTGCTGCAGAGGCTTAAACATGTAAAAGTAACCAGTCAGTATAGCTCACAGTCTTTAGTTTATATCAATCTCTGTTCTTGCAGCAGCACCTGGACCAGAGTCAGATGTTCATCTACCAGCAGGTCACAGTTTCACATGGAAAACACACTGAAGCAAACGCTTACATGAGCTGTGCCTTGGTTTCTGTGTTTCCATGGATGTTCTGATGGTCTGTCACTATGGGTTATGGGATGGTTCTGGCTCAGAAGGTGTAGGTGTAGGGAACAGTGCTTCTGTGAATGGGGTGCTCAGATAGAGTAGAAAAGCACTTCATCAGGACCAGTCCCTGTCCCATGATCCCCTCTTAAAGGTCCAGTGTGTCCTCTGCTAAAGAGGCGCTGAAGCTCCTTCCCTCAGCTTTTACAAACAGTAGACACTGCACACTGGTAGCTTCAGACAATGGGACAGAACAGTGTTTCTACTGTCATTTTATGCATTGATTTCTAAAGTGTGCGCATGCATCTGTGATTTATAGTTAGAAATGTGCTTTATCTACCAAAATTAATGGAAAATGACGCTAGAGCAATGAGGGATCCAATCACAAAAAAGGAAATTGAGGAAGCCATAACAAATTTAAAAAACAACAAAGTGCCAGGAGCAGATGGGTTCCCTGGGGAATTTTATAAGTATTTTAAAACAGAAGTCACACCCCTATTACAAAGGGTATTTAATTATGCCCTCACAAATAAGGATCCCCCAAAGTCTTGGTCAGAAGCAATAATATCTATAATTCCCAAGGAAGGCAAAGACCCCACAAATTGTTCATCCTACAGACCAATAAGTTTGCTTAACTGTGATTTAAAAATTCTGACTACAATATTGGCAAATCGAATTCAAAAATGTATCCACACAATAATTAAACCGGACCAAACAGGATTTATAACGGGACGTCTAGGGATAAATAATATTAGGAGAACCTTAAATGTGATCTCTGTGGCAAAACAAAAACAGGATCCTTCAATGCTTCTCAGCCTTGATGCTGAAAAAGCATTTGATAGGGTTGACTGGCAGTACCTGAGACACACACTAGAAAAAATGGGATTTCATAGAGATTTTATTAATTGGATTACTGTGTTATATTCTGGACCCACATCCAAAGTACGGGTGAATGGATATTCCTCAAAGAATTTTAGTTTAAAAAGAGGGACTAGGCAGGGATGTCCTCTTTCGCCTCTACTATTTGCAATTAGTATCGAGCCCCTGGCGGAAAGCATACGGACAGACTCTAGAATTCATGGAGTAACAGCAGGAGGAGTCACTCATAAAATTTCATTATACGCGGATGACATTATTTTGTATATTTCTAACCCTCTGAGTTCGATCCCCAGGCTCATGACTGGTTTAAGAGATATTGGAGAAATCTCAGGCTACAAGATCAATGAAACCAAGTCAGAGGCTATGATGCTGGTGGGCAAATGGCCAAAAAGTTTAGATAAAGAGGCCACTTTTAATTGGCCCAAAAGGGGGTTTAAATACTTGGGTGTGATGATTACACCACAAACCTCGCAACTATTTAATGGAAATTATGGTAGACTAATCACACAAATAAAGTCGGACCTAACCAGATGGGAGATTCTTCCTCTGTCCTTATTGGGCAGAATAGAAACAGTGAGAATGAATTTACTCCCACGATTAATGTATCTATTTCAGGCACTCCCTATTTGGATACCTGCCTCTGCTTTTAAAACTTTAGATAAAATGATTAATAACTTTATTTGGCAGAGGAGGAAGCCAAGGATTAGGCAGAAACTACTATTCAGCCCAAGAGAAAGAGGTGGTCTCGGTTTGCCTAATTTGAAGTTGTATTACTGGGCAGCACAACTTCGTGTCGTGGTCGAATGGCTTGTACAAGATGAGGAGACGAACTGGATTGGCCTGGAGAATAATGCGTGCCAGTTGGTACCTCTTGAAGGGATCCCATTTATGGAGGGAAAGAAATGGAAAGATTTAAAAGTTGAAAATGAGTGGATTATCTGTACGCACAGGGTTTGGTCCTTGGTGAGGAAAAAAATAGGAGCACCTTTAACAATATCACGCATAGTGAAAATAGCCAAGATTATTGACTTTTTTCCAAACAAACTGGATACAGGATACCAGAGATGGGCACAGCAGGGATTAATAAGAATCAACCAGTTATTCAATGGAGAAACCCTTAAGTCATTTAAGCAGCTACAAGACAAATATGGATTATGCTCTAAAGATTTTTATAGATATTTACAATTAAGAAACTTTCTCTTATCACACAAGGAATGGCCTACTTTGAAACAAAATATAATACCCCTGGAAAAGTTTATGGTAAAATGCGTAGAGGAAAATAGCAAGAGGAAGATTGTGTCTAATATATATAGACACTTACAGATGCATTTCTCTGACAATTCCTTAGATATAAAACAAAAGTGGGAACTGGAAATGAACATTGTTATTGAAGACGAAGAGTGGGAGAGGGTTTGTGAAAATGGTCATAAGATCACCCATAGCCCAGGGTGGAAGGAATTTGATTGGAAATTGAAAATGAGATTCTTTAAATCGCCCTTTAGTATCTCAAAATACGACAGGAATGCTACAAATTTGTGTTGGAGGAATTGTAACCAGATAGGGGATCACACTCATATTTTCTGGGACTGCCCAGCATTGACCTCATTCTGGCAGGGAGTGCAGACAGAAGTTCAAAAAATTTTTAAGTTCACACTACCGCTGAACCCACTGCATTACATATTGGGCTTGACCCCAGGAGGAAATATTGGGAAAAAGGAAGTTCAGTTACTACAGATTCTTCTACTGGTTGCAAGGAAAATGATAACTCTGTCCTGGTTCAAGCCTTTGCCCCCCACCCTTCAACAATGGCAAGAAAGACTGAAAGGGGTGTATACAATGGAAAAGATAACGGCAACACTTCAAGTAAAAATGGACGTCTTTCTAAGAGTATGGACCCCAGCCATCTCCCACTTTGGATGGTCTCACAGATGAAGATGTAGGTTCTAAGAAGTTGTGTCAGCCCCTTTTGTGGGTTTTGTTCTTCCTCTTCTCTATGGAAGACGCCGGGTGGGTTCACCCACCCCTCATGTGAGTCCACAAGGACCATTTTGATCGATTTCAGTTGCTGAAATGCATGTTAATTGTTTGCTGTGACACTAACCCCCCCCCCCTTTTTTTTTTTTTTTTTTTTTCCCTCCTTTTTTTTTCCCTCCTTTTTTTTTTTTTTTTTTGTGTGTTTGTTTTCTTTTTTCTGTTGTATTATGTGTATGCAGGTAAATATGTACAGATGCACATATGTTGGGTTCATAATAACACATACTCTTAAATAAAGAATGTTCAAAAAAAAAAGAAATGTGCTTTATCTGATTAATAAATCCAGCTGTGGGTCAAACATGAACCTCTGGAAGGAGCCCAGTGAGGTCATCCTGCTGCGGTCCCCACACCTGCCTGCAGCAGCGAGAAGAGAGGAAACACCAGGAGCTGACGCAGCAGCTACACCTGAGACAGGTGAGCTGTCACACAGTCATCACAGCAGGAGTCACTGACCCCACCCACACAGCTGATGTTACTACACTCACAGAAACACACCTGAACGTGTCAGAGCTGATCATTTAAACCCTTTTAAGTCGTCGCTGCTGCTGTGTAACATGATAAACTACACGTATGTGGCAGCAAACGTGTTAACATCACTGTGCTGTGAGCTCTTTTTCCCTCAGCTTTACCTCTCAGGACCTCCTGTGCCCTAAGTTTCTGTGAGCAGCAAAATCTTCACATATTTACTGATACTGAAACTTGTCCATCTTTCATCTGAATTATTCATGTGGCCACGCATGCTGGGGAGCTAATGGGGAGTTTGGGAGGTTTTCCCTCCTGCAGAACAAAACTGAGGGGATAAAATGCCCTCTCCAGGCCGAGTTTACGCTCCCTCTGACAAACAGAGGCGTTAAACTCAGACGTCTCCTGGTGATACTTTATCGAACACACTAACTCTGTGTGTTGGCAGCCGCAGCCGCCGGACACCGCCGATGAACCGTTACTTTTCGCAGTTACGCCACTTGTTTTCCGCTGAGCTCGTGTTTTCAGTCAGGCACCGCTTAGGACACCTCTCTCCTCGCTCCATTCTCCCGCCCTCTCTGAGCCGAGACCAATCAAGTTAGCGCTAGACCTGTGAAAGCCGTATCATTGGTCGCAAATAGGGGAAGGCGCGCGTACAACGCGGAAGGCGATTGGTCAACGCTGCGGTCGATCACGAGGTCCCTGCGCTGACCTATAAGAGTGCGGGCTCGGGTGTGTGAGCACGGTGAGGGCAGTTAGCAGTCAGCAGCTAGTGTCAGTTAAGGCTAGGGTTACAAGTGGAGGCACGAGCCGTCACAGAGCACGCGCACACTGATACACGCACGCACATGCACTGGCAGCTGGGTGCGGGCCGTGTCCGCACGTAGAGCGGGTTTCAGGCTGGGTTTCGGGGCTTGTTTACCTCCGGAGGGGCGTGCTAGGCGGCTAGTTGCACGAGCTAACTGTTTGTTTCTGGGCGTTTGAATTATTCATGAGGGAGCGCCGGGATTGGCTGAGCGAGTGCCGGGGGCGGGGTTAAGACGGGGTTTCCTTGGGGTTTGGGGGCGCGCGCGCACACACACACACACCCTCACTCAGAGGGTGAAGTCCAGACGGAGCTCTGCAGGACTCGGTAAGTATGATCGATCCATCAGTGATTGGTTATTGATCCATGACGTTTGGCTGCTTGTGTGTGAGTGAAGGCTTTAATGAAGTAATCGGATTATTACAGTAATCAGATTACTGCAGGACCATGGTACTGTTTTTTAGCAACTTTTCTATGGTGTTTTCAAAATAAGAGTCTCGACTTGAAAGTCTGGGTTCTCCAATCAGAGGAAACTCTTCACAGTGCTTTTACTTTAAAGCACCAGAAAGTTGAGCTTCCCTGAGGGGTCACAGTGTGGGTGGGGGTATTGTTCCAGTCTCTATACTGTAACCCTTGGACCCCTCCAGGGTCTCAGCTCCTTGCTCCCAGGAGGCCCACTTTCACTCTGACTGGCTGACTTCTGGAAGCCTGCTGAGGGGCACAGACAAAATCAGTTTTTGGTAGCAGATTTAATCGCTTCACTGGATCACAGGTTCCCACGTGTCCTTCAGCTGAGAGGTTGAGAGGGCTGGACCTGTGAGGGGAGCAAGGGTGGATATACTGGAGCTGCCAGGCAGGATGAGAAGATCTCAGAGGAGGTTCATGGATGTAGTGAAGGAGAACATGCAGAGGGTGGATGTGACAGAGGAAGATGCTGGGATAGGGGGAGATGGAGGCAGATGATCCCTAAAGAGAGCAGCAGAAAGAAGGAAGTTTTAACACACATTGATTTTACACACTTCTGATTGATGGTGAGGAGGAGGTGAAACTGATCGGTTTGTTGGGTGGAGAACACCACCCAAAGAAAGATAAAACTCAGGAGAAAGTTGAAAGTCTGCTTCCTGCTGGTATGGGGAAAGGTTAAATCAAAAGGATTCACCCTCGTTTGTGTGAGGTCTTATTAGAAGCATGTGACTCGGTTTGGTCAGGGCGAGGTTGTGGGTTAAGCTTTCTCTTTTTCCAGAATAACGGGGCTCGTTCTGCACACACTGCATCTGCTTCCTGTTGAGCTGTGTGATGTGCACGAGCAAACGAGGGCTGGTTACTCAGATTATTCGATGGGATGCAGCTGAGTTACAGCTGTGCCTTCATATCGCATCTCATTTTTTGGTGTTTTGGGAAAAAATTTGAAACTAGCAGCTAGAGCTGGGTGATATGTCGAATTTTTAGATAGATTAGATAGATATCGATAGATATTCATATATAAGATGGGACAATATTGTTTATATCGATGTAGTTTATGTGGCATTACAATCGTACTTGTAGCTCCTCCAGTTTGTCTCTGCACAGCTTCACCCTGCCCCGCCTCTCTCATGCAGGAAGTGACAGCATGGCAGTGTTCCCAACTTAGCGACTTTGTTGTTAGCTTTAGCAGCTTTTCAGGAGGAAACACCTGTACCAGATGGGCCAATCATAGCTGCAGCAGGCTGGGTGTAGTTGGAGGCACTCGTCAGGTTACAGTGTGCCTACAGCGCACATTTAACCCCCTTCAGCAGGGAGAGGAGACGGTTTCCTGACCTGCTTTATTTGATTGGAGCTCTCAAAGCTCCTGATGGTGCTTCCAGAGGTGCTGCAGAATCAGCATCCAGCGTCTCACGCCCCCCTGAGGTCAGGAGGTCAGAGGTTTACCCCTCACCGGCCTGATAACTAATTAGTCTAAACGATAAGCTGTTAAAGGTTTGAATCTCACGGAGGGCACGTGGTATCATCTTCCAGACGGTTTAAAGATGATCGAACTCAACTCTAAATGTGTGAAACTGCATCACAGTTTGATGCGCCTCGCTCAGTGTGGGCGTCTCCTTGTTGTCAGCGGTGTTTGAATTTAAGGTGTAGCTACACTGACCAGCACAGTTATAGCTGTCATCAGATCAGCTGCTGATCCCAGCCACAGCAGGAAATGCAGGAAAAATTCACAGCCCGACGGTGTCTGAGGATCGGACGACCGCTGGATGATCGCTGGATGATCGCTGGATGATCGCTGGATGATCGCTGGATGATCGTGGTGGCAGCGAACAGTTCAGGCGATCAGCCGCTGGCTGGATCTCTGCAGCACCGACATCCGGTTTACATTTTATTAGAAACAGGAAAAATCATTTAAAAAATATGTGTTAAGTGAGTTCAAACTAAATACAAGCTGAAGTTAAAACAGGTTTTGATACATAGTTTGAATATTGGAAAAAATTTAAAGAAGCAAAATTTAAAAAATAAAATTTAAAAAATAAATGTGAATATTTCACTCAGCCCTGCATCAGCCTGACCACTGGGCTCAGGATGGGCTCCAGCCCCTTAACTGGATAGGTGGAGGAAGGTGGATGTGTGGATGATTAGCTGTGATACAAAAAGATCTAATTATGGAAGGTCTGCAAATGAAAATAGTCGTTACTGAACTAGAGTAAAATGAAAGTAATTAAATCAGCTGAACAGTTTATTACTGGATGGAGCGACAGATGGACACTCACTCAGCTGTTTATGTAGATTAAAAAAGAAGGAGTAAAAAATAAACAGTAAAATAAATGAACAGAAATGCTGCTGAGCTGATGCTCACATTTATTAATGCACAGTAGCCTAATTATCTGACTGCACTTAAAACACATTGGATTCGGTTCCTGAGAAGAATTAATAAGATAAAGTTATAGCTCATGTCTAAATAAACTGAATACTGCAGTGTGCAGGGTGGATGTAGGCAGGGAGGATTCAGCAGTAAACCCACAGTGGTGTCAGTGTGAGCAGACAGGGTTACTGTTCGCTGCAGTGCAGCTTACACTGGTGTATTTTTCATTTTTATCGGGGTCCACATGAGACATTCTGCTATTTCCTCACAATAATAAAAGAAAACTTGCTTAAACATACCTTAAAATGGGAAAAGGAAAAATAGAAGCACAACTGAAAAGTCTAAAACTGAGCCGAACTAACGAGCTGCAGGTAGAGAAAGGAAAAATTCAGCGAGGATAAAAACACCATTAAAGGATGAACTGCAGCGTCCTGTCCGATAACCGCTCAGAGCCGACCCAGCTCCGTTATTAGATCCATACTTTTCCTGTCATTTTGAATTTTGGTGCTCAGCTGGTTTCCGGTTTTACTCGTTTAGTTTCTCTCTGAAGATGAGCTCCACATGAGCCCAGAAGATTTTCAGATTCAGGGTTTGTTAATTTTGGGATTATTAATCGATTGATTCTCATAGAGCTTCTGTTGAGCTCTTTGATCTGACTCCACCCCCTCTTCCTTTGCAGGTTGCTGTGATTGGCTGGAAGGTGGAAGATGATGTCAGTGGACAAAGAGGTCGTCCTCGCCCATGAGGCACCCATCAAAGTCAGCCCGGCCTTCTCTGCTGCCATTGACCTATCAGAGCAGCCACAGCTGGCTAAGCCCCTCCCCCTCATCCGGGCTAAAAATGGCCTCCAGGCACCTGATGACAGCCAGCCAGCCCTCCCTCCTCCTCCGCCGCCTCCTCCTTCAACCACTCAGCGAATGGGGAAGAGGCGTTACTCCATGGGCACTGGCTTCAAGGGGCTGGCCAAGCGCCGACGCCGGATCAATAGTGACAGCCAATCAGATCCCGTGCTGCCAAGTCACTTCCTTTTGGGCGGAAACATCTTTGACCCACTGAACCTGAACTCGCTGTTGGACGAAGACGTGAACAGGTGAGGCGATGGCGCTACTCACAGATTATTAATCGAGGAATTCAGGGATCTATTAAACGATCGCTGCAGTAATAAGAGGACCTGCTGGCTGTTCAGCAGCATGAAAAGCTACAGCATATACATTTATGTCTTCCATAGTCCATCATCCAATAATATAACAGGACCAAAGTATACCATAAAAACTAGGAATGTATGCGACTAGTCAACTAGACGATTAATCGTTGCTATTGTCATTAGTCGTACCAGGCGTACTAGTCGGTTAGCCTAATGGTTAAGGGTTTAATTGATGCCCAGTGCTGGTAAACGTTTGTTGTAAATGCAGCCCTCTGCCACCAGATGGAGCTGCAGCCCTGACATCATTATAGAAAAATGCCATAACTCAGTTTTTGAAGTTTTACAACGTAACCTGAAGCGCACCCCCGGAGAAACACCCTTCCTTCCCTGCATTTCCGGCTACTTCCCCCAAGTTTCTACATCCATGTTTGTGTTCCTGAATTATTGTTAAGCGGTGATGTTATTCAATACATTAAAATGTGTAGTGTACAGAAATACGCAGACAGTAGAAACTGTTCTGGGGGATGCAGAGTGAAGCCAGCATGGGCTTCAGGAGGAAGGAGTAATTCCAGAGTGCTGACCTTGAAGGTCCTGGAGACCAAATTGATCCCTGAATTCACTTCAGCCTTTATGGCCCTCCCCTCTCCTCCTCAGAGCAACCAATCAGGAGACGCCAAAATGCTCGCCCTTACCATCACGAGGCGAAGACCCCGTAGAGATCCTGGTCCCGCGTGACATCACTGACCCTCTGAACCTGAAGGGAGGGGGAGGAGACGGGGAGCATGGAAGAGGAGTCCTGCTGTCCCCTCTGAAGTCCAAGAGGAGGCACAGGAACAGACACCACAGAGGAGGAGGAGGAGATGGAGAAGGAGAGAAGGAGGTGGCAGCAGCTCCACTGTTTCCTCCCACAGGTGGATTCACAGGTGAGACATGTGCAGCTTTACTGACACCCAGTGGACGCAGCAGGAAACTGCAGTTTTATTCAGGGCTGCTGTGGAACATTAAAACCTCAGTAATCAGGGCCTGTCTCCAAAAATGTGGAATGTAGGTGATGATGAGGGGAAACAGCGTGCATCCCAGTTTGGATCCCATCATAGAGACTGTATCTGCTCCCAGACCAGCAAAAACTAGCAAAGAAACTATTTAACTGCAAAAACTTTAAAAAGAAACAACAGTACAGCCACAACAAAGCCAGACCTTCTTGTAATTTTAAGGTGGTCTTCAGAAATAGTTCTCGAGGCTTTCCAAAGGTCTTTAGAACTCTTTCTTTGGACATTGGCTGCTTTTTTTCCACTCTGTGACACCACTTCACTCTGACCTGTGACTCATTCAAGCATAAAAACGGCTCCAAACTAAATTAAAGCCGCAAGCGGCGATAATAGGCCCTCGCCGGCCGCCGCCCAGGTGCTGGTGCCAATTTGAACCCAGCTTTTCCAGCCGTGCCTATTTTAGCGGGGTTTTTTTTGCTGCCACATATGAAAAACTTTCTCAAAGAAAAAGATGCCATATTCTGGGCATCGCCATGGCAACACCTTACACATTACAGTATTTTCACCTGTAGGTTTTATGTTCAGGGAGATGTGGACAATGCGTGTACCAAATTTCAGGCATGTGTATGCATTTTTGAGAAAGCAAGGGTCATTTTTCCATCGCAGAAATTTCACATTTTTTCCCATAGGGATAAAATGGGGCAGTTTTGGCATCGTCATGGGAACAGCGTCCAAAATATGACATAGGTGTGATTGACTTTTTTGATCAGGCTGACATCAGCAATCTGTATACCAAATTTCATGTATTTCGGGCAAAGTAAGCAGAAACTTTAATATGGGGGATTTTTGGCTTTTTCCCATTACAATAAAATGGGGCATTTCGGGCTCCGCCATGGCAACGTGTTACAAAATAGAGCATGGGTGTGATTGGCTTTTTTGATGAGGATGACGTCAAGAATGTTGACACAAATTGTCATGCATTTCAGTGAAACTAAAATTGTGGACCTCCATACAAACTTTTGTTTGCTTCTGTAGGGGGCGCTATTGCACCTAGAAACTTGATTCCCTAATTGTGGGTTCAGGCCGGGTCAGTAAACAAGTTATTAAATTTTGAGGCTGATCGGCCAAAGATTGTGCGAACGAATGCACAAACAAAATTGCGGCGAGAGACAAAAACGAAGACCAAATTCACGCGGTTGCCATGCCAACACCGTTGAATATTCTATAAAACCTCGCACATCTTTTGATGCCCAACTTGTGAAGATGTTCCTGAGCGATTTTGGTGCCAGTCGGTTTAATGCCCTAGGACAAGTTAATTCAAGTACGAGGTGTGCAAAAATGCTGACTCTGCGCTTCACAAACTTCAATTCAAGATGGCCGACTTCCTGTTTGTTGTCCGGAGTTGGTGTAATATATTTTTTTGTTGGGTTTCACAAGATCTCCGTTTGATCCGAATTTCATGACTCTTGGGCTAACTTTACATGGCAAGGCCTCCCATAGGCGCAATGTATTTTGATTTTGACAGGGGGCGCAGTTGCACTGGTTTTTTGAGTTTTTTAATGGCGATATTAAAAAAAAAAATTTTTCACCGGTCCTGAATTTTGTGCAAAAATTGGTGCGTTTTCGTAAATGTTCAGGGGGTCAAATTTGCGATCATTTGCGGAAAAGAAAAATAATAATAATTAAAGCCGCAAGCGGCGATAATAGGCCCTCGCCGGCCGCCGCCCAAGCGCCGGTGCCGATTTGAACCGTGCTTTTCCGGCCGTGCCAGTTTTAGCGTTTTTTTTGGCTGCTACGTGTGAAATTTTGAAATGCATGAATTGTCTAACTCAACGAAAAAGATGCCATATTCTGGGCATCGCCATGGCAACGCCTTACACATTACAGTATTTTCACCTGTAGGTTTTATGTTCAGGGAGATGTGGACAATGCGTGTACCAAATTTCAGGCATTTGTATGCATTTTTGAGAAAGCAAGGGTCATTTTTCCATCGCAGAAATTTCACATTTTTTCCCATAGGGATAAAATGGGGCAGTTTTGGCATCGTCATGGGAACAGCGTCCAAAATATGACATAGGTGTGATTGACTTTTTTGATCAGGCTGACATCAGCAATCTGTGTACCAAATTTCATGTATTTCGGGCAAACTAAGCAGAAACTTTAGTATGGGGGATTTTTGGCTTTTTCCCATTACAATAAAATGGGGCATTTCGGGCTCCGCCATGGCAACGTGTTACAAAATAGAGCATGGGTGTGATTGGCTTTTTTGATGAGGATGACGTCAAGAATGTTGACACAAATTGTCATGCATTTCAGTGAAACTAAAATTGTGGACCTCCATACAAACTTTTGTTTGCTTCTGTAGGGGGCGCTATTGCACCTAGAAACTTGATTCCCTAATTGTGGGTTCAGGTCGGGTCAGTAAACAAGTTATTAAATTTTGAGGCTGATCGGCCAAAGATTGTGCGAACGAATGCACAAACAAAATTGCGGCGAGAGACAAAAACGAAGACCAAATTCACGCGGTTGCCATGCCAACACCGTTGAATATTCTATAAAACCTCGCACATCTTTTGATGCCCAACTTGTGAAGATGTTCCTGAGCGATTTTGGTGCCAGTCGGTTTAATGCCCTAGGACAAGTTAATTCAAGTACGAGGTGTGCAAAAATGCTGACTCTGCGCTTCACAAACTTCAATTCAAGATGGCCGACTTCCTGTTTGTTGTCCGGAGTTGGTGTAATATATTTTTTTGTTGGGTTTCACAAGATCTCCGTTTGATCCGAATTTCATGACTCTTGGGCTAACTTTACATGGCAAGGCCTCCCATAGGCGCAATGTATTTTGATTTTGACAGGGGGCGCAGTTGCACTGGTTTTTTGAGTTTTTTAATGGCGATATTAAAAAACAAAATTTTTCACCGGTCCTGAATTTTGTGCAAAAATTGGTGCGTTTTCGTAAATGTTCAGGGGGTCAAATTTGCGATCATTTGCGGAAAAGAAAAATAATAATAATAATAATGGAGAACGCCAACGATTCCAATAATGCGCCATTCCAGTCACCTTCATATATACATTTTCGGAAACGTCTCGACACGACCCACGTTGTCGTGAGGTCCATGGTCAATGACGAGCGCGTTGCGCTCGTCATTGACCCAATTTCATCGCGCAAGCTAGCTGATGACGCTAACGATTTCAATTATGGGCTGCTCCATTCACCCCCATATATACGTTTTCGAGAAGCGTTCGACCTGACCTACCTTGTTTGAGGGTCCGTTGTCAAAGTCGAGCGCTTCGCGCTCGACTTTGACCCTTTTTCATTTTTCGCGCGAGCGAATACAATAGGCTCCTCGCCGATCACTTCGTGAGGCTCGGGCCTAATAATAATGGAGAACGCCAACGATTCCAATAATGCGCCATTCCAGTCACCTTCATATATACGTTTTCGGAAACGTCTCGACACGACCCACGTTGTCGTGAGGTCCATGGTCAATTTCATCGCGCAAGCTAGCTCATGACGCTAACGATTTCAATTATGGGCTGCTCCATTCACCCCCATATATACGTTTTCGAGAAGCGTTCGACCTGACCTACCTTGTTTGAGGGTCCGTTGTCAAAGTCGAGCGCTTCGACTTTGACCCTTTTTCATTTTTCGCGCGAGCGAATACAATAGGCTCCTCGCCGATCCCTTCGGGAGGCTCGGGCCTAATAACAGCCCACTTACCAAAGGACTGGTTTAGATTTTATCTTTAGGCTCTTTGTTACGAACAGTCACAAAAACTCATCTCATTTCTTATTCCAGAATTAACATGTTCGAAAACATTTTTCTGTGACTTTTTATCATTGAAAAACGTGAGAACAACATTTTGGGGGTAATTCTTACTTTATTTTACATTAATAACAGCTGATGTTATACCTGTCAGTGCACCTGGGTGAAGTCTGGGTGGAGCTAAGTTGTCTAACAGTTTTGTTGCTTGCAGTACCGTTGTTGACCAGAGAAGGCAGCGTTCCTCCATCTCCTCTCCCATGTGAGCTCAACACGGCCATCACCTGTCGAGACGACGTGGCCCCGTACCCCATACTGCCCAGGAGACACACCCACCCTCCACCAGGCCCCACCCACAAACCTGGGACCCAGGGCGATGGGCGGCAACGGAGGCGGCGACGCACCACCTCGATGAGGTCAGCAGACGATGCTGGAAATGCCATCGTCACAGCAACCACGTCTCAGCCAACCAAATTCCAGACACCGCTGGTGGGAGGGGCTAAAGCCGGCAGGTGAGTGTGACACCTGAGTAATAAACTGTGTGATGATTGGATGTGTTTGTGACATCTGTTTCTCCTCCGGCAGGTGTGGAGGTCTTCAGATCGGTGCCGCTCACCCCCGAGAGAAGAAGAAGAAGGACAAACACCGCTACCAGTATGGCAACCACAGCTGTTACTATGGCTACCACGGTTTCTATGGAGATAAGTGGGAGGGGCGAGTCGGGGCAGAGGAAGATCCACGGCTCCGCCTCCTGGAAGCCGATTGGTTCAGAGACAAGACTGTTCTGGATGTGGGCTGTGGCACTGGTCACATGACACTGGCTGTCGCCCGGAGGTTCAACCCCACCCACATCCTGGGGGTGGAGCTAGACAAGCAACTGGTGCAGGCTGCCAAGCAGAACATCAGACACTTCCTGTCACATGAACTGGTGGTGGAGGAGAGAGGGAAGAGGGGAGAAATGGCAGCTCCGCCTCCTCCTCTTCCTCCCCAGCAGGAAGTGAAGGAGGAGCAGGCGGAGGTGATGGAGGAGTTCCAGAAGGCGCTCTCTCTCCTCTCCTTCCCCCTGTCTTTCAGGGTGAGTCGGGGTCCTCTCGCAGCTCCTCCCCTTCTCCTCCCTCAGTCTTCCTCCTCCTCCAGGTTCCCCAACAATGTCACCTTCATCCAGGTGAGTCCCACGCTCCATCAGACACTCAGTTCAGTGGCGTCCATGCAGTGCTCACCGCTGTGACTCCTCCCACAGGGCGACTATGTTGCAGAGCGGGAAGCTTGGCCTGGGCGGGGCCAGTATGATGTCATTATGTGTCTCAATGTAACCAAGTGGGTGCAGCTGCAGTCAGGTGACGCGGGTGTGGTCAGACTGTTCAAACGGGCCTATCAGAGTCTGTCGCCGGGCGGATTATTCATCCTGGAGCCACAGCCGTGGAGCAGCTACAGCCACAGCAAAAGAGCTTCGGTAACGCCCCGAAACATGAATGTAATCATACACAGTTACACTTCACCTCTGCCTGTTGGTGTGTTTTCTTCAGCAGCATCCGTCCCTAATTCATGGCCAAATTAATTATAGTAGAACAGTAAGCATTAATACTTTTAGTTGATGTATAAAGTTAAGAATAATAGAAAATATCAGTGCTCTTCATACACTGCATAAAATCCTTTAGGATGGATACTGCTGCACAGAGCATACAAACAGGAAGGGGGTGAATGGCTGTTGGCTTAACTGGATATAAATGTGTGTGTGCGTGTGTGTGTGTGTGCAGACAGTAAAAGGCTCGTTTCTGTGTTTTTTCCAGAAAACCACGTTCAGTCACCACAGGAGTTTGAGGCTCAGACCTGAACAGTTCACCTCCTACCTGACTGACAGTGTTGGCTTCAGCTCCTACAGACTCATCACACACACAGGTGAGGACACACACAGGTGTGCTCAGATGTTTCCACACATTCGTCATGGACATGACTGGTTTCTTTCGTTCTTCCAGGGTGGAGTTACTGTACAGCATACATCAAGTTTGCACACGTTTGAATTTATTTTGGATTTTCTTTCATCCATACAGGCTCACATATATACATGCACCCCCACTAATGTTTGGTTGAATGTTTGGTAGCCATCACCAAACTTGTGGAATAATTCTGGCTGGATATTTGAGTGCTCTTCATTAAAGTCATTAATGATGTATGCTGTACAGTCATTCCAGCCTGGGGAAAAAGCCCAGAGAAACCATTAAAGCCCCTCCTGACTCTGAAGCTCATGTCCATGATGAGGATGGAAACTTCTGATCACAGCTGTATGTGCAGGTTCACAGGAGACCACCACAGTGAGACATGTTTCATAAATATGCTAACTAAGCTAATGCTAACTAGCTCCATCACCAGGCTGTTTGGGAGCAACACACACACACACATATACACAGGTTCTTGCTAGGGTTTAATCCCGGGAGCCGGGATTCCCAGGAAATGCGATCAGAACCATTTCCCGTTTCCCGGAAAACCTTAAGACGGGAAACCGGGAAAAAAGTCGCGCGAAAGAAAAGAAAAGAAAAAAAATCTTCAGAATGTTAAATTGAAGGAAATATTGAGAGAAGGGTTCGTTTAATGCGAAAAACATTTCTCTTCATTTCAGGCACGTTCAGCCTTCATCTCAAGCGTTTTAATAGAGGTATTACACAGTTGTACTTTTTTCCTCTTTAATTTGTTGAAATCGTAGGCAATGTGTTTACCCTAAGGTATTTTGTATTATATAATTTTATATTATTATATATTGTTATATTGCATTATATAGCCTATAAAATATGCCTGCCCTGAACAATAAAGAAATATCTGTTTAACTTCGAGTGTTTCTTTTCCTCGTTTGCAGCCGCTTACTAACAATCATGAATTAGGATACGGGCCTAATGTGTGAAGAAAGTATCATGAAATAGATACCTTAACATATTTCGCTTTTAAAATGGAGTTGAGTAAAATGTATATGTTTTAGGCTATAAGGATTGGCCAGTTTTTCAAAAGACGATTCACAGCGAACCTACTTTAACCCTCAGACACGGTGTTATAAATTTGCTGTTGCCAGAATGGCAATGACCAAGTCGTAGTGCATTACTCAAGGCCCTGTGTTATGTCATATTACAGTGCAGTACGGTAGTAACTACAGTTGACTACAGCGTTCCACTGGTGGAACGGTGTGCACAACAGTGCAAGTAGCTGAGCCTTTATCAATGCTGTGGAGATGAACCGTATTGTTTTGCACCAGCAATTGTAAAATATCTTGGTATAATTCCATGTACAATGCAGGAATATTTGAATTATATTTGTTAAGGGAGTGTTGAGGAACGATACAACACCGCGTAGCTCGAGCACTCGAATGCCGAGATGTAGGTTTTATTGCATTAATCAAGCCAACACTGCCCCCTACTGGGCATAACAGGACATAGCTGGAAAGCTACCTCTACAATATCAAAATAGGTTAAGGCCGACACAGGCTAATTAAAATAAAATTTTAAAAAAGTTTTTCCCGGGATTCCCGGGAAATGGCTCGTCTTTTCCCGGGATTTGATTCATGTCATTTTCAGGAAAAATATTAAACCCTAGTTCTTGCTAATCAGGACCATCTGAATAAAATCCTCAAGTTTTTCTCACCAAAACTGCAGCTCAGACGTCTCGGACCGTCTGTTGGTGCCATTAACCGCACCATCGGGGTGGCTGTAGAGCAGGTCACCTACTAATTGGAGGGTTGGTGGTTCGATCCCTGGCTGCTCTAGTCAGGCCAGATACTGACCCCAAGTTGCTCTCTGATGCAGCCGTCCAAGTCTGAATGTGTGAATGTTAGATAGAAAGCACTTAGATGTAGAAAATGTACCGCTGTTTGTGTGATCTGAGCTGTGTGCTTGTGTTCCCAGGTAACCAGCGGCCGATCTACCTGTTCCATAAAGGCTCCACCCTAAAAAAATGACCTCACACCTGCTTCATTTTTTTTGTTTCTATGGAAGTGGCTTTAAAACTGTGACTGAACAAGCTGATTGGATGGGTTTTTATGATGTCACACAGCAGAGGAACAAAAACTGGAAGCTGATTGGACAGCAGGACTGCTCTTGTGGACATGATTGGTTGATGATAGGTATCAATATCCACCTGAACAAGTCACATGATGTTTCCGACTAATGACATTTACCCACACAGAAGGAGGAAGTGATGTCACGTTTCTGATGTGGGGATTAAACTGGTTATTGATCAGATCGATCGGAGTGTTCACAGACTGTTAAGGTGATTAAAACACGATGGAAAAACTGCATTTCTATTGGTCACTTGTTACAGGAAGTGACCTGTCTTTTCAAAATATAATTTTCTTCTCACTTTGTTTCCTTTTCAAAATAAAACTGAATCTTTGAATTAAAACTGATCATTAGTTTCTTCAGTTTTTATTAATTAAAAGCTTCAGGTTACCAAGGTGACGTGACCCCCTTCAAATGAGGGCCCAATCAACTCCCAGGGTTCCTGTAGATCCATAAAGTCTTAAAAGGCAGCAGTCCTGAATCTGTGTTTGACAGGCTCGTGCACAGTTGTAGAAAACAAGTTCACCTTCAGGTGAACGTGGTGACAATTCATGTCGAAGAAAGCGAAGGAATTTTACTGCTGAAGAAACTAAAACAATCATGTCTGAGGTGGAAGCAAGAAAAGGCAGAGCAGCGGTTTCTCAGACTGGAGCTGCAACAATAGAAGCAGTTAATGCATCCTGTGAGACAGACTGTGGCTCAGGTAAAAAGAAATGCTTTGAGATACAAAGTAAAAGGAATGGAAACAAAGTAAACAGGTGAAGGACAAGTGCCAGCTCGGGGCAGTTTCTCTGTAATTCAACCCGTATAACATTTACATGTATTCATGAAAAAAATATTTAAAACCATTTAAATTTTTTGGTGCCTTCATGTTGGAATGGGGAAGGACACGCCCTCCACCTCATGCACCTGTCTGTCAGACATGCAGTCCACATCTCAAAGCAGCAGGAAGCTGGTCCGTGTGACTGCGTCCTGTCTGAGCAGGTGATCCAAACCTTGCTGCCTCAACTGGATTCACCGAAACACACAGAGCAGCCATTAAAGATATTTATGCATGTAGTCCTGCCGTTCCCGGACTTCCTGCAGCAGCATGAGTGATGTTTGCCATGACGCTCGCTCTCATCTTTCAGAAACCATTTGGATTTTTCTGACACAACAAACTCAGGTACTTAGGGTAATGGAAAACACGTGTGTGCAATTGTGTTAAAGTGTGTTTGCTTTGGAAAAAATGTACACAGTGTTTAGTACTTGTATACATTAGAGATGGTATTGAAATTTCATTCTTTATGCTCAGCATAACTGAACTGTTCCTGATGCAACCCTCCTCATTCACACAGGCACCAGAAGATCACCGGCTTGTGTCAGGTATTTGTCTGAAGGCTGCCTCACAGATGTGTTTCAGTCTATGCAAACATGCTCCGGTGCAGTCCTCCAAAACCAGCCCAAAACTCACCAAGGATGAAGCTCTGTGTGGGTCGCACACTGATTGGCTGACAGGTGGAGCGGGAGAGGGAAGGAAGGGACAGCTGACTTCACCGGGAATGGGAGGAGCACGAAAAACCTAAAGGAGCATAAACTCCAGTCTGAGAGGCATCAGTGCACACCTACTGCTTTTAACACTCTGTGTGCTCGAGCTTCACTCTGCAGTAGGAACAAGAGCAGCACACAGACCACATGCTTTGGACACCACCTCCTTTAAAACACCCACCCAGGAGATCATTAATAACACTGATGCTAAGATCGGTCTTCCAGCCTGCTGTGAATGTGACTTTGGAGACCAAACTGAGCCCTGGATACACTTTAAACTTTGGGCTCTTCCTCTCGCCTCCTCAGAGCGACCAATCAGGAGACACCAAAGTTTTGGCCCATGCTGTCATGGGGTGACGACTCTGTAGAGAATCTGGTGCCTCACCTCTTCCTTCCTGTTGTTTCTGTTTGTTCCCAGTGTTACCAAGTGGCTGCTCGTAGGGTTGTTGCCTGATTGTGATGGATCTGCAGGGTATTCACCTCAAAGGGCTCATGAAAACCAACAGGTGCTGCTCTCAGTACCCTAATGGAGGTTTCTGGCACAGCTTCACCTACCTTCAAAGGTCTGAAGAGGCTCCAGCAGCACCTGCAGTGTGAAGAACCAGTCGTGTGTGTTTCAGCCTGTGGTTTTTGTCAGGGTCACAGTGAATGAACACAGATGAAACACTTCAACTAGACGAGCAGGAGAAAACGGATGGATGGCGGAACAATCACACACATCACAATCAAAGTATTAAAAAGCATCATTTAATGTTTCCAGTACAGAGAAGTTATATAATAAAACACATTTCATCTGCTACATCATATTTATGTGTTCATATCTCTGTCATCACACTGACTCCACTCTGACATCACTGATCACTAATCAAAATCAAACTGATTGATCGGCCATCAGAGGAGTCGGATCAGCGGAGCTGCTTCTGTTCCTGATGTCCTGAAGTTTCCCTGCAGAGGAGACGACACAGTCAGACACACAATAACAAACTGAAAACACACAAAGAGCTGAAAACAAACACACACCTTTAACTATCAGCAGCACTGTCTTCCATCCAATGATGTTTCCCTTGCTCCGGGCCACACAGCTGTACCTCCCACTGTCTCTCTCTGTGGGCTGATCCAGGGTCAGACTGAGGTCTCCGGTTCTCAGCAGGTCTGCTTTCATCTTGGCTCGCTCTCTGTAGTCCTGGTCCTCTTTGTCAGGATTGGCAGAACTGTGCCACCACTCCACCTCAGTGTCTTCAGGCAGGTGAGCTGTGGTTTTGAAGGGCAGCCGGACAGACTCCGCCCCCTTCTCCACCTCCACCTGGGGGACTGAGAGGACAACACACACAGCATGAGCTGTGACTACAGCACTGACCTCTGACCTGTAACTACAGCACTGACCTCTGACAGTGAGCAGCATTTCTTTCTTCATCAGGATGTTTCCCTCCCTGCTGTAGACGGTGCAGGTGTAGGTGTTGGTGTCTTTGTCTCGGGGGTGTTTCAGGGTCAGACTGAGGTCTCCAATTCTCAGCAGGTTTCTCTTCATCTTGGTCCTCTCTCTGTAAAGCTGGTCCTGTTCTCCAGGCTGGTCAGAGCCGCTCTGATACACGTGGACCTTCCTGTTCTCTCTGTCCTTCCACTCCACTTCAGCATCTCCAGGCAGGTGAACTGTGGTTTTGCAGAGCAGCTGGACAGACTCCACCCCTGAATCCACCTCCACCTTGTAAACTGAGAGGACAAAAAAGCACAACATGATGCCCTAATGGTCACATGACCTCCCTGTCTCATCTTCATCTTCTAGTAAATTCATCACAGCCAGGATTTCTTTGTGTTTGCTGGTTAGACAAAGCCTTGGCCTCAGTCAGCGGTAACAAGAATGATGATGGTGTTTATCAGCTTTTCCACATTCAGACATGAACACACACTAACAGGGATTCATGAAGAGCTGCATTTTCACACAGGTCACTGTTAGTGGTTCAGATTGACAGAGAGGCTCAGTGTGAGCACTGCTCAGCTCTGCTCTCGGTAAAATCAGCCTCAGGGAGGAGCAGGAAGGGACTCTGATGATCGAGTGTGTGAGACAGCTGTGAGACAATTACAGACTCGCTCTGCTAACATCTGCTAACATCTGCTAACATCTCCCCTCCCAAACATGAAGCCACAGCAGGCAGAAGACAGGAGAGACTCACCGGATGTGAAATAGTGGCGGAAATGAAATAAAAGACCTCCAGAAACAACGAGAACCAGACCCAGGAGAACCAGGAGAGCTGTGGCCCAGGATGGAAACGGTTCTGTGGAGAAACCCAAGAACAACATGACCTTTGACCTCTGCCCAAATGTAGCTAATAGAAGAATTATATTTCAGATGTTAGCATGTTCATTCTGACAATATTACAATAAAGTTGAGTTTAATCTCAGAGGGGATTGATGGCTCTACAGCAGGCACAGGGTTTGTTGTTGACCTTTGACCTGTAGCTGTACATCTCTCAGTCTCCACGCTCCTCTAGATGATCTGATGGAGCAGGTGTAGGTGCCGCTGTCAGACAGTTGGAGGTCGGTCAGCTTCAGGCTGAGGTCTCCAGTCTCCAGAGCGTCAGTCTTCATGGATGTTCGGCCGCTGTAACGCTGGTTCTGCTCCTTCAGCTCGTCTCCTCGCAGCTGACGCTGGTGGACGGTCGGAGGACTGAGGTCGGAGCGGCTCCACACCACCGAGGGGCCACCCAATTCAAACGTGGGAAACTCACAGGGCAGCAGGACGAACGGCTCCCCCTCGTACAGCTCCACAGCTGAGGCATGCTGGGAAACTGAGGACACACAGGCAGAGACTCCACGTGACACTCTGAGATAAAGATCAAATTCAGACTCACTTTAAAACTCACAAAAACAAACAACAAAAGAGAGGCAACAAACACAAAGACTTCAGGTGTGTTTGCAGGTAAAACAGGAACATAAATGTGTGGTTTAAATCCACCAATCACAGAGCTCCATCAGTGTGTACACTATATATTATACGCCTCTCTTGCACTGACAATAATCCCACATATCCTCAAATCCTCCACCATCATCCCCGTACCTAAGAAACCAGGTGCATCCACCCTGAATGACTTCAGTCCAGTGACGCTCACACCAATCACCACGAAACGTCTGGAAAAGCTGGTGCTCAAACATCTCAACTCCATGATGCCAAAAACTGTCGACCCTCTTCAATTTGACTATCGTCCAAACAGATCAGTGGATGATGCAGTAACCACCCCTCCACCACACCCTCCAACACCTGGACCACAGCAGAACGTATGTCAGGATGCTTTTCCTCAACTACACCTCTGTCTTCAATACCATCCGACCAGGAAAGCTGACTGGAAAACTGTCCGGCCTGGGGTCCCGACCGCCACCTGCAACTGGGTTCTGGATTTCCTCACATTCAGACCGCAGGTTGTAAGGATGGGAGGAAGGGTCTCAGCACCGGATCACCACAGGGCTGCTGCCTCTTCACCCTATACACCCACAACTGTGTATCCAACATGGACAACACCATCATCATCAAATACGCTGATGACACCATCCTGGGCCTCACCAAGGGTGGGGACGAGACCGGGTACATATTGAATGCTGGTCATTCAAGATGGCGGCGCGCATAGTCGCAGCGGCTCAGTGCTCTCCTTTTCGGTGCTCTGTGAAATTGTGTATGTTGTTATGTGTGCTTCAACTGTGGCTCAACACATCACCATTATGTCGGGCGGACATTATAACATACAGACGGCACGAACTCCTACATATAGGAGCACAAAGTGAGCAGGCGGTTATGGCTGACTTCCTCCACTCTCACAACATCCCGGTGGACATCGCCAGACCACCTGGCTCTTTGTGGTTCATCATCCCTGTGAGGGGGGGTCGCAGACGGAGACGGCGCAGAGAAAGGAGGCAGAAAAGAGGCGGCAGAGCTGGCGTTTTGGAGAGGCTACGTAAACGGCCTCATAGACCTCCGTTACCCAGTGTTTTCCTCGCCAATGTAAGATCACTCCCGAATAAAATGGATGAGTTGAGACTGCTGGTGGCTACAAACAGGACCGTGAAGGACTGCTGCGTTTTGCTCTTCACTGAGACCTGGCTTCATTCATCCATTCCTGATGCAGCCATCGAGCTAGCCGGCAGGACAACGCACCGGCATGACAGAATGCGGACCTCCGGTAAGAGCAGAGGAGGGGGTGTGTGCTTGTATGTAAACAACAGCTGGTGTACAGACAGTATGACTGTGAACAGCCACTGCTCTCCGGACCTGGAGTACATGACTGTTAAATGCAGGCCCATCTATCTGCCCCGTGAGTTTACAGCTGTTTTGATCACTGTTGTTTATCTTCCCCCTGATGCTAATGCTAACTCGGCTGTTAGTCTCTTACATGACACGGTTTGCAGTCAACAGAGCAGATATCCTGAGGCTGTACACATCATTGCAGGAGACTTTAACCATGTCGATTTAAAGACTGTTCTACCCAAGTTCCATCAGCATGTTAAATGCCCTACAAGAGGGAACAGCACACTGGATAAAGTCTACTCTAACATCAAGCTGGGTTTCAGGGCTGTGCCACTGCCACATCTGGGCCAGTCAGACCATCTGTCCCTGCTTATGATTCCAGCATACACCCCCCTCAGCAAAACTGCTCTTTCTACATCTAAGACTGTTCAGACCTGGCCTGAAGGTGCCTCTCAACAGCTGCAGGACTGCTTTGAAACAACTGACTGGGACGTATTCAAGCACCAGGACCTGGAGCAGTATACCTCGGCTGTTCTGGACTACATCAAGTTCTGCACCGACACTGTAACTGTGGACAAGAATATCCGGGTTTTTCCAAATAGAAAGCCATGGATGAATGGAAAGGTGCAGAGCTTACTCAGAGAAAGGAACATCGCCTTCAGAGCTGGTGATGGGGCGCTTTACAGCGCTGCCAGAGCCAACCTGAAGAGGGGCATCAGGGAGGCCAAGGCTGTGTATAAGAGGAGGATTGAGGACTGTTTCCAGAGCCACGACTTCAGGCAGGTGTGGCAAGGGGTTCGGCATATTTTGAACTACAAACCCAGCCTGTTAGTTGATCAGCGTAACATCAATCTGGCAGAGGAGCTGAACAGCTTCTTTGCACGCTTTGAGGTACAGCAATCAGAGACAGCCATCCAACATCCATCAGTAGGCAGCAGCAGCATCCTCAGGCTGCAAGAGCAAGAGGTGAGGCGTATGCTGGAAACTGTGAACCCCAGGAAAGCTGTGGGGCCCGATGGTGTCTCTGGACGGATACTGAAGGTCTGTGCGGCTCAGCTGGCTGGTATTTTTACCAGCATTTTTAACCAGTCCCTGAGCCAGGCTGCTGTCCCTTCCTGCCTGAAGTCCTCCATTATCGTCCCCATCCCCAAGAAGAACACTATCAGAGGTTTGAATGACTACAGGCCAGTAGCACTCACACCAATTGTTATGAAGTGCTTTGAAAAGCTTGTCCGGGCTCACGTCATCTCCAGTCTCTCTCCCAGACTAGACCCCCACCAGTTTGCCTACAGAGCCAACCGGTCCACAGAGGACGCCATTGCCACGGCCCTCCACTCTGCCTTCTCTCACCTGGAGCAGGGGGGGAACTACGCTCGGCTGCTCTTTGTGGACTTCAGCTCGGCGTTTAACACCATCCTTCCTGGCAGACTGGTGACTAAACTGTCAGATCTGGGGATACCATGCTCCACCTGTCTTTGGATCAAGGACTTCCTGACAGACCGTTCCCAGAGGGTAAGAGTAGGTCCCCACCTCTCTTCAGCCATCAGCCTCAGCACCGGCTCTCCACAGGGCTGTGTGCTGAGTCCCCTACTCTTCACCCTCTACACACATGACTGCACCTCCATACATGCCAGTAACTGCATCATTAAGTTTGCGGATGACACCACTGTGGTGGGGCTCATATCAGGCGGGGATGAGTCAGCATACCGGGACGAGGTGCAGCGGCTGTCAAGGTGGTGCAGTGAGAATAACTTGATCCTGAACACCACTAAGACAAAGGAGATGGTAGTAGACTTTAGGAGGACAACACATGTCATTCAACCTCTGTTCATCGAGGGGGATGAAGTGGAGCTGGTTTCAGATTTTAGGTTCCTGGGAGTACATCTGCAGGATGATTTGACCTGGAGTATCAATATGACCAGCATTGTCAGGAAGGCCCAACAGAGACTGCATTTCCTGAGGGTTCTTAGGAGCAACTATCTGACCCAGAATCTGCTGGTGTCCTTCTACCGTTGCTGTGTAGAGAGCATCCTGACCTACTGTCTGTGCGTGTGGTTCAACAGCTGCACAGCAGCAGACAGGAAAACACTCCAGCGAATCATCAACACGGCTCAAAAGATCATAGGCTGTCCCCTGCCCTCCCTCCAGGAACTGTTCAATGCCTGCTGCCAGAGGAGGGCACAGAACATCCTCCAGGACCCCTCACACCCTGGACACTCCTTGTTTCAGCTACTGCCATCAGGCAGACGTTTCAGGACAATGAAGGCCAGAACAAACAGACTGAGGAACAGCTTTTATGCCAGGGCTATCATTGAACTGAACTCTGTGTGGTTTGGACAGTGATGTGGGGTGGTAGTGCTGACTGTGTGCGTGCGTTGGTGTGTGTATTGGGGCTAGATTCGTCTTAATTTACTATTGTGCACTGTATTTTAGTAATCATTTTTATCACTCATATTTTTATTATTTTATTATTTATTGTCTGAGGCACCTAGAAAGGAATGCATTTTAAATTTCGTTGTGCAACTTCTGTGTACAATGACAATAAAGATTCTGATTCTGATTCTGATTCTACAGGGCGGTGGTCGACAGCACACTTTCTTACTGAGAGGAAAACAACCTCATCCTCAATGTAGAAAATACTGCAGAGATCATCACTGACTTCAGGAAGAAAGCCCCTCAACTGCACCCCCTCACCATCAGGGGCACCGAAGTGCAGAGAGTAGACAGCCACAAGTTCCTTGACCTTCACGTATCATCTGACCTGAGCTGGTCTGCAAACACTGCAGCCACTGTGACAAAGGCTCAGAAGCAGCTGCACTTCATCAGGTTGCTCAGGAAGGCTGGGCGGAGCTGCCGCCCCCTCACACAAGCCTACAGAGGCCTGGTGGAGAGCATCCTCACCACTGGCATCTCAGTGTGGTATGACAACAGCACTCAGGCTGAGAGGAAGGCTCTGCAGAGAGTCATGAAAACTGCTGAAAACATTATCAGGACTAAACTCCCAACAGTGGAAACAAGTTACACACAACGATGCATAAAGAGGGCACAGCACATCATCAGAGACCCACACCACCCCGCCCACTTTCTCCTCACGCCCAAACACACAGCAGACAGCATCATCACACTCAGGACCAGATTCTGTAAAAGCTTCTTCTTCCCTGCCACAGTCAGACTGATGGATCCCAGAGCTCAGAGTGAAGGACCGTTCACAGCCAAACTCCACTGTGCAACATTCCTCACACAGCTAAAACCTGATGTGCAACATTTTATTTATTAAAATAACACTCACTGGTGCAATATCTGTCTGATCTACGCAAGCAACTTACATGTGTACAGTATCCACTGTGTTTGTAACACTAAGCGTGCAATAACCGCTGTCAGTCTCCATTAACCTGGCACTCTGTAATATATATTTATTAATAGCACCGGATAAGAAATCATCTTTTTCCAACTTGAGTAACTGTTTATATATTTTTGTATATATATTTATGCGTATATTATTATTTTTTTCACTACTTCACTACTCAAAAGCTCTGCACAACAATTCTTAGGTACCCAAACCTTACATGTGAGTACAAATGGCAAATAAAGTCTTGAATCTCGAATCTCACAGCAGAGGGTTGACTGCACTTCTTTACACGACCACTAGATGTCTCCCTGCTCCGTGTTTGTCACTGATTCCAACAATAATCAGAGCCTGCTGAGCCTGGAAGCAGACAGGACATCCTGATGATCCGTATGGGAAACACACACACACACACACACACACACACACACACACACACACACACACACACACACACACACACACACACACACAGAGAGAGCAGCTGAGTGCAACATGAGCTCCTCTGAAGAAGAACGCAGTGATTTCAGAGTGAGCTGCTTTGGGTTGTTAGTTTGATGTGAATCAGAATCCAGTGTTTGATGGAAATCTCCTCCTTCTGCTTCAACACATCAAACAGAGAGATGGAAGAAAAGCTGCTGATGAGAGCAGAGAGAGGAAGGAGATCTTACCGTGCACGAGGATCACAAACACCACCAACATCTTCATGGTCCTCTGTCAGCAGCTCTCACTGTGATCATCTGCTGACACTCTCACACTGCTCAGAGTTCAGCTTCACACTCTGTTAGAATGAAGTCCAGCCGGCCACACAGCACTTCTTAGGAAAGAGGAGGAGCTTCAGTTTCCTCATAGTTTCACACCTGAGTGCTCCATAGATGTTTCCATGCAGATAACAGGTCCTGTGTTTCCTCTACAGAAAGCAACAAATCAGAACAATCATCAAGTAAAGCAACTTTAATAACTGCTGGTATTTGTTTAGACTTATGCTCCAGTTGATCTTTCTGAGTTAACTTCAGTAGTTACTTCCTCCAAACCAGCAACATGTTTATTAGATCCCATTCCTACTAGACTGTTCAAAGAAGTCTTTACAATTATTGATGCTTCAATCTTAAAAATGATCAATCAGTCTTTATTAGTTGGCTATGTACCACAGGCCTTCAGGGTGGCTGTAATTAAACCTCTACTTAAAAAGCCATCACTGACCCAGCTGTCTTAGCTAATTATAGGCCAATCTCCAACCTTCCTTTTCTCTCAAAGACTCTTGAAAGAGTCGTTGTAAAACAGCTAACTGATCATCTGCAGAGGAACGGTTTATTTGAAGAGTTTCAGTCAGAATTCATCACAGTACAGAAACAGCATTAGTGAAGGTTACAAATGATCTTCTTACAGCCTCTGACAGTGGACTCATCTCTGTTCTTGTCCTGTTGGACCTCAGTGCAGCTTTGATACCACATGGTGTATGTTTTAGGTTAAGTCCCTCTCCTGGGACAGAGTCATTCAGCTGCTTCAGATGATCCCACTGCTCAAAAACAAACTGAAGGTCTGATCTGGATCAGAGCCAGCACTGATCATGTGATCTGCTCTGAATAAGATTCATTTCTTTCTTTTGAACAGCTTTGACCCAGCCTGAATCAGTGTGTCCACAGAGGGGAGGGCAGGCAGGTCAGCCTGCTTCATCCACCAGAATAAGAGCTGATGCAGAGAGGAAGCACAAATACTGTAAAACATGTCAGATCGGGAGAACCCTGAGGTTCCAGCCTGCAGAACGTGTCCACGTTGCCACATGGAGGCTCTCTGTATGCAAACACAGACACAACTGCAGGACCATAAAGAAGCATCTGCAGGTGAAATGATCTGTTTTGAGGGACTGGCAGTGGCTGAGTACCTAAAACTGTGGCAACGGGAAAGTCAGAGCTGCTGTGTGACTGCACGGTGAGGCTCATCAGTGCTTCTCAACACTTTGCAGAAGCTCCGTCTGAGGGTATGAAAAAGTCTGCTCACATTATAACATCATTATAATAGAATACATGAGAGAGTCTCTATGGATGAAGCAGTAAACAGTCACTGGTGGAGGGCGGAGACTCAAGAGTGCAGCTTAGTTTAAATGTAGTTACTGTGATCATGTGACTGAGCTTCTCACTCCTTTATCTTCACTGAAAACCTTGTGCTGTCGTTTTGGCTCCTCATCTCTGTAGCCGGAGTCTCAGTTCACACAGCTCTGGGTTGTAGGTGCGGGTGATTCTGGAGGTGTACTGGGTTAGTGTACACACTGACTGACCCACACTGACTGTCCTTCCCACACAGGAACCTTCCCAGTCCCTCCCTCTACTATCATTTCTGCATGCATGTAACCAGGGGTGAAAGTAGTTTTAAATTCATGCCAGTAATATGACAAAAACACACACACACACACACACATATATATATATATATATATATATATATATATATATATGTGTGTGTGTGTGTGTGTGTGTGTGTGTGTGTAAGTATATATAAGTATATATATATATATATATATATATATATATATATATATATTGTAACGTTGTAAACACACTTCCACAGTCGGCGATATTCACAACAAAGGTCGTCTTTATTAGCAGAAAAACGGCTGCTGTAGGCAGTGGCGGTCCTAGCCTGTTTGGCGCCCTGGGCGAGCATCCCCGCCGGCGCCCCCCCCCCCCACACACACACACACACACACACAATAGCGATCGCCGCACTACTACACTTGGGGGGGTAATGAGCGACTGCTGTGTGGTGTATGTAGCTTTCTGCCATGGTCTGACAGACAGGCTTTAACAGAAGGTCCCCCCACCATCACAGGCACACTCAGAATTTCTTTTAAATTTCCATCCATCCATCCATTCGCTTCCGCTTATCCTGGTCAGGGTCGCGGGGGGGCTGGAGCCTATCCCAGCTGTCATAGGGCGAGAGGCAGGGTACACCCTGAACAGGTCGCCAGCCTGTCACAGGGCCTTCTTTTAAATTTTTATTTGAAAAAACATGGAAGAAACTGAAATATTACACAGCTTCTGCTTACCTTTATCTTTGCTTGTTTCTCCTCTTCTTCTTTTCTCTTTTTCCTAAACTGTGCACCTGATGGCTTTGACCTTTTCCTTTCCATCTGCCACAATTCGCCACCACCACCGCCATCCCCAGGGTTGTCAGATCTGACTGACAGTTGCCAGCCCAACACAACAAAACCTCCACTGAAACTCATGTTAATAGCACCAGGTGTGATATATATTTAAATATACAAGCTTTGGGTAACTTGTTAAAATTTTGGCTGCTTTTCACCATATTTGGTAGGTTTTTAGGAAGTTTTTATTGTAAAATTATATATCTATATAATTTTATAATTATATAGAAATATCTATATAATATTCCACCCCAATGTGTTCACAAGCTGCCCAATCTGGCAACACTGCGCCATCCACCAACATTTGTCCAAACTGTCTAGATTCGTATTTGTGTTATTTTTTTTATCAGGATTCGGGTTCACACAAATACTGTGATTTAATGACCATATTTACAGTATTATAAATGAAATTGGCTTTGTGTTCTATCAGTTGTGTGCATCTAATTTTATTAGACGCACAGATTCATTCTGTGGAACATGGGAGGAAAAAAAAAAAAAAAAGAGTCAGTTTTGCATATCTCGCAAAAGTTTTGCGAGATCCTGAGTTACTTTTGCGAGATCTCGCAAAACTTTTCAATATTAGGACATACACTTCGCGTTAATCTTGATATGGCAGTGTCCGTGAGGATGAAAGGTTTGGCGAGAGACTGCCAGCAAAAGTCGCCTTTATTTATAATTCAGCGGTTACTGTTGGCTGTAACCAGGCCCAAACTGTACAGGCATGAATGAATGAACCCGGCTGACAGTCTCACTCTCACGCCATCACTGCTTCACTCGACTCGCACCCCAGGCTGAGAGGAGAAGGGGGCGGGGCAGCGCTGTGTGTGTGACGATCGAGTGAAGCAGTGACAGCGAGACAGAGAGAGAATCCCCCGCCTGCCCTTTTTCTTCTGTTACAACCTGTCTGACCATGGCAGAAAGCTACATGCAATACACAGCAAGCAGAGGGCGCCCATTATCCCACAAGTGGAGCAGTGCGGTAGGCGTTGCTGCGGCGATCGCAATGCGTTGGGGGGAGGGGGGCGGTCATGCCGCCCTAGATGAAATGCCGCCCTGGGCGGCTGCCCATGTCGCCCATATCAGAAACCGCCACTGGCTGTAGGCCACAGCCACGCCAACCACAACTACAACAGCGGAACAGCAACACACACACACAGGCAAGCTCTCGGTCTTTTCTCTCTCTCCATGCTGCCTTCACGAACCTCCCGAACAGTCCGAAATCCCACAACATCAACACGCTCTCTAACTAAGAGAATCGCTACAATATATATACATAGAGAGAGAGAGAGAGAGATTTTTAAAGAGATATGTGGCCAAGACGGCAGCAGAAATCAGAACAAATATAACATTACACTCTATAAAGATATTTTAAGTGACCAAAGAGAACTGGATTTATTATAATGTACGTGCAATATTGCAGAGTCATAAACATACTTGAATAACAGGTCAGTTCTTCATTTTATATCTAAGCCTTTTATAAATCCTACTGACTACACTCTATTCACCAATATAAGCAAAGACATTACACATAAAAGCACATAGAAACATCAACAATCACTTTCTGGCACAACACAGAATCTTTTAGTGGTACGCAGTACCGGACCGTACCGGCTTACTTTCACCCCTGCATGTAACCCTACTGCTTAATATGCCTGTTTATCTCTGCATTTAATAGTTATTTTTCTCCTCTGTGCAAAGAGGAGACACACACACACACACACACACACACACACACACCCTAATATGGTAACTTGTCAGTTTCCTGTGTGCACTGAAACTTCCTGTGAAGCCAACAGCATTTTTGGTCAGGCGTTGGAAGGAGGAAAGTAACGGTTTTAGCCTCTTTTTGTTCGTTTGTTCGGTTTTAACGGGACTCTGTGCCGGTTCTAGTTCTTCTACAGGACGATGAAGACTCTGCTGCTGCTGCTCTTCATCAACGGTCAGAAACTTTTTAACCTGCTCTCAGTTGAGTTTGACCATCATCACACCAACCAGCTAACCGCGGTGTCTTTACGTGATCGTTACTCTCGTACAGGGATTAAATCCCGGAAAAGAATTTGGAAACCGAGTTTTCCAGAAGTCTGTTTCCAGTGATTGTGGTTCCGTTAAACTGCGCTTTGATCACCTCAGTTATTTTTCTGTTGCTTCTTCCTTCACCTGAACTTGACCTCTGTGTCACAGCGTTTACACCCGCACAGACGAACGCTCGTTATTTCGCTATTGACGTCTATAATAAATGCACCTCTGCATTCTGTTGTACGGTTAATAATGATAATAATAGTAATAATAATTGAATTAGTGTAACATTTTTACACTTAAAAATATTGAGTTTATTTGAATGCCCTCAAACTGGGTACAACAAAACAGCAGTAATAAGTAAATGTGATATTTTCAGTTACATATGAATGAATTATTTAAGCAGAAATACTACATAAATTGAGTAAATGTAACTAAACATACTATGTGAAGTAAACTGAGTAGAAGGTATTACAGGAAATAAGTAAATATTCAAAACATCTGTAGAACATAACTGCAAATTTAACTATGACTTACTAATAATAGACTGTTACATAAGCTGCACACAGACTACTGGTTCATTGTGTCAAAGTGTCATTTTGTTGAAACTGTTTTGTGTAGTTTAATAACTTCAGTCATATTTGTTGAAGTGACAGCTGCTCCATCCAAAGTGAGATGGAGGCTATCTTTCCTAATGAGACCTGATTTTTCCCAGAAAGATTCCCAGTGAAGCATCGTTAATGTAACACCTTAGGAATATTACATCTATGTGCTACAATAATACATTTGATAACATTTGCCTGTGTGTGTGTGTATCTGTGTGTGTGTGTGTGTGTGTGCGTGTGTGTGTGTGCATGTGTGTGTATGTGTGCCAATCCAATCCATCTTTATTTACAGAGCGCTTTAAAAGACAACAAAGTTGAACAAAGCACATCCCAGATAAAAGACAGCAATACAATACAGCACAAAAAACAAACACATAAAAATAATAATAATTTAAAAGGATAAACCGTAAAAGGAGTACTAAATAAAAATATAAAAGCAGACTCAAACTAACTAGAGACTGATATTTTGAAATGCCTTAGAGAAAAGGTGTGTTTTTAAATGAGATTTAAAGACCTCTAGTGTTGGGCCAGCCTAACATAGAGGGGCAACTCATTCCATAGTTTGGGCACCACCACAGAAAAAGCTCGGTCACCCCGATGTTTCAGTCTCGACTTGGGGACAGCAAGAAGCAGGTGGTCAGCTGACCTGAGGGACCTTTGCAGAGTGTGTGTGTGTGTGTGTGTGTGTGTAAGAGGTCTGTTAGGTATGTGGGGGCCACGCCACTGAAAGCTTTAAAAGCAAACAATAACATTTTAAAATGAATTCTAAAATAGACAGGAAGCCAGTGTAGAGAGGCAAGAACAGGGGTGACGTGCTCACATTTATGTGTCCCTGTCAATAAACGAGCAGCAGCACTCTGGACCATTTGTAAGCGCGACAGTGAAGCCTGGTCAATACTGACATAAAGTGCATTACAATAATCACAGATGGTCACAGATGCATGCAAAACCCTCTCTAAATCTCAAAAAGATATAAGTGACTTAATTTTGGAAAAGCTGTCTCAGCTGAAAAAAGCTATTTCTCACCACTGTGTTTATCTGCTTATCCATTTTAAAAGCTGTGTCAATTTTTACCCCAAGATTGGTCACAACTGTTTTTACACAGGATGTAAGTGGACCCAGGTCAGATGGTGGAACACCTGGGCTGCTTGGCCCAATTATAATGACCTCTGTTTTCTTTTCATTACAATCCAAGAAGTTCAGAGCCAGCCACGCTCTGATATCCTTAAGACATTCTAACAAAGGTCTAAAGGAGTTAGGGTCTTTACGCTTGAGTGGGAAGTAGATCTGACAATCATCTGCATAAAAATGATATCACACATTATGTTTTCTGATAATGGAGCCAAGGGGAAGTAAATAAATGCTAAAAAGAAGGGGCCCAACGATGGAACCTTGGGGAACACCACATGACAGAGCAGCAGATGTTGAACAAAATTTACCGTCAGTCAGATAAGACTTGAACCACTCCAGTGCAGTATCTCTAATGCCAACGTAATGTTTTAGGTGAGAAATTAAAATATCATGAGCTACTGTGTCAAACGCCGCTGTTAGATCTAGAAGCACAAGTATGACCGAGTCTCCTGAGTCAGCAGTTATTAAAATATCATTAAAAACTCTCAAGAGTGCAGATTCTGTGCTATGAAATGCTTTAAATCCTGACTGAAATGTTTCAAAAATAGTGTGAGTATTTAAGAAAGATTGCAACTGTGAGGCCACTACTTTTTCCAAGATTTTTGACACAACAGGAAGCTTTGAAATCGGTCTAAAATTGGATAACAAAGAAGCATCCAGGCCAGGTCGTTTCAGTAAAGGCTGTACCACTGCCTGTTTAAAGGACACCGGTACTTCACCCAAGGTCAGACTGCTGTTTATAAGCCTTTGAATATAAGGTCCAATAGTGTCCCAAACCTCTTTAAAAAATATCATTATGAGAGCCTGATTTAATTTGTGTAACAATTTTCCCCAGATAATGATAGAGACACAGGTTCAAAATGGCTAAAAGCTGCAGGTGGAGTGGTGACAATGGAAGGGTCATAGGAAGGGGGTGAAATACGTGCTTTGATAGTCAAAATCTTGTCAATGAAAAAAAGCTTCCCACGTGCTTTTCTGCTTTTCTGCAATCTCTCACGAGTGACGTCATTAAGCCTCAGACTTGAACTTTGTCCGCCTGACCTTTAGGGGAGCAACAGTATCCAAAATGTTTTGACAAATAGAAGAAAATTCAGCAGTCAGCTCCTCAGTGCTGGTGCAAGCGAGCCGCTCTGAATGACCCTCAAATATCTTATTAAAAGCAACAGAAAACTGAGCAGCAGTTGAGGGTTTGAACATATGAGATGCTGCAGGAGGCCCATGCATAGCAATGGGACGAGGAAACGAGGTTTCAAAGAAAACAGGCATATGATCGGAAAAGACAGCATCAAAAAATCTTAACATTAAAAAACAGGTAAACCATGAGACAAAACCAGATCGAGAGTGTGTCCATGTTCCTGTGTGGGACCTGTGACAGACTGTAAAAGGTTAAAAGCATCCAGAAGGTTTAAAAAGTCCCTTGCTAGTGGTTTAGTAGGACAACACACATGAATGTTCAAATCGCCAAGAATTAATATCCTGTCATATTTTGGCACTATTTTAGCCAGGAACTCAGAAAAGTCATTAATAAAGTTCTTTTATTTGGGTGGACGATAAATAACAGCGCACAGGACAGGATGACTTTTCCCAATCACAAACAAGTTCAGTTGGAAGCTGGAATAGCAGACAGACGACAGCTGATGACAGTGGAAAGTATTTTTATAAATAGTGGCCACTCCTCCACAGTTATCCTCGGTGAGTTAAAATATGAACTCTGGTGGTAAAAGATCTGAAAATGGACTTAAACAACACCAACACTTAGCCAGGTTTCAGTCAGACAGAGGAAATCCAGCTTATGACAGATGAAGAAATCATTTGTTATGAATGTCTTATTTCCTACCGATCTAGCGTTAACCAGGGCAATCCTAATAGGGTCCCACGGGCCAGGGTCAGCCGTCCAAGGAACCTGTTTCAGTGTCAGAAGGCTCCTTGGGTTCACTCCACCCCTGCAAAGCTGAAGGCGAGGTGGAACAAAACGGGTCAAGTAGTTCACCTCTGCCATTCAGACGACAGGTATGAGTCAGGTGCTAACAGGTTCCAAGGAGCGATGGGTGTGTGTGTGTGTGTGTGTGTGTGTGTGTGTGTGTGTGTGTGTGTGTGTGTGTGTGTGTGTGTGTGTGTGTGTAGTAAAATATCTGATCAGTTTTTATGAACATAAACCTGCAGATAAATGTGGACTCAAACCCACAGCATGCAGTTCATTTGTGTTTCTGTTTGTGTGTCCTCACAGTTTCCCAGCATGCCCTGGCTGTGGTGATGGAGGTGTATGCAGGAGAAAAGTCCATCCTGCTGCCCTGTCAGTACTCAGGGTTTCCACCTGAGGACGATCCTGCAGTGATGTGGACTCGCAGTGATCTCGATCCCAAATCTGTCCACCTGCTCCAAAAAGGAGGAGATGATCTTAGCGGACAGAACCAGCATTACAGCGGACGCACATCAGTGAGGTCTGATGCTCTTAAAACTGGAAATTACAGCCTCACTCTGAGGAACCCACAACTGACTGACAGCGGCAGCTACACCTGCTCCATCACTGATGGAAGAGAAGAAAAGATACTGAGAGACTTACAGTTGCAGGTCAAAGGTCAGCAACAAACACCAACACCTGCTGTAAATACAAGTCAAAAGTCAGTACTCTAGGCAAAGGTCAGAGGTCAAACTAAAGGGCTGTATTTCCTCAACATGGTGACAGACCTGATTAAATCAACAGTAACCTTTCACAGATGTTCTGTAACCTTAATGGAAGCACCAAACAGGAGACAACAAAGCAGAAGAAATAACATCTCATAGTTTTCTGCATACACAGTAAACCTGCAACCAGTTACATCAGAGACAGGAAGCTGAGCAGCAGCTGTGTGTAGATCACTGATCTCTGTACTTCTAAGATTAGCCTCAGACTTTGCTTTTTGATAAAGCTCTGTTCCCGCTGTGTTCCTGACTCCTTCTCACCTGGTTAAAGGTGTTCTGCTGCTCCTGAATGATCAGTAAAGATTAAACTGTGAGGATCTCACGCCTTTTCTGGACCTAATGAACGACCCTGTTGCCAGTGCTGGGTTAGCCACTTGTTGCTGGATGTCCACCACAGGTTGTGTGCCTACAGTGTTATCCCATCAGTTCAGAGGGTGCTGAGCATCCTTCATCTGATCATTTTTTGTAGTCCTTCAGCATGATGGTTTCTCTCAGATGGGAACTTGTTTATTCCTTCCTGCAGTGAATACATTTAGTATGTAGATACTCAGACCTGAGTGTGTGTCACTGCTCCAGTTCCCATCAGTGTGACTGCTGCTGCTTCTACAGCTCATATTGTGCTTTATTGTCCTCTCAGACCAGCAGGTGGAGGTGAAGGTGGAGGAAGGCTCAGAGTCTGTCATCCTGCCCTGCAAAACACCACCTGACCTGCCCGAGGACACCAGGGTGGAGTGGACTCGCTCTGACCGAAAACTCACAATCGTCCATGTTTATGCAAACAGAAGTAACAACCCTGAAAATCAGCATTGCCATTACTGCGATCGCACAAATATGACCAACAGCCTGCTGAGAACTGGAGACCTCAGTCTGACCCTGAAATACCCCACACAGAGAGACACAGGAGGATACATCTGCACCATCTACAGGGACAAAGACATCCTGAGACAGAAAGTAGTGCTGCAACATGTCAAAGGTCAGTGATGCAGATACAGACCAGAGGAGAGTGCAGGAGAGAAAGATCCACAGTTCAAAGGTCACATTGTTATTGTTTTATGTGTCTCCACAGCACCATTTCCATCCTGGGTCACAGCTCTCCTGGTTTTCCTGGTTCTTCTTCCAGTTGTTTCTGGAGGTCTTTTATTTCATTTCCGGCACTATTTCATGTCACGTGAGTCTCTCCTACTACATTACCCATAATGCCGATGGTTAACAGGTGTCCTATTCTGTGCTGATGTTTGCAAATCTCAAAAAAACAAATATTCACAGAAAACATCACATGTTAAACTGAGAAAATGCTTCATCCATCATCCATCCATCATCATCCATCATCCATCCATCCTGTATTTCCATGACATATTATGAAGCCTCATTTTAAACATAAATAAAATATAAAATGAATAAAATATTTATGAGATCCAAACAACCTCAGCTTTTTAATTGGGGTTGTGTAGCGAGGAAATGATATGAAGCAGGAAGAAAGACAAAGACCACACAAACTGTATGAAAAGCTGCAGCATCACAGCTCAGTTGATGTCTGACACACAAACACACACATACAAACACACACACACACACACACACACACACACACACACACACACACACACACACACACACACACACACACACACACACACACACACACATTCGCATTACAGCAGCTGGATTTTTGCCCCTCCCCCTCTGCCTTTAAACTCCTTTTTAAAAGCCTTTCACTGTTACTACCAAAAGCTGAACACTTGTGTTGTTGCTGCTCTTGTGAAGTGCGGCCATATTGAAAGTGAGTCGTGACCCCACAGCTGACCTCCTACATCTCTGTCCCTGTTACCTTCTGCTCTGATCTGCTTCTGTCCTCCAGCTGCTGCTGCTGTCTGTACAGCTCATGTTGTGTTTGTACTCTCTCAGTCATTCCGGTGGAGGTGGAGGTGGAGTTGGGAGCAGAGTCTGTCCGGCTGCCCTTCAAAACCACAAAAAACCTGCCTGCTGATGCTAAAGTGATGTGGGAACGTTATGATCCGAGAAAGATGGTCTACGTGTTCTGCAGGGAGCCTGATGAGACAGAACAGCACGAGGATTACAGAGACCGAACAGAGATGAATGAAGACCCGCTGACAACCGGAGACCTCACTCTGACCCTGACACAGCCAAGACAGGAAGACAGTGGAGAATACAAATGTTTAGTCTGGAGGAGGGGAGACTTCATCAGGAAGAAATCAGTGCTGCTCACAGTCAAAGGTTTGAGTTTGAAACTTTCTACCTTTAGCCGTCCTGATTTCTACTTTCTCTCTATTCTCCTTTTTTCTTTCGCTCTCTTTCTCTCTCCCTTTTTCTTTTCTTTCTTTTCTCTTTTCTTTTTCTTCAGCCTGTCAGCTCTGGCACAGAATTTGTTACATAGTAAGTTAAAAATAAATAAAATAAAGGGTCAAACATTAACAAGAAGAGCTTATTGAGAACCTAAAGAGCTCATCTTGAAAAAGCAAATATGTTTGGCACAACACTGCATTAAGATCATAGTTCTGCTTGCAAGACCTGGCAGACATGAGAGGCTTTAAAAAAAATGTATAGGAAGTGCCGACCTCTGCTATTCAGAGTCTTCAGCCTTTCACTGTTGTGAAGTGCGGCCATATTGAAAGTGAGCCGTGAGCCCACAGCTGACCTCCTACATCTCTGTCCCTGTTACCTTCTGCTCTGATCTGCTTCTGTCCTCCAGCTGCTGCTGCTGTCTGTACAGCTCATGTTGTGTTTGTATCCTCTCAGTCATTCAGGTGGAGGTGGAGGAGGGAGCAGAGTCTGTCCGGCTGCCCATCAAAATCACAAGAAACCTGCCTGCTGATGCTAAAGTGATGTGGGAACGTTATGATCCGAGAAAGATGGTCTACGTGTTCTGCAGGGAGCCTGACGAGACAGAACAGCACGGGGATTACAGAGACCGAACAGAGATGAATGAAGACCCGCTGACAACCGGTGACCTCACTCTGACCCTGACACGGCCAAGACAGGAAGACAGTGGAGAATACAGATGTTTAGTCTGGAGGAGGGGAGACTTCATCAGGAAGAAATCAGTGCTGCTCACAGTCAGAGGTTTGTCACAGGTGGAGGAGGGAGGAGAGGAAGCACAGGTGGATCGTCTGATGATGAGGAGCATTCATTGATGTCACTGCAATCATCAAGATCACATGATGGTGTTAAATTGTTATTTTTTCTTGTAAATATGGATTTGATCTAAAACCTGAGTTTTCCTTCACCCGACCTTTGAACCTGTTCCTACCTTTAGTCCTGATGGCTCATCGTAGTAATAAAGGAGCAGTCCACATATTCTGCCTATCAGTACCATCCCCTCCTGTTTCCAAGTCCAGTCGGTCTTTGCTGTATAAATAGTCCTGCCCTCCACTCTGTATGGTCCTCCATGTAATTATCCACATTTCTCATCTCTGTCTCACCATCTGTGCAGTCAGTACTTTTTAAATAAAGCTCACTTTGTTTTATTGATCATTTGTTTCTTTGATCTCTGGGTTTTCTTTTTGTATAGTGGATGGAGTCGTGATAATTAATTCACTGAGACTTTGTTTAACCTCTTATCACACGGGGACATTACATTTGGTCCCCTAATACTTCTGATAAAGTCTTTCACACTTTGTTAAACAACATTTTTGTGTTATGCTGTAAAATAAACCCACTGTCCCAAAATAAGGACAAACTTTTTGTTATTGATGATGATAATCATGGTGAGTTTTTATACTAATCACAAAAAGCTCAGAGAAAAGTGGGTCTGAGGAGGATCATCACTCCTTTACGTTCAGCACCGAGGTGAAAACTGGGCTGTAAACAGCTTTTCTGTCACGGATCAGTTTCCCGTCACACCCAGAGACTTCCTGCTGAGGTCAGAAGTTCAACAGTGAGGTTTTCGCTGTGCATCAGCAGCAGGTGTTCATCACACTGCACCCATCAGCAGTGGCTGCTGGAGGCCTGTAGACACATAATGATCAAAACTAGCACCATTGTACACACACACACACAGACTAGTCCTTCAGCAGGGAAAGAGCAAAGCAAGTTTAAGGGCGTCCCAACAACATCTCATTGCAGCTGCATGTGATGAAGTGAACAGCTGGCAGCTCTGGAGCCTCTGGAACTCATCTTTGATCATGACAGTGAAACAGAGGAGGATGAGTCTGAAGATGAAGACCATCCTGAGTCTGAACCAAACCAGAGAACTGATATCCATTTTTCCTCTGAGACATTCACATCTAAAATGGTGAAATATGGTGGTCTTCATCCCCAAATATACACCAGGCAAAACTGCAGAAAACATAATAAAGACAGTCTCGGGGCCCACGGGGACGACAGTGACTCTTGTGACAGACATCAAGTCAGTGTTTGAGCTGGTCGGGCCCAATTCAATACTGAAAATTATAGTTGAAATGAGTAATCTAGAAGGGAGGCGGGCTTTAGGGGAGAAGTGAAGCTGGATAAAACATGAGTATGAGTACTCTGAGAGAAAGATGGAGATTTTAGTCCAGCACATCCAGTTATCGCTGTCTCTGTCCTCACACTGATACTGATGATGATGAAGTCACCATAAATAATGTTTAGGCAGATGAACGCTCTGCTATGAGTTTTGATGTTGATATTGTATGATAATCAAACAAACGAAAAACAAAACAAAACAAAAAACACCGGTCACTTTCCTCCTTCCAACGCCCAAAGAAAAATGCTTTCGGTTTCACAGGAAGTTTCAAGTTTTTCAAGCTCCAGAGACTACAGGAAGTTTCAGTACACACAGGAAACTGCAACAGATTAATGTGTGTGTGTGTGTGTGTGTGTGTGTGTGTGTGTGTGTGTGTGTGTGTGTGTGTGTGTGTGTGTGTGTGTGTGTGTGTGTGTGTGTCATATGGATCAGCAGGAGGTCCCTCCACTGTCTGCTAACAGGCTCAGCAGGCTCTGATTGGAACCAATGACAAACACGGAGCATGGAGACATCTAGTGGTTGCGTAGAGAAGTGCAACCAACCCTCTGCTGTGAGATCACTGATGGAGCTCTGTGCTCCTGTTTTACCCGGAAACACACCTGCTGCTGCTGTTGTTATGCCCTATTATTAGTAAGTCATGGGTAAATTTGCAGTCATGTTCTACAGATGTTTTGAATAATTACTTATTTCCTGTAATACCTTCTACTGGTCTGGAGTGGTGGCCTAGGGGAGAAGAAGAGGGTTCGTCACTGAGAGGACCCTGGTTCAAATCCTCGGGCTGGCATCACTGTGGGTCCCTGAGCAAGCCCACCCCCCCAGGTTGCTCCCCGGGCGCCCTTTGGCTGCCCCCTGCTCCATGCTGTGCTGTGTGTACTACATACTCCATGTGTGTGATGGGTTAAATGCAGAGAATGAATTTCACTGCATGTAAATGTATGTGACAAATAAAGCTCTTTCTTTCTTTTTTCTTTCTACTCAGGTTTTCAGTCTAGTTCACATAGTATTTATGTAGTTACATTTACTCAATTTATGTAGTATTTCTGCTTAGGTAGTTCATTCAGATGTAACTGAAAATATCACATTTACTTATTACTGCTGTTTTGTTGTAACCAGTTTGAGGGCATTCAAATAACCTCAATATTTTTAAGTGTAAAAATGTTACACTAATTAAATTAAGTAATATGCAGAATTACTTCTTACAGTGCAGATGTGTCGAGTTTATTCTGAGCTCAGAATCATTGCTGCTGCCAACTTGTGTATAGAGGAGAATCTGGGAACTACTGCGACCGTTTTTAAAATGTTTCGTGTGAACTCGGTACTTTTTGGAAACAGAAAAATGATCCCGGTTCCACTGGAACGTTCTCCTGTAAACGGGGCCTCAGATCTGTACTGTCCATCTTTGTTCCTCTGAGACTCTGTGCGCAGTAATGCAGCTGCTGACTGTCAGCTTAAACCAAACTGATCTGCAGTCTGTTTCAGTCTCAGACCACAGTGATCAGGGATCAGCCACAGGTGGATCTGGACATGAGGCTGGAATGACTTTAAAAGGGGATTAAAGGAAGTTCATGTGTTCACAGAATAATTACATCCAGCAGCCTCAGCGCCAGGACCTGCTCTGTAACAGATCAGGAAACTGGGTCTGCAGCAGAGTCTGCTTGTGTGACATCCACAAAATGGATCATGGATTCAGACTGGATCAGACCCCAATCCGATTCAGATCCGCTCATTTCCCAGCTCTTCCTGTTTGGATCTGTCTGGGATCAGTTTATAGTCACATGAATAAATGATCTGTATTCCTCTTTAAATGGAAACGTGTTCCTTATTTAAACAGACTGAGATGTGTCTAAATATTTCATCCAACACGTTTTTTCTGTACTGAGAAAACTTTACATTTATTACAGACTTGGAGAGCTGCCCTGCAGTTTGAACTTACTGTGAGACGACCTCTGACCTTTGACAGTAACTCACACTCTGTGACTGTCAGAGAGGCTTCATCTATCAGTGAGGCTGAGATCCTCACAGCAGAGTTTTTATCCAGTAATGACAGAAATAATAAGAATGAGGTTCATCCTGCTCCATTAAAGCTTTACTGGCTTTATTAAACTGCAGCAACAACAGGTTTTATTTAATAAAGTAGGCTGAGAGCAGATCTGGGGTCTGTCGTCTGATCTTTCTCCACATTTTATCTTCACGTTCTCTCTCCTGCAGCTGAATCATTTCATTTTAAATCAAATGTAAGATTAGGATTCAGCTTCATCTGCTGAAGGTTCATGAAGGCCACAGACACACGTATATGTCTGTGGCCTTTATCGGGCTGACTGAGCTGACCGAGTTTTCCAGAAGTCTGTTTCCAGTGATTGTGGTTCCGTTAAACTGCGCTTTGATCACCTCAGTTATTTTTCTGTTGCTTCTTCCTTCACCTGAACTTGACCTCTGTGTCACAGCGTTTACACCCGCACAGAGGAACGCTCGTTATTTCGCTATTGACGTCTATAATAAATGCGCCTCTGCATTCTGTTGTACGGTTAATAATGATAATAATAGTAATAATAATTGAATTAGTGTAACATTTTTACACTTAAAAATATTGAGTTTATTTGAATGCCCTCAAATTGGTTACAACAAAACAGCAGAAATAAGTAAATGTGATATTTTCAGTTACATCTGAATGAACTATTTCAGCAGAAATACTACATAAATTGAGTAACTGTAAATAAAAATACTATGTGAAGTAGACTGAAAACCTGAGTAGAAGGTATTACAGGAAATAAGTAAATATTATTCAAAACATCTGTAGAAAATGACTGCAAATTTACCTATGACTTACTAATAATAGGGCGTAACAACTGATTTCCTCACAGTTTCCCAGCATGCCCTGGCTGTGGTGATGGAGGTGTATGCAGGAGAAAAGTCCATCCTGCTGCCCTGTCGGTTCCCAGGTCATATACCTGAGGACGATCCTGCAGTGATGTGGACTCGCAGTGATCTCGACCCCAAATCTGTCCACCTGCTCCAAAAAGGAGGAGATGATCTTAGAGGACAAAACCAGCGTTACAGCGGACGCACATCAGTGAGGTCTGATGCTCTAAAAACTGGAAACTTCAGCCTCACTCTGAGGAACCCACAACTGACTGACAGCGGCAGCTACACCTGCTCCATCAGTGATGGAAGACAAGAACAGAGACTGACAGACATACAGCTGCAGGTCAAAGGTCAGCAACAAACCCCAACACCTTCTGTATTTACAGGTCAAAGTCAGTGTTGCCAAGTCCGCTTATTATAAGCGACTTTGGGCTTGTTTTTTTCTAAAGTCGCCTGCAAATCTCGTGAGTCGCGGGTTGTGGTTTTTTGGGCTTGTTTTTGAACGTGGAGTTGCTTATTTGGGCTTGACTTTCTTTCCGAGTGAAACTCATTGCTTATCTCTCGGGGCCCCATAATAAAGCAAAGGACGAGTGGTAGGTAGTTTGTCCCTTCTAAGCCCCCGTTTCCTGGTTATCGCTCCTGCCCAAGCTGACCGGGCGCACACCCAAACAAACATTCATAACAGCCCAGAGTGAGGAGGCAGCGCAAGAATGAGCTCCAGTAAGTGGGAGAAATATAGAAAAAAATATAATAAAGAGTGTGAGAAATAGAGGCACTTACAGAATGGATCCGAGCTCAGATAGGAGCATAGGCGTAGGAACCGGGGGGGACGGAGGGGACGTGCCCCCCCCAATATTGGAGACAGGTGCATTTGTTCCAACCAAAAATTACACAGTGGAGGAGAAATATACTTGATTTTGAAATCTTTAACTCGCATGCTTTTATTTTGAAGGCAAAACATGCGCTCCTCCGCCTCCCTCTGAACGGCTCTGAGTGTTTGGGAGGCAAGAGACAGCGGCAGGAGTGAGAAACTCTTGAATGAGGTAAAACGGTCTGTCAGGATCGTTGCCATTAACAGAGCCGGACCGAGGCATAGGCGACATATGCGGCTGCCTAGGGCCCCCTGACCACCAGGGGGCCCCCAAACTCACATTTGTAATGAAACTTTTTTTTAATATGCTAGTACACTGGTAACAATTATCTGTGCACTGGTAACAATTATCTGTGCACTGGTAACATTTATCTCTTCACTGGTAACATTTATCTGTGCACTGGTAACATTTATCTGTGCACTGGTAACATTTATCTGTGAATTGGTAACATTTATCTGTTCACTGGTAACATTTATCTGTGCACTGGTAACATTTATCTATGAATTGGTAACATTTATCTGTTCACTGGTAACATTTATCTGTGCACTGGTTGTCACGGTGAGGGGCTGTGTGTGGAGGGAAGGACCCAAGTGCCGACATAAACTAAAACTTGTTTATTTGCAGGGACTTGAAAAATACAAAATACAAAAATCTCAACCAGGGCAAAAAACAAACAGAAGCCTGGGAGAAAACCAAAAGCCAAAACACACAGCTAGGAGGGGAACACTGGGGAGGACAATGACAACGACACGACAACTAACAAAGGCAGACTAAGGGTTTAAATACACACAGGGGAATTAGGGCAAGTGGAAACAACAGGGGACGACAGGTGAACCAAATGAACCTAATAACAAAGGGGAAGCACAACTAGATACAAAACAAAGGGAACACGAGACTGTCAAAATAAAACAGGAACTGACTACAACAGACAGACGCAGACCTAACACTGAAAACTTGACAAAGGGAACATACACAAAAAACAACAAGGGAACCTAAACAGCATACTCAAACAATATATAACTATAAGAAACACTAAGGAACATAACCTAAAAAGTATAACAAAGGCGGCTACACACAAGAAACTCAAAATGCTGGGCCACCGGCCCAGGACCATTACAGTGGTAACATTTATCTATGAATTGGTAACATTTATCTGTGCACTGGTAACATTTATCTGTGAATTGGTAACATTTATCTGTGAATTGGTAACATTTATCTGTTCATTGGTAACATTTATCTGTGGCCTGGTAACATTTATCTATGAATTGGTAACATTTATCTGTGCATTGGTAACATTTATCTGTTCACTGATAACATTTATCTGTGCACTGGTAACATTTATCTGTGCACTGGTAACATTTATCTGTGGACTGGTAACATTTATCTGTGCACTGGTAACATTTATCTGTGAATTGGTAACGTTTATCTGTTCACTGTAACATTTATCTGTACATTGGTAACATTTACCTGTGGACTGGTAATATTTATCTGTGCACTTGTAACATTTATCTGTGGACTGGTAACATTTATCTGTGAATTGGTAACATTTATCTGTGAATTGGTAACATTTATCTGTGAATTGGTAACATTTATCTGTGCTCTGATAACATTTATCTGTGCACTGGTAACATTTATCTGTGCATTGGTAACATTTATCTGTGCACTGGTAACATTTATCTGTGCATTGGTAACATTTATCTGTGCACTGGTAACATTTATCTGTGCATTGGTAACATTTATCTGTGCACTGGTAACATTTATCTGTGCATTGGTAACATTTATCTGTGCACTGGTAACATTTATCTGTGCATTGGTAACATTTATCTGTGCACTGGTAACATTTATCTGTGCACTGGTAACATTTATCTGTGCATTGGTAACATTTATCTGTGCACTGGTAACATTTATCTGTGCATTGGTAACATTGTCTGTGCATTGGTAACATTTATCTGTGCACTGGTAACATTTATCTGTGCATTGGTAACATTTATCTGTGCACTGGTAACATTTATCTGTGCATTGGTAACATTTATCTGTGCACTGGTAACATTTATCTGTGCACTGGTAACATTTATCTGTGCACTGGTAACATTTATCTGTGCACTGGTAACATTTATCTGTGCATTGGTAACATTTATCTGTGCATTGGTAACATTTATCTGTGCTCTGATAACATTTATCTGTGCACTGGTAACATTTATCTGTGCATTGGTAACATTTATCTGTGCACTGGTAACATTTATCTGTGCATTGGTAACATTTATCTGTGCACTGGTAACATTTATCTGTGCAATGGTAACATTTATCTTTGCACTGGTAACATTTATCTGTGCACTGGTAACATTTATCTGTGCATTGGTAACATTTATCTGTGCACTGGTAACATTTATCTGTGCATTGGTAACATTGTCTGTGCATTGGTAACATTTATCTGTGCACTGGTAACATTTATCTGTGCACTGGTAACATTTATCTGTGCACTGGTAACAATTATCTGTGCACTGGTAACATTTATCTGTGCATTGGTAACATTTATCTGTGCACTGGTAACATTTATCTGTGCACTGGTAACAATTATCTGTGCACTGGTAACATTTATCTGTGCATTGGTAACATTGTCTGTGCATTGGTAACATTTATCTGTGCACTGGTAACATTTATCTGTGCACTGGTAACAATTATCTGTGCACTGGTAACATTTATCTGTGCTCAAGCCAGTTTGCCCACGTCCTATGATTATAAATCATATACATATTTAAATTATACATGCAATAATATACGTGTACACAACACTGTTTTTCCAAAAAACATTTGAAAAAGAAGAAAGTAAAAGATTAAATAGCATTTTTTTAATGCTTTGCTTAGAGTATTTATGGATCTGTCAGGTTTCTGATATCTGTCCCCCCCAATAGGAAACTCATTCCTATGCCCCTGGATGGGAGAGAGTGGTGCTAAAAGTGGGTTTGCACTATATGCAATGCATAGGGGCGCCGCACAAGAGGGCTGCGCTAAAACGATGCGACGAAATTATTTCTCTAGGCGTATTTTCTGTATTTAACAGCTGTGCATATGAAATGATCAGTAACAGAGGAATGGTGCTGATTAGTCACCCCCTGTGCTCCTTCACCTCCCCTCCTCCTGGCCCCCCTTCAAAAAAAAAAAAAGAAATTCTGTCTGCATACATCTCTGAAAGTAGCTGCGGTCCTAATGGGAGACGTGCCAAAGGCATTCCCCAGATGTTGCAAGTGTGAAATATGTGCTCACCATGCTGATTTAGTTCAACATGCTGATACAGAGAAGCACACACACACAAAAACTGTGCACCCTGCTCTTCTATGAGGCTAAGAACCATGGGTTTGACTGCTCCAAAACACAATGAGATAAAACAAAGAAGTGAGCTATACTGCTATAGAGCTATACTGTTTAAAAGCGGCCTCAGGTTTACACAATGTTGTGGGTTGCCAGTTGGGCTTCTTTTGGGCTTGTTTTCATAGAGCTCGTTGCTTGTTTCTGTCGCAAGATCTGGCAACACTGGTCAAAGTCAGTACTGTAGACAAAGGTCAGAGGTCAAACTGAAGGGAACATTTGCTGCAGAACTCCGCAGCAACATTTAGCACAGACTGAACCTCAGTGGAAAGAAGAAAGCAGCAGAAAATCAGATGTGACTGCTACAACTTGTGCAGTCTTTGCTCCATGTGGAGGATCAGAGTCCTGACATTTACAGACTGTATACAGAGTCAAACATGGAGCTCTGTGAGAAGAACTGCAGCTCAGAGACATCAGCAGCAGGAAGTGTTTGGATGTTCAGACTCGAGGAGCTGCTGTGAAGCTGATCTCTGTGAACAGAGACGCAGCTTTAACTTCTAGAAGCTGCAGCAGAGCTTCATCCAGGTGGTCCTGATGTGAAGGAGACTCTCAGGTTTGGATGTGTCCACGTCAGGATTACTGTGATGTGTCAGTCAGAGAGCAGTGCAGGTAACAGGAGGAGGACTGCAGGCTGACAGCAGGGATGATTTTTGCATGAGATGTTTCTGCTGTGGAGAACTGAAGTTTTCAGGTTTTATTATCAAAGATGATCACAAACAGCTGATCACACACACAAACTGTTCAAACACAGACCGACACATTTAGGAGCTAACAAGCTTTCCTGCTGCTGGATAAGCTAACCACAGGCTGCTGTCCACACACAGGTGGCACTAACACTGCTGTACTATCCCCACCTGTTGCTCCATTCAGAGGCTGCAAAGCATCCTTCACCTGATTCATTTAATCCTTCAGTTTGTTGGTTTAAACAAAACTGATCCATGAAGGTGATCAGTTTTTCTTTTTTGCAGAGCATGCACAGAGGTGTGTGTGCTGCACTCAGGGAGGCTCAGCACACACACATCTGTTGATTTATTTACAGTTGATAGTTTTCTGTCAGCCAGTAACATCAAACTGTCAGGATGGTTTTTATAGAAGTCTGTGTTTTTATTCTAACAGGGTCAGAGGTCAGAGGTCAAGAGAGTAGATCCTCAGCTGGGCTCCAGTTACCATCAGTGTGACTGCTGCTGCTTCTACAGCTCATGTTGTGGTTTATTGTCCTCTCAGACCAGCAGGTGGAGGTGAAGGTGGAGGAAGGCTCAGAGTCTGTCATCCTGCCCTGCAAAACAACACCTGACCTGCCCGAGGACACCAGGGTGGAGTGGACTCGCTCTGATCCAGAACTCGTGTACATAATCCAAATGAAGATGAATGAAGACCTGCTGAGAACTGGAGACCTCAGTCTGACCCTGAAACAGCCCACACAGAGAGACACAGGAGGATACATCTGCACCATCTACAGGGACAAAGACATCCTGAGACAGAAAGTAGTGCTGCAGGTCAAAGGTCAGTGATGCAGATACAGACCAGAGCTGAGTGCAGGAGAGTAAGATCTACAGTTCAAAGGTCTCATTGTTATTGTTTTACGTTTCTCCACAGAACCATTTCTATCCAAGGCCACAGTTCACCTGGTTTTGCTGGTTCTTGTTCTAGTTGTTTCTGGAGATGTTTTATTTCACTTCTGGAACTATTTCATGTCACGTGAGTCTCTCCTACTACATTACCCACAATGCCGATGGCTAACAGGTGTCCTGTTCTGTGCTGATGTTTGCAAATCTCATAAACAAATATTCACAGAAAACATCACATTAAACTGAGAAAATGCTTCATCCATCCATCCATCCATCCATCCATCCATCCACCCATCCATCCTGTATTTCCATGAAATATTAAGAAAGCTCATTTTAAACATATTTTCTGTTTTATTGTGAAAGAAATATTTATGAGATCCAAACAACCCCGGCTTTTTAATTGTGTAGCGAGGAAATGATATGAAGCAGGAAGAAAGGCAAAGACCACACAAACTGTATGAGAAGCTGCAGCATCACAGCTCATGTTGTGTTTGTATCCTCTCAGTCTTTCCGGTGAAGGTCGAGGTGGAGTTGGGAGCAGAGTCTGTCCGGCTGCCCTTCAAAACTACAAAAAACCTGCCTGCTGATGCTAAAGTGATGTGGGAACGTTATGATCCGAGAAGGATGGTCCACGTGTTCTGCAGGGAGCCTGATGAGACAAAACAGCACGAGGATTACAGAGACCGAACAGAGATGAATGAAGACCCACTGAGTACTAGAGACCTCACTCTGACCCTGAAACAGCCAAAAGAGGCAGACAGTGGAGAATACAAATGTTTAGTCTGGAGGAGGGGAGACTTCATCAGGACGAAATCAGTGCTGCTCACAGTCAGAGGTTTGTCACAGGCGGAGGAGGGAGGAGAGGAAGCACAGGTGGATCGTCTGATGATGAGGAGCATTCATTGATGTCACTGCAATCATCAAGATCACAATGGTGTTAAATTGTTATTTTTTCTTGTAAATATGGATTTGATCTAAAACCTGAGTTTTCCTTCACCCGACCTTTGAACCTGTTCCTACCTTTAGTCCTGATGGCTCATCGTAGTAATAAAGGAGCAGTCCACATATTCTGCCTATCAGTACCATCCCCTCCTGTTTCCAAGTCCAGTCGGTCTTTGCTGTATAAATAGTCCTGCCCTCCACTCTGTATGGTCCTTGTTCTGCCCAACGCAAAGGTTAAGAAATAGTTCATAATAATTCAGTGGTAAAAAATGTCATAATTCATCTGCAGTAATTCATGTTAAAAAAGATGGTCATTTAGTTAAAAAAACTTATATAGTCAGTGTTGGTTATCTGTATTTTATCTTGAAGGTGAATTCTGAGGTAGCAATGCATTGTGGGTAGCGGAAGCAGAGCTTAGTGGAGGAAAAACGTTTGTAGCGAAAAACCTGCCAATCCATGCTTAAACTTCACCTCCTGTGTCCTAAATCTTTATTTGCACCTTCGAAAGCAATGGCTGTAAGTCTGATCTATGTTCTGGTTAATGTTATATGGTTATAAGAGCCGATTTAGAGATCGTTTTGTGAATGTGTTGATACCAGGAATTAGCCTTATCCCAGGGGCTCATTTTGCTTTGTGCTCTGTATATTAGCATAGCAACGATGCTAACGATCTAATTAGCATATGAAAAGATTGCTAAAATGCTGTTGAGCTTTAGTAACAGCCAAAGTTAATTCTTATGCATGCTTTCTGGCACTAGCAATTTTATTTGGTGCATTTATTTCACATAGCAAGAGCTGATGTATATTTTATTTTCTGTTTATTTTCTAGTTTCACTCGACCTTGTTCATTGAGCTTTCAAGCCACAATTGTAAAGAATTGTAAGCTGTCAAGAAGACTGTAATAAAGGAGCAAGACGCTCGGTTCCTGGCTCATGAATATCGAGTTTGGCTTGCTGTTGATCTGCGTTAACATACACAGTGTATCCAACACGTAGTGATAACAGTACAGTGAAAAGCCAGATCAGCAGTTGGTGGAAAATAAAACCTACACCACAGCGATGGACAACCCGCATGAGGAGAAGGCAGAAGAAATGGCTAAATCTGAAGCTAAAGCCTCATCTTTTTTTTTTTTTTTTTTTTTTTTTTTTTTTTTTTTAAGCCTGTCATGTCTGGTAGATCTTGCAAGCAGAACTGTGATCTGAATGCGTTGTTGTGCCAAACATATTTGCTATTTCAAGATGAGCTCTATAGGTTCTCAATAGGCTCTTCTTGTTGTTGTTTTAACCCTTTATTTTATTTATCTGAGTTATTTTTCCACATACTATGTAACAGCCAGAGCTGACAGGCTGAAGAAGAGGAAAATAAAGAGAAGAAAAAGGGAGAGAGAAAGGGAGCCAAAAAAAAAAAAAAAAAAAAAAAAAAGGGGAAAGAGCACAAGTCTATTAATCAGATACTTCATCACTTTAACATATAAAAAAATACTATCAATACTTGCAAAAATAAATTTGTGTGTGAAAAACAAAACTAACAAAGCATGTTACGCACACCAACAATTTTGTTGAGTTGTGATTGAGTGGGCGTTTGTGTCTGTGTCATGTTTGTGTCTGTGTCATGGAACGTACTTACCAATGAGGGCAAAACGCTGCAGCTCCACCCATCAGAAGCCAGAGGCAGGTACGGAAAGCCCCCGGAACCCCAGGCCACCAGCAGCCCACCAAGAGCCAGGAAGACCCCCGGCCACTCAGTCCAAAGACAACCGCACACCTACCCCAGCAGACGGGAGAGGGTGGTCTCAGACGGAGCCCCCCCAGTCGAGGAGCGAGGGCTCCAGGGAACCCAAGGCGATGAGAAGCCAGCCCCCCCCCCAGCGGCCAGCCCCCTGCACTGGCCGGCGGCAGGGCTCCCGGGCCCACGGCACCCAAGGACCGCCCGACCCTCCACAGAGCCCCCCCCCCACGCCGAAGAAGCCAACGCAGCCCCGCACCGCACCCCCAAGGGGGGCAGGCCAGTACCCACGCCAGAACACCCAGCCCCACCCAGGAACCCCGAGGCACCCCCATCCCAGGGGGGTAGGGGGGAGGAGGCAACCAGCAAGGAGTGGCCAGGAGGCAAGGCACAAGGCCCAGACCCAGGTCCAGCCATACATACAAACACACCCAGACACCCGTGTACACATTTATACACAGATACTCATACATGCCCATACATACTTACCCACACACAGATATGCCATACATACACATTCACTCACCCACCCATACTCACGGAGACGGTGACAAATACACAAAGACACACATTCATCCATAGCTACCCACCCTCTGAAGGCGGGGCAAGTGGAAACCACCCCAGGGCCAACAGCGACCCCAGGACGCCACCAGCCCGGTCCCCAAGGAACCACCCGACCCCTACCCCGGGCGAGACGCAAGAAATCGGGGTGTAAGATGACCCATCCACCCCTCCTCCTCCCCAACTTGTAGGTCTATGTGTTAATGTTTGTGAGTGAATGAGGTGTATAGGGTGCAGTTAAAATTGAGGGGACAGTTATGCCACAAGCGCCAACTGTTGGTCGTCAGCGCTTGCCCACACTGCCCCCCCAAAACCCTCCATGTCTAAAGTGCAAATAAAATTTGGAGACAGACAGTGACGAGGATCCGAGTGGGGCCACCTCAGCGGCCCATCTCATCAACCTCTGAGTAACATGCCTGCCCCAAAGGTCCTATGTGTATCAGGGTGTAAGTGTGTATGTGTTGTGAGTTATAATGACTAAAGTGCAATTAAAACGGAGAGGCAAGTGGTGGTGCAGCTCTCCACGTGGCCTCTCCATCCTACATCTGTGAGTGATGTGTATTCTGTGTGTGTGTGTGTGTGTGTTTGTGTATGGGGAGGGGGAGGGGGGGGGGGGGGGCATATGACCAGGAAAAATCCTGGAAGAAGAGAGCCAGCTGGCCGCTGGCTCAATAGGCACCCCGACCTCCCACACCCCAGCCCAGGGCAGGGGGAGGTGAGCCCGGGGCCGCGGTGACAGCATCCCGGAGCACTGCAGCACCCGAGGTTGGCGCCCTCGCCCCCACCGCAGAGGGCGGCCCGCTCCTCCTAGATGCCCATTCACTCAACAATAGACACAAACAGGCGACAGGACATACTGGCCTGGGCATGGAAATGCAGTGCCCAGTCCCCCCCAACCACCCCACCGCGGCCCCATCCCCCACCCCACCCCCCTGCAATGCAGGCACCCCAGGGCCCCAAAAGCGTAGACCGGACATCCCGACGTCAGGCCAACCCACCCCACCCGGCGGCGCGGCCGGGACAGCAGAGGCCCCCCCCGCGCCAGGGGGGGCCCACCGGGAGCCGGCGCGGCCCCAGTGCCGGGGCCCCAGACCCCAGCCCCCAAGCCACACAGGGAAGACCAGCCAACCGACCGAGGGCCGGCACCACCCCCCCAAGCACCCCGCCCACACCCCAGGACCGAAGGCAGCACCATCCAAGCCCCCACCACCATCAACCAGGACAGGCACACAGACATCACCAGAAGGTCGCCCCAGGACCCCAGCCTCAGGAGGCTACCAGCTACCCAGGCCCCCGGAGTCCCCCCCCACCCCCCCACAAAGCACATCAGGAGCAGAGCCCGCAGCCCACCACCCCCACTAAGTAATGGAGCTGAGCAGTGGGAACCAAAGAGAGTCAAATTCCTCCAATTTGTTTTTAGAAGAAGCAGACATTCTCTCTAAACTAACATGATCTACTAATAAATTTCTGTACTGAGTAATACATAGTTTATTTTTTGTCTTCCAGTTCATGAGGATCATCTTCTTAGCGATGCACAAGGCAGTAAGAACTATGTGTGATATATTTAACTCCATAATTAATTCACTGACATCACCTAAGATGCATAGTCTAGGGGAAGTTGGGATATGACAGCTAAACCATGTGGATAGATCTTCACAAATCCTCTGCCAAAATCTCTGAACTGGTACACAAGACCACAGAGCGTGTAGATGATTATCCTCTGAATTGCTTGTACAGTGGGTGCATATGTTTGAGTGTGTAAGGCCCATTTGGAACATCCTTTGTCCAGTGTAGTATGTTCTATGGAGAATCTTATATTGTACAAGTTGTATTTGGGGTCTTTTAGTCATTTTGAAGATATTTAAACATATTTCTGTCCATAAATTTTGATCCAGGTTGACAGAAAGATCACGCTCCCATTTTGTAATTGGGAGGGAAACTGAATCATCAGTTTTTATTAATAATTTATATAATTTTGATAACAATTTTGGGGTACAGAGGTTAAGAAATTCTGTTACCCAAGTAGGCATTTCTAGATTCAATTGATTAAGGTTAAATCTTCCCTGTAGGACGGACTTAACTTGTTGATATTCCAGAAATCTACCGTTGCCAATTCTATATTTTGATATAAGTTCTTGGAACGTGATAAAATTTCCATCTTGGATAATATGTTCTAAGTTATTTATACCCTTATCACGCCATAACGGAAAATTCAGCATTTTCTTTTTCTGACAAATATCTGGATTGTTCCAAATGGGTGTTAGTTTACAGGGGATGAGTGAAGACTTAGTTATTTTTAAAAATTCCCACCAGGCTGTCAGAGAGGTATTTATACTAAGGACTTTATAGCAGTTATGATGTTTAATACTGGAACTAATGAAAGGTAAATCTGAGATTTTTATTTTTCCACAAAACGCCTGTTCTAGATCCAGCCATGGGTTGTCTAATGAATTGGATTTGATCCACTTTGAAATATACTGCAATCTACTGCTTAAGAAATAGTAATAAAAGTTTGGTAATTCTAGACCTCCACTGTGTTTTGGCTTTTGTAAAGTTTTTAAGCTTATTCTTGACGGTTTGTTTTTCCATAAAAATTTTGAGATGTTTGAATCTAGTGACTTGAACCAAGGAATAGAAGGTTTATTAGGGATCAATGAAAATAGATAATTAATTTTTGGTAAAACCATCATTTTAATGGCAGCAACTCTCCCCATGAGTGATATAGGTAAACTGTTCCAACGTGTGAGATCATCCTCTATTGTTTTTAATAAGGGGATATGATTTAATCGTACCAAGTCTGAGAGCCTGGCGGAAAAATTTATGCCTAAATATCTAATATTTCCTGACTTTAGTGGGGTCCTAGAGGTTCTCTGGAAATTACAATTCAGAGGCAAAACTGTTGATTTACTCCAATTGATAGAGTAATCAGATATAGATGAGAACTTATCTATCAGTGTGATAGTCTTCAAAAGAGAGCCTTGTGAATTCCCAAGGAAAAGTAATACATCATCAGCATAAAGGCTAAGTTTATGGTCCATATTTTCAGTTTGAATCCCTTTAATATTTGCATTTTGACGGATTGCTGCTGCTAGCGGCTCAATGAAAATTACAAAAAGAGAGGGAGAGAGTGGGCAGCCCTGCCTAGTGCCCCTCTGCAGACTGAAACTTTGTGAAATGAGATCATTTGTCCTAACACGCGCATTCGGAGAGCTGTGTAGTGTTCTGATCCAGTTTATAAAGGATGAACCGAATCCAAATTTTTGCAGAACTGCTAGTAAGAATTTCCAATTTACCCGATCAAATGCCTTCTCTGCATCTAAAGACACGATTGTCGTCTCTAATTTGTTAATAGAACAATAGTCTATTATATTTATCAGTCGACGTGTATTATTGGCTGAGTGCCGACCCTTGATAAAGCCTGTTTGATCTGGATGTACAATAAATGGAGTAATATTTTCTAATCTTTTGGCAAGGGCTTTGCAAATTATTTTAAGATCTACATTAATGAGAGAGATTGGCCTGTAGCTGGGTGGGAGTGTGGGGTCTTTGCCTGGTTTAAGAAGCAGGCTAATGTTAGCAGAGTTTAAGGTTGGAGATAAGATGTGGTCATTCTGAATCTGAGTTACCATTCTGAAAAAAATGGGAGCTAGCTCAGACCAAAATTCTTTATAAAACTCGGCTGGAAAACCATCTGGGCCTGGGGCTTTATTATTTGGGAGATGCTGTAGGGCTTCACTAAGTTCAGACAATGAAAGAGGTAAATCCAGAGCTGCAGCCTGGCTGTCATTTAGTTTTGGTAGATTTATATTATTAAGAAATTCTTCAATTTCAGTATCAGATGGGTTAATCTGTGGTGAATATAAGGCTTCATAGAAGTCTCTGAAAGAGTTATTTATTTGTTGTGGGTCATGAGTAATAATACCAGTCGAGTCTTTAATAGAAAAAATAGCTGTTTTTTCTTTATTCAGTTTTAATTGCTTGGCCAGGAATTTTCCAGATTTATTTCCATGCTCAAAGTTTTCCAAACGCAGCCTCTGCAACATAAATTGTGTCCTTTTATCAATTATTTCATTTAGCTCCAGTTTCAGTTTCCTCAGGCTGATAATTGTATGTTCTTGTGGTGAAGCGGCATAAGCAGTTTCTAAAGATTTAATTTTTTGTTCTAATTCTAACACAAGTGCTTTTTCTTTATTTTTCCTATGCGAGCAGTAAGATATTATTTTGCCCCGCATTACTGCCTTTCCTGCTTCCCAAAGAACACATGGTGATATTCCTGGAATATCATTATATTCTAAGTATGCTGACCATTCCTTTTTGAAATAATTAATAAAATCTTCTTCTTTAAGTAATGATGTATTAAATCTCCAGTTCCTGATTGGTGGTGTGACTCTTTTCTGTGTCAGAGACATAGACACCGGTGCATGATCGCTAATAGTGATAGGGTGAATCTGAGTGTCTGTGATATCCATCATTATGGAGCTGCTAACTAAAAAGTAATCTAAGCGGGAATGAGATTTGTGTACTGGTGAGAAATAACTATAATCTCTCAAAGTAGGGTGATGTGAACGCCAAGCATCGCAAAGTCCAAAATCCTTCATGTACTGTTTAAGAATGTCTGCAGACTGCCAGTTCCTCTGACTCACTGCTGTACTGAGCCTGTCAATATCTGCATTAAGTACCAGGTTGAAGTCTCCTCCTATTACAAGTGTGGTGTCAGAGTGATCTGAGAGTGAAGTGAACAAAGCATGAAAGAAGGAGGGGTCATCAACATTTGGTCCATATATACTAGCAATACATAAATCTGTATTCTGTATAGATAAATTAAGTATTATAAATCTACCTTCAGGGTCTATTGTACTGTTGCTAATGTTAAAGTTTATCTTCTTGTTAATCAATATAGCTACACCTCTTTGTTTGGAGTTATAGCAGGCTGAGTACGTGTGAGGGAACTGTGGAGAGGAAAGAGTGAGCACAGATGTTTTGGACACATGTGTCTCCTGTAGAAAAACAACATCTGCTTTTAAGTCTTTTAACCGATTAAAAATTTTTAGTCTCTTTTCCCTCGAACCAGCCCCGTGCACATTCCATGAGACAAATCTGAGTGTGCTCATATTTAAACTAACTGATGGACTGTTGTGTGCTCACTAAGGATGTGTGTGTGTGTGTACATATGTTCTGTATGTTGGCGTGTGCCCTTTATATTGATGTGTGCGTGTGTATGTGCGCTGTATGTTGGTGTGTGTGCATCTGCGCTGTATGTTAGTGTAGTAAACTGTAGCATTGTAAGTGACGTAAACATATTGCTGAGTGCAGAAAGAAAAAAGACGTGTAAAAAGTGACCTAAGTGACATAAGAATGAAATTAGATGAGGGGAAAACAAAACAGAACAAACAAACAAACAAACGATCACGGTACTATGCTGACTCGTCGGCGTTAATGGTACTACTTAGACAGATTTAGACTATTTAATGGTACTGTTTAGATGGTTGAAAAAAAAACTCAGAAAAGAACGTTAATATGGACACAGATCACCTGATCGATCAGCTGAGCCATGGCGTGGTGTTTTTGTCTCGGTAAAGCTGTCCGTTTACATACAGTTTGTCCACGGCGATGACAGCCCGGGAGCCTCCCTGCATGAACTTCTTCCGGATGGGGAATAGGGCCTTGCGTCGCTCCAGAATCTCCTTTGGAAACTGGTCGTTGACGCTGAAGTCCGTCCCTCTCAGCTCCCGGCCGCGGCTCTTCACCAGCTCTTTTTCTTTGAAGTGTTCGAATTTGGCCACGATCGGTCTGGGTCTGCGTGCTCCGGGTCGCTTCCCTCCCAGGCGGTGGACTCTATGGAAGGCGATGGTCTTCACGGCGTCCTCCGGGAGCTTCAGGTGAGTTTGGATAAATTCCTTCACTGTAGCCTCCGGGTCCTCCTCTGCCTTCTCCGGGATACCTGAAAACACAAGATTTTCTCTCATGCTGCGGGCCTGAAGCTCGATAATCGATTCTTTAATTTTCTTATTTTCTTCTGAGAGCCGGGTCGTTTCCTCGGTGAGGGAATTCACCGACTCTCTGAGGACAGCGTTTTCAGCAGCCAGTGTTTCCACCTGATGCTGGCTGAACTCGACTGACTCCCGCAGGGCCTGAAACTCCTTGTGAAGGATTTCAACCAGGGCCAAGCGGGCGTCAAAGCTGGACAATTTGTTATTAATGGACTCCAGAATGTCCACAATATTGGTGGTGGGTGGCGAAGTTGCCTCTGGGGAATCTTCTGGGCGGCTTCTTTTTGTGGACGGCGTTGCTTTGCTGGTGGAGGGAGTCGGCGTCTTGTCTGTTTTCCCCATGACGACTCGCTCAAAACACCCGTCGATGTACCGCAGCAAACTATCCAGGTCCTCTTCACCGTCCTCCAGATTGTTGAAAATAATTTAAGTTAGGCTAAGAAACTACCTATATTTTTTTAGTTTTAAGCCTGTCTAGTTATAAATTGGCGAAAAAAAAAAAAGGCTAATCACGCAAATGTTTGCTGATAGAGTCACGCCGCCATTAACGATACTGCCGAGATTCACAAAGTCTCGCGTGACTACAGCATAGTCTCCGTCCTACAGCATAGTCTCCCTCCTACAGCATAGTCTAAAGCCTCATCTATAGCTAGCTCCAGATCCAAACACTCCAGCTCCAGGCACTCATCCTCCAAGTTATCCTTGAGGTCCAGCGTATTGGAAGCAGCCATCTTTGCACGGGCCTCGGCTGAAGCCACAAACGCTAAAGCCTCCTATAGTAAGAAACAATTAGAAATTAAAAAACAACAGGCAAGTCTAGAACTGGATTTAAAGATGCTGGAGATAGAGAAAAAAGCTGCAGCTGCTACAGCAAAAGCAGAGGTTCTAGAAGCTGCCGCAGCTGCTGAACAAGACAAAGGAGAAAGCGCAAAGAGTGCAGTCCCACCGCAAGTCGTCAGACAGAGAACTATGGAGTATGTGCAACACCAAACCGAGCTGAAGTCACATTCGGCTAAAGGAGAAACACCTCAGGTTGAACCGGCATCAAACGCACCATCGTTCATACCAAGGAGCTCTGGACGAACTCCCTCTCCACCAGTGTTCAAGAAAATGTATGTAAAAGAGGAAGCTTTTAACGCACCAAGAGACTGTGACAAACCAAACAGTTGCAATGCTCCCCACAGCAATTACCCACCTATGGCCGACTTTGCTAAATTTCTTGCACGTAGAGAGTTAATCACAACGGGGCTTTTCAAGTTTGATGACACCCCTGAAAACTTTAGAGCATGGCAGTCATCATTCTTAAATGCAACTGGAGACATTGATCTCACATGTAGCCAGGAGTTGGATCTCCTAGTGAAGTGGCTCGGTAAAGAGTCCTCAGAGCATGTTAAAAGAATCAGAGCTGTCTATACCACTAACCCCAAGGCAGCCCTCCAGTTGTCATGGGACAGGTTAGGAGAATGTTATGCTTCACCAGAAGTAGTAGAAAATGCCTTGTTTAAAAGACTAGACAGCTTCCCTCGCCTAACGAATAGAGATAACGCAAAACTCAGGGAACTAGGAGATCTGCTCCTAGAGCTGGAGGTTGCTAAAGATGAAGCTTATCTCCCAGGCCTCGCCTACCTTGACACGCCACGTGGTGTTAAGCCCATAGTGGAAAAGCTGCCTCCAAACCTACAAGATAAATGGCTTCACACAGGCTCAAAATACAAACAAAAATATGAAGTGGCATTCCCTCCCTTCTCATATTTTGTTAAGTTTGTCCGAGAGGAGGCAAAAGCGAGAAACGACCCAAGTTTTGCAACATGCAGCAGCCAACCCTTCAACAAAAATGAGAGACCACTACTTAGACAAACTAGCTACAAATCTCCTCTAACTGTAAACAGAACAGAGGTTGCTACAACTGCTCCTGCTAGTACCAAAGAGGATGATCTAACACGTTATTGCCCAGTCCACAGGAAAACGCATCCTCTAGCCAAATGTAGAGCCTTCCGGATCAAACCACTGCAAGAAAGACGAAGCATACTTAAAGAACACAAACGGTGTTTTCGTTGTTGTTCCCCCATGCACACAATAAAAGACTGTGACATGAAAGTCAATTGTGAGGAGTGCCAAAGTGAAAAACATTGCTCTGCCATGCATCCTGATATGGTTCAGCAACCCCAGGCAGAAAACAAATCAGAACCAGAGTCTCAGCCCCAAGACAACACGCTACCCGAGGTAACGTCACGGTGCACTAAGATCTGTGGTGAAGGCTGTCCCCCACGTTCTTGCTCTAAGGTATGTCTAGTTCGAGTCTTCCCTAAAGGCCAACCAGAACGCGTCGTCAAAATGTATGCAATCCTTGACGATCAGAGCAATTGCTCACTGGCCCGTCCTGAATTCTTTGAGCTATTTGGAATCAAGGGAAGCCATCTGACGTACCATATGAGAACGTGCGCCGGTCTAACTCAAATGCTCGGTAGGAAAGCAGTGGGGTTCCAAATTGAACCAGTAGGTGAAGGCCCAAGTCTAGACCTCCCTCCTCTCATTGAATGTGATGAGATAGTGTTTAATAGAGATGAAATACCAACGCCTGAAGTAGCTCTTGCCCACCCTCACTTGAAACATCTGGCTCCTCTCATACCTGAGTATGATCCTGACGCCCAGATAGCGGTTTTACTGGGCAGAGACATCATACAAGTCCACAAGGCAAGAAAGCAAATAAACGGACCCCCCAGCGCTCCCTTCGCACAGCGTCTGGACCTGGGTTGGGTAATTGTAGGGGAAGTATGCCTCAACGCTCATAAGCCAACTGTCAATGTCTACAAAACGCACATACTCTCCAACGGACGTCCATCTCTCTTCACTCCTTGTCCTAACAGCATCAACGTCAAAGAAAAACCATGCTACGGCGGGGAGCACAAGAATAGCGTCTTGAAGCATAGCTCGAAACCTGATGTAGCAGAAGAAAAGCTCGGAGAGAAAGTTTTTGAGCGCACAGATGATGATAACCAGCGTGCCCTGTCTTTCGAGGATGAGACCTTTCTAAGGATAATGGAAAAGGAAGTTCACCAGGATGAAAGTAATAACTGGATCGCTCCTTTACCGTTCAAGTCCCCGCGCTTGCCACTCCCAAATAACCGAGACCAAGCACTGTCTAGACTCAATTCATTGAGACGCAACTTGATCAATAAACCTCAAGTGAAAGAACAGTTCTCAGAGTTTATGGACAAGCTGTTTGAGAACAATCACGCAGAGATCGCTCCACCCATTGTCGACAATACTGAGTGCTGGTACCTGCCCATTTTCGGAGTATATCATCCCCAGAAGCCCGGTCAGATACGGGTAGTTTTTGATTCCAGTGCAGGGCAATGTGGTGTGTCACTCAACTCAGTACTGTTAACGGGCCCAGATCTCAATAATACCCTCCTCGGTGTGCTGATCCGGTTTAGGAAAGAGCTAATTGCAGCTACTGCTGACATCCAGCAAATGTTTTACGGATTCCTAGTCAGACCAGACCACAGAGATTATCTGAGGTTCCTGTGGCATAAGGACAACGACTTGTCAAAAGAGGTGCAGGAGTACCGCATGCGGGTGCATGTTTTTGGCAACAGCCCGTCACCAGCGGTAGCCATCTATTGCCTACGAAGAGCCATCCGGAAAGGCGAGACAAAGTTTGGAGCAGACACAACGCACTTTGTCGAGAGACATTTTTATGTGGACGACGGGTTGATTTTGCTTCCCACTGAGTCTGCAGCCATCGATCTGCTCAAACGCACATGTGCATCCTTAGCTGAGTCCAATCTTAAGCTCCACAAAATCGCCTCAAACAGTGTCTCAGTCATGCAAGCCTTCAATCCAGAAGATCTGGCCTCTGGCATCAAAGAATTGAGTCTCGGTGATGATGCTTTACCGGATCAGAGAAGACTAGGGATGTGCTGGGACATAAACACTGACTCATTTACATTCAAGGTAGCTGTTAATGACAAACCCTACACCCGCCGCGGGGTCCTCTCGGTGATTAACAGTATCTTTGACCCCTTGGGACTAGCATCTCCAGTGACGATCAAAGGCAGACTTTTGTTACGCAAAATATCAATTGGAGTTCAAGACTGGGATGCTCCTCTCCCTCAAGACAAAATGGACACATGGGAGATATGGAAAATGTCCCTCCAAGATCTGAGCAGCCTCAGAGTGCCGCGCTGCTACGTACCAGCCGCCCTTTCCAAGTCCACCTACACTGAATTGTGTGTTTTTTGTGACGCATCAAGTTGGGCTATAGCAGCAGTGGCATACTTGAAAACAGTCAATGCAGAGGGTCGATGCGAAGTTGGCTTTGTGCTCGGAAAGGCAAAACTTTCACCACAGCCAGAACCTACAATACCTCGCCTTGAACTCTGTGGGGCAGTTCTAGGAGTGGAGATGGCGGAGCTCATTCTGGAAGAACTTGATCACAAACCAAACGCTGTCAAGTTCTACTGCGACAGCAGAGTGGTTCTTGGGTATGTTTGCAATGATTCGAAACGCTTTTATGTCTACGTACATAATCGAGTTCACCGAATACGCCAGTCTACATCCCCTGAACAGTGGCATTATGTCACATCAGAGCAAAACCCAGCCGATCTAGCTACCCGGTCAGTACCTGCATCCCAGCTCATGGACACCATGTGGTTTAAGGGACCAGACTTCCTTTACAAACTACCTGAACCGGACACGCATGAATCATTCAAGTTGATCGAACCTGAAATGGACGCTGAAATCCGACAAGTTGCTACTTTCGCTACACAGGTTAAGCGGGGCAGACTCACGACAGAACGCTTCCAACGCTTCTCAAACTGGAACTCACTGGTACGCGCCATTGCCTTCTTAATTCACCAAGCTCGTTCCCACTCATCAAGCAACTTTTCCAACCATCCATGCAGAGGCTGGCATGGATGCAGAATTCCACACACTCCAGAGGAGCTGGATGCTGCCAGGAATATCATTCTCCAGTCCGTTCAGAAAGATGCCTTTCTTGATGAATATGCTGCTCTCCAAGCCAATGAAACCGTCCACAGCTCAAGCTCCATTGTGACTCTCGATCCCTATATAGATGGAGGCCTCATCAAAGTTGGGGGTCGCCTCAAACATGCTTCACTGGACACAGCATCTAAGAATCCAATCATCCTACCAGGCAACCATCACGTGTCAAAGTTGCTTGTCCTTCACTATCACGCTAAGGTTGTGCATCAAGGAAGGCAGTTCACAGAAAGTGCAGTTAGGCAAGCCGGATTGTGGATTGTAGGATGCAAAAGGCTGGTCTCATCTATTATCCACCACTGTGTAACGTGCAAGAAACTCAGAGGAAAACTAGAGACTCAAAAGATGTCAGATCTCCCGCCTGAGAGACTCAACACATGTCCTCCATTTTCGTATGTCGGGTTGGACGTGTTCGGCCCATGGTCAGTGGTCACTCGACGCACGAGAGGTGGCGCAGCACAAAGCAAGAGGTGGGCGATACTTTTTACGTGTATGACCACAAGAGGTGTACACATTGAAGTCATTGAATCTATGGATGCTTGCAGCACCATAAATGCAATACGCAGATTCTTTGCGATACGAGGTCTGGCAAAACAAATGCGATCAGATAGGGGCACCAACTTCATCGCAGCAAGCGTGGAGCTTGGTATGACACAACCAATCAAGAACCCTCCCAACATTGTCAACTATCTCCACGCCAATGGTTGTACATGGGAGTTTAATCCTCCACATGCCTCCCACATGGGGGGTATCTGGGAAAGGATGATTGGGGTAACTCGCAGAATATTGGATTCTATGCTCTTGCTCAACAAACACACCCGTCTAACACACGAAGTGCTTTGTACCCTGATGGCTGAGGTATCATCAATTATCAATGCAAGGCCCTTGGTTCCGATCTCAACAGATCCTTCCTCACCATTCCTACTGTGCCCTGCAATGATGTTGACCCAGAAGCAGCACATTCCTTCTCCACCGGGAGATTTTTGTGGAAAAGACATGTTCAAAAACCAGTGGAAACAGGTGCAGGCACTCTCCAACGAGTTCTGGAGTCGCTGGAAGAACGAATATCTCAACACCCTCCAATCAAGGCGCAAGTGGCATAGAACACACCACAATCTTCAGCCAGGTGACATTGTGCTGTTGAAACAAAATCAAGCACCCAGAAACGAATGGACAATGGCCATCGTCACAACCACTTTTCCGAGCAGCGACGGGAAAGTCAGAAAGGTGGAAGTGAGGACATCATCCCAGGGTGTCTCAAAGACTTATTTGCGCCCCATCTCAGATGTTGTTGTGCTCTTAAAGAATGAAGAGACTGATAAAAAGTAGTGGCATCAGTAATGCCAGGCGGGGAGTGTTCTGCCCAACGCAAAGGTTAAGAAATAGTTCATAATAATTCAGTGGTAAAAAATGTCATAATTCATCTGCAGTAATTCATGTTAAAAAAGATGGTCATTTAGTTAAAAAAACTTATATAGTCAGTGTTGGTTATCTGTATTTTATCTTGAAGGTGAATTCTGAGGTAGCAATGCATTGTGGGTAGCGGAAGCAGAGCTTAGTGGAGGAAAAACGTTTGTAGCGAAAAACCTGCCAATCCATGCTTAAACTTCACCTCCTGTGTCCTAAATCTTTATTTGCACCTTCGAAAGCAATGGCTGTAAGTCTGATCTATGTTCTGGTTAATGTTATATGGTTATAAGAGCCGATTTAGAGATCGTTTTGTGAATGTGTTGATACCAGGAATTAGCCTTATCCCAGGGGCTCATTTTGCTTTGTGCTCTGTATATTAGCATAGCAACGATGCTAACGATCTAATTAGCATATGAAAAGATTGCTAAAATGCTGTTGAGCTTTAGTAACAGCCAAAGTTAATTCTTATGCATGCTTTCTGGCACTAGCAATTTTATTTGGTGCATTTATTTCACATAGCAAGAGCTGATGTATATTTTATTTTCTGTTTATTTTCTAGTTTCACTCGACCTTGTTCATTGAGCTTTCAAGCCACAATTGTAAAGAATTGTAAGCTGTCAAGAAGACTGTAATAAAGGAGCAAGACGCTCGGTTCCTGGCTCATGAATATCGAGTTTGGCTTGCTGTTGATCTGCGTTAACATACACAGTGTATCCAACACGTAGTGATAACAGTACAGTCCTCCATGTAATTATCCACATTTCTCATCTCTGTCTCACCATCTGTGCAGTCGGTACTTTTTAAATAAAGCTCACTTTGTTTTATTGATCATTTGGTTCTTTGATCTCTGGGTTTTCTTTTTGTATAGTGGATGGAGTCGTGATAATTAATTCACTGAGACTTTGTTTAACCTCTTATCACACGGGGACATTACATTTGGTCCCCTAATACTTCTGATAAAGTGTTTAACACTTTGTTAAACAACATTTTTGTGTTATGCTGTAAAATAAACCCACTGTCCCAAAATAAGGACAAACTTTTTTTTATTGATGATGATAATCATGGTGAGTTTTTATACTAATCACAAAAAGCTCAGAGAAATTAAAGATGCATGAAGACGAGAGCTTGAGTCTGAGGAGGATCGTCACTCCTCCACGTTCAGCACCGAGGTGAAAACTGTGGGCTGTAAACAGTCTTTCAGTCACGGATCAGTTTCCCGTCACACACAGAGACTTCCTGCTGAGGTCAGAAGTTCAACAGTGAGGTTTTCGCTGTGCATCAGCAGCAGGTGTTCATCACACTGCACCCATCAGCAGTGGCTGCTGGAGGCCTGTAGACACATAATGATCAAAACTAGCACCACTGCACTACACACACACACGCACACACACACACACACGGTTATAGTTATTTGTACTTTATTCTGATTTCTCTTTGTTCTTCTCTTCTCCGTTTTTGTGTTCCTGTGTGCGTTTTGTCTCCATGTCGTGGCCTTTTTCTTTGTTTAGTTTCCCTCCCTGTTGTTTCCTTGTGGGTGGTGTTTAGGTTTCCTCTCCCATAGCTTTAGAGTTTAGTTCTCCCTATGTTGTTGTCTGTTTTCCCAAGTGTGCAATATTTGTTTTACTGATGGCTCAACATAGTAATAAAGGAGCAGTCCACATATTCTGCATATAATTCAAATCAATTTTATTTATATAGCGCCAAATCACAACAGTCACTTCAAGGCGCTTTGTATTGTGGGTAAAGACCCTACAATAATACAGAGAAAACCCAACAGTCAAAACGACCCCCTATGAGCAGCACTTGGTGACAGTGGAAAGGAAAAACTCCCTTTAACAGGAAGAAACCTCCAGCAGAACCAGGCTCAGGGAGGGGGGGGGAGACAGAGATTAATAATAATTAATGATTAAATGCAGAGCGGAGTATAAAAAAAGTAAATAAGGTGAATGAAAAAAAAAAACAGTAAATTATGGGAACCCCCCAATAGCCTAGGCCTATAGCAGCATAACTAAGTGAGGGTTCAGGGTCACCTGATCCAGCCCTAACTATAGACTTGATCATAAAGGAAAGTTTTAAGCCTAATCTTAAAAATAGAGAGGGTGTCTGTCTCCTGAATCCAAGCTGGAAGCTGGTTCCACAGAAGAGGCGCCTGAAAGCTGAAGGCTCTGCCTCCCATTCTACTCTTAAGTATCCGAGGAACCACAAGTAAGCCAGCAGTCTGAGAGCGAAGTGCTCTGTTGGGGTGATATGGTACTATGAGGTCTTTGAGATAAGATGGTGCCTGATTATTCAAGACCTTGTAGGTGAGGAGAAGGATTTTAAGCCAATATGGGAGAAATCTGCTCTCTCTTTCTAGTCCCTGTCAGTACTCTAGCTGCAGCATTTTGGATCAGCTGAAGGCTTTTCAGGGAGCTTTTAGGACAGCCTGATAATAACGAATTACAATAGTCCAGCCTAGAAGTAATAAATGCATGAATGAGCTTTTCAGCATCACTCTGAGAAAGGATGTTTCTAATTTTAGAATTATTGCGCAAATGCAAAAAAGCGATCCTACATATTTGTTTAATATGTTTTACCTCATTCAAGAGTTTCTGACTCCTGCCGCTGTCTCTTGCCTCCCAAACACTCAGAGCCGTTCAGAGGGAGGCGGCGGAGCGCATGTTTTGCCTTCAAAATAAAAGCACGTGAGTTAAAGATTTCAAAATCAAGTATTTTTCTCCTCTGCTGTGTAATTTTTTGTTGGGACAAATGCACCTGTCTCCAAAATTGGGGGGGACACGTCCCCCCCCGGTTCCTACGCCTATGCTCCCATCGGAGCTCGGATCCATTCTGTAAGTGCGCTCTCTTCCTCCCACTCTTTATTATATTTTTTTAAATATATTTCCCCGCTTACTGGAGCTCATTCTTGCGCTGCCTCCTCACTCTGGGCTGTTATGAGTGTTTGTTTGGGTCCGCGCCCGGTCAACTCGGGCAGGAGTGATAACCAGGAAACGGGGGCTTGGAAGGGACAAACTACCTACCACTCGTCCTTTGCTTTATTATGGGGCCCCGAGAGATAAGCAATGAGTTTCACTCGGAAAGAAAGTCAAGCCCACATAAGCAACTCCACGTTCAAAAACAAGCCCAAAAAACCGCAACCCGAGACTCGCGAGATTTGCAGGCGACTTTAGAAAAAAACAAGCCCAAAGTCGCTTATAATAAGCGGACTTGGCAACACTGAACACTTCCTGCAGCCAAGAAGCTCCGCCCACCCCCATCTCTGTGTCTGCAGAAATTTCTGAGCGAACACGACCGATAAAAGTCGGTTGTTAAACTTTTGGATGCATTCAGGAAAACTCCGACACTTTGACAATCAGACCATTCTTGTTAACTCGGGGCAGTAATTAGAGCATCGACTCTACTCGGGAGAAACTCGCGGTTTCAACACCAAAAAATAAACCACCAAAAACTGAATGTCAACTTGGAAAACCTTAAATTTACAGAAGAATGAAGTGTTCTAAGCTGGCTTTTATTGGTGGTCTTTGAACGTCCCGTTTTCCGGAAAGCACCATCACCCAGACCGTTTCCCTGCCCCCACCTCCATAAAGTTAGCACTGGTCTAATTCACTTTAATTTGGTGGCTCAGTACTCCAAAATCTCTCATTTCTTTATATTTTACAGGAAATGGGAGCAGCCATTTATTGAAACATACATGAATGCAGTTTATAAGGTTCAAAACGGAGCCTGAAAGCCAGTATTTGGTATGACCTCCTTTATTCTTCAGCACAGTCTTCTTCTGTGTACACCACACCAGTGTTAAAATCGTTGACGACATATTTTCATCATAGTTTTCATCAAAGAGCCTTTTTTTCATGACGATACCGAGACGATAACTAATTCAAAACTACCTAAAATGATAAAAACGATGATGAAATTAATTGACACTTTCGTCAATGAATGAAAATAAGATGAAAATGCTTGGCGGGGATGAAATCCAATCAGAACTTATTTAGTTTTGTGACAGGGCGGGACAAGTTCGGACAACAAACTAGCCTGTGATTGGTCGTTCCTTCCAACAGAACTAAGTTATGTAAACAATGTCAGCAGGGAGAAAGAGAAGAGCCGATGTATGGACACATTTCTCCTTTGACGTTGTGACAAACAAAACGATGTGTAAACCATGTGGGGCGACAGTAGTAATAATAATGCGGCCCTTTCACACCTAGGTGTGAAAAAAGCCTTGCGCGTGCATGTGAGGTGCGTGTGTCCGTGCGTGTTTGCGCTGACGTGTGATAATGACGTACACAGTGTCCGATCAAAACAATTGAGCTCATTGTCTCTCGTCACAAGTGTTTTTTCCCACATGATCATCAAAGAGGTTCAAACTCACAACACAGTGGTTAATTAAAAATACAAAGGTAAATAATCTAATATCCGAGCTCACCTGTCAAGCATGATACAGACAGTACTTAATTAAAATACTATGGCTAAATAAAATGGCAATGGCCGAGTTCAACAGTGGGGTTGTTCATTTACATACAAGAAAGCCGGCTGTCCCAGTCCTCCCATCAAAGGGTTATGATGTGTTAGTAAAGTCACAAAGTCCAGCATGACTGCGTGTAGCTGACACATCTCCACAGGGAAGTTACGCACTTCCACCAGATCATACTCCTGCGACATTGAGAAATCCTCAACTCTGTGCAAACGCCACAGGAACAAAGTTGGTAATCAACTTTTGAGCTCAAGACCTCATCCTACTTACCATATTGTTTTCCTTATTATTATTATTATTATTATTATTATTACTACTACTACTACTACTACTACTACTACTACTACGGGCCATATGTAGGTACTGCAGGTTTTATTCACACAGCACAGGCGTGTTCTGAATCAGTCACGGTGGCCGTAGGCCATTAGCGGCTACAGCCATATTGGTCATGGTGTTCCATTACTAGCTATCCTCCATACCTGACAACATGCGTAATTCACATCTCAAACTAATAATATCGATGAGAGAGCAGCAAAACATAACTGACAACATTGTAAGTAAGCACATAAACACCGAAATGAGAACTCCCATGATCCTTTGCTCTGACGGGCCGTCCTTGACTGACACTAGCCCTGTGTGTACCATGCAGACTACGATACAGAAAAAAAACAAACGTATTTTAAGTTGTGATGTTTCCGCATGTTTCTGTGCTGACTTTAGAGTCTTTTTGCAGGCTAGCGGTTAGAGGATATGCCCTATGATGCTGAAAGCTGGTATAGATGTTTTTGGGTAAAATAAAGTAGTTTAAGCTTTATTTATCCACGTCAAAAAGACAGGCTTAAACATCAAGTTGTGGATTTTAAATTGTACATAGGAATGACGGTTGGTTATAGGAGGGGTGATACAGAAGATTATGGTATCATTCAATGCACACTGTGGTTAAAGTGTGTGAAAAACGCATATCTTTAATGATTAAATGATCTTCTACACTCATTAGTGTTTTAGGGAAATAGCTCCTGATGTTATTCAACTCCTCCTGTCAGGGGTTCTTGTCGAGCTTACATCTGATCAAAACAACAGTGCATGTGAAGTTTTTGATTCTTTATGAATAAAAACAATTTAGGCCTCGCATGACTGAGACTGTGGGGCTTTTTTTTTTTTAGGTGTTTATTAGGAACGTACATCTATTTGAGTAATACTATTCCAGAGTTAAAAATGAGCAGTCTGTACAGTTTTTAACATTTATTTATTTCAACCCCATAAACCAAAAATACAGAGTATGCATTACATACACAGTCTGTGTTTGCCTAACCAGTAGTTTTCCACCATGAGAAGCTTTGCTGGTAAGTCCTCAAAGAAATACTCCTCCCTCAGTTCATGATAAAAAATGTCTATTGCATCTGTGATGCATGCATCAATTCAGACACCTGAGCTTCCACAATCCGTGTGAAATCCTTACGTGCGTCGTCCAGACTGTTGGACCACAAGAAGAGTCGAATGGCAGGAATGAGACGATCTGTCCAGAATATTTTCATCACTTCATCATAATGGGGTGCATAGAAGAAATCAGGAATATCCTGCTTACAGCTGTGCTGATCATAGCTAGGGTGTTTGAGTCGACATCCGTAGCATATCCCTTCATGATAGTTCTGCACGGCCTTACACAGAATGCGTAGTGTGGCAAGCTTAACAGCCGTGACCCCGCGCCGCAACAGTTGCTCTTCAGGTATTTGGTGAGATGGTGGAGGTGAAGAAGATGAAGGAATCAGGAGGAGGAGGAACGGTCATCACCCGTGATGGTTGTGGCGGTAGTGATGTTGGTGGTGTAGCAGGTGGTGAAGTTTTAACGTCTGGAAAACAAGCATCATTAGTTATCATTGATGTAATATACACAAAATACACAAACGTACCATTATTTATTTATTTTTCTTTAAAAAAAAAAAAGGAATGCGTTGCTATACAGAATAGAGTTTGGTTCACATAATTTTGTGTGAAAGAATATGCTTACCTGAATCCATTTAAAAGACAGAGAGTGTAGCATTGCGCTGGAGTCAGTTTAAAAAGAAAAACTTGGGGAAAAAAGAAACTATGTGATCCTCTTGACAAACGAGCATTTGAGACGGTCTTGTCACGCTCAAGTACAAGAAACACCAGAGAACTTGAGTTGATTTTTGAATTTCTGACATACGCTCACTGATCGTAGCCAGGAACTGCAACTTTATTGACAAGAAACACAGGCGTGCTGCTCTGAAACAAACGCGGTTACAGTAGGCCATTAGCGGGCACAGCCATCTCAGTCACGGTGTTCCATTACTAGCTAGCCTCCGTACCTGGCAACGTGCGTAATTCACATCTCAAATTAATAATATCGATGACAGAACAGCAAAACATAGCTGATAACATTGTAACTAAACACATAAACCCCCGAAATGAGAACTCCCATGATCCTTTGCACCTTCATCTGAACAACCACAAAAATCACCGTGTCAGCTGATCACACTCTCATCGTGCCATGCTTGAAAAATAATGTGTTGGTCACATCTAAGAAACATAGAAGGCACTGTGTTACTCATCACGCAAAAGCTTACACAAACCGTGGAAAAAAAATCCCACATAGAGAGAAAAAAACAACAGTAAGCCCTGCTTTCTCGACAACATGGGGGAAATTCATAGATAAAAAAAACCTACTTTAATCAACAAACACTTTAGTAATAGATATTTTATTAAATTATGCTTAATAGATACTGTCAGGATACATTCAGCTGTCCACCTCGAAAACTGATACGTATAAACTGTTTGTAGCTTGTAACAATGACTCCAAACAAACAAAAACATCATGTCAGCTGATCGCCCTGCCTACACTCCAGGCTTTAACATGGAAAAAAGCCTTGTACTGGTCATCGCACAAAGCTTATGATGAGCATGAAATTCTGTTTTCTGTCTTAACCCTGTGGGAAGAATGTTGATATAGGACTGTTCACGAGGCCTACCTAGTTTGATCATAGTCTGACATGTTTCAATACGATAGGGATTTCTTTGATTACGCGTCTCCTTCAAGGAGATCACACAAGCCTGTGGGACAGCCGGCTTTTCTGTATGTAGATGACGTAGCGTATCACCCCCAGTGGTGAGGTCGGATATACAGCTATTATTTCACCATAGTATTTTAATTAAGCCCTGTCTTGTCTGTTTTTATGTTTGACAGGTTAGGTCGGATATTAGATCATTTACCTTTGTATTTTTAATTAACCACTGTGTTGTGAGATTGAACCTCTTTGATGACCGTCTGGGAAAAAAACCCTTGTAAGAAAGAGACAATGAGCTTGATTGTCTTGATCGGGAGATGATAACAGCTTGTGGGGCGGTCTGGTAAAATCAAGAATCAAGAATGCCTTTATTAGTCCCACAAATGGGGAAATTGCAGTTAACAGAACAAAAGTGGAAAACAGGGATTTTCCAAACAGGTGGGAGGCAGAGGACCTGAACGCTGACATCAGAGGTAAACTGTCTCTTTTCCTGGCCTGTGATGTGCGGGAAAAAGAGCAGCTTGGAGGAACAGATATGGAGAAGATGCAGAGAGAGACCTGCACAGGTGAGCTGAGAAAGCATCACTGCTCACACACCAGGAAACGCTGCAAAGTCCTGAAGACACAACACGCCATGAGCACCGAAACACAGTGAACTCTATAAGAGGCAAAGCTTTAAATCACCTGCAGTTTCAGAGGAAATCCCTTCTGAGTTTGGTGACGTTCCTGATCACATAGGTGTGCTGAGCTACCTGAGCAAATCTGTCAGTTCATAGAAAGTAAAGTAAAAGTCTGAGCAGGACTCCGGGAGGAAAAGTGTGACACAATGAAGCATCTTAATGCGTTAAACCTGCAGCTTCAGGGAGCGCGTGATCACGCTCACATATGATGCAGTAGAAAACTGTCAAGTCAAGTTGCACCTGCGAGAGGCGCGGATGCAAACAGGGAATTTATGTTGTTTTCCATGTTGCCCAAAATCAGATCAGGCCTCCACTGCTGAGTTTGCAGCCTTTTGCTGATAAACTGCACACACTGAGCAGTTTATGCAGTTTTCCTGACTTTGGGTCACCTGTTATCCCCTACAGTTACCCAGCAGAGACTCTTATTAATCCTCCCCAATATCTAAAAGGGCACAAACAGCCCAGAGCATTTTTAAGTCATCATCATGACAGTAAGTAACATCCCTCACAACAACTGTCAAGGTTAACCCTCTCAGGACTCTCTTAAAGTGCTCATTTAAAAGGATTTAGGACTGCTCAGACCTTATACTTGCTATGTGTTGGGAGAAGTTGAGGCCAATTTTGCCTGAGCAGCAGCTTTATGCTCAGCCCCTAAAACAAATCAAAAACTGGGCAACGGTTCTGACAGGTGTCCTGCTCATGAACCCCACGAGGTTCTTTTAATAAAACTGCTGAGCTTGGCAGAAATCTTGGCATGAGCAAGAAGTTCAACTCTGGGCCACAGCAGATGGTACGATAGAGGAAGCAGAACCTCTGTGAGTGGGCTGTGCATGCCCACTTAGCTGATTGAAGCTAAGTGATGAACACACACTCCAATCCAATCCAACTTTATTTATAGAGCGCTTTAAAAGACAACAAAGTTGAACAAAGCACTTACCAGATAAAAGACAGCAATACAATACAGCACAAAAAAAAACAAAAAAAAAAACATAAAATAATAATAATAATAATAATTTAAAAGGATAAACCATAAAAGGAGTACTTAAAAAAAAGAAAAAAACAGTTCCCAAAATACTGTCTGAGGCTGACTGATGGACACACACACTGACTGAGGCTGACTGATGAACACACACACTGACTGAGGCTGATTGATGGACACACACACTGAATCATTAGAAATGAATCTCAGAGCATGTTGTGGTGGGTTGGATCCTGCAGAGTTCTCCGTGCTCTGAGAGGACTCAGAGTTCAGCCTTTCACTCAGTTTAAACTCGTCCAGATTAAATATGAACATTTCTTTGACTTCAGTGTTTCTGATTAAATCTAGTTTGGATTTGAGTGACTGACTGTAAACCTGCTCTCTGCTCCCTGCAGATAAATGTGGACTCAAACCCACAGCATGCAGTTCATTTGTGTTTCTGTTTGTGTGTCCTCACTGTTTCCCAGCATGCCCTGGCTGTGCTGGTGGAGGCGAATGAGGGGGCGGAGTCTGTCCTGCTGCCCTGTCAGTACTCAGGTTTTATACCTGAGGACCCCACAGTGATGTGGACTCGCAGTGATCTGGATCCCAAATCTGTCCACCTGCTCCGAGAAGGAGGAGATGATCTTAGAGGACAAAACCAGCGTTACAGCGGACGCACATCAGTGAGGTCTGATGCTCTGGACTCTGGAGACTTCAGCCTCACTCTGAGGAACCCACAACTGACTGACAGCGGCAGCTACACCTGCTCCATCAGTGATGGAAGAAAAGAACTGAAACTGGGAGACATCCAGCTGCAGGTCAAAGGTCAGTAACAAACCCCAACACCTTCTGTATTTACAGGTCAAAGTCAGTACTGTAGACAAAGGTCAGAGGTCAAACTGAAGGTAACATTTCCTGCAGAACTCAGCAGCAACATTTAGCACAGACTGAACCTCAGTGGAAAGAAGAAAGCAGCAGAAAATCAGATGTGACTGCTACAACTTGTGCAGTCTTTGCTCCATGTGGAGGATCAGAGTCCTGACATTTACAGACTGTATACAGAGTCAAACATGGAGCTCTGTGAGAAGAACTGCAGCTCAGAGACATCAGCAGTGCAGGTAACAGGAGGAGGACTGCAGGCTGACAGCAGGGATGATGTTTGCATGAGATTTTTCTGCTGTGGAGAACTGAAGTTTTCAGGTTTTATTATCAAAGATGATCACAAACAGCTGATCGCACACACAAACTGTTCAAACACAGACCGACACATTTAGGAGCTAACAAGCTTTCCTGCTGCTGGATAAGCTAACCACAGGCTGCTGTCCACACACAGGTGGAGCTAACACTGCTGCACTATCCCCACCTGTTGCTCCATTCAGAGGCTGCAAAGCATCCTTCACCTGATTCATTTAATCCTTCAGGTTGTTGGTTTAAACAAAACTGATCCATGAAGGTGATCGTTTTTTCCTTTTTGCAGAGCATGCACAGAGGTGTGTGTGCTGCACTCAGGGAGGCTCAGCACACACACACACACACACACACCTGTGGATTTATTTACAGTTGATGGTTTTCTGTCAGCCAGTAACATCAAACTGTCAGGATGGTTTTTATAGAAGTCTGTGTTTTTATTCTAACTGGGTCAGAGGTCAGAGGTCAAGAGAGTAGATCCTCAGCTGGGCTCCAGTTCCCATCAGTGTGACTGCTGCTGCTTCTACAGCTCATATTGTGGTTTATTGTCCTCTCAGACCAGCAGGTGGAGGTGAAGGTGGAGGAAGGCTCAGAGTCTGTCATCCTGCCCTGCAGAACAACACCTGACCTGCCCGAGGACACCAGGGTGGACTGGACTCGCTCTGACCCAGACCTCGTGTACATAATCCAAATGAAGATGAATGAAGACCTGCTGAGAACTGGAGACCGCAGTCTGACCCTGAAACAGCCCACACAGAGAGACTGTGGAGAATACATCTGCACCATCTACAGGGACAAAGACATCCTGAAACAGAAAGTAGTGCTGCAGGTCAAAGGTCAGTAATTCAGATACAGACAGGAGGTGAGTATAGGAGAGTAAGATCCACAGTTCAAAGGTCACATTGTTATTGTTTTTTGTTTCTCCACAGAACCATTTCTATCCTGGGCCACAGCTTTCCTGGTTTTACTGGTTCTTGTTCTAGTTGTTTCTGGAGGTCTTTTATTTTGCTTCTGGCACAATTTCATGTCACGTGAGTCTCTCCTACTACATTACCCATAATGCCGATGGTTAACAGGTATCCTGTATTGTGCTGATGTTTGCAAATCTCATAAACAAATATTCACAGAAAATATCACATTAAACTGAGAAAATGCTTCATCCATCCATCCATCCACCCATCCATCCATGCATCATCATCCATCCATCCATCCATCCATCCTGTATTTCCATGAAATATTATGAAGCCTCATTTTAAACATATTTTCTGTTTTATTGTGAATAAAATATTGTAAGGCGGTCCACAGTCGAGGCGTTTGTTCCCTCCTCTTTCTCTTACGTAGTGTGTCACGTGTAATGCATGTAGGATGCTGATTGGTTACGAATGTTCTATTTTCCTGAATATAGACAACAGAGACTTTGTTTTTTGGTTACTAAGGCTACAGACGGTGCTCACGGCTCATCGCATGGACAGTGCAAACTTGCTGTTCTGTGCCTGGGCTAGAACCCGCTGCTTTCATTGATGCAAACAGCTGAATGTTCTGTACTGACCGGCCGAAGTCTCAGTAAAGTTTGTAAACAGTTCCCCCCAGAGAGCCTCCAGGATTGAGAAGAACAAGTCAGCTTCAGCTTTGGAGGCTACAACAGCAACAAAACACCAGTGAACACAATGTTCACACATGTAGTCATAAATGTGTATGTTGCTGTAATTAATGTATAGGCAGTGCCGACCTCTGCTATTCAGAGTCTTCAGCCTTTCACTGTTACTACCAAAAGCTGAACACTTGTGTTGTTGCTGCTCTTGTGAAGTGCGGCCATATTGAAAGTGCGTCATGACCCCACAGCTGACCTCCTACATCTCTGTCCCTGTTACCTTCTGCTCTGATCTGCTTCTGTCCTCCAGCTGCTGCTGCTGTCTGTACAGCTCATGTGTTGTTTGTATCCTCTCAGTCTTTCAGGTAAAGGTGGAGGTGAAGGAGGGAGCAGAGTCTGTCCAGCTGCCCTTTAAAACTACAAGAAACCTGCCTGCTGATGCTAAAGTGATGTGGGAACGTTATGATGAAAGAAAGATGGTCTACGTGTTCTGCAAGAAGACTGACGAGACAGAACAGCACGAGGATTACAGAGACCGAACAGAGATGAATGAAGACCCGCCGAGAGACCTCACTCTGACCCTGAAACAGCCAAAAGAGGCAGACAGTGGAGAATACAGATGTTTAGTCTGGAGGAGGGGAGACTTCATCAGGAAGAAATCAGTGCTGCTCACAGTCAGAGGTTTGTCACAGGTGGAGGAGGGAGGAGAGGAAGCACAGGTGGATCCTCTGCAGATGAGGAGCGTTCATTGATGTCACTGCAATCATCAAGATCACATGATGGTGTTAAATTGTTATTTTTTCTTGTAAATATGGATTTGATCTAAAACCTGAGTTTTCCTTCACCCGACCTTTGAACCTGTTCCTACCTTTAGTCCTGATGGCTCATCGTAGTAATAAAGGAGCAGTCCACATATTCTGCCTATCAGTACCATCCCCTCCTGTTTCCAAGTCCAGTCGGTCTTTGCTGTATAAATAGTCCTGCCCTCCACTCTGTATGGTCCTCCATGTAATTATCCACATTTCTCATCTCTGTCTCACCATCTGTGCAGTCAGTACTTTTTAAATAAAGCTCACTTTGTTTTATTGATCATTTGGTTCTTTGATCTCTGGGTTTTCTTTTTGTATAGTGGATGGAGTCGTGATAATTAATTCACTGAGACTTTGTTTAACCTCTTATCACACGGGGACATTACATTTGGTCCCCTAATACTTCTGATAAAGTCTTTCACACTTTGTTAAACAACATTTTTGTGTTATGCTGTAAAATAAACCCACTGTCCCAAAATAAGGACATACTTTTGTTATTGATGATGATAATCATGGTGAGTTTTTATACTAATCACAAAAAGCTCAGAGAAATTAAAGATGCATGAAGACGCGAGCTTGGGTCTGAGGAGGATCATCACTCCTCCACGTTCAGCACCGAGGTGAAAACTGTGGGCTGTAAACAGTCTTTCAGTCACGGATCAGTTTCCTCTGACATACACAGAGACTTCCTGTTGAGGTCAGAAGTTCAACAGTGAGGTTTTCTCTGTGCATCAGCAGCAGGTGTTGAAGCCGCTCAAAATTTCCGGCCGGTCCGTGGCTGAAATGAAATCCCCCACTCATGATGTAGCAGTGCAGCTACGGGTGGGAACGCCCCTAAGCAGCATTTAGGAAAACTGGTAGTTGTTATGTTGCTCCCTTATAGTGTCACTAAGTAAACATTATTACTCGACACACAGAGCATGGAGGACAACTTCTTGCTGGTTCACTCGTTTTTTTATTATCCTACTGTTGCTATCAGAACCCCTGTATGCCCTAGTGGCGGTCTGCCCCTCTGGTGGTAAGTATTGGTAGGACATCTCTAGGTTCATACATCACATATCTCCTCCCCACTAAGATTTGTTGTCAGTAACAAAAACATTTCTTCGGAAACAAACGTAAGACATTATATCCCCTTTTAAACTACATGAGATTATTTCTTTCTTTACTTCTCCACAACATTACCAGAAAATAGGAGAGTTATGTCACGGCTTATAATCACTTCAAATATCAAAACTCAAAACCATTTAACAACATTCTACAAAAGCAAACATTCTTAAACATTCTTCAACTTTTTCTTTTCTTTTTTTTTTTTTTACAACATCTTGGAATGTCAACATTGTTCAACTCTTTTTTTTTTTTTTTTGTGGTTGTTAAGTTTACTGATCCCTGTAACGTACCGGCGGACGTGTGATCCTCACAGGATATCGTCGTACAGTCCCTGTTGTCTCTGAATGTTCTGTGTGTGTCATTTCTGTGGACTGTGGTGTCTTGAGTGTTTTTGGTGGTGCATGTGGTGTGTGTGGCACTGTATCAGTATCCTCCTTCTGTTGAGGTGTATTTGGGTCAGGTGTGGTTGTCTGAGGAAGTGACAGCGGACAACTCACAGGAAAACTCCTTGCAGTCTCTGGTGGGTCTGACTCGGGCCGAGTCAGCATCTGGTCCACATGCCGCTTCCAGACCCCTTGTGTTCCCACATGTACCTTGTAGGACACTGGTCCGGTCTTCTCGATCACCACAGCTTGCGTCCACTTATCCTCCCCCCTCCTATAATCACGCACGAGCACTGGCTCACCAAGTTCAAACTGTCTCTGTTTAGAGTGTAGCTGGCGTCGTTGCTGTTGAGCCTCTTGTGACTGGTGCACTGTTCCAGCCATACTTGGTTTCAGGAAATCCAGTCGAGAACGCAGCTTGCGTCCGATGAACAGCATTGCAGGGCTTTCCTTGGTTGTTGCATGGGGGGTGTTACGGTAGGTCAGGAGGAACGTATCCAGACGCTGCTGCACTGGTGTAGTACCTCTGGAAGATTTCAGAGCGTGCTTGAAGGTTTGCACAAATCGCTCTGCCAAGCCATTGGAGGCAGGGTGGTATGGTGCTGAGCGAATGTGTTTGACTCCATTGGCTTTCAGAAACGTGCTGAATTCTTCAGAGCAGAACTGAGGGCCGTTGTCGCTTACAAGACTGTGTGGAATGCCATAGCGACTAAAAAGTCCCCTAAGCACTTGGATGGTTTTGCTGGATGTGGTGCTATCCATGATGTGCACCTCGGGCCATTTGGAGTGTGCGTCCACTATGACCAGGTACATGTGCCCTTCAAATGGACCTGCAAAGTCCACATGTATCCGTTCCCAAGAACTGGATGGCCACATCCACGGGTGTAAGGGTGCTAGGCCAGGGTCTTTCTGCACTCGTTGACATGAGTGGCATGATTTTGCTTGGTGCTCGATCTGGGAGTCGATGCTGGGCCACCAAACGTAGCTACGAGCTAAGCTCTTCATCCTTACTACACCTGGGTGTGCTGAGTGTAGCTCTGTCAGCACCCGGGGGCGCAGTTTGGGTGGCACAATCACTCTCAACCCCCACATAAGGCATCCGTGCTGCACAGTGAGATCATGGCGGCGCTGGAGATAGGGAGACAGCTCACCTGCGTCCTTTGCAGCTGGAAAACGACCAGTTGTGACCATTTCCATGACACGGGACAGGGTGGAATCCGACATGGTGTGACGCTTGATCTCGGCGTTGCTGACTGGCAATGTGTCCAACTGTGACGTGTAGAACACCTCCACTGCACCTTGTTTCTCACTGGGGGCATGAGGGAGCGGTAACCTTGACAGTCCATCAGCGTTGGCATGTAGGGCCCCCTTTCGGTACTCAATGGTGTAATTGTGAGCGGAAAGCATGAGTGCCCAGCGTTGCATGCGAGCTGCAGCCATAGATGGTGTGCTTTTCACTGGACTGAAGATGGTTGTAAGCGGGCGATGGTCAGTGAGTAGCGTGAATGTATTGCCATACAGGTACTGGTGGAACTTGCGTACTCCAAAGACTATCGCTAACGCCTCCCTCTCAATCTGAGCGTAGTTTTGTTCTGCTTTGCTGAGAGTTCTGGATGCATAGGCGATGGGTTTTTCATCGCCATCCGGCATGACATGCGAGAGAACAGCTCCGACCCCATAGGGTGAAGCATCGCAAGCGAGACGGAGAGGCAACTCAGGGTTGTAGTGTGTGAGCACCTCTTGTGATACCAGGAGTGCTTTGGCTTTCTGGAACGCTGATGCACAGGCTGACGTCCACTGCCATTTCTTTTCTTTGTTCAGCAGTTCATTCAACGGCTTTAGCACAGTGGCCATATCAGGGATAAAGCGTCCATAATAGTTTAGCATTCCTAGGAAAGATCGAAGTTTACTTACATCGCCTGGTGCTGGTGCTTCCACGATGGCACGTACCTTCTCCGGTGACTTGTGGAGCCCAGCAGCATCGATGATGTGGCTCAGGTATTCCACGGATTCCTGGAAGAAGAGACATTTCTCTTGCTTGAGGTGCAGGCCGTATTCCTCTAGCCTGCTGAGTACTGCATCCAGAGTTTTCAGGTGTGTCTGCTTGTCAGGACCACTGACCAGTATGTCGTCCAGGTAGCAGTGAGTGTGTGGCAGTCCGAGGAGCACCTGGTCCATTGCCTTCTGGAACAAGGTGGGCGATGACGCTACACCAAACGGCAAGCGGTTGAAGCAGAACAGTCCTTTCTGTGTTGAGATGGTCAGCAACTTCTTGGAGCTCTCTTCTACTTCCATCTGTAGATATGCATTAGATAGATCCAGTTTACTGAAGCGTTGACCTCCAGCGAGAGAAGCAAACAAGTCCTCAATACGTGGAATTGGGTACTTGTCGATGCAGAGAGCTGGGTTGATGGTGACTTTGAAGTCCCCGCAGAGTCTCACGGCGCCATCCTTCTTGTTCACGGGCACCACTGGCGTAGCCCAGTCACTATGCGCCACAGGTGAGATGACGCCAAGCTCAGTGAGGCGTGTCAGCTCAGCTTCCACTCGCGGTCGAAGAGCATATGGCACATTGCGTGGTGGGCAGAATTTGGGTACACTGTTTGGTCTTAGAGTGAGCCTGGCTTTCACTCCTCTCATGGTGCCTAACTTATCGGAGAAAACAGCGGAGTGTCTCTTTAACACTGTCTCTAAGCTGTCTGTCTGTCTGTACTCAATTGCATGTACAGTCTTTAAGTCTCTCCAATTTAGTTGAATGGCTCTCAGCCACTCCCTGCCAAATAATGGTGGAGCATCCGCCTTCACCACATACAGTGGCAAGACAGCGTGTTGCTTGTTCAATGCCACTTGCACTTTAACAACTCCTTCTGGTGCCAAAGGCTCTCCTGTGTATGTCTTTAGTATGATATCAGTGGGTTGCAGAGGAAACTTATGCAGCTTTCGTTTGTACAGTTCCCAAGGAATCAATGACACTGCAGCCCCTGTATCCAATTCCATCTCCATTTTCTTTCCGTTATCTGTTGGCACTACTGATATGCGTGAATATTTCCCTTTCTGAGACACTGCATACAGTCCCAAGTCACTGTCACTATCCGATTTCGTTCCTTCACTTTCACTTTCATTCGCCTCGACGTGATGGATCTTTTTCTTTCTATCTTTCACGCTGCGTTTGTGTGCATGGCTTTTCTGTTCAGGCTTAATATCTTTGTGTTTATGTTCTCTTTCATGACTGCTTTTTGATTTACTCCTGCACATTCGTTTCGTGTGGCCCTTCCTCCCGCACTGGTGACATTCGCGGTCTTTGTACCAGCAGTCATCATCACTATGATTTCCCTTCCCACAGCGGCGGCATTTTTCACCTTGCGAAAACACTGCGTTTACTTTCAGGGAATTACTTAACTGCTGTACGTCGCGTGCTGCTGTCTCTGCTGACACTGCATGTTCAACAGCTTTCTTGAACGTGAGGTTTTCCTCAGTCAGAAGGCGTTTCTGCACAGCTTCGCATTTCAATCCGCAAACAAATCTGTCCCTCAGAGCGTCCTCTAGGTAAGCCCCGAACTCACAGTGTTCCGATAGCTTCTTGAGCACTGCTACATACTGTGCTACCGTTTCTCCTTCCCCCTGATTTCGCTTGTGGAACCTGAACCTCTCGGCTATAACGAGCGGTTTCGGTGTGAAGTGATCTTTAAGCACAGTCACAGCCTGTTTGTAAGTCATTGTGCCAGGTGCCACGGGAGCTACTAAGCTACGAAGCAGTCCATACGTTTTAGGTCCCATCACACTGAACAGTACTGAAACCTTCTTAGCCTCATGAATGTCATTAGCCACCACGTAATGCTCAAAACGTTCAATATACGTTGCCCATTGCTCACCAGACTCATCGAAAATGTCCATATGTCCATATATTCCAGCCATCATACGTCTTTCTGGGATTACGTGCACTGTAGATGAACTCGAAGCACTCGATGTCCTTGTATCCGCAGATGTAACACTAGCTGCACTCGGGCCCTCCGATGATGGTTGGCTCATAGTTGATCAGCACATTAGCTATCCAAAAACGCGGGTGTTCATTTCGGTCCACAAACTTGCACAAAGCTGACTTAACTTTCACAGCCAGTCGATGAAAAGTATTCCGAAATACACGACTCGTCGCCAATTTATGTTATGTTGCTCCCTTATAGTGTCACTAAGTAAACATTATTACTCGACACACAGAGCATGGAGGACAACTTCTTGCTGGTTCACTCATTTGTTTATTATGCTACTGTTGCTATGGTTACATTCAGAACCCCTGTATGCCCTAGTGGCGGTCTGCCCCTCTGGTGGTAAGTATTGGTAGGACATCTCTAGGTTCATACATCACAGTAGTAATGTCTTGTGTATCCACCAGGAGGAGCAGTGATAGTGGAAGCACTTTCACTTACAGCCCGCTATGCTGTATTTAATTCATACATATTATATTTGCTCAGAGGTTCTATGATTCTAATACAATCATAATGTTGAACCTTTCTGTAAAACACTGATATAAATATTTGCTTGCTGACAGTAAAGTAGAGGATGTAGACACAGAACAAGCTGATTAATGAACCTGACAGCATGAAACAATCATTAAACTGCACTGCTAATGTTTGTAAACAATAAGAAAATGTAAACATGAATTGATTATTGCTGAGTTCTGTCAGTGAACGGTGCATTTATACGACAGAGAGGAGTGTGAAGAAATTTTTAAAAATATGAGCTGCTGGTTTATCCTTTTAGGTTTCTGCGTGTTTGTTTATTGAACAGGAATGAGACAACACAACGGAATAAGGAGTCCAATTATTAAATTTAATTAACCATTTGTCACACAGTTTACAGATTAATCTGGGTCAGAACTGCATCTGATCTCTGTGTGGGATGGCATGAAGTACAGACACAGTCTTTTTCAGCTTACAGTTTCATATAGTCACAGCTTATCTATCTTGGTTACATCATTATACAAAACAATATGTGGAAAACAGAGAATTTCAATTGCTGGGTGACCTCAGAGTCTCCATTTCTATCATTGTGTAGTCTCCATCAGTGTGGTCCGTTGCACAGTCAGAACACAAAGTTCATGATGACACGAAACACTATAAGCTTCTGTATTTTTAATCAGTTATGTTAATCTTCCAAATTCCTCAGGAAAATAAATGTACATAAGGTAAGGGGACACGTATACCATGAGTATATTCCTTCAATTGTTCAACAATGATGTATGTGAGTGTGTACTCTGCTCTAAAGAAATATGGCAGAAATATGTGGAGCTCTGTTCTAAACATTAAGGGTGAAGACTCAGTGAAAAGCTACTTTAGGGGAGGGACCCAAAGGTTTGGCTCTTACATTTACGGGAATAATCCCGTGCTGGTGACGTGCTGGTGTTGTGCCAAAAAGTGATCGTCTGCCAAAAAGGTATTTCTGGAAAATTATTGTCTGTATTTAAACGGCTATAAATGACTTGTTGACCTATAATCTACTTTCCAAATTAACAGTCGCAGCGGCAACGATCGCAGTCATGCCGCTGTGAAAGCGACCAAATGCAACAACAGCCACATGTTCAGCAACAGTGTCCAGCTGAATACTGCAGTATTTATTTACAGGTACAAAAACTGTGTATGCTGACAGGTAGGAGAGAGTGAACAGGGTGTATCAGTGTCATGGCATTGGAACTTTTTGGGGGTTTAGCGCCACCTTTCTAGTGGGGGAATATTCAATGTTAAGCCTGCATTTTATTTTGACACTTACCTTCAGTTGATGTAACTTCCTGTGACGTCATATCTAGCTAGAGTAAGAAGTTCATTACGTCAGTTGGGTCAGAGCATGCTAAGGTGAAGAGGCGTTCATCCTTGTAGGTCGTTCTTGCCCTTGGAAAGGCTTTGCTTGTAAGTTAATATTGTTTGTAATTTTGTGTATTAAGGACCAATGTATGCTTTCATGCATCTTAAGTTAATTTGTAGTGAAATTAATGGCAATATATTGTTTGTGGGTAGATAATATGTCTGAAGATTTTCTGCAAGTCATGTAGAGCTAGCAAGCTAACTAGCATGTTCATTTCCGCATGTAATTTGTATGCTACAATGAATGTATGTAGAAGGATGAAGCAAACACACTTTTATGTACATTTCTGTTTGTTTATTTAGTTTTACGAATCCCAAGGAAGGATTTCGTGTATCTGAAGATTGGAATAAACTTTCAAAACCTACTTCGGCCTCAGAAATCCATTCCATCGTTAGCTGTCTGTCTAGTCAAGTAAATGGGCACCTGATGAGGACAGAACAATCAGCTTTCCTGTGCTGATACTCAACTTCAGCTGATTCTGACGCGTGCTCCACAGCTGTGTACTCACACACTTTGATGAAATCAAACATCTTTGTGTTCACTTTCCTTTTATTATTTTGTGACCGACAACAGGTAGCTCTCATCTCTAACGTTGAACAGCATATGCAGCCTAACTTAACAGTGAAAATGCTGGCATACCTGATTAACACGTTGCACAGTCAAAAACTGTTATGCTTCCACTATTGACGCCCACCCAATGAGCAAACCCCTTCCCATATAAATACAACAACTCATAAACTAAGTGCCCCCTAGTGTCCAAACACACAATACACAACAAAAGAAAATGGCTCTTACACAGGGTGTTAATGTTCAGTCTGAATAACCCTAACCTGATGAATAAGTAATTAAGCACACTAATTACATGATGTTTTATCACCAGTTTTACAGTTTTATAAACTGCATAATTTTAAAATGTAGTGGACTGCCTGCACAAACCACTTTGTCTTTTTCTGTAAATTAAAATCTCGTTCTGAAAGCGGCGCTCAAAAGAGAGTGTCCTCACCTTTGGATAAAATAAATGAATCCTGCGTATCTCTGGTAAATCTACAGTGATTTTAAGGGCAGAAACTACCTTTGCAGACAGTAAGAGAGCCCAGACTATAGCATTACAGAGGATTCTTCTGTGGAAAGAATGCTCTCTCTCTCCCACCCCCACTGTGGACTGCTGCAGCCGGCTCACCAGCTGAGTGCGGCAATTTTAAGATGCAGCATCTCTACGTTGTAATAGGCATACAGTTTAAGTATGCCCATTAAGACAGTGGTTCGTGTGCCCTCTTCGGAGGAAACAACAGAAAGTATTTATGACAGTAAAAACAGTCCAGTTTGTATTTAACTGACCACGTTTTTCCCGTATTAATACTTGTTGATTTGCTCTGTGATGCAAATCACAGTGAAACCTTTTCACCTCTCAGTGATCAGGTGTGAAATAAACACTTCCTGCAGCCAAGAAGCTCCGCCCACCCCCATCTCTGTGTCTGTAGAAATTTCTGAGCGAACACGACCGATAAAAGTCGGTCATTAATCTTTTGGATGCATTCAGGAAAACTCCGACACTTTGACACTCAGACCATTCTTGTTAACTTGGTGCACTAATGAGAGCACGGACTCTACTCGGGAGAAACTAAATATGTAAAAAGGATGATGAAATTAATTGACACTTTTGGCAACGAATGAAAACGAGATGAAAATGCTTGGCAGGGACGAAATCCAATCAGAACTGATTTAATTTTGTGACAGGGCGGGACAAGTTAGGAAAACATCCAATCAAACGCACAGTTGCATAAATTTGCTCTAAACCCGGGAAGACCAACTAGTCTGTGATTGGTCGTTCCTTCCAATAGAAGTGATGTAAACAATGTCAGCAGGGAGAAAGAGAAGAGCCGATGTATGGACACATTTGTCCTTTGACGTTGTGACAAACAAAACGATGTGTAAACCATGTGGGGCGACTATCTCGGGTAAAAACACCACAAATCTTAAACGACATCTGCAAACCAGTCACCCAGATCTCCATGCAAAGGTCAGCATTTTAATGTCATGCAGGGTAAAGTGTTTTTCCCAGTTTGTGTTTAGAGAAAATCTCCACCCCGCGGTGGATTAGCCTTTATAATCTTAGTCCTGAACACTGCCCTGTACCTTTCAGAGCGTCCTGCTGTAAAACGCTGGATTATCTCAGTAAGGTGGTGTTAATGATCAGGTGTGTGGGAAGCAGGTGAAACGCTAATGTTAATATTATTAATAATATTCCATAACTTTAATAAATGTTTAATTTTGTGTAAGTGTGTATAATGACTAATTAAAGGGAACTGAAGAAAAAGCATTTACATTTTACACCCTTTATATTTTAGTCACTAAATCGACTGTAGATAAGATAAGATAAGATAAGATAGTGTTTATTTGTCACATGCACAGTTATACACAGTACAATGCACAGTGAAATGTATTTAGTCAAATATATTCTTACCATAACTCATCGACTAAAACTAAAACTATTCAGATACTAAATTATGACTAAAACTAAATCAAAATTTGCTGTCAAAATTAACACTGCTCCACACCGGCCAGCGAGGACGAACCAACCATCCCATCAATAACACACTCCAGGTCCACCACGCCTGCACGATGCCTATCACTTCCCCACCTTCTGTACAGAGAAGCAGCGACGCCCAGGGAGGACCCGAGTGCCGTCCCCCACACCTCCTACACCCGCCGCCCAACTCCCAAGCGTGAGGGTTTTGACCGCCGAGCGGGGTGAGGATTTCTACAAGGAGTGCTTTCTGCGTGGTGATTACCGCCCAGAGCACTATGCTGCCAATATTTTCATGGCTATAATGCCATTTGAAACATATTTGAACTGGGCAAAGAGGGTGAACTGGAGCGGCACCAACTGGAAGGAGGAGTTGCCGCGGCAGGTCAAAGAGAAAGTAATTTGTTGGGCCGTCATCATACGGATGAATCCATCACTGGATAATGAATGGGTGTCCCTCATGGTGATATGTGTGTGAAGGCAGACGAGTGAAAACTTTTGACAGTTTTGTGTAGTACAGACAGTAAATTCAGCAAAATTTACTGAATATTACTGTGAGGGAGAACTTTATAGCGGAGAACTTTTTGTTTGTGCGTCGAGACCAAAAGATTCAGGAATTTGTTTCATGTCTGTTCAGAGAGTCACAGCAGCCATTTATAGACGCATGTTTACATCAGGTCTGTCATATTTGCAGAAATAACAATAAAACAACAATAAACCTGAACTCATTATGACGCGTTACAGGAGTTCACAACAATTCAGCGTAGCATGAGGACAAGATGCTGCCTGTCCAGCAGATGGTGCTCATGTTGCATGAAACACACCAAAGATTATCATAAAAGGGTCAATATCAGTATAAAGTACCTTTTGGTGTCCTCATCAGAATCAATAAATTATTACTAACATGTTACAAAATAATGAAAAATTTAGGTATTATTATAAATGTGGATACACTGACACACACACATCAGTAGAACAAGTTTCTTAAAATTATTTTCACTAATTTTATACCATTTTCTTTGGTTGGATGGATCTGTTTTTGCTATGTCCCACACGCTGCTCTGCTCCTTTCAAGCAGTGTAATAATAAAGTATTAAATGGCACAAAATGAAAATACTTTTTAAATGTTCTTATTACTCTTACCAAATTCTTGGGTAAAACAAACCATTTTGATTTTTTTGTCTCCATTTTTATTATTTTATTTAACATTTTGTGCCCGTCCCTAAAACTACTGTCCACCCTGTCATCATGGAGTAACTGCCCCTTTAAGAAACCAACAAATGAAATCAGTAACATCAACAGCCTGAATCTGTCTTTCTTCAGTGGAGGTTCAAACAGCTGCTGCAGCTACAGTGAGCAGCTCCACTTATATTTCCTAATTTTCATGTGATTATGTTGGTAGTTAGATGTGGTCAACCTTAACATGTCCACCCTGTCAGAGGAAAAGCTGATTAATAGAAAAGGTTTTCAGAAAGTTTAAATATATTTTGAAAACAGCATGTGGTCTCCTTCAATAATCAATAACTTTGGTAGCTGATGGTCCACTGTGTGCTTCTTAGCAGGGTTTAATCCCGGGATCCGGGATTCCCGGGAAATGCGATCAGAACCATTTCCCGTTTTCCGGGAAACATTGAGACGGGAAAGCGGGAAAAAAGTCGCGCGAAAGACAAGAAAGAAAAGAAAAGAAAGCTTCAGAATGTTAAATTTAAAGAAATATTGAGAGAAGGGTTCGTTTAATGCGAAAAGCATTACTCTTCATTTCAGGCACGTTCAGCCTTCATCTCAAGCGTTTTAATAGAGGTATTACACAGTTGTACTTTTTTCCTCTTTAATTTGTTGAAATCTTAGGCAATGTGTTTACCCTAAGGTATTTTATATTATTATATATTGTTATATTGCATTATATAGCCTATAAAATATGCCTGCCCTGAACAATAAAGAAATATCTGTTTAACTTCGAGTGTTTCTTTTCCTCGTTTGCAGCCGCTTACTAACAATCATGAATTAGGATACGGGCCTAATGTGTGAAGAAAGTATCATGAAATAGATACTTTAACATAGTTCGCTTTTAAAATGGAGTTGAGTAAAATGTATATTTTTTAGGCTATAAGGATTGGCCAGTTTTTCAAAAGACGATTCACAGCGAACCTACTTTAACCCTCAGACACGGTGTTATAAATTTGTTGTTGCCAGAATGGCAATGACCAAGTCGTAGTGCATTACTCAAGGCCCTGTGTTATGTCATATTATAGTGCAGTACGGTAGTTAACTTTTCAATGACTGTTACAGCGTTCCACTGGTGGAACGGTGTGCATTGTGGACAGCACAAGTGGCTGAGCCTTTATCAATGCTGTGGAGATGAACCGTATTGTTTTGCACCAGCAATTGTAAAATATCTTGGTATAATTCCATGTACAATGCAGGAATATTTGAATTATATTTGTTAAGGGAGTGTTGAGGAACGATACAACACCGCATAGCTCGAGCACTCGAATGCCGAGATATTGCATTAATCAAGCCAACACTGCCCCCTACTGGGCATAACAGGACATAGCTGGAAAGCTACCTCTACAATATCAGAATACGTTAAGGCCGACACAGGCTACAGAAGCCCTAATTAAAATCAAATAAAATAAAAAACTTTTTCCCGGGATTTGATTCATGTCATTTTCGGGAAAAATTTTTAAACCCTAGTTCTTAGATACTAAATTAATCCAAAAATGTTCACCCTGTCACCAAACCCTGCATGACAGGTTGGACTCTGTATTGTATAGTTGGGATTTTATTTTATTTTTTTACATATTTTGAAGAGATGGTGATAATTTAAGAGTTCTTTGAACTTTTTTTTCTCACATAAGTCTCATACTTCTATAAAGGTCAATCATTGGTGAGTTTTGTGTTGTCTTTTTAGAGCAATGAGTCCAGGTGGAGCAGAGACAGCACGGCAATGTTGGGAACACCAAGATGCCCCAGACAGAGGAAGAGATGAAGACAGAAACACTGGAAAGAAGAAGAAGAAGAAGAAGAAGCCTATCCCAGCCATCATAGGGTGAGAGGCAGGGCACACCTGTACAGGTCGTCAGCCTGTCGCAGGGCCAACACAGAGAGACACTCACATTCACACCTATGGGCAATTTAGAGTGACTAATTAACCTAACCCCAGTAAGTGCATGTCTTTGGACTGTGGAAGGAAACCAGAGTACCCACAGAACATGAACAAATGGGAGTCTATTAGATAAATATGATTCAAACCACTGCACTGAGGTCCAACAGGACAAGAACAGAGATGAGTCCACTGTCAGAAGTTGGACGAAGATCATTTGTAACCTTCACTAATGCTGTTTCTGCAGACACTGATTCAGCTGCAGTCTACTCAGCAGTGACAACTGAAGGCGTCAGTTATGAACCAACAACCATCAGATCAAGGAGGTCCAGGTAAAGCTGCTCTGTAACAGAGCCAAGCTAGCTGCTGTTTGCAGCCATCATGCTAAGCTAAGCTAACCAAACCACATCCTGAGTGAAGCTCAGTCCCAGTTCATATTTACCAGTCTGAACTGGGACTGTGTGATGCAGAGAGGTGCAGAGTTAGCTTGACTTTGCTGTTTGTTGGTCTCTGTGTTTATTTCTGCAGGTGAGATTTAGCTATTAGAAACTGAATGTTTTCCTCTGAGATAAAGACTAATGAGGAGTATCAGCCTGATTTATCAGTACTTCCCAAAGAATCAGTTTCATTCACTATGTCAGTGTGTGTGTGAAGGTGATACTAGTTTGGATGGAGCCTGTGTGGACTTAACCACTTGTTCTGCTGCCCAGACTCACTGCAGAGACAGACAAGTGTAATGTGTGTGTCAGTGTGAGGGGATTCAGTGTCAGTGATCTTCTATATCATGTTGATCTGAGCACATCACACATCAGCTGGCCTTTTTAAAAGTCAATTAGGAGAACTGCTTTAAAGTGGAATAGTTTTATAATAATCATTGTAATTGATAATGAACCTAATCAGACTCATGTAAACAATTATTTTAAACTTCTCATGTACTTCTCCTCTGCTGTTATGAAGTAACAGTGATGTTAGTGAGGAGGTCTTAAAGGATGAATTTTTTGTAGAATCTGAGTTTTCCACACGTTCCTGTAAATGTTTCACAATAAAAGCCTAAGCAATGAAGTAGCAGAGCTCTTTAACTTTGAAATCAGTGCAGGAAGTGTTGTTTTCCATACACATCGTGACACAACTGTCACTATTAGAAAGAAGAAAGGGAGATCTTTATTTGTCACATTCATACACATGCAGTGAAATTCAGTCTCTGCATTCAACCTATCACACATGGAGTATTTAGCACACATACAGCACAACGTGGAGCAGGGAGCAGCTAGAAAACATCCAGGAAGCAACCCCGGGGGGGCACAGTGATGCCAGCCCAAGGATTTTCAGTCCTCTCAGTGATGAAGCCCCCCCCCCTTATGGTGATCATGTAATGGTAAAACAGCAACAATGTCAACAAATCATCATTAGTGTTAGTTTATATTAAATTCCACCTTTTCATCTGCTTCAAAGAAACAAATACATGATTACATAAAATGGCTGATCAGACTCTTCATCACTTCATTATCAGACACCATGGACCCAATGCAGTTACACATCTGCGTCACACCACACTGACCCACCTGGACATTAGGAGGGTAATTATGTTAAAATGTTGTTTGTCCTCTACACTTCAGCTTTTAACACTATTATCCTCTCCATACACACCACCAAGATCTCAGACTCCATCCATCCCTGTGTGACTGGATCTCCAACTTCCTAACAGACCACAAATAGTGTGAGTGGGCAATCATGTCTCATCCACCCTCACCCTCAGCACTGGTGCCCCCCAGGGCTGTGTCCTGAGCCCTCTGCTTCACTCACTATACACCCATGACTGAGTGGCCACTGCCAGCTCTACCACCATTGTGAAGTTTGCTGATGACACTGTAGAGTTGGGCCTGATCTCAGACAACAATGAGAGGGCCTACCTGGAGGAGATTAAACCCCTGGAAAACTGAATAATAATCTTCTGCTCAATGTCAGCAAGACTATGGAGCTGATTGTGGCCCACAGGCAGAAGCAAGAGCGGAGCTATCAGCTTGTTCAGATCAATGGAGCCTCAGTAGAGACAGCAGACTGCTTCAAGTACTTTGGAGTGCACATCTCACAGGGCCTGTCATGGTCTTGCCACACCAACTCCACAGCAAAGAAGGCTCATCAGAGTCTCTACCACCTTGGACGTCTTAGAGACTTCAGACTGCCCTCCCAGGTACTGCAGATCTTCTACAACTGCACCAGTGTAGAAGGTCCTCATGGGGAACATCATAGTCTGCTTTGGGAACAGCACCAAGCAGGACAGAGAAGGTCTTGAAAGACTGGTGTGTTCAGCAGAACACATCATTTGGACTGAACTTCCTGACCTACCATCTACTACTGGTGGTGCCAGACCAAAGCCAGGAAGATTGTAAAAGACCCCAGCCATCCCAACTATGGACTCTACTCTCTGTTGGCATCAGAGAGGCGCTTTTGCTCCCTGAAGGCTAACACTGAGAGGCTGAGGAAGAGCTTCTTTCCACAGCTATTAGGGCCCTGAATCAGAACAGCTGAAGGACCCCCCCCCCCAACACACACACACACCTTGTGTATATATATATATATATATATATATATATATATATATATATATATATATATATATATATATATATATATATATATATTATAGCATAAATATTTGTTACATTCTAGTGCATCATGTGTCGTGTGTGTGTGTAGTGTGTGTGTATATATATATATATATATATATATATGTACATACATATACACTAGTGTATATATTTTGTTACTTATTATATATTTTATTTTGAAATAATTTTGTTTCATACCACTTACATTTTACCTCAGTGGATATTTTGATTATATTCCTAATTACATTTTTGAAATCAATCTATTTATGTCTTCATCTTGTGCTATTTTGTAAAGGTAGTCATCAACGCATTTCACTGCTAGTTGTACCTTGTATGACCATGCACATGACAAGTAAACTTTGATTTGAGTTGAAATGACCTGCTTGTGTCCATGTAGTGTTTCCAGTCCAGCAGCTCCCTCTAGTGTCCATATCTAAAGCCTGTGGGAGGATGGTGTTGATCTAAAATGTGAATCATAGTGTTCCAGTCAGTCATCAGTGTGTCTGCACAGCTGTAATTAAAATGTGTTCAGAGGGCCTCAGTGTGTGAATGGTTCCAGTTCAGCTCCACAACAGCAGCGTCCCCGGTTTGATTCCTGTGTTTCAGCTCATATCTGCCTCTCTCACTGAGGGGGACGTCCCTCCCTCTAGCGCCCCCTTTTTGGCTGAATCCATCCTGCTGCTTCTTCCTCAGCCATCAGATGAAGGTCCTCTCTCCTCACCGTCTCCTCCACCTGTGAGCCAGAATCACTGGAAGCTCATCTGAGGGCCTCAGAGCCCAGCATACACAACAGCAGTGGAGCAGTTCAGTGACACGAGGGAGGCCTGACCCTGTAAGGGAGCCAGTGCAGAAGCTTTGAGGGTAGGTTAGAGTGAAGATTTCTGAGAGGGGGGTAAAGACCTGCAGCAGCATTTGGGACATTCACTCAGTGAAACGTCAGCACAGATAAGATCTTCCTCCATGCTGCAGCTCCAGCATCTGAGAGGAGGTGATGAAGGAACCGATGAAGCTCCTTGAAGAACTCCTCCTGCTCTGATTACAGCTGCAGGAACTTCAGGGTCACTGCTGCAGGTCAGAAACCTGAGAAACACTCACAGTTCAGCCACAGCCAGGAGATCTACTGAGTGCACAGACTGAGACAGGAAGTAAAAGGATCAAAGACATCTGTGTTCAAAATAAAACAGGAAGTGATCAAATAGAGGGCAAACAGACAGGGAGGCACAGAAACACTGAAGCAAAACCACATCAGAGAGCAAGAAAAGACTCAGTTAAACAGGAAGCAGATCTTAGAACTGTTCAGACCAGCAGAGGGTTCAAACTGTGAGGAAGAACTACAACAGCAATGCTCTAGTCTGACCTCAGGGTGGCAGTGCTGTGTCGGTGCTGTAATGGCTTCACTCAGACTGCAGGAGATACTAATGAGCGTTACAGTAAACGAGCCTCAAACTCCAAATCCTCTCAACTCTGCCTGATTACTACAACGAAACTAGTTGTGATATATGTAGGAGAGTATAATGGAGACAAAGATGTTGCAGGATGTGTGACAGAATGATGCTGATGCTATTAAACAATCAATACCAACATCCTGACACACTTAGAACAATGTGAGAACCATCAGCAGAACACAGAAACAGGCTCTGAGAGATGGAGCTCATGTTATTCAGATTTAGCTGTTACAAACCAAGATGTTATTTCCCTTTGAGATAAAAACCAAACACAAGTTATGAACCCACAAAGTCCCTGAAGGAACCTACAGAACAGGAGCTCAGAACTAAAGGCATGAAACAGCAGCAGAAAGAACTCGGTATCAGGAACTGCAGACCCAGAAACAGCTAAATATCACTGCAGAATACAGAAGCACAATCCAAAGAGAACCAGAACACAACATTAGAGAAATCCCCACAGACCAAAGCAGAGGTCTCTGTTTGTTAACATAAAATATCCCCACAGGCTTAAAGTGTGTTCATCACTCTGCTGGAATTTCCTGTTTATCTCTGTGGATGTTGGAGCCCCAGTGAGCTTCAGCAAACACACCCACAAGTGTAATAATGAGAGGGATGCTCTCTCTGCCAGGTTATGTTCACTGATCAGATCCAAAAGAACTGATCAGCCGACAAAGTAAATAATTAGGACCATAATGTCCCCATGATGGCACGGTCCACTCAGACTTCCTGTACACAGGTGAGCTGCTCTCTGAGGCCCCTCCCTGCTCATTGATCAGCCTCAGATCTCCTCTAATCCATAAAACCTCATCACAGAGTCAGAGAGCAGCTGTCTCTGTCAGTTCAAGAGGAAACTTTAAATGTGTATTTATGCCATAAACATGTGTCCCAGCCTCATAAACATGAGTGGATAATGTTAAAGCCTCCCCCAGACAGACTGTCAGGGCTCCTCAGTCTCCACATGCATACTCCTCCTCCTCCATCCTTTCCTGACTTTTATGGTAATAATGTGAGTGAAGCTCCCCCTTGGTCTCACAGATGCAGTTCCAGTAGGTTTCTCTGTTTCATTGTCACAGACAGACTCACAGACAGAGAGGTCAGTGAGCAGGATCCTATCAGGATTCATTTCAGGAGTTCTCTGATTATTTTGCTTTGGATTCCATCATGAGGAGCAGATACTCTGAGGAGCCTCTTGGATTCCTGACAACAGTAAGTGATCTGAGACCTTCTGTTTTACACTGTTTGAACTACTCAGTAATAGATGTTCATGTTAACCAGGTCACAAGTATACAGTGAGATAATTTTGAAGTCCTTTGATGGTGATGATGCTCTTTAGTGATGATTGATGATCAGAGAGGTTATGTTGGTGTTGTTCTGTGGAGATCATTCAAGAAATGAATCTTTTACACACTCAGAGCAGCTGCAGAGTCTCCGCTTTTCTAATGACGCACTTTATGATGGTGCTGCAGTCCAAACGTAACACATCGCTACGTAACACGTCTTTACATAACACGTGGCTACGTGACACGTCATTTCGATGCGATTCGATCAGATGTGGACACTTCGAGCATTGCTGTTCTAGAATGTTCTAGTGTTGGATCAGCAGAATTCAAGAACACAGAAATGGCTGCTGGAGTGTGGCGGCTCTGCACTCCGCTGTTACTCCCCATGTTCGCCTCTGCAGGTGAGCTTTACCTGTTGAGACCAAACGCTGTTTCTCTGTGAGATACAGAGTAAGAAGTACAGTAGAATTAATTTCATGTTGATTCAGTTTGTGCACGTGTGTGTGTCAGTGTGTGTGTGTGTGTGTGTGCGTGTGTGTGTGCATGCGTGTGTGTGTGTGTGTGTGTGTGCGTGTGTGTCAGTGTGTGTGTGCATGTGTGTGTCAGTGTGTGTGTGTGTGTGTGTGTGTGTGTGTGTGCGAGCGTGTGTGTGTGTGTAGCTGCTTGAGAAGTGAACAGTTGTACTTTGACCTTTAACCTCTCTGCTCTGTGATGTTTCCTCTTTCAGAGAAGAAAAGCATCACAGCTGATCCTGGAGAGAACGTCACTCTGACATGTCGAGGGCCAAACAACTGCATGATTGTAGAATGGAGCAGAGCTGACCTGAGAGATAAATTAGTCGTTGTTTATCGGGATGGTCAGTTTGTTCCAGATGAGCAGCATCCATCCTTTAAGAACCGGAATGGATCTGCAGGACAGACAGATGAAGGATGGAGACGTGTCTGTGATCCTGAACAATGTGACTGCAGCAGATAGTGGAACATACGAGTGTCGTGTCCAGAGGGATGGGTACGGTAGCATGCAGCTCATGGATATTATCACCCTGAGTGTTGTTGCTCCTCCAGGTGAGTGAGCAGTGTTCAGTGTGCCTGTGATCAGAGGTGAAGCTGCTTCCTGGTTGTTGATGTTTGTTTCTAAAGATGTTGTTGATGAGACTTTGCAGAAAGCAGCTGGTCTGAGTGATGTGATCAGAGTGCAGTAGATAATGTCTGACAGCAGTTTGAAGAGGACATGGATTCTGTTCTGTTCTTCACTCATCACCTACCTGACAGCTGTTTCTACCTGCAGGTCCAACAGGAGGAACCACAGAGGATGGAGTCAGCAGAGGACTGATAGTGTGTCTGTCACTTTTTCTGATTGTTGTTGTTGCTGTTGTTGTCTACTGCCTGTTTAACATGTTTCACCTTGTGAGTGTCCTGCTGCTGTCACTGAATGTGGGGAACATGTGAATACATTTTTGTCCTGAATTAGGTTTCATATTTTACACTCACCTCCTCCATGCTGCCAGTGAAGAAGCTCCAGTGTGTGTTTACCTTCAGCAGTTTTAATGAATACAAGTAGAACCATAAAACATTTGGATTTGTGTGTCTGACCTTAAACATATTTGCTGATTTTTATGTCCATTCTGTTTTTTTTCCCTTCAGTCCGAATAAATTCATCTCAAAGTCTGAGCCCATTCTGTATTAAAAATCTCAGGTGATTAGCGTGCATTGATCGGCGCTTTGCAGTGAAATGATTTAGCCCATCATCTACGCAATAACACAGTGATGCACGGAGGAGGCAGCATCGTGCTGTGGGTGTTCTTCAGCAGCAGGGACTGCTCAGGGTGGAGTAAAGTACAGAGCTCTCCTCAAACCTGTGCTGCAGTATTCAGATCCTCAGACTGGCCAAAGGTTCACCTTCCAACATGACATGACTGTCCACTGAGAGGCGCCATCCAAGCGTGAGAGGGTTGGAAAGAAGAAAATCCCCAAAATGCAGCATCATAAATCAAAGACTCGAGCCTGTATTTACATCTAAGTTCAGAGTAAAGGGTCAGAATACGTATGGAAATATGATGGCTCTGGTTCATTTGTTAATATAAGTAAAAAAAACTCCTAAAATTCACTTTTAAATTTGTCATTATGGGGTGTAGTGGAGTGTAGATTAATGATAAAAAATAATTATAGATGTATATGGAATAGGGTTTAATCCCCGGATTCCCGGGATTCCCGGGAAATGCGATCAGAACCATTTCCCGTTTCCCGGGAAACGTTAAGACGGGAAAGCGGGGAAAAAAAGTCGCGCGCGTCGATTTGACTTTCAGAAAGAAAAGAAAGCTTCAGAATGTTAAATTTAAGGAAATATTGAGAGAAGGGTTCGTTTAATGCGAAAAGCATTACTCTTCATTTCAGGCACGTTCAGCCTCCGTTTAAGGCTTCAGCCTTCATCTCAAGCGTTTTAATAGAGGTATTACACAGTTGTACTTTTTTCCTCTTTAATTTGTTGAAATCGTAGACAATGTGTTTACCCTAAGGTATTTTATATTATTATATATTGTTTTATTGCATTATATAGCCTATAAAATATGCCTGCCCTGAACAATAAAGAAATATCTGTTTAACTTCGAGTGTTTCTTTTCCTCGTTTGCAGCCGCTTACTAACAATCATGAATTAGGATACGGGCCTAATGTGTGAAGAAAGTATCATGAAATAGATACTTTAACATATTTCGCTTTTAAAATGGAGTTGAGTAAAATGTATATTTTTTAGGCTATAAGGATTGGCCAGTTTTTCAATAGACGATTCACAGCGAACCTACTTTAACCCTCAGACACGGTGTTATAAATTTGTTGTTGCCAGAATGGCAATGACCAAGTCGTAGTGCATTACTCAAGGCCCTGTGTTATGCCATATTATAGTGCAGTACGGTAGTTAACTTTTCAATGACTGTTACAGCGTTCCACTGGTGGAGATATAGTGCAACAGATGTCCCCACGACAGCGTGGCTGAGCCTTTATCAATGCTGTGGAGATGAACCGTATTGTTTTGCACCAGCAGTTGTAAAATATCTTGGTATAATTCCATGTACAATGGAGGAATATTCGAATTATATTTGTTAAGGGAGTGTTGAGGAACGATACAACACCGCATAGCTCGAGCACTCGAATGCTGAGATGTAGGTTTTATTGCGTTAATCAAGCCAACGTTGCCCCCTACTGGGCATAACAGGACATAGCTGGAAAGCTACCTCTACAATATCACAATAGGTTAAGGCCGACACAGGCTACAGAAGGCCTAATTAAAATCAAATTAAAAAAAACTTTTTCCGGGATTCCCGGGAAATGGCTCGTCTTTTCCCGGGATTTGATTCATGTCATTTTCGGGAAAAATATTAAACCCTAGTTCTTAGATACTAAATTAATCCAAAAATGTCCACCCTGTTACCAAACCCTGCATGACAGGTTGGACTCTGTATTGTATAGTTGGGATTTTATTTTATTTTTTTACATATTTTGATTAGATGGTGATAATTTAAGAGTTCTTTGAACTTTTTTTTCTCACATAAGTCTCATACTTCTATAAAGGTCAATCATTGGTGAGTTTTGTGTTGTCTTTTTAGAGCAATGAGTCCAGGTGGAGCAGAGACAGCACGGCAATGTTGGGAACACCAAGATGCCCCAGACAGAGGAAGAGATGAAGACAGAAACACTGGAAAGAAGAAGAAGAAGAAGAAGAAAGGTATCCCTGAGCCCAGTGAGACGGGAAGGGGACACACACACACACACACACACACACAAAACAGTGGCCCTCCACTGAGATGACTGAACCAGCAGTGGTTTGAGTTTGAGACCGCTGCTTCAAAGACTGTTTGTACCAAAGTGGTGGATCCAGTGTGAAAATGCCACAGTAGCTAGTAATTAGTGTGTCCTTCAACTTTGGGTCAAAACTTATTAATACAACCTCTACTTGATGAAATGGTCTGGCACACACACGCATGCTCAGATGTGTCATCAAAGACAAACTCGCTTTGGTTAATTGGACACATTAATTTGGAGTTCTGGTGACAATTTTTATACTTTATTCTTTTAAAAAATACAATTCATAGAAAACAGTAAAAAAAACAAAACAGGGGAATATCACAGTGTACTCAAATACACATAAACATACACAAACACAGTACGAGGCATTTCAGAGAGTTTGGATCTTTGCATTTGTATAAATGAAGTCCAGTTTTGGTTCTTTATCCATCACAGCTTTAATATACAAACAGTCCACAGAAAGGTGGTTTTAATGGCACAGCTGTTATTTTCTATATGCAAACCTGTTTATTTCCAATAACGCCTCCATGCTGCTCATTGTGTGCTTCTTTTATTTATTATTTCATAAATTTCCATTCAGTAAATATGATATAGTCATATATCAGGATCATCATAAGTACAGTGGAAGGCTTTTCAAATATATCGCCCAGCTTTAAACGCCTCTGTTAGCAGAGCTCTGACCAAACTGTGGTTACTGCTGCTGGAGAAAGAGGGACAAAAGTTTTGGCAATCAGTTGTTCAAATTTTCTGATCTTTCTCGTGTGTGTAAGTAAGTAAACTTTGATTATTTAAGGCTTTTCAGAGACAGTCACAAAGCGCTGTACATGCTAAATGCAAAACAAAACAAAAACCGTAATAAAACACCATAATAGCTAAAAACTAATAATTCAAGTTAGGGAGCACAAGTGGCACAGCCTTGGTGCCACTGACTGAAAGCCCCCCCGCCAGTCCTTAGTGGTCTGCGGGGAACAACTAACAAATTCTAAGCCTGCGAACAAAGACAGTGAGAAGCAGTATATTTTACGAGAAGCTGGAGCCTGGCTGTTTAATGTTCTGTATGTGAAAATGAAAGTTTTAAAATGAATCCTAAAATTAAGTGGGACTCAATGTAAGGAATGTAAAATCGGAGTAATGTGCGCTTGCTTGCTGGAATGTGTTAATAATCTGGCTGCAGCGTTTTGTATTGCTTAGAGACATTAAAGAGATGATTTGTCCAAGCCAGTAAACAGGACATTACAATAATCTTAACACAAAGACACAAATACATGAATTATTTTTTCCAGATCAGCCTTGGAGACCATATGTCGTAACTTAGAGATGTTCCTTAAATGAAAGAAGCAGGACGGAGACAGAGATCTGACATGAGTCAAAGCTCAAAGAGGAATCGATTATTACACCAAGATTACGGATGCTGGACTTAGTGGTGGGACAAAAAGAGGCAAGAGCCTGACTGATTTGCAGCTATAGATCAGGAGGGGCTATCATCATAGTCTCAGTCTTATTGGCATTTAAAACAAGGTAATTACTGTAGAGCCACTCACTGATCCGGGTTAAACACTGGACTAGGGTGGACAACCTATCCAGCTACTGGGGCTTTAAAGACATATAGAGCTGAATGTCATCAGTGTATAAATGGTAAGAAATTAACTTAAAAGTTTGAATGAAGCCAGCTAAAGGGAGCATGTAAAAAGAAAAATAATGGACCCAGGACTGAACCCTGTGGGACCCCACAGTTTAGGGAGGCAATGGTGGAACTAAATTTGCTGGTCCTAACAGAGAACGTCCTATCTGATAAATACGAGGAAAACCAGTCTAGTGCTGAGCCAGAGATAGCAGCCAAAACCCTAAGCCTGTTAAATGTTATGATCCATGGTATCAAAGGCTGCACTGACAGAGCAATGACTAGTTTTCAAAGGAGCAACATGATTGAGAATGGTGTTCATTAAAAGAGTTAACAAGGAGCTCAACATTATCTCCAGGATGAGCTAAAAATTGAAAAGAGAAGAAAACTCAGATAAAATAGAATCATCAATAAAACGTCTACGCTTAAGTTTCTATTATTTAATATCTTAACACTGGTCAGAATGCAGATAGAACCTTATAATTCTAAGGGGACAGTTTTCAGGACTAGCTTGGTAACTTCACCTCCAGCCAAACATGCTGCAGCTGCTTTATGTTATTAAGCAGCAGAAACACAGGGACTGATAAACCAACTATATCTGCAGCTGGATTAGATGGGGAAAAGATTCCGGATTAAAGGAAACATTAAAAGAAACTGATTTATGGTCCCTGAAGACAACTTCACTTATGTGCAGATGGTCACAGGTAACACCATAACTAAAGACCAAGTCCAAAGTATGTCCAGCAGTGTGGGCAGACCCAGATACATGAACAAAGTTAAAAGAGTCCATAACATGTTAATTACCATCATTTAGATGGAGGGAGCCTCCGGGTCATGTGCAGCAGGGCTGGGAACAGCGTCCGTCCAGCAGAGTAAGCTGTGCAGCAAAACTGGGTTCCTGCCACATTGAGCTGCAGGTTTCCACACTTTCAGATGGCAGCCCAGGCGGTAAACACGAGGAAGCATGGGGACAAGTCCAGCCCCGAACAGTCTCATACAAATCTGCCTGCTAGTGGCCCACAAACAAAGATCCTGTATATTCTTATCCTTCTCTCCAACACTGACAAAGCTGCACAAGAAAACCAGCTTTATCCTGAGGAGCTGTCAATGAGTCCACAAACAGATGGATCAGCTCTCTTTTCAGGCCTCTCACTTCTCCTTTTGTCCTGCACTTTGCTCCCTTTGCTTTTTCAGTTTGCTCAGATCTGCACTCTGTGCTGAGAAATCTCAGGCTTTCAGCTGACAGCTCTTTGGGCTTTTTTTTATGCTTGAATGAGTCATACGTCAGAGTGAAGTGGCTTAAACAAAAAACATTCCTCTGAAAGTGGTCAGAAGGAGTGGACTGAAAATGAGTGAAAAAGCAGCCAATGTCCAAAGAAGGACTCCAGAAAGCTGCACAACTGTCACTGAAGACCACTTAAGAATTAAAAGATGGTAATGAAGATTTCTTGTTCCATCTAATCCAGCTGCAGATGTGGTTGGTTTATCAGTCCCTGTGTTTCTGCTGCTTAATAACATAAAGCAGCTGCAGCATGTTTGGCTGGAGGTGACATCACCCTGAAAACACTGACACACAGATGCTCCACTGCCTCGTATTACATTATAATAACAGTTTACTGTGTGCAGGTGGTATTTATCACTCAGCCCATCAGTAACCTGAGTAAATATATTTAATCTAAAACACCAATGACATTTCATTTTTGTCCACACAGTTCAGATTGTATTGCTATATTTATTTATTATTTATTGCTATATTCCCATCCAATTTGGTCCCATCTTTACATGACAGGTCAGCTGCCTTCTCTCCTCCACCTGTCCCTCCTCTCCTCTTTCCCTTACCTTCCCACAGTGAGGAACGTCCTCCATGATGGAGGAGCTGCTGGAAAGTGCTCAGAGTTTCCTCCAGAGTGAGACCTCTGTCATAGCTCAGAGGATCTACGGCAGCAGAGAACTTCATGGACACTAAAAGGCTCAAACACACAACAACAACATCACACTGACTCCACTCTGACATCACTGATCAATAATCAAAGAACAGATCAAACTGATTGGAGTTGGATGAATGGAGCTTCTTCTGTTTGATCCTGGACCTGAGCTCTCCCTGCAGAGGAGACACAAGACAGTCAGAGACATACACACACACACACACACACACACACACACACACACACACACACACACACACACACACACACACACACACACATGCATGCACACACACACACACACACCAGAAACCAAGGAAACAAACAAACCTTTAACTGTAAGAACAACTGTTTTGTATCTGTAGGCCAACCAGATGTTTTCCTCACTGCTGCTGACTTTACAGCTGTATTCTCCACTGTCTCCCTCTTTGGGCTGATCCAGGGTCAGTCTGAGGTCTCCAGTTGTCAGAGGGTCTTCATTCATCTTCGTTCGGTTCGTGTAATCTTGGTGCTGTTCTTCATGCTCTTCAGGACCTTCCTGATACACGTGGACCTTCTTTGATGGTTTGGGGTCTTTACGCCACCACTCCACTTTAGTGCCTTCAGGCAGGTTTTCTGTGGTTTGAAAGGGCAGCTGAACAGACTCCGCCCCCTCCTCCACCTCCACCTGACAGACTGAGAAGACAACAAACACAACATGAGCTGTACAGACAGCAGCAGGTTTGTAGGATTGTAAAGAAATTCTATTTTAACAACAAATCGCAGCAGACAGTCATCTCAATATGCTTTACACTGTAGACTCTACATTAATACAGAGAAACCCAGCAGTCAAAATGACCCCCTATGAGCAGCACTTGGTGACAGTGGGAAGGAAAAACTCCCTTTTAACAAAACCAGGCTCAGGAAGGGGCAGTCATCTGGTTGGGGGTGAATAAAAAGAAACCCTCAGTGCATCATGGGAACCCCTCAGCAGCCTAGGCCTATAGCAGCATAACTACGAGGTGGTTCAGGGTCACCTGATCCAGCCCTAACTATAAGCTTGATTAAAAAGGAAAGTTTTAAGCCTAATCTTAAAAACAGAGAGGGTGTCTGTCTCCTGAATCCAAGCTGGGAGCTGGTTCCACAGAAGAGGGGCCTGAAAGCTGAAGGCTCTGCCTCCCATTCTACTCTTAAGTATCTGAGGAACCACAAGTAAGCCAGCAGTCTGAGAGTGAAGTGCTCTGTTGGGGTGATATGGGACTATGAGGTCTTTGAGATAAGATGGGGCCTGATTATTGAAGACCTTGTAGGTGAGGAGAAGGATTTTAAATTTTAAACTTTTCTTTTGCTTTCATTTCCAAACCCAGCTGTGGTGATGCATGGCCCTAATTCTTAGCAGAACTGAGACAGGATGTTTTTGCTGTGTGTGTGTCTGTGTGTTGGTGCTGCATGTATTTACAGCACTGACCTTTGACCTTCAGCTCCACTTGTTTCTTCAGCAGGATGTTTCCCTCCCTGCTGTAGACGGTGCAGGTGTAGGTGCCATCATCGTTGTCTGTGGGGTATTTCAGGGTCAGACAGTCGTCATCAATCTCTGTTCGGTCGCTGTAATGTTTGTCCTGTTGTCCAGCTTGGTCAGCAGCATCTGGATATATGTGGACCATCCTATGTACATTGGTCCACTCCATTTTAGCTCCTTCAGGCAGACTAATGGTGGTTGTGAAGGGCAGCTTGATAGACTCCGCCCCTGACTCCACCTCCACCTGGGGGACTGAGAGGACAACATAGCACAACATGACTGATATGATAATATTTGCAGGGAAACATGTTTGATTCCTTCCAGTCTGAAATATGTTCTGTTGCTCCACTGAACAGTGACCACAAGCTAGTTCTGCTGAAACCACAGAGTGTTTCTCTCAGTAACAGCGTGACACCCTCCATCAGACAAGTTGTTAGGAGGTGCACAGATGAGGCTCTGCAGAACTGCTTAGTCTACAGACTAGACCAGACCAGACCATCTTACCAGCCAGGACAGTAAGCTGCTTTGAGGACAATAAACCTTGAATCACCAGTGACCTGAGAGAACTGCTTAGTAACATGAAGAAAGCCTTCAGGGAGGAGGGGAGGAGGCTGCAGCATGACCTGAGACTGAGGAAATGTGAGGATTCCTACAGAAGGAAGCTGGACACCAAACTCAGGCAGAACACACTGTGTGCACTGCAGTGAAGAACATCACCGGGTTTAAGGTGGAAGTCCGCAGAAAGAAAACAAGCTGAATAAATTCTTTGTTTTACTTCCTCCTCCCCACTTCTCCCCCTTTTCACCCCCAAGTGAATTCTGTGGATCGGCCCCCTCCACATCTGAGAAACACCCCCTGTGACTTCTGGAGCCTATCCCAGCTGCCATAGAGGTGAGAGGTGAGGTACACCTTGGACAAGCACCAAATATGGTTTGTTGTAAAGGTCTGACTGTGCTGAGTCCATCAGTATCTGATGTGTGGCTGCATCAGGTATAGTCATAGTTTTACATTAAAAAGTGTACGACATGGTCCAAGTAAAATACACTGGTGTGTGAAACACACTGACTCAGCTGATGCAGATTTTCAGTTCCTGTTGTCATCAGTATAAAGAAGCCAGTAAACCTTCAGGGATATGGACCTGTCCAGTTAGGGAGCGTAAACATTCACCTGCTTTGGTGATAAATGAAGTAGCAAGAGGTGCACTGGACAGGCAAAACCAAGACAGCCTCTAACAGGGAGGGTTTTGGAGGCAGTGCTCTCTAGATGGTCCATTCAGGTTGTGCAGCTCCTCCAGGGTGGCACATCCACGCATATTTCTCAAGAGAGTGGAGGACATACCAGTGTCTGCTCTTTTGTGAAGGAGAAACAGGAGGAAAGGTCGGACCTTGTGTTTGTGCAGTGGGCTCTGCCTGGTGTGAGATAACACCCAGCCACATGTGGCCAATGTGTGCAGGCAGTTCCTGGGTGATGAAGACAGAGATGCTGCTGACTGGAACTCATATCCTCCAGACCAGAATCAATCCAGTACCTCTGGGATGTTACGCATCAGTGTGTCCAAAGCAACCACACAGCACCACCGACTGTCCAGGAGCTCTCTGATCCTTGTTCCAGGAAAGGGAGGAGATCCCCTGAACACCATCACTTGTGTCATCAGCAGCATGCCCAGATGTTATCAGGAGTGCATACGAGCATACTGGGGCCAGGCACATTACCAAGCCACACTGTGACACCAACTGGGTCACCTCGAGATTTCAGTGTTTACTTGTTATTTTTATTTTAAAAACAAACTAATGAATCTGGCCTGGACAAAAATGATGGACCCTTAACCTGTCCACAGGTGTTCTGGCCCACCCCTCCTGATCAAACTGCTTCAGCTGTCTCAGGTCTGCAGGTTCATTCTCCAGACTGCAGGTTTCAGCTGCTTCCACAGATGCTCAGCAGCACTCAGCACTCAGGGCTTCAGAACAGTTTAATGTTTCGTTCTGAGTCATTCCTGTTTTCAGCTGCGTTTGTTGGAGGATCGATGACCTGAGACTGACACAAAGCTTTCTGACACTGGGCAGCACATTTCACTCCAGAGTTCCTGACGCTGAAGTTTGTTGTAGAGTTTAGTGGATTTGGGAGTTCATGTTTTTCTTTGTTTCTCCCTGTTGATGTTCATGTGAGTCCTTAATATTACACACATTAGCACATAGTGCTGCTGTCTGTGAACAGTTGGTTGTTGAATAAAATTTTTAAACTGTATCTTTTTTATTACACAATAGTCACTCTTACACCTGACAAAGTATGAAAAACTAAACTAAACAAAAACTAAGCAAGAAATAAAAATAAAAAAAATAATAAAAACCACTCTGAAATCTAATTGTAAAATTAAAAACTATTATAACACTGATCAATATCTTGCCCTGTGACACATCAGCATTGTGACTGGGTGAGTCAGGGATCAAACCGCTGACCTCCTGATTGGTAGATGTACTGCTCCACTTCCTGTGGCACAGCTGAAATGCTCTGCTTTTCTTTACAAATATCTAGTTTACAAATAATGGTGTTATTGAAGACTAAGGTGACTAATGGTTAGAAAACCTTCATCTAAGTATCTCTATATACAGAGGACTGACCTTTGACATTCAGCGCCACTTGCTTCCTCATCAGGATGTTTCCCCCCCTCCCACTGTAAACGGTGCAGGTGTAGGTGTCTCTGTCTGTGTTTACGGGGTGTTTCAGGGTCAGACTGAGGTCACCAGTTCTCAGCAGGCCATTATTCACTGCTGTTCGGTCTTTATATGACTGGTCCTGCTCCTCAGGCTGATCATGGTAGTTCTGAGACACATGGACTGTCCTGTATGAATTATTCTTCCACTCCACTTTGGCATCTTCAGGCAGAAGAACTGTGGATTTGAAGGGTAGCTGGAAGGACTCCACCCCTGAATCCACCTTCACCGGTAAGACTGAGAAGACAACAAAGCACAACATGAGCTGTACAGACATCAGCAGCACTCAGCACATTTTCTTTGACTGGATAAAGTGAAATATTTGCAGTGAAAATATATACTATATTTACTCGTCTGCCTTCACACACAGGAACCTGAGTAACATCTATTCTTAATCCAGGGGGTTTAATATGATGTGGGCCCACGCTTTGCTGCTGTAACAGCTTCAGCTCTTCTGGGAAGTCTTTCCACAGGTTTAGGAGTGTTTATGGGAATTTCTGACCATTCTTCCAGAAGCACATCTGTGAGGTCAGACACTGATGTTGGAGAGAAGGCCTGGCTCACAGGCTCTGCTCTGATTCATCAGGCTGAGATCAGGACTCTGTGCAGGCCAGTCAAGTTCTTCCACACCAAACTGGCTCATCCATGTCTTTATGGAGCTGCTTTGTGCTCTGGCGTGCAGTCATGTTGGAACAGGAAGGGGCCATCCCCAAACCGTTCCCACAGAGTTGGGAGCATCAAATCATCCAAAGCATCTTGGTATGCTGAAGCATTAAGAGCTCCTTTCACTGGAACTAAGGCTTCTTTTCCATTAGTACCTAGTCAACGTGGGTCGACACCTGGGTTATTATAGTTAATGAAAACAAATGCAATAATGAAAATTGAAATTGAAAAAACATTGTTGTTAACTGAAATAAATAAAAACTATGATTAAAAGGAAAAAACAATAACTAACTAAAACTAACTGAAATTAGAGATAAACTGATTTTCATTTTCTTGTTTGTCATTTTTTTAAAGCCTTGTAGCTCTCCGAGTTTAAGCTGGGAGCGCCACTGGGCAGCTGTGTGCGTGCTGGTCCTCCAAGTAATGGCAGCGGTCTGCAGAGGAAGCGGCAGAGTCCCATATGGAGTTTTTTTGAGTATGATAGCACAGACAGAATCGAGAGTCTTGTTGTGGATGAAGAAAAATGTGTGGAACACGTCTCAGTCAGGAAAAACCACCAACATCAAAGTCCACCTGAGAAGCGCACAGCGGCTACAGAAACCGCTCTGATCCTACGAGATAACCTGATGTTCACCTCTGGAGAAACGTGACTACTCGTCGGGTCCACTCAGCCCGCAACATTGTGATTAACCTGTTCAGTCCTTGTGCATTTCTGGCTGCTTTATAAAGTCAGAGAATAACAATCAGGAATAATAATCAAAGCATCAATATAAGGACTCACAAATGTCAGCAAATTCCTGGAGGGAGACTGCTGAAACTATCAGAATGGTCGTGAGGGAATGAAGGAAGTGAACAAACAGGGACAAATATGTTTGCAGCCAAAAAACTGAGCACAAAGAGCGAGGACCAAAAAAAGTCCCAGCCGGCACCGCATATAAAACACCAGCACGCAACCACAAGGTAATTAACACACAATCCAGCTACACAAGCAGAAATGTGGACATGAGGTCGGACACTTTGTAGGTTGTGTACAGAGGCCGAAAAGACCCTACAAGTCTAATTAGAGCATCTAACCAAGCTAGCTCCAAAAAGCCTGGAAAAGATTGTGCACATGGGAAGTTCATTCTTTGGTCAGATGAGATAAAACTTTAGCTGTTTGGCCACAGAGACGCTGCTCATGTTTGGAGAAACAACACCCTCCCCACAGTGGAGGTGGAGTCAGAGTCTGTTGGATAAAACCTGCCAGGTTAGGGTCACAGAGTCTGTTACCATGGTAACTGACTCAGAGTTGGAGTTAGCTCTTTCTGGAACCGAAAACCTGAGTTTCCTCATTTTCCTGGAACAGGACCCTGGTGAAGAGCGACCTCCAGAAGACCAAAGTGAAGGTTACTGACTGGCTTGCAAATACTGAATCTCACTGGAAACCTGTGGAGTGACCTGAAGACCAAGAAGACCATCAGATCTGGAGGAGCTGGAGAGAATTCCTGAAGAAGAATGAGCTGGGATTGCTCAGGTGTGGAGTGGAAAACTACAGCAAAGGACTGCAGGCTGTTATCCAACAAAACTGATACACAACTGAAAATTAGCAACAGGGTAGCTAATTATTCCAAACCTGCAAAGTAAAAAATGTAAACATCCAAAACTAAACTAGGATTTTGGAAACATCCATCCATCCATCCATCCATCCATTTTCTTCCGCTTATCCGGGGCCGGGTCGCGGGGGCAGAAGCCTAAGCAGAGAAGCCCAGGCTTCCCTCTCCCAAGCCACTTCCTCCAGCTCATCTGGAGGGACCCCAAGGCGTTCCCAGGCCAGCCGAGATATATAATCTCTCCAGCGTGTCCTGGGTCTACCACGGGGCCTCTTCCCGGTGGGACATGCCCGGAACACCTCACCCAGGAGGCGGCCAGGAGGCATCCTAATCAGATACCCAAGCCACCTCAACTGGCTCCTTTCGATGTGGAGGAGCAGCGGCTCTACTCTGAGCCCCTCCTGGATGGCCGCACTCCTCACCTTATCTCTAAGGGAGAGGCCAGCCACCCTTCGAAGGAAACTCATTTCTGCCGCTTGTATTCGCGATCTTATTCTTTCGGTCACTACCCAAAGCTCGTGACCATAGGTGAGGGTAGGAATGTAGATCGACCGGTAAATCGAGAGCTTCGCTTTTACGCTAAGCTCCCTCTTCACCACGACTGACCGGTGCAGCGTCCGCATCACTGCAGAAGCAGCCCCGATCCGCCTGTCGATCTCCCGTTCCCTTCTCCCATCACTCGTGAACAAGACCCCGAGATACTTAAACTCCTCCACTTGAGGCATGAACTCGTTCCTGAGCCGGAGATGGCACTCCACCCTTTTCCGGCTGAGGACCATGGCCTCAGACTTAGAGGTGCTGATTCTCATGCCAGCCGCTTCACACTCGGCTGCGAACCGTACCACTGCGAGCTGGAGGCCCCCCCTGATGAAGCCAACAGAACCGCATCATCTGCAAAAAGCAGAGATGAGACTCTGCCTTCCGCCACCTGGCTACGCCTAGAAATTCTGTCCATAAAAATTATGAACAGAATCGGTGACAAAGGGCAGCCCTGATGGAGTCCAACACCCACAGGAAACGAATCCGATTTATTACCGGCTATACAGACCAAGCTCTCACTGTGGTTGTACAAGGACTGAATGGCCCGCAACAATGGGCCAGACACCCCATACTCCCGCAGAACCTCCCAAAGAACACCCCGAGGGACACGGTCGAATGCCTTCTCCAAGTCCACAAAGCACATGTAGACTGGTTGGGCAAACTCCCACGCACACTCGAATATCCTTGAGAGGATAAAGAGCTGGTCCAGCGTTCCACGACCAGGACGAAAACCGCATTGTTCCTCCTGAATCCGAGGTTCGACTAACGGACGCACCCTCCTTTCCAACACCCTGGCATAGACCTTACCGGGGAGGCTGAGTAGTGTGACCCCTGAAAGTGGAGCACCACCCTCCGGTCTCCCTCTTAAAGATGGGGACCACACACGGTCTGCCAATCCAATGGCACTGCCCCAGATCTCCACGCGATGTTGCAGAGGCGTGTCAACCAAGACAGCCCTTCAACATCCAGAGCCTTCAGGAACTCAGGGCGAATCTCGTCCACCCCAGGGGCTCTGCCACCAAGGAGTTGTTTAACTACCTCAAGTGACCTCACCCCCAGTGATGGTCAAGTCATCCCCCTCATCCCCAGACTCTGTTCCACTACAGAAGGCATGTCAGTGGGATTCAGAAGGTCCTCGAAGTATTCCTTCCACCGTCCGACTATAGCCTCAGTTGAAGTCAGCAGCACCCCCCCCCCCCCACCCCCCCCCCCCCCCCCCCCCCCCCCCCCCCCCCCCCCCCCCCCCCCCCAGACCCCCCCCCCCCCCCCCCCCCCCCCCCCCCCCCCCCGCACTATAAACAGTGTGAGTGAAGCACTGCTTTCCCCTCCTGAGTCGCCTGACGGTTTGCCAGAATCGCTTCGATGCCGTCCGAAAGTCTTTTTCCATAGCCTCACCGAACTCCTCCCACACCCGAGTTTTTGCTTTGGCCACTACCCGAGCTGCATTCCGCTTGGCCTGTCGATACCTGTCAGCTGCCTCCGGAGTCCCACAGGCTAACCAAGCACGATAGGACTCTTTCTTCAGCTTGATGGCTCCCTTCACCTCCGGTGACCACCATGTGGTTCGGGGGTTACCACCACGACAGGCACCAACCACCTTGCAGCCACAGCTCTGAGCAGCAAGCCTCAACAATGGAGGTGCGGAACATGGTCCATTCGGACTCAATGTCCTCAGCCTCCCTCGGAATGCTGTCGAAGTTCTGCCGGAGGTGGGAGTTGAAGATCTCCCGGACTGGGGCTTCTGCCAGGCGTTCCCAGCGCACCCTCACAATACGTTTAGGTGTGCCAGGTCTGTCCAGCATCTTCCCCCGCCACCTGATCCAACTCACCACCAGGTGGTGATCAGTTGACAGCTCAGCTCCTCTCTTCACCCGAGTGTCCAGAACATACGGCCGCAGATCTGATGATACGATTACAAAATCGATCATCGACCTGCGACCTAGGGTGTCCTGGTGCCATGTGCACTTATGGACATCCTTATGTTCAAACACGGTGCTTGTTATGGACAAACTGTGGTTTGCACAGAAGTCCAATAACAAAACACCATTCGGGTTCAGATCGGGCAGGCCGTTCCTCCCAATCACGCCCCTCCAGGTCTCACTGTCATTGCCCACGTGAGCATTGAAGTCTCCCAGCAAGACTATGGAGTCACCAGATGGAGCACTCTCCAGCACCCCGCCCAGCAACTCCAAAAAGGGTGGGTACCCTGAACTGTCATTCGGCACATAAGCGCAAACAACAGTCAGGACCCGTTCCCCAGCCCGAAGGCGCAGGGAAACTACCCTCTCGTCCACCGGTGAAAACTCCGACGTACAGGCAGCAAGCCGGGGGATACAAGAATACCCACCCCAGCTCGCCGCCTCTCACCGAGGGCAACTCCAGACTGGAACAGAGTCCAGCCCTTCTCCAGGAGACTGGTTCCAGAGCCCAGGCCATGCGTTGAGGTGAGCCCAACTATATCTAGCTGGTATCTCTCAACCTCACGCACCAGCTCAGGCTCCTTCCCCACCAGAGAGGTGACATTCCATGTCCCAATAGCCAGTTTCGATAGCCGGGGATCAGTCCGCCAGGGCCTCCGCCCTCGGCCACCGCCCGACACACACTGCACCCGACCCCTACAACACCTCCTGCGGGTGGTGGGCCTGCAGGAGGGCGGGCCCATGTAACCTCTTCGGGCACCACGGGCTAATGCCTGGCCACCAGACGCTCTCCCTCGAGCTCCCTCCCCAGGCCTGGCTCCAGGGTGGGGCCCCGGTAACCCTATCCCGGGCAGGGTAAACTGTTCCCTTGTTTTTTCACTCATAAGGGTCTTCTGAATTTTGGAAACACTGTTAAAAATTGCTTGTTTTGTTTAACTGCATTGGGAAACATTTTTCATATTTAAAGGGGGGGGTGACTCTGTCCTCATATGTGTAGCACTGACCTCTGACATGGAGCAAAACCTGTTTCTTCATCAGGATCTTTCCATCCTTGTTGTAGACGGTGCAGGTGTAGACGTTTCTGTCCCAGGATGAGGGGTGTTTCAGGGTCAGACTGAAGTCTCCAGGTTTCAGCAGTTTTCTCTTCATCTTCGTTCGTCCTTTGTATTCCTGGTCCTGTTCTTCAGGCTGGTCAGAGCCGCTCTGATACACGTGGACTTTCCTGTTCTTTCTGTCCTTCCACTCCACTTTAGCATCTTTCAGCAGGCGAACTCTGGTCTTGCAGGGCAGCTGGACAGACTCCACCCCTGAGTCCACCTCCACCTTGTAAACTGAGAAGACAACAAATCACAACATGATGACATCAGCAGCAGGTCTGATGGTCACATGACCTCCCTGTCCCCTCCTCCTAGTCTCAGATTGTGTGTCAGTTTGTTCCTGATGTGTTCCTGACTCGTTCTTTGGTAACTAGTCACAGCATCCTGTAAAGAGCTGCAGACATGTTGGATGAAGAGCAGAAGAACAGACACACTGAGCCTCCACAGTTGGCCACGTCTCACACACATCAGCACAGAAACCATGAAGATCTCATGTGTCTCCTCTGAACATCTGAAGCTCTCCACCACATGACTGAGCACAACTCAAGGAGGAACATTTACTGAAGCTGCTGCAACACTTCCTGTCAGCACATGTTTCCATGGCAGCCTGCTGTTTACCACTACAGAAGAAGAACAGGGCCAATTCCAGGAAGCAGGTTCAACAAACTCTGGGTTTATTTAATAAAACTGTATTTTAATGGAGAATTTCATTATTTCTGCTGTTACTGGATAAAAAAAGAGATTTACAGAAAAACTGCTTTAATGTTTCCAGTTTAACCATTTTAATCTGATCTGAGATCAGCTTCACTGATAGATGACGGCTCTCTGACAGCCACAGCAGAGATGTTTCACTGAGTTACTGTTAAAGGTCAAAGGTCAGTCACAGTTTCATGTTATAATGAATGTCTCAGCTTTATAGGTTTTAAATATTTCAGTCCAGTTTGGGAGGATGAGAAATTTTAATTAAAGAATGCAGATCGTGTCAGGAAAATGAATCCATTTTGAACGGATCCAGACTGGATGAGCTGGAAAATGACTGGAGTCTGAACTGGATCTGGACCTTATCCGATCTGAATCCCTGATCCTGATCCGTTTGGATCCTCCTGCTGTGCAGGTGGGCTCGGACACGGTTTGCTGATCCGTTATAGAGCCGATGATCAATGATTTAGGTGATTTTCAGTGAAAATATGCGGAGATTCATACTCTGAATTTCAGACTGCAGATCTTTCAAAATGTTGATTTCAGTCACTTTAAATCCATTTAGTTCAGTTTGAAGTCTTCAAATCATTTCAGCCTCATCTTCACTCAAACATTCTCATCATCTCCAGTATCCAGACATTTTTTCATCAGTAAGTTTTTCCAACACGACCAATCATTAATCATTGATCATTGATCAGTGTGTTCTGTGTCAGCAGCTTCATCCAGATCAGTGTGATGTAACAGTGATGCTACAGTAACTACAGTAAATGTTTCAGAGGAACTGACTGACAGTCTGACAGCTGCAGCTGCCTCATTATAAATGCGTGACATCATCGCTGTCTCCGTCCTTACGACGACTGTAAAAGCTTCATGTTACAAAATAACAAACTAACGTCTAACTGGGATTTCAGAGCTTGTAGAAACACAAACGTCTGCAGATGAATTTGCTCCTCTGACGCTCTGACAGCCACTTTATGAAGGAGGAAATGAATGGGAGTGTCAGACAGGTGGTTCAGGTGCAGCAGGAGGGGCGGAGTCAGAGAGACACTCAGAGGTTGTTGGATAAATCCTGCCAGGTTAGGGTCACAGAGTCTGTTACCATGGTGACTGACTCAGAGTTGGAGTCTGTTACCGTGGTAACTGACTCAGAGTTGGAGTTAGCTCTTTCTGGAACTGAAAACCAGAGTTTCTTCATTTTAGGGTCAACAAACCAGAGTTGGAGCTAAACCTGCTTCCTGGAAGAGGGCCCTGGGAGCTCTGTTCTGAACAATAGACACAGTGACCCCTCCCCCATAAGAGTAGTGTAGTAGGAGAGACTCACCTGACATGAAATACTGACGAAAATTAAATAAAAGACCTCCAAAAACCACAAGAAAAAGAACCAGGAGAACCAGGAGAGCTATGGCCCAGGATGGAAATTGTTCTGTGGAGACACATAAAAAACATGACTTTGACCCACCTCTATAGCACTGACCTCTGACCTGTAATCACCACACTGACCTTTGACCTGCAGCACTACTTTCTGTCTCAGGATGTCTTTGTCCCTGTAGATGGTGCAGATGTATCCTCCTGTGTCTCTCTGTGTGGGCTGTTTCAGGGTCAGACTGAGGTCTCCAGTTCTCAGCAGGTCGTTCATCTTTGTGCGTTCGAAGTAATGGCAGTGCTGATTTTCAGGGTTGTTACTGCTGTTTGAATACACATGGACCACCATGAGTTCTGGGTCATAGCGAGTCCACACCACCCTGGTGTCCTCGGGCAGGTCAGGTGGTGTTTTGCAGGGCAGGATGACAGACTCTGAGCCTTCCTCCACCTTCACCTTCACCTGCTGGTCTGAGAGGACAATAAACCACAATATGAGCTGTAGAAGCAGCAGCAGTCACACTGATGGGAACTGGAGCAGTGACACACACTCAGGTCTGAGTATCTACATACTAAATGTATTCACTGCAGGAAGGAATAAACAAGTTCCCATCTGAGAGAAACCATCATGCTGAAGGACTACAAAAAATGATCAGATGAAGGATGCTCAGCACCCTCTGAACTGATGGGATAACACTGTAGGCACACAACCTGTGGTGGACATCCAGCAACAAGTGGCTAACCCAGCACTGGCAACAGGGTCGTTCATTAGGTCCAGAAAAGGCATGAGATCCTCACAGTTTAATCTTTACTGATCATTCAGGAGCAGCAGAACACCTTTAACCAGGTGAGAAGGAGTCAGGAACACAGCAGGAACAGAGCTTTATCAAAAAGCAAAGTCTGAGGTTTCATCTTAGAAGTACAGAGATCAGTGATCTACACACAGCTGCTGCTCAGCTTCCTGTCTCTGATGTAACTGGTTGCAGGTTTACTGTGTATGCAGAAAACTATGAGATGTTATTTCTTCTGCTTTGTTGTCTCCTGTTTGGTGCTTCCATTAAGGTTACAGAACATCTGTGAAAGTTTACTGTTGATTTAATCAGGTCTGTCACCATGTTGAGGAAATACAGCCCTTTAGTTTGACCTCTGACCTTTGCCTAGAGTACTGACTTTTGACTTGTATTTACAGCAGGTGTTGGTGTTTGTTGCTGACCTTTGACCTGCAACTGTAAGTCTCTCAGCTGCCGCTGTCAGTCAGTTGTGGGTTCCTCAGAGTGAGGCTGTAATTTCCAGTTTTAAGAGCATCAGACCTCACTGATGTGCGTCCGCTGTAATGCTGGTTCTGTCCTCTAAGATCATCTCCTCCTTTTTGGAGCAGGTGGACAGATTTGGGATCGAGATCACTGCGAGTCCACATCACTGCAGGATCGTCCTCAGGTGGAAACCCTGAGAACTGACAGGGCAGCAGGATGGACTTTTCTCCTGCATACACCTCCATCACCACAGCCAGGGCATGCTGGGAAACTGTGAGGACACACAAACAGATACACAAATGAACTGCAAGCTGTGGGTTTGAGTCCACATTTATCTGCAGGTTTATGTTCAGTAAAAAACATTTTTAAAAATTGTTCAAACATTTTACTATGCACACACACCTTACAATGGATATTTCTCGTGTAACTCCGAGGTTATAGCAGAGCTGAGTGAACGTTATCAAATGTAATATTTTAGCACATAAATGGAATATTCCTAAAGTGTTACATTCACTATGCTTCACTGGGAATCTTTCTGGGAAAAATCAAGTCTCATTAGGAGAGACAGCATCCATGTCACTTTGGGTGGAGCAGCTGTCACTTCAACAAATATGACTGAAGTTATTAAACTATGACAAACAGTTTCAATAGCAACAATTAGAAAAACAATGAAATATGAGACATTAGGCTGCTCTCTTCTGAATCTGGCTGCAGCAGGAAGATTACATTAGTCTCTGTAAATGAACCAGGCTGTCAGAATCCTCAAAGTGCAGCCGAGGAGGAGGAGTGGCAGCAATCTTTCAGAGACCCAAACACAATTATAATTTATTGGTCTCTCACAGTTAACTGGAAAATATAAAAAACTATTTTATTTGTTGTCTATTGTTGGGCTGCTCCTTACTCAGACTGATGTTTCAGAATTTTTATCTGATTTATTGCTCAGTTCAGACAATTTAAAGACATTTTAGGGGCTGATTTTTACATGTAGATGCTGAAAGCAACCTCCACACTGTATTTAACTGGAGAAAAAACCTAAAAGTCTATAAAAAGTTCTCCGTCGCTGCAATGGATTCCCTTTAACACTAAGTGGATCATTGCTGACATGTTTTTCCACGCCTCCACCGCTCTCTACCGTGTTTGTGTGTTGTGCTCGCTGTGCTGAGAATTTCAGCTGTTATTTTTTTCTCTATTTCAGCTCCCAGAGGGGATCACTATAACCGCAGTTTGCTAGCAAGCACTGCTATTAGCACTAGCGATCATCCAGTACCGGAATAACCCCTTCCCCGTCAAAATATTTTTTATACTTTAATCCCTGGTCAGTGACTAAATATAGACCTGCAGTAGAAACGTATTTAGGAGAATGCTTGTGAATATAAAGCATTACTAGATTACAATCTTGCAGCCCCCAGCTTTTCAACATAAACACTGATAACACAACAGCAGCAGTCAGCTGTTTTACGTGCAGTCTGTCTGCACAAGCGCAAAGAGGCGGAGCTGTTATAGAGATGGTGAGCTCAGGTGGAGCGTAAAGAAATGTTTTTCTAGCATCCAAACGAAGCTTTTTTCCCCTGTAACCTCCATTAAACCTTTACTGGGAAACAGCTGGAGGTCCTTCATCAACCACCTGATCAGTAAGTGAAGAAAAGAGAACTTTGTAGCTGCTCCATCCACCCTGTTTGTTTCACACAAGGAAAAACTGCAGTACAGAAGTTAAAATATGCAGATGAACTGTTAATATGAAAAAAGTATATATATATTAGTAATTCATGAGTCACTCAGTTCAGAACAATACTCTGGTGCAGAAAGTGTTAATATGTAAATTACAAATATAGATTTCCAAAGTATGATTATTGATTTGGCATTTTTTAAGCTAGAATCTGTTTCTTCCCCTTAAAGAACCACACATCACACAGAGCTCAGGTGAATATTGTTGATACTATGCTGAGGAGAGAGGTGAAGATCAGTGAGCAGCAGTGTGGCTTCATGTTGACAAGGAGCACTACAGATGTGATGTTTGCTTTGAGAGTGATGATGAAGAAGGTAGAGAAGGTCAGACGGAGCTTCACTGTGTCTTTGTGGATCCAGAGAAAGCAGATGATGGAGTGCTGACAGAGGAACTGTGGGACTGCAAGAGGAAGTCAGGAGTGATGTAGTACTATGTGAGGGTGGTGCAGGACATGTATGAGAACAGCAAAACAGTAGGGAGGTGGAAAGGTGAACATTCAAGGAGCAGAGATAATGAAGGTGGATGTGTTTAAACACCTGCAGCCAATTATCTAAAGCTATGGACAGCGCACAGGAGAGGTGAAGAAGAGAGTGTTGACAGGGTGGAGACGAGTGTCAGGAGTGATCTCCGACAGAAGGAGAGCAGCCAGAGTGAAAGTGAAAGGTTTACAGGATGTAGTGAGACCTGCTATGATGGATGGTTTGAAGATGGTGGCACTGACACTGATAGATGACGCCTCTCTGACAGCCACAGAGTGTGAGTTACTGTCAAAGGTCAGAGGTCGTCTCACAGTAAGTTCAAACTGCAGGGCAGCTCTCCAAGTCTGTAATAAATGTAAAGTTTTCTCAGTACAGCAACAACGTGCCTCAGCATTAGAAACATGTCGGTCTGTTTTGGGAGGATGAGCTGTTTTAAATGGAAACACGGCGCTGCTGCAGACCCACTTTCCTGATCTGTTACGAGCCTGTGACTCCCTCAGGCGGGTCCTGAGACTGTGTGACGTCATTTATTCTGTGAACACATGAACTCCTTTAATCCCCTTTTAAAGTCTTAAAGTCATTCCAGCCTCATCTTCTCTTAAAGGTTCACATCATGTCCAGATCCACCTGTGGCAGACATTTATCCATCAGAGTGACCACTGACTGATCCCTGATCAGGTGGCCTGAGTCTGCAGATCAGTTTGGTTTAAACTGACAGTCAGCAGCTGCATTACTGCGCAGAGTCAGAGGAACAAAGATGGACAGGACAGATCACGAGAACGATCCAGTGGAACCGGGATCGTTTTTCTGTTTCTGAAATGTAACAAGTTCACACAAAATGTTTTACAAATCTTCGCCGTTTACAGTGAACATGTGTCCCTGATCCAACTCACCTGAGTCAAATACATAAGTCATTAGCAGGACTCCGGCTTGACTGCATACTGAGGAGGTAACTCAGCCATTTGTTTCAGGTGATCAGGGACACCTCTAAAACCTGCAGGACACAGTCCTCGAGGCCTGGAGTTGAATACCCCTGGTCTATAGTCTGGCTGTAGTGTTGCAGTAATGATTCAGAGCTCAGCATGAATCCCAGACGTCTGTCCTTACGTCATGGATCTGACTGGTTGTGTTTGACACTAAAATAGCGACTTCCTGTGCTGATTTTTAATGAATTTTTCAATGTATTTTTCATACTGTATTACCTTTGGTGAATATGAGTGTTTTACACTTTCAATCTCTGTGGAATCCTAGAGTAAATTGTGATGGCACTCTGCACACATGCAGAGGGGGTCAGCCTGAAGCAAAATCTGTTGAGATTTCCATGTCAACTTCCAATGCTGATTTTTTTATGAATTTTTAAATATTTATTTTCATACTGTACTACCTTTGGTAAATATGAGTATATTACACTTTCAATTTCTGTGGATTCCTGCAGTTATTTGTGATGAAACTGGGTCCACATGCAGAGGGGGTCAGCCAGAGTGATAATCTGTTGAGATTTCCACGTCCTTGGTGAATTTTGTTCAGATTTGTTCTGTAATTTAAGTGGAGTCCTTAACTAGCCTTAGATGAAATTTCACACCCAGGTAGAGTGGATAAGGCAGAAGCTGAATATATAGAAAATTTTTATGTCAGCTATCAATAATAAGCTTTAATGGCCTTATAAAAAAATATAACCACACTGGACTGAGTTCATTAAATAGGCTCAGAATTATCCATTTATAATTACAATTGTGCAGTCCTATAACTTGACCCTGGGTTTATTTCTCATGATTTTCTGCATGAATATTAGCCACATCCATCCATCCATCCATCCTATTGCGCTTATTGTGTTAAGCATCGTGGGTGGAGGGCTGTCAGGCTGGAGCCTGTCGCAGATGTCTGCAAAATCAGCTGTGCAGGCCATGATGAAGACTTGAATAAATTTGTAATGAGAGCGAATCAAATTTCACACGACTAAAGGAACACATCTTTATTGAGGAAAAAAAATAGGACGTCTGGGGCTGTACTTCTCTTAATTTCGCCAAAAGAACACACACACACCACAACTTTGTCTAAAATCCATAATTTAATAAATGTGATTGTTATATGTCATAGTGTTTTACAGAACGCGAACACATATATAAATCAAAACAACTACAGGTTATTTTTGTTCCGCTGTACAGAAATTGGCAACGAAAGACGAGCATTACCATAAAGCTGAGGCTAGAAGCGCAAGAAAATTTAAGCGGCGGCTGTCTTGACCGCGGCTCAGAATTGACGGCTCACGTGACCGCGGTGATGTACACGCTGTGACACAGAGGACAAGTTCAGGTGAAGGATGAAGCAACAGAAAAATAACTGATTTGATCAGTTTAATAGAACCACAATCACTGGAAGCAGACTTCCGTTTTCAAATTCTTTTCCAGGTTTTATTCCCTGTACGACAGCAACGATCACGTAAACACACCACGGTTAGATTGCGTGTGTGTGATAATCAAACTGCGGTGTGAGAGCAGATTAAAAAGTTTCTGACCGTTGATGAAGAGCAGCAGCAGCAGCAGAGTCTTCATCCTCCTGCAGAAGAACTAGAACCGGCACAGAGTCCCGTTAAAACCGAACACACGAACAAAAACCACTCGTTACTTTCCTGCTTCCAACGCCCAAAGAAAAATGCTTTCGGTTTCACAGGAAGTTTCAGTGCACAGGAAACTGCAACAGATTCATGTGTGTGTGTGTGTGTTTCCCATATGGATCAGCAGGAGATCTCTCTTCCATACTCCTCTGTCTGCTAACAGGCTCTGATTGGAATCAGTGACAAACACAGAGCAGGGAGACATCTAGTGGTCGCGTAGAGATGTTCAGTCAACCCTCAGTTGACCCTCAGTCAACCCTCACTCCCGGTACACTCCTGTTGTACCGGGAAACACACCAACGATCACTGCTGCTGTTCAGCAGGGCGAGATCACCACTGCATGAGACCTCCTCACAGGCTGAAGATGTACCTACTGCTGCTGTGCAGAGGGAACAACTCAGTGTGTGTGTGTGTGTGTGTGTGTGTGTGTGTATCATGTTCACTTTCTATTCAATAAAAATATTTTCTTATGAGATGATCTACTTAAAGCAGGTATGTCCAAAGCCTGGCCTGTGGACCAATCAGGGCCCGAGTTCAGATTTAATAAAGCCTGCAGGCTGTTTCTATTAATGTGTTATCTTGGATCAGCTGGCACAAACAATGAATACAACTCAGCGTGCAGCTCCTTGCTGCATTTGGAAAAATTACCCCTTACAGGGCACATATCATGCTTTTAAATCCTTCCTTTTCATATGTAAATCATTCACTTGTGGTCTTTATAAAGTAGAACTGCTTTGGTCTGAGATCCTCATTATTGCAGCTCCACAGACCCCTATTTACCCCTGTTCTGTCTCGTTTTGGTGCGGTCTCTTTAAATGTGAATGAGACATTTCACGCCCCACCCCCCTCCAGGTCGCAGACTGTTCCACTCCGCCCCGTTCGGCCATTTTTGTAGTTTAATAGCAGTGATACGATTATCTACCAGCAGAAAAACAAGCACTTTGAAGTGGCTCTGATACCAGGGGCGATGTGAGGAATCATGTCGGTTAATACACCAACAACCGAACATTTTGACTTGTCTACTTGCAACTTCAGCATAACTGAACTTGGACTCCAAAAATCACTGTGAGAAAAAAAAAATGGCAGATTGATGAGATTGGTTAGCTGGAAGTCCATGACCTTGTTTAGAAGTTCTACAGCAAATACTGTGACTTAAGAGATAAGAAAATGTAACAGGGAGCAGAGAAAACTGAACAGACTGAAAATTTAAAAAACTCCAACTTGGTAGTTAGATACTTAGTACTCATACACCATCTGTTCATACATCACCAAGTGTATTGACGATGTACCTGACCTCAAGTCCATCACTGTTTGGGCAAATCAGAAGCCATGGCTGACAGGAAAGGTATACAGACTCCTGAGAGCCAGGAACTCCACCTTCACAGCAGGAGATCAGGTGGGCCTGAGGATAGATAGAAACAACCTTTCCCGGGGCATCAGGAAGGCCAAGAAGCAGTATTCCAGGAAGATAGCTCATTGCTTCAGTGACAGCAAAGATACACGGAGTCTGTGGCAGGGAATACAGACCATCACAGACTACAAGCCAGCTCCACAGACCTGTGACAGCACAACCTCTATGCTGAATGAGCTGAACGACTTCTTTGCTCGGTTCGAGGCATACAACAGCACACCTCTCCCCCCCTCTCCCAGTGACAAAGTGCTGACTTTGACTGAAAACATTCACAGAGTGGTGTTAGAGCAGCTGCAGGAATGCTTCATTGGAAGGGTTTCAGTAAGAAATGCATGTTAAACACCATCAGTGATGGAAAATATTTATTAATGAGACCTCTGCCTGTGAGGACAGAGGCAATGATGGTGGCACAAACTGAAGCACTCAGGTGTGAAACTATGAGGAAACTGATCTGTGGCAGTCTGCATTCAATGAGAGCTGAAGCAGGAACACTCTGACTCACTGACAGGGTCAGCTCTGCTCCTGCTGCTCACACTGCTTCATAACGGGACCGAGGATGCTGATGTGGGTCTGCTGGGCTGAAACTACAACATCCTGAAGATGGACTACAACAAGGTCATTTTGGATGTATGTTTTAGTGCAGGCTGAATAAAACAAACACTTCATCACAGAGGGTCAGTGATGGTGCTGCTGGAGCACTCAGGTGTGAAACTATGAGGAAACTGAAGCTCCTCCTCTTTCCTAAGAAGTGCTGTGTGGCCGGCTGGACTTCATTCCACAGATGAGCTCTAACAGAGTGTGAAGCTGAACTGTGAGCAGTGTGAGGAGAGGAGATTTCCATCAAACACTGGATTCTGATTCACATCAAACTAACAACCCAAAGCAGCTCACTCTGAAATCACTGCGTTCTTCTTCAGAGGAGCTCATGTTCCACTCAGCTGCTGTGTGTGTGTGTGTGTGTGTGTGTGTGTGTGTGTGTGTGTGTGTGTGTGTGTGTGCGCGTCATGTTTACTTACTAAAATTGTGTTATTTGGCACAATCAGTGTCATTTCTGATTTCTGTCATTTGGAACAATGACCCTTTAACACCGAGCGTATCATTGTCGACACGTTTTTCCGCGTCTCCACTGCTCTCCGCATACAAAGGATTGAACCACCACCCCTCTGATTAGTAGCTGAGCTGCTCTGCCTCCAGAGCTGCAGCCACCCTGGAGCCTTACAGCAGACAGAAACATTTAGAAACTAACAGCAGATCGCTGAGCTTTGCTTTACTGCTACAACAAAATAACAGCTGGTTTATGATTGCCCAGTTTTGTGTAAACTTTCATTAAAATTCTGAAAAAAAAACATAAACCAAATGCATTTGTGTTTCTGTTTGTGTGTCCTCACAGTTTCCCAGCATGCCCTGGCTGTGGTGGTGGAGGTGAATGAGGGGGCGGAGTCTGTCCTGCTGCCTTGCCAGTACTTAGGTTTTATACCTGAGGATGACCCCACAGTAATGTGGACCCGCAGTGATCTCAGTCCCAGATCTGTGCACCTGCTCCATGAAACCAGAGCTGATCCCAGAGGACAAAACCAGCGTTACAGCGGACGCACATCAGTGAGGTCTGACGCTCTGGACTCTGGAGACTTCAGCCTCACTCTAACAAAACCCACAATGGCTGACAGCGGCAGCTACACCTGCTCCATCAGTAACAGAAGAGAAGAAGAGAAAGTGATAGATGTACAGCTGCAGGTCAAAGGTCAGCAGCAGGTTTGTCCTGATGGCTCGAGTCAGGAACTGCAGGAGTTCCTAACAACAGGATGCTCAAAATAAAAGATCTTTGAGTATTTCAATATTCTTCATCATTATCTAGCTGTAATTTGTATGCTGATCACATATTTATGGAGATAGTTTGGATCCCCTACCATAAATTACTGTATAACCAAAGTTAGCAATATTCCATCTTCTTGACCTCCACTGTCCTGCTCAGTGTGCCAGATGTTCAGTTATCCCCCTCCTTCAATGATGCAGCCTTTTTGTAGCACTGGAGGCCAGGCTCAGCACATTGGATGCAGGCTCTACCCCTAAAAGCTAACTTCCTCTTACCCAGCATGGGTGAAAGCAGCTTAGCATGTCAGCCGTCCCCCAGCAGGTCCTCCTGAGCAGTCAGGAAACCTGAGTGACTGTAACATATGTCAAAAGGTGGAACTATGCACTGCAGCAACCAAAGGTGATGCACAGCAGAGAGTCTGGATCAAATCTAAAAGTGCTGGCTAAGAGTTTCATTCACAACGGCAGCAAAAGGAAAACACTCTAGAATAACTGTTGCTCTCATGAGAAGCAGAAACTTCCCATCCATCCATGTACAGTACTGATGCAGTTACTCAAAGTATTGTGAATTCCATAGCTTCCATAACTTTTTTTTGTTTGAATTGTAAATGACTCTTGTGTGTGTGTCACTGCTTCAGTTCCCATCAGTGTGACTGCTGCTGCTTCTACAGCTCATGTTGTGGTTCAGACCAGCAGGTGGAGGTGAAGGTGGCGGAAGGCTCAGAGTCTGTCATCCTGCCCTGCAAAACAACACCTGACCTGCCCGAGGACACCAGGGTGGAGTGGACTCGCTCTGACCTAGGACTCATGGTGGTCCATCTGTATCCAAATAACAGTAAAAAACAGGACAGCCTTTACTGCGGCCGCACAACCATGAATGTCCACAAAAAAGATAGATTGATAATTGGCAGAGTTTCTGGGGAAAACCTGGTCTTGTTAGGAGCATCCATCCCACTTTGGATGGAGCAGCTCTCATTTCTAGAAATCTGGCCAAATTTATTAACCCTCCTAAAAACTGACTACCCAGGGTTGAGACCAGGAAGCAGAGCTGCAGTCTTACACGCCTCTCTGCAGCTTCTCTCCTCCTGCCATCCCCCCAAAACCCCATCCCCACAGAGTCGGTGCCTGCTCCCAGACCACCAAAAAACAAAGCTAAAATCAGCAAAAAACTATTTAAGCATAAAAATTCAAAAACAATAAATAATACAGCTTCATCAACTGCACCAAAGAATAAAACAATGAAATGTGGATTATTAAACATTAGGTCTCTCTCTTCCAAGTCCCTGTTAGTAAATGATTTAATAATTGATCAACATATTGATTTATTCTCCCTTACAGAAACTGTCATAGGTCAGCTGTTTACAACACAGATAATCAATCATGAGACAAGGTGAGACTCCAGATGCTGACGCCCGGATCCACAGAACAGGTAACGATGGGACTGCTGTGCAGAGAAATCCAGGACGTCTTTTATGAAGCTTGCATCAAGGTGAAGGTTTCTCTGTATGGCACTGAGCTGAGCTCTCCTGTGAGGCTTTACACATAATACACCCATATATGATCAGATGTGTTACTACTGTAATATTCACTCCTCTGTTTAACTAGCTGCAGCCAAATGAGCTGATGGCTCAGAGGTGTGCTCATCACCTCCAGGTGCCCCGAGCAGAAAAGCGGGAACCCCAGGAGGACAAAGGCAGGGTAATACACACACACACACTCAGAGAGCAGAACGAGGCTCTGTGAAACACTGAAGCCTTTGGACCATTTGTGCTCCACAGCGACACCTGCTGGACCGTTTGGTTATTCCACATCTCTTTAAAGCTGTTCAGTGAAACAGCAACACAGGCAAGTCCCAACAAAGCTGCTGATTACACCTGAGTATCAGTGATTATGATCCACACATGTGAAACTAGGAGCTTGTTAAAGGCAGCGAGCTGTGACTGCAGTGAACAGCTGTCTTTGCGCTCAGTCAGCTTTATTTTTGTCAGTCTTTGGGGGGGGGGGAAGAAAAGTTTGGTGGTTGACTTTAATCTTTCTGGGAGTTCATGTCATCAGGTTTGGTTTACACACTGTCAAACAGCGAGTACAGAGCTCAGAAACAGCAGCAAAAATATGAGGACTAAGAGCCCGAATAAACTAATGGGATTAACTCAACAATCAGGTGTTGAATGAAGGATCGTCTCCAACTTAAATAGTGACCAGACATCCCACTGCCCTCAGGTGTGTGGGCCCAGAGGGCGAGAGTCCAGAAACACGGATGAACTCATTCACAAAGAGAGGAGAGGGAGCAGGGAGACAGACTCACGACACTTCCTGTGAAACCGAAACTAAACTCTCTAAACGGTGCGTCAGCAGCTGGAGGCTGAGGAGGAGGAGTGTGGGAGGACTGTGGTTGTTAAAGAGGATGAAGATGCTGCTGATGCTGATGCTGCTCATCATTAACGGTAAGAAACTCTGAACAGCTGCGCAGTGAGAGCGCAGAGGCGGAAAATAGCGATTTGATGATGAGACGGTCTGAGAAAGCCCAGGACCCGGACTTAGACTCTGTACAGACAGAGGATGCTGCAGTGATGCTACAGTAGCTGCGTCACGGACAGCAGCTCTCAGCCTGCAGATGAACAGCTCTGTTTCTAACCGGACCGTCCCTGCTGTTCCTAACATCGAATCACAAAATATTCAGTGATAATCATTTCATCTAAAAATAATATTCGATAAATTATTAGGAAAATCTGCAGATCCAGCTCAGGATCTTAGTCCAAATTTTCCACACCTGCTGCAGAGCAGGTATCATCCTCAGCTTTATTAATAATCCAGAGAGCGGCAGGTTAGTCCGACCACAGTAGCGGAACAGCTGTTGTGTGAATTTATGACAAGTCAAACCATAATTCCCGTCCGCGGGAGCGCACGTAGCTCCACGCTGCAGCGTCCTGTTCACAGAGCTGCTCATTCCAGGATCAAACTGACACAATGGAAATAACCACAAATATATGCCCTGTTATCAGGCAGAGGTGTGCATTTATGGACTTTTAGCATTTCTTGTAACGGTTGCTGTCTAAAGTTTGCAGTTTATAGCACAGTTATGACTGACTGTAAGCATCACAATATTCTAATTTATGATGTCTATATGTTTAATAAGTTTACCATCTTTGTTTATCTCAGTTAAAGACTGCAGTAGTTTTTGTTAAAGAAATAAAGACCCGCTGCTCCATCATCATTATGACTTTTTATTCTTTTTGGATAACAGTTGGAAACATGGAGTTTTCAAACTTTCACAAAGCAATTTCAGCTCATAACCTGTGACTATAATGTTTATCCTTCAGATTTACTTGATAATGTTCAATAGAATAAAATGAGACTGATTTTACTGTAAGCTGAGTCCCTTATAACAGCTGAAATTCATTTAAAGGAACATTACAACTGATAATATGCAGTTTTTTAATTGCCAAAAATTGTAATCATATTATTTCATCAGTTTCTTTCTTATTTTGTCTTCCATTAATTATCTGGAAACCTTTCAGATTTATCTGCTGTAACTAGTTTTAATTTTTTTTTTTTTTTTTTTGGGGGGGGGGGGGGGGGGGGGGGCTCAGAGACAACAAAACTAAACAAAAAAAAATCTGACAGGTACCCCAGCTATGCAGCATTAACAGGGAGGAAACTGGAAAAACAAACAAACAAAATCATTAATGCTATCTGCTACAGGCTGGGGTACCTGTTGGTTGGTAGTGTTTTAATACATCATTGGCCCTCTGAGTGTGTGTGTGTGTGTGTGTGTGTGAGCATGCGCACATGTGTGTGCTCATGCTTGCATGTCCCTGTGCACATATGTGCCCATGTTTATACTCCTGTGAAGGCATGCATGTGCTCCCTTCCAAATTTATTTAACGTAGTGATCCCAACTCATCATAAGATTTTTATTTTCTTCCCCTTTACAATAAATAAATAAATTTAAAAAAAAGAATAAAATAAACAAAAATGAAAGCACCTTAGTGACAACCAGCATCCAGACCCCTAAACAAGGAAAAAGAGTATCAGAAACCAAATCAGTCAGTGTGGTGAGTCCAAACATCACGATACATGGTGGCAACAAAACCCAAGTGTCAGCAACCTGCATTAAAGGCCAAGAAGCAGTAGAAACCCCCGTGCCAGGGCAGAAACATGCAGGAAGGTCTACATCAGTGTCTAAGGGTCTCTACAAAGCCAGCAGAGGCTGAGAGCACAACCCTGTCCCACCCAGGCGGCACAGGCACCCAGAAAAGGAGCCCAAAGCACCACACGAGCCAAGAGACAGTGAACAGACCCAAGAACCCAGGAGGCACAGCAGCCAGGACAACCCAGATGCCCAGACTCAGCCCCAGCAGCACAGGACAACCCGGCCCACAGGATGGCCCCCCAAGCCCCCCACACCCACCGCCCCCACCACCCCCCGACAGAGCAAAGGGCGCTCACCCCACCCCAGAGAGCCAGTTACAGGGGCAGGGCATCAGGCCCGCAGGGCAGACAACAAGCCTGCACCACACGGGCACACGCGGCGAGGGGGGGAGGGGAGCAGACAAACGGAGAGACCATGGGGCAGGGGAGGGAAAGAGGAGGAGCCGCATAGCCCAGCCAGCAAGACCTATATACCCCAACCCATCCCCTAGCCTCACCGCCCCCAACACCCACATCACCCCCACCCCGCCCACAGATCCAAAAACGGAGCCCCTACGCTGTCGCCATGACACCCCCACCGCGACCAGCCACCCCTCCAGAGAGACACGGACAGGTCCACCAGGCCAGCATCCACCCCAGGGAACCCCAAAGGACCGGACCCCACCAGCACCAGGGAGGAGAGAGACAGCAGGGGAAAGGAAGAAGAGATGCAGGGGGCCGCAAGCACTGCTCCAAAAACCCCCCCCAAGGCTCCCCCCCGAAACCTAATCAGCCCACCTGCCACTCAACCCCTACCATAGTGTTAGTCACCCATACCATTCCTTTGAATATTAAATGAAATATTTTTATATATATTTTATTTATTTTTTTTATTTATTTATTTATTTATATATTTTTTTAATGTCATGTATAATGTATGGAGTCTATGGATTTATAATTCAAATTTGTTCCCCTATTTCCCGACTGCGGAACTTATATAATTTATCATAAGTTATACATTTTCCAATTGCCTGATTGGAATTTCTTTATTTTTAAATGTGAGTCCCACCTACCCGTGTAAAGTGACTTGTGAGATGCATTAAAATGGAAGGCAGGTGGGGTATGGGAGAGTGAGGCAGGTGAGGGCCGATCCACATTCCTGAAGATGGCCCGACCCGCTATGTGGCCTCCCACTACCAATCCAGCCTGCTCCCAACACCTGTAGTGAGATATATAGTGCTCTACATAAATACAGTTATTATTATTAGTCTTATGTGTGTGTGCTAAGCTAGTGCTGTGCATTAAAAGAAGAGTGACAAGAGAAGCCAATCCGACCCAGGGGGAGAACAGAGGGGAAGGGCAGCGCCAACAATGCCCCCATCCATCCCCAACCCGACCCCCCCAATCCTACCCCCCCAGACCCGGTACCAGGGGAAGGCCCAGGTCCCTGCAGATCAGTGGCGGTGGCGGGGCAGGCCCAGAGGAACTGCCCAAGGATCCCCCAGAGAGGCAGAAATCACAGCGAGGAGACAGGGCCGAGAGCGCAACGGATTTTAAGAACTGATCAAGGGCGAGAAGGAAGCTAGAGACCGTCGAGAGGCGGAGCAACCAAGAAGAGGGACATGGGGCCATGGGAAGGAGACGCACCTTCAATTGTAAGTGGCCAGGCTTCACGTAAAGACACCACGGACAACCCCCTCAACCCTCTCCCAATCCCAGGAAAGGTCTCCCCATCGATCGTCCCCCCACCCCACCACACCCCACGAAGCCCAGGCTGCACAGCCCCGAGTCCACCCAGCAGGCCCAACCGCCCCACCCCCGACGGGCACCCCAGGCCAGAGGGAGCACCCCCCCACCCCCCAAGGGGCGCCAGAGGCGAGAGAGCAGGGGCGCCGGGAGGGCACCCAGGGAGTGGACCGCCCCGACCCCAGGGCCAGCCTAGGCACCCCGACAGGCCCGGCCCGGACCCCCCAGAGGGCCAGGCCTGAACAGGGCTCCACGGCCCCCACGGCCCCCACAGCGCCCAGAACCCCAATATCCAAGCGCCCATGCCCCCCAGGCAGAACGAGTCAACCATACAGCCCCCATCAGAACATAAGGGTACCCCATGAATCCTAAAGACTAAAAAGCCTAATTAACTCATGCTGGGACCCCTTGAGTGATCAGTTGCTGTTTGCAAACGGGGGGGGGGGCAACAAAAAGCTCTTGATCCTGTAGCTGCTGTAACTAGTTTTAAAAATGTATCTGCAGCAGTTACAACAATAAGGCTCAGCTTATCACAGTCTGCTGTGTGCCGTGATATTGTCTTTAGGACCCTGCTGCAGGAGGCAGGGGTGCCATCTTGAAGTGATCCTTAAAGTGATGCTCCAAAGCAGCACAAAGATCCAAAAAGCATCAGTCAGTCCTGCTAACAAGAGGATTCGCGTTTCAAACTTATCTTTCTGAGACTGACCACAGATCAGGATGTCACAGACAGCAGCTCTGGACCACGACTGCTGTAGGAAGAGGAAGGTGCAGACTCCGTCTCTGTGAGGAGTTCTGATGCAGATGTTCAGCAGCTGTTTGATGCTCAGTAGTTACATTTCCAAGACTTCAGTGAGGCTCCTGTTAAATATGATGTTTTGTTGTTCTGAATTTTTTTCCATGTCATCAATACACAAGACCACTCACAATACAGTCAGTTCCTATTAAGGCTCTAAAAATGGGGACTGTGTATCAAACTTTCCTCCTAACCAGGTAAAGCAACACTCTGTCAGTAGATCACTTACAGGCCTTTCCACTTTTGTTGGCACTTCTTTTTTCAAGTAAATCTGCCCCTAAATGTTTTAGCAGAATGGTGTTCATCCCTCCAAGACAGAAAAAAGAGAATCTATCCTGAGGAGCACTGAAGGTGATCTAGAGTCCCCTCACTTTACTGAGGCACTTTATTTTGGTTTTTACTTTAATTTATTAATTTGCATTTTATCTTTTGAATGCAGTTCATTTGTGTATCTGTTTGTGTGTCCTCACAGTTTCCCAGCATGCCCTGGCTGTGCTGGTGGAGGTGAATGAGGGGGCGGAGTCTGTCCTGCTGCCCTGTCAGTTCTCAGGTTTTATACCTGAGGAGCCCACAGTGATGTGGACTCGCAGTGATCTGGATCCCAAATCTGTCCACCTGCTCCGAGAAGGAGGAGATGATCTTAGAGGACAAAACCAGCGTTACAGGAGACACACATCAGTGAGGTCTGATGCTCTGGACTCTGGAGACTTCAGCCTCACTCTGAGGAACCCACAACTGACTGACAGCAGCAGCTACACCTGCTCCATCACTGATAGAAGACAAGAACGGAGACTGAGAGACATCCAGCTGCAGGTCAAAGGTCAGCAACAAACCCCAACACCTGCTGTATTTACAGGTCATAGTCAGTACTGTAGACAAAGATCAGAGGTCAAAACATTTCCTAAATTGTTGTGACACACCTGATGAAATTAGCAGCAACATTTATGACAACCTCTGTGGAAACAGCAGAACAGGAGCAACAAAGCAGCAGAAAATCTGATCTTACTGCTTCAGTTTTTCTCCATGTGGAGGATCAGATTCACAGCATTCACTGTATACAGTGTAAAACATGGAGCTTACGAGGACTAATACGATCTGACATGAAACACCAACAGTGTGTTTTGACGTTGCACACACTCAGATTCTAAAAAGAGAGTTCCCACCATGATGAAGTGCTGCTCAGAAGAAACAGTCAATTCTTGGGTTTCTCTGGTTTCAGAGTTACTGCCTGACATTATAGTGACTGAAATGACTGATGCCATATGAATGAATAAAAATTTGTTTTAATATTGCCTCAATGCTGTGTAAAACATTACTGTAAACTTAAGTGTTGTTGAAATGGACACTGATTTTGAGGAAGCTCCGCCTCTGCCTTGATTTTTGCCCAGCAACAGCGCCCCTCCCCATCCAATCAGTCATACACTTGTAGAAAGTTTTAGATCAGCAAACAAGTTAGCAAGAGCAGCAGGATACTTAGAGGCTTGGTAAGAGACAAATATCACCAATGTAAGTGAATTTTAATGTAAATTAATGCTCTATTTTCCTTAAATTCCATAACAGGAGTTGTGGGGTTTGTTTGGAGAAGCAGGTAGAAAACGGGTTCTTCAAAGGTGGTGCAGACAGATGCTAATGCTAACAGCAGGTCCATTTAACCAATTAACCCAGGCACTAACACAGTCACAGACACACAACTCTACACCTGCACACTTATCAAATATTACTGGATTTTTGGGGCCAAGGCTCAGTAAGCCACAGACCCAGGCCCAGACACATACAAAACACAAACACACATAAAAGCCAGTCCTGCACTGATGTACACACAGACCATACATGGATATACCCTTCCTCATCAGACCCTGCATGAAGTGTGAGCGAGCGGGTACCAGCACAGAGCAATCAACAACCCGGGCAAGCAGCCGACCCGGCCAAGAACCGCTAGACAGGCCCCACCCCAGGCAGGGTGCAGGAAACAGGGGTGTGGAAAGACCCACACACCCTCTCTTCCCACTTGACGTGTTTGGGGTGATGTGTTGGGTGTATGTGCTGGTGTATGTGAAAGTATGCCATGGAAAGAATGTGTATGACTGTGTGAAAGCTGCGGTGCTATTAAAAATGGAGAGACAGATGTCACATGAGCACTGACCAACAGCGCTCATCCACACCCTCTAAATCTGCCTGGAGCTTTTTTTATAATCTAGATGTTATGGTAAATTTTTGTAATTTCATTTCACAGGCAATGGTGAGGTGCCTTTTTTTTTCAAAAATGTAAATATTGTAATTTACCTACTTTTTAATAAATAATATTTTGTTTTGAGGCAAAACCGGCAAAATCTTCAGTCTGTTGAAGGCCTTCACCTGCTGGTTTAAAACAAAACTGACCCCAAAAAAAGGTGGTTATTAGTTTTTGCAGTGTGCAGAGGTGTGTGTGCTCTTCTCGTGGAGCCTCAGCACACACACTTATGTGAATATATTTACAGTTGCTGGTTGATTTTTTATTTTTGGTCAGCAGTAACATCAAACTGTTTTAAAAAGATTTTAATAATTTCACTCTGAATATTATGATATCTGATTACTGGTTGCAGGACAGGGTCAGAGGTCAGGAATGTAGATCCTCAGCTGGGCTCCAGTTCCCATCAGTGTGGCTGCTGCTGCATCTACAGCTCATATTGTGGTTTATTGTCCTCTCAGACCAGCAGGTGGAGGTGAAGGTGGAGGAAGGCTCGGAGTCTGTCATCCTGCCCTGCAGAACAACACCTGACCTGCCCGAGGACACCAGGGTGGAGTGGACTCACTCTGAACCAGAACTCATGATGGTCCATGTGTATGCAAACAGAAGTGACCACCTTAACAAACAGGATAATCGTTACTGTGGCCGCACAAAGATGAATGAAGACCTGCTGAGAACTGGAGACCTCAGTCTGACCCTGAAACAGCCCACACAGAGAGACACAGGAGGATACATCTGCACCATCTACAGGGACAATGACATCCTGAGACAGAAATTAGTGCTGCAGGTCAGAGGTCAGTGTAACAGAATTCAGGTCAAAGTTGTAGATTAAGGTCAAAGTTCACAGGTTCCATGTGTTTCTTCACAGAACCTTTTCCATCCTGGGCCACAGCTCTCCTGATTTTCTTGGCTCTCCTGGTTGTTCTTGTAGTTTCTGGAGGTCTTTTATTTCATTTTCGATACTATTTGATGTCAGGTGAGTGTCTCCTACTGCACTACCCATAATGCCGATGGTTAACAGGTGTCCTCTGGTGGTATGTGTACAAACTGTTCTTCTGTGGTGGTAAACAGCAGGCTCCATGGAAACATGTGCTGACAGGAAGTGTTGCAGCAGCTTCAGTAAATGTTCCTCCTTGAGTTGTGCTCAGTCAGCCAGATGTGAGATCTTCATGTATCTACCTGACTAGTTACCAAAGAACGAGTCAGGAACACATCAGGAACAAACTGACACACAATCTGAGACTAGGAGGAGGGGGCAGGGAGGTCATGTGACCATCAGACCTGCTGCTGATGTCATCATGTTGTGCTTTGTTGTTCTTTCAGTTTACAGGGTGGAGGTGGACTCAGGGGTGGAGTCTGTCCAGCTGCCCTGCAAAACTATACTTCACCTGCCTGAAGATGCTAAAGTGGAGTGGAAGGACAGATATGACAGGAAGGTCCACGTGTATCAGGACGGCTCTGATCAGCCTGAGGAACAGCACGAGGATTACAGAGACCGAACGGAGATGAAAATGCCAAAAACTAGAGACTTGAGTCTGACCCTGAAATACACCAGTGACAGAGACAGAGACACAGACCCCTACACCTGCACCGTCTACAGCAAAGAGGGAATCATCCTAATGAGGAAACAAGTGCTTTTCAAAGTCAGAGGTCAGTGCTGTCACCGTCGTGATGATGGTGGATGAGTATCAGTCGGCCCATCCCTTCATTTAATGTATTTTAATTTATTTTCACAGCATGATTAATGTTTCTGATTGTTGTGTTTTTTGTTTGTTTGTTTGTTTGTTTGTTTCTCCCAACTGCTCTGGAAATTGCCACCTGGTGGAGGGGTTTGTGTGTCACCATCACTGGGGGTGAGGTCACTGCAGGGATCCGTCCTGAGTTCCTGAAGGCTCTGGATGTTGTAGGTCTGTCTTGTTTGAAACACCTCTGTCCTGTCGTGTGGAGATCTGGGGCAGGGCCACGGGATTGGTGGACTGGGATGGTGTTAGGTTCGGACCACCGTTGAATAAAGAAAGACACAGAAACCCGTAGTAGGTCTTTTTACCTGCAGGGAGAGTCTCAGTCAGCTAACACTCACGTGCCTCTGAAAGAGAGTCTGACTTCTTTCTTCCTGCCGGTGCTTTTATTTTAGCATCACGTAAGTGTGTGTGGGGGGTGTGTGTATGTGTGTGTGACGTCAGGAAACAGGCGTTACCTGCTTTCCTCACCTGGAGGGTCCGGGTGTGTGTGAGTATGTTTTGTGCTTACAATCTGATGGTCATGTGCATGTTTATGATGAACACATTGTGATACATAGAAAAACAGTTACATGTTTATCTATTCTAACAATTCCTCCCTGTTTATCATGAACATAGCACATACAATCCTGAATGAGGTTGAGGTGAAAAACCTGTCATGCGGCTGTCTATCCTTCTTTTGACCCAAAGTCACTTTCTATTCTTTCAAGACAGGAAAATTCCTCAACGGCCCCGCCGCTCACGGCAGCCACTGCTAGTCAGTCTCACTCGGGGAAGCACCTACATACACTTGCAAATTTTAAACATTAGTTTGAAAACCAGTTTACATCCACCCCCATCACTTGGTCTCTCATTTTCAATGGGGGTTTCATATTTGGTCTTCTGTTTCACCCTCCTGCCCACCCTGCACAAGGGTACACTGATAGAAAGCTGAAAGGAAAACATTCGTCATCATTTTCCTTAAACATGGAACAATACAACTGAAAAATAAACAAAACAGTAGCAGAATGACCCCTGGTGGCCCTAAGACTTTCAGCAGGGCTTGCCACCAAGCTCCAGTAGTCAGCCAAGAGAGCCAGTCCTGACTCCCTCCAGGTGTCTGCTGTTCCACATACTGCTGCAGGGTGTATACTCCTCCTTGCGGGGCGGCCAGCAAGTCCAAAACCACTCTGTTCTGCATCACCATTGCACGAAAGGCGCTCAACTCTTGTGTTGCAGTCGCGATGGTCATCAGTGCGCCCAGGGTGCAGATCCAGTTCCACGTGGTCATTGCATGTGAACGAGCCATCCCTATTTAGTGGGGGATTCAGCTGTTTTCTTCACGGGTTTGAGACGAAGGTGGCCTAGGGCTCACCCCCCCTTTGTACCCCAACTTCCATCCCCTACTCAGCGTTGGTTGGCTCAATCCTTTTGCACTGGCTGAGGTGGATCCACGTGGATCTCTCTGCTATTTTGACTGCAGTTGGCGTGGTCAGTGGTACTTTGTAGGGTCCGTCCCACTGGGGTTGGTTCCAGCACTTCTTCTTGATCACTCTGACCAGGACCCAGTCTCCCACCGCTACCGGATGTTCCTGTGGAGAAGCAGAAGAGCCTTCCGGCAGTTTATTTGTATCAACAACATTTTTGCTTTGGAACAACTTTCTCATCCGATCACTCAAGTCTGTCTCTTCCTCTGCTTGTTGTTATTCTGTGTACACCAGGAGTCTAAAAGGTCAGCCAAACAATGCCTAATAGGGGGTTATCCCTGTGTTGTTGGGGGTCACATGCATGTATGTTTTTACTAAGTCTATGCATTCTACCCAGGGCCTTCCCATTTCTGCCATACATTTCCTTAGTCTATTCTTTACTGTACCATTCGTTCTTTCAACGAGTCCTACGCTCTTGCGGATGATAAGAACAGTGATTTTTTTAGCTGTACCCCTAGGTTTTACGACTAAGCAATACTTATAGGTCTTACTCACTATCCCCCCCTGTTGATACATGTGTTAAAGCATGTATCAATATGGCTGCTGTTTTGAATAGTGACCTAGGAAGTTGTTCCACTTCAATTTTGCTTGCTGCTGCATCTCATGGAGCACTTCGGGTCACAAGCGTTCCACAATTGTCGTGTAATTGCTGAGGTGCCATATTTACCACTTGCGGCCAGCTTTGCTGCTTTGTCAGCGTAGCTGTTTCCCAATACTATCAAGTCTGTGCCTGTTTTGTGTGCCGCGCATTTACAAATGGCCAGGGCTGATGGTAGTTTTATGGCCGTTAATAGGTTTTTTTAAACAGTTCAGCATGTTTTACTGGCTTCCCTGTAGAGGTCAGCATTCCCCTTCTCGCCCACTGTGCTGCAAACGAACATACGGCAGAAAAGGCATACTGGCTGTCAGTGTAAAACGTGACTTCTTTACCTGCATGATGCTTGCATGCTTCGGTTAATGCGATTAACTCGGCTGCTTGAGCAGAGAGGTGTGAGGGTGTGTGTATGTGTGTGTGACGTCAGGAAACAGGCGTTACCTGCTTTCCTCACCTGGAGGGTCCGGGTGTGTGTGAGTATGTTTTGTGCTTACAATCTGATGGTCATGTGCATGTTTATGATGAACACATTGTGATACATAGAAAAACAGTTACATGTTTATCTATTCTAACAGATGGTGGTCCCCATGTTTAAAAAGGGGGGCCAGAGGGTCTGCTCCACCTACTGGGAGATCACACTCCTCAGCCTCCCCTGGGAAGGTCTAGGCCAGGTTGATGGAAAGGAGGGTCCATCCGTTAGTTGAACCTCAGATTCAAGAGGAGCAATGCAACAGGGTCAGGCCTGCAATGAAAGAGCTTCAAAGAGAGCAAACAAGGCTGTGGACATGTGACAGTAACACTGAATTCTTTAGGAAACAGTTAGCTCTGCTGCTGACTGGACAAACACCAAAGACAACACTGTCTCCGTTTAGTGGAGCAAAGGTACATATTTCAGACTGGAGCCAGTCAAAAATGTTTTCACTGCAAGTATTTCATGTCATCCAGTTAAAGAAAATTTGCTCAGTGCTGCTGGCATTATCTCCTCTCCTTTGAGAAAAGATGGTCCACTGTCTCCTGTGTCAAATGAGGTCATTTCCATAGTGTACTGACACTCTGTTCTTCAGCTCAGGGTTTCATAAAGTCAAAGTTTATCAGTTTCAGTTACATCATTAAACAAAACAAAATGTGGAAAATAGAGAATTCCAACAGCTGGGTGTTCAGATGACCTCGGAGTCTCTCTTTCTATCATTGTTTAGTCTCCATCAGTCACTGACCGTTGCCCAGACAGAGAGCGAGAACTCAGAGTTTCCGATGGCACCAACCTTGGTTCTGCATTTTATCCAACACCACTTTATTTTATATCTGAACAGACTTCTTAAACACAGAAATGTAAGAGCAAAGATTTTAACACATATATATGTTGGCATTTTCAAAACATGACCTCCAGCAGACTCCCTGCCACCAGCCAGGACTCATTTTATGAAAACTGATCTTATAACATTGTGGTTGTCAATTTTTGGCAGCAAGTTTAGACAGAGTTTGATAATGTCATATTTATAATATGTTTACCTACTTTCTATACTTTATTATGCATTAAAAACATTAGTCTTTTGTGTGTCAATGTTGTTCAGTGAAGTGGATTAGCATTTAAATTTAATCAGTCCAAAGTAGATTCTGCATATAAATTGGCCCACATGACAAACAGTGACATAAATCAGTTATTATCTAATAATTTGCCTCAGATTCATTAAAAAATGTGGATTGCACCCGTTCAGGGTCAAATCCAGTTCCAGTTGATGAAAATCTTCCTGTAAACGCAAAAGAAATGATCACTGGATCAGTGCATGATGTTCAAACCACAGCAGTCAGCACTTGTCCCTGGAGATGCATCCCTACACCTCTTTAGACACAGCTGTTCACATGTGGCCATCATCCTGGTTAGGTGCATAATGTCTCAGGTATGATCTCAGGTACCTGTGGAAAAAGTCCAGTGAAGAAAGTTCAAATTTTTCCCTGTCAATTAAACTCAGCTGAAGTCAGCAGCACCCCACCCGCACTATAGACCGTGTGAGTCTAGCACCGCTTTCCCCTCCTGAGTTGCCTGACGGTTTGCCAGAATAGCTTCGATGCTGTCTGAAAGTCTTTTTCCATAGCCTCACTGAACCTCCCACACCCAAGTTTTTGCTTCAGCCACTGCCTGAGACATGTTCCGCTTGGCCTGCCGATAACTGTCAACTGCCTCCGGCGTCTCACAGGCTAGAGATGCAGTGTTGAGGCTGTCATTTTTAGCATCTACAGGGATGTTAAAATGACCCACTATAATTATTTTATCTGAACTGAGCACTAAATCAGATAAAAAGTCTCAGAAATCAGACAGAAACTCTAAGGAAATCAAACCAATCAAAACTCTGTCTGGGTCTTTGATTAATTACTAAGCTGGAACAAAAGAGTGCTGCTACTCCTCCTCCTCCTCTTTGGCCTGTCCTTAGAGGATTCTGACAGTTAGTGTGACTCCGGGGTGTTGATTCATTTAAACTAACATATTCATCCTGCTGTAACCAGGTTTCTGTGAGACATATGTTGATCAATTTTTAAGTCATTTAAAGGCTCAGCAGAATTTTCTCATTAACATCTGTAAGAAATCACTTGGTTGACTGAATGTATGAAGTTGAAGCAGCTGTGTTTCTGATCCACCACCTTCATGTTTCCTTCATATTTGAACCCCCCTGTAGATGCTGACAGGTAACCATGTCACACAGAGCTCAGCCTTTGAATCCAGCTGTGAGTTTTTATTTTCTATTAAATCTACTGCTTCAAATCCAGCTGTAGGCCTGTGTTTGTGAGCTCATTAACATCTGTTTATTATTGTAGGGTCTTTACCTAACAATATAAAATGCCTTGAAGTCCCTGTTTGTTGTTATTTGGCGCTATATAAATCAAATTGATTTTAATTGAATTATTTAGAGATCCGTGCTCCTTTGCCTAAAGGAACGGTTCTATCAGATTGTTCCAAATGTTCTCACATTGAGCTGTGATGAAGTGAGTGTGACAGAAACACTCAGACTGTGTTTCTCTGCTTCATCAAGTCCAATCTGCTCCTCACAGACTGAATAAAGTCCTGTCCCACTAACAGCAGCTCCAACAGTCTGTTCACTGCTTTCTTCCTGTCAGTCTTCATCTTTCTGCTGCGTCTCCTCTTCACACTGAACACTTTCTATCTAACAGTGAGCTCCCAGTGAAGCAGCAACATTCAGCCTGTTAGAATCAACACAAATGTCTCCATCCAAGCTCATGTTGTGCTTTGCTGTCCTCTCAGTCCCCCAGGTGGAGGTGGATTCAAGGGTGGAGTCTGTCCAGCTGCCCTGCAAAACCACTGTTCACCTGCCTGAAGATGCGGACGTCACGTGGATGGACAGATACCACAGGAGGGTCCACGTGTATCAGAACAGCTCTGACCAGCCTGAAGAACAGCACCAGTTTTACAGAGGACGAACGAAGATCAATGAAGACCTGCTGAAAACTGGAGACCTCAGTCTGACCCTGAAATACCCCACAGATGGAGACACAAACACCTACACCTGCACCGTCTACAGCAGGGAGGGAAACATCCTGCTGAAGAGAACGATGGAGCTGAAAGTCAGAGGTCAGTGCTCTAGGTGCAGGTCAAAGGTCAGAGGTCATGTGGAGGTTTATTCTCTAGAAGCTTTTATTTTATTACCGGCAATAAGTCGGACTTGTTTCCTGTGGGTGTTGGACTTCGCCAGAATCACAGATTCCATATTTTTTATGGACAGAATTTCTAGGCCAAGTGGCAGAGGGCTTCCACCTTGGTGTCCTCAGAATCTTGTCTCTGCTGTTTGTGGATGATGGGGTCCTGTTGGCTTCATCAGGTGGTGGCCTCCAGCTTGCAGTGAAACGTTTCACAGCTGAGTGTGAAGAGGCTGGCATGAGAAATAGGATATCTAAGTATGAGACTATGGTACTCAGCCGGAAAAGGGTGGGGTGTCTGGCTTATGGACGAGTTGCTGCTCCAGTTTGAAGAGTTCAGGTATGTTGGGGTCTTATTCACGAGTGATGGGAGAAAGGAACTGGAGCTCGACAGACAGATCGGGGCTGCGTCTGCAGTGATGTGCACCGATCTGTCGTGGTGAAGAGGGAGCTGAGTGTGAAAGTTAAGCTGTCAATTTACCAGTCGATCTATATCCCTACCCTCACCTATAGTCATGAGCTTTGGGTAGTGACCAAAAGACTGAGATTGCAAATACAAAGCCGTCTTTCCATACGGAAAGAGTCGGCGCGGGTTACTCGACTCGCCGCGATTTAGAATCAGGTACACTTTGCAGGTCTCTTTTCCGTATTCACTCACCCGAGGTTCTGAGCGATCCGAGGCAGTACGAAAATGTGACGCGGAGTACAGCATGCCACTGATTGGCCAGGGAGTACCATCACTAGCGGAGTCATGAGACCGACTCCTTCACCAGAATCAAGCGTGCCATTTTGAAAACCCGCGCCAAGAAACTGGAGGCATGCAAAGCACAGGTTGAATCCCCAGACCGACAGTTTGCAGCAGTAGTTTGGCAACATGAGAGCCATCTGAAATGCTCACACAGCATACATACTATAACCCTATACTGCCGGGCGATCGCCGCTGAAGCACCCATTACCTGCCCCTACTAACCTAACAGCTGGTTAGCACAGAGCCTGAGGCGGCTGATCAAAGGGACTTTGATTTACCGTAATAACGCGACCGTTTGTCCTATCGGAAAAATTCAGTTTCTGAAAGCTGAAACTGCACTTCACAACCAACATAAGGTATTACTGTGGTGTTATTGCAGTAATTGTTGCTGTAAGTCCGCTAACGGCAGCACTTTTGAAGTACACTGAGCCGATTATGACATGTTGAGTCGCATACGAGTTACGTCATGAGACTACTGCCCGCGCTGCTATATCGACTCCACCCACACTGTAGTGGTCCTCAATTGCAATGGAAACACAACACGGCCGTGCTGAGTTGTGTTGACTGAGTCGACCCGCACCGAGTCGTTCCGTATGGAAACGCGGCTCAAGCGGCAGAAATGAACTTCCTCCGAAGGGTGGCTGGCCTCTCTCTTAGAGATAGGGTGAGGATTGCTGCCATTTGGGATGGGCTTAAAGTAGAGCTGCATCGAAAGGAGTCAGTTAAGGTGGTTTGGGCATCTGATTAGGATGCCTCTTGGGCGCCTCTTGAGTGAGGTGTTCCGGGCATGTCCTACCAGCAGGAGGCCCCAGGGCAGACCCAGGACATGCTGGTGAGATTATATCTCTCAGCTTGCCTGGGAACGCCTTAGTGTCCCTCCAGAAGAGCTGGTGGAGGTGGCTGGGGAGAGAGAGGTCTGGACTTGTCTGCTTAGGCGTCTGCCCCCATGACCCGGCCCCTGATAAGCAGAAGAAAATGGATGGATGAATGGTATAACATCAAAGTATACACACTCTAAGGCAAAAACTGGTCCACCTCAAAGACAAACTCCCAAACACAAAATAAGCAACATCTTCTGATCATCATCATCTTCTCCAGAACACATGGCTGCAGGTCTGATATACAATTACAAAATCGATCACCTGTAACCTAAGGTGTCTTGGTGCCACGTGCACTTATGGACATCCTTATGTTTGAACATGGTGTTTGTCATGGACAAATTGTGGTTTGCACAGAAGTCTTATAACAAAATGCCATTTGGGTTCAGATCAGGCAGGCCGTTCCTCCCAGTCACGCCCCTCCAGGTCTCTTTGTCATTGCCCACGTGAGCATTGAAATGTCCCTGCAGGATGGTGAAGTCACTGGATGGCGCGCCCTCGAGATTTCCTCCCAGCGACTCCCAAAAGGGTAATTTGAACTGTCATTTGGCACATAAGTGCAAACAACAGTCAGGACAATGAGCTCCCAATGAAGCAACAACATTTGGCCTGTTAGAGGCAACACAAATGTCTCCATCCAAGCTCATGTTGTGCCTTGTTATCCTCTCAGTCCATCAGGTGGAGATGGATTCAGGGGTGGAGTCTGACCAGCTGCTCTGCAAAACCACAGTTCCCCTGCCTGAAGATGCTAAAGTGGAATGGATGGAAAAAAACAACAGGAGGGTCCACGTGTATCAGAACGGCTCTGACCAGCCTGAAGAACAGGACCAGTTTTACAGAGGCCGAACGAAGATGAACGAAGACCTGCTGAAAACTGGAGACCTCAGTCTGACCCTGAAATACCCCACAGATGGAGACACAAACACCTACACCTGCACCATCTACAGAAGGGAGGGAAACGTCCTGCTGAAGAGACAAATGGAGCTGAAAGTCAAAGGTCAGTGCTGTAGATACAGGTCAATTGTAGTTTGGATCAAATCAATAGTTTTGTTTGTTGAGTCCAAATCAGTCTAAATGTATAAATACCAAGAGTTTGAAAGCTACTGAGATCATTAAAACACTTTGATCCATCATTTGGATGGTGTCAAAGGTCAGGGTGGAGCAGCCATAAATCTGAGGCTTTTATTGTGAAGTCCAACAGTAATGAGAGTGAAAATGATGTTTCCTGATCCAGAGGAGCCCATGGGGTCTTTGTGGCTGGATGCAAAGGTTTGTAGGTCTCCTTCTAAAGAGAAGCAGCTTGAAGCTCCAGAGGAGCTGTCTGCAGAAGAAGAAGCTGAGGCTGCTGGAGGACAGACAGGAAAAGGAAATCAGCTTTATAGGAATTCACAAACTCAGGAAATCACACTGAAATAATAAACTCAGCTGTAGATTGATGTTTTTCTTTGATTAAAATAGATTTATGGTCTATATACATAAAAAATAATGAAATTACAGGTGCTTCTCCCGTTGTGCAGATATAGAAGTATACAGAAACAGATTAGAATACAGTGTTCTAGCCAGCGGTTTAACGCCCGGTGCTGTGCCATGCTGAGGTTGTCTTGCACCGGGCTGGGAATTTCTCCGGTTTCCTGTTCTATCATTACAATTATCAAACGGGCCCACACCCCGCACAACTCCATGCATCGTATTTTCACAGCATCGTAACCAGACTAGAGGGATCCGCACTCCCGATCATCATCAAGTCACATGGTCCAGTCAGATTCAGGTGCCTTCAATGACCCATAAGACCAACCATTATTACAGACTGTTCTGTAATAAGTCACTGAATTAGCAAGCTGGCATGGCATTTAGCATGCCAGTGTGTGTTGCCTCCCCAACACACACACACACACACACACACACACACACACACACACACACACACACACACACACACACACACACACACACACACACACACACACACTCAAAACATGCTGGGCTGAATTTTCTTTCTGGCTAGAAGTCTGGAAAAGGATAAATAAGATAAACACTTGATACTCATCTGTTTAAGTTATATTTACACAGCTAAGGATGAATATCACAGTAAATAAATACACTTATGAAAACTATAAGGATATGGATTTATATGATATTTATATGATATGGGTGGGAGGGATTGTTGAGAATGGCTGTGGACCTTCTCAGGCATGTGGAGCCAGCAATCTCCTTCAGGGAGGTCAAAGGGCAGCCGACAATTTTCTGGGCTGTTTATGATCCTGTGGAGAGCATGTCTGTCTGCAGCTGACCTCCCAGCATAGCTTTAATCATAATTCACTCATGAACAGTTTTCTGCAGCGTTCCTCTCAGTGTTTTTTGCAGCTCCATTCTTGTTTTTGATGGAATCATTATTGATCTATATAAGCTGTTTCTGCCTGAAGGAGGCACCACTCCATCACTTCATTCTGTGCACAAGAGTCACATGATGCTGTCACATGATGCTCCAATCAGACTTTGTACAGCTCATGTTGTGTTTGTTGTCCTCTCAGTCTCTGAGGTGGAGGTGGAGGAGGGGGCGGAGTCTGTCCAGCTGCCCTTCAAAACCTCAGAAAACCTGCCTGAAGATGCTAAAGTGGTGTGCTGGGACAGCTCATACAGGACAGTCTATATTTATCAGTACGGCTCTGACCACCCTGATGAACAGGACCAGTTTTACAGAGACAGAGTGAAGATGAATGAAGACCTGCTGAAAACTGGAGACCTCAGTTGGACCCTGAAACACCCTACAGAGAGAGACAGTGGGGCATACAGATGTGGAGTCTGGAATCATGGATACATCATCAGATATAAAACAGTGCTGCTGAAAGTCACAGGTTTGTGTGTGTGTGTGTGTGTGTGTGTGTGTGTGTGTGTGTGTGTGTGTGTGTGTGTGTGTGTGTGTGTGTGTGTGTGTGTCTGACTGTCTTGTGTCTCCTCTGCAGGGAGAGCTCAGGTCCAGGATCAAACAGGGATCATCAGGAACAGAAGCAGCTCCATTGATCCGACTCCTCTGATGGCTGATCAATCAGTTTGATCTGTTTGTTCTTTGATTACTGATCGGTACTGTTGTAGTAGCTTTTTGATGGTCTCGGTCTTGTCATGGACTCGGACCTTGCGGACTTGGGATTTTATTTCAAGACCAGTCAAGACCACAGCTCTGGAAATATCACTAAATTGCCAGATTACTGTCCAATTTATTTGTTAACATCTTTGCTTTTATTGGATGCAAAACGTACTGATTCAAATCCAACAAAGATTGCGCTCCTCTGTCTCTCAAAGGAGCGCACCTCGCAGACTCCGCCCCGGCTAGGTCGCTGCTATTATCGCTGCTTACACCTGTATCATTTCACCGCAGTTTGCAATCTACCACAGAGCACGGACAGTTTCATTCACAATGTGTACGTTTCACATTCACTATGGTCATGCGTGTGCTGCATAAATCGAAATAACAACCGGCATGAACACGAAGAGAAGTAAGAGGGAAAATGAAGATCAAAGGAAAATTTCAGGCTTCAGATTCAACAAAAAAATCCCAGCATGAAAGGTAAATACCAACCTTCATGTATGTTGATACACAAACTAAAAATTTAATGCAAGTTTTAGGGCTGCAACGATTCTTGGAGTAACGCAATTTGATTATTAAAAATCCCCGACACAAATTTGTTGCTTTGAAGTTTCGTTTCAACTCTGCAGCTCAGGTGTCTCCGTGTAAGCGGAGCATTTCCTCCACATTAGTTCTCCATCGCTGTAACTGATTTCCGTCATTTAGAAAAAAAACAAACAAAAAAAGACCCTTTAACACGAGTGGATCGCTGAGATGTTTTTCCACGCCCCCACTTCTCTGTGCTGTGAGTGCGCGTGTTTGAATGTGTGCGCGTGTGTTGTGCAGAGGATGTCAGCTGTTATTTTTTCTGTATGTCAGCTGTAACCACCAGAACAGACCTATACTGTGGTTGTACTGGGGAAAAGGGGGGCTGCCATTAGCACTAGCAGCCCCCCACCCCCTTCAGTACAGAGGGGATCCGTCAAAATGTATTTTTTTATCTTTAGTCCCTGATTAGTGACTAAAAATAGAGCTGCAGCAGAAACGTAATTTGGAGGATGCCTGTGAATAAAAAGCATTACAGCATTGAGCTCATACAGCCCCCAGTTTTTCAACAAAAACACAGCAGCAGCTGTTTTACTGCAGTCTGTCTGCACACCCGCAGCAAGCGCAAAGAGGTGGAGCTGTTACTGAGAGGGTGAGCTCAGGTGGAGTGAAAGGAGCTCTTGTTCCTGTAACCACCTTAAAACCTTTACTGGGAAACAGCTGGAGGTCCTTCTTCAACCACCTGATCAGCAGCATGAAGAAAAGAGAACTTTGTAGCTGCTCCATACACCCTGTTTGTTTCACACAGAGAAACATCTGCAGTACGGAAGTTAAAATATGCTGATGAATTGTTAAAATGAAAAATTATTTCTTATCCAATTACTTGATTAATTGACAGAGTAATCAACTGAATACTTGATCACTAAAATAATTGATAGTTGCAGCCCTACTTGTATGCAGAAAGCCATAGTCAAACATTCGTTTTCAGCACCAGTAGAGCTATGAGAGGCCTTCAAGAATAAAATTACTACAGTTCCCAGCAAGATGATGTCACTTCCTATTGTTGCATTAAAAACTGATATTCAAATGTAGGAAATGCTTTTAGCAGCTGATTGTTAAAAATCTGGATTATGTTTTTGTTGTGTATGTTTTTTATGTGATTTCTACAAACACATTATTGGAAGGAGACGTCACTCTGGGACACATTAAATGCTTGATATATAAATGTAACTTTTCTGGATTGTATGCAAAAATTATCATTCTATTGATCTAATAAGTCCTGATTTAGAGTTCTGCATTGATCCTTTGTGTATAACTGAAAATCCTCTCTGAACCTAACCTGACATGCACCTCGAGAAATCAGATCAGATTAAAATGGTTAAACTGGAAACATTAAAGCAGTTTTTCTATAAATCTCATTTCTCATTTTTATCCAGTAATGGCAGAAATAATGAAACATTTTCGGAGCATGAGATATTTTAATTAAAGAATGCAGATCGTGTCAGGAAAATGAATCCACTGAGTCCCTGTGGACCCCACACTGTAGTGGGCAGCACCATTTTCTGTGTTTGTACTGTAGCTGTAAGTAAAGTAAAGTAAAATTTTATTTATATAGCACCTCTCAAGACACAAATCACAAAGTGCTTCACAACAGTAGAACAAAAGTGGGGGGCGGGGGGGCACCTAACCAAACTCAAGTCTAAAAAGATGAGTTTTTAGCTGCTTTTTAAAAGACACCATTGAATCCACAGCTGTCAAGCACAAAGGGAGAGAGTTTGAGATTCAGGGAGCTACTGCAGCAAAAGCTCTGACTCCTTTAGTTTTCAGCCTTGTGTGATGTAAGACCAGTAGGCCCTGATCACATGACCTCAGAGACCTGGTGGGGATGTATGGATGTAAAAGTTCAGTGATGTAAGCTGGTGCTTGTGCATTAAGAGCTTTATAAGTCAGGACCAGAATCTTAAAGTTAATTTAATGGGGAGCCAGTTCAGCTGGATCAGTAACAGTGTGACATGAGAGTACCTGGAAGAACAACCTGAACAACCTGGAGACACTCCAGGGAGTTTTTACCATGACGAGTAAAGCAGGACTGCCTGTGCAGTGGGCTGTGTTGGTGGAGGGCCCTGCAGTCATGCACCACCCCAGAGTGTGAATCAGCTTTTTATGAGTTCAAACAAGCAATTTGAATGAAGTGTTTGAAATTACACACAAAACCTCAGAATGTCCTTATCTCGCTGAGAAAAGCCCGAAAAACGCACAAAACCTGCTCTCCTTCAAGGAGAGTGCTGAAAGAGGCAGAGAAACAGTTCAAATTCAAGCACCTTTTTCAGGATTTTCCAGCACATTAACACTGGGATACATATTTATACAAATACATACATGCTCAAAATTATTTCACATTTTATAATCACATTAAAAGGATGGCATTATGCAATAAGTCACTTGATAAAAAACAATAACTACTGATAGTTAATTTGGAAACTTCTCCAGATTTTGAGCAAATCTGGTTTAAAACAGCTCTGATGTTGCTGCCGCGGTGTAACTCGGTCTAACACAGTAACCTGAACCTTCCATCAAAGTGACCAATCACATTAGGCTCCACAGGCACTGCCCAGGAGGTCAAAAGTCAGAGCGTAGAATTCAGTTCTGTGGGCGGAAAGTTTCCTCACGAATACGTGAACCTGCAGCAATACGGGCGCACGGCAGACACTTGTGTGCATGATACTTCTTTGTGTGCGCAGCTGCTGAGCTCTACGCACGCGAGTTGTTGAATTTACTTGCGAGGAAGGAACACCTGCGCTCACGAAATCACATTATTTGTTGGATCAGGGACACATCTAAATCCTGCAGGACACCGGCCCTCAAGGCCTGGAGTTGCCCACCCCTGGTCTACAGTGTTAGTGATGTCCTCCCCTGCGTCCCACAGGCTGACGGACCACAAGAAGAGTCGGATGGCTGGAATGAAACGATTGCGGTAGAAATAATTAGACGCGTGATACAACCACCTGTGATGATCGTAGTCCGGTCGGGTGTCTTGACATCCGCGACACCATATCTCTGCATGGTAGCTCTGCAGGACTTTAGATAATAGGCGTAGTGTGGCGAGCTTAAAGGCCTTTATGCTCCGTCAGCTCCTCATCAGGTAATTGTTGAGATGCAGGAGGTGGAGAAGAAGAAGTGGAGTTAGGCGAGGTCTGTACATGTGGTGGGGATGAGACACACGAACCCTCATTGCATGTATCAATGTCTGAAAAAAAGGGAACATCGGATTTATTATTATTTGTTTATGTAACCAAACATTTGTTGTAATACGCACAGACACACCATTTTTATTTTCTAGCAGTCTGACTGATTTTCGGGCTACACGTGTGAGAATGCCTAGAAGTCTTCCTAGCATGTGTAATATCATCAAAACAAAGACATTTTCTAATATACTCAAAATCTGAGCTGTCCACTGAATAAAAAGATTAACCTCTCAAATCTTTCCTTCTGGCTAGAAAAAACACACATCATTACTTTCACACCAGTAAATTGTATACACCTATCCACTATGGGTTTGCATTCTAATTTAAACTCAGTCTCTCAGCATCTCTTATTGTGCTCCGGTACATTGGGTTGCTCATCTGGTGGCGTACTTATGAAATCGGCGTTGGCTGCAAAAGAGCTGGAGGCTGACAAGTTGGGAAGCGGGTCGATGGCTGTCACAGCTCCTGTCTGAGTTTCAAAGGTCGGTGAAGATGCAGCAGTGATGGTGGCTGAAGAAATAAGCGTAGGCCATTTCCTTATGTCCCATCACACCTAAAACCACAACCCACTAGGACGAGACATGGCTGAGCATGTGCACGAGGACGCCCACAACCAGCGCTCACGTAATGGGTGCTGATGCAGCATGTGCGGATGGTGGCTGGTACTGATGTTGCAGCAGGTGGGGGTAGTATTGGTCTGAAGTGCATCACATTACTACTTGCATCTTCAATGGACAGACACTCACAGAGAGGCATGGGAGGAAGAGGACGAGGACCACAGAGAAAACAACCATGGCCTCGTCCACAGGATGACCATGAGGGAAGCAGGATGAAGGGTCCAATCCAATCTGAGCAGATTCTCTGTGGCAGCATCATCAGGACATTCACTGTTCATGCTGTACACACAGTGTGCCACACTGCAGGTACTGTGATGTTCATTACAGTGCAGTGTCCACTGGCAGTATACCTTCATGCCCTCCCCTTTCCCAGGATTGACCAATGACCACATGCAGGTGGCAGGAGCTCCCTTTTCATGCATCATATGGGAGTCTCTGGGCAGTGAGGTGGTGATGTCACCCTCTGTGCAGCCATTGGTAACTGGGAGGGTCCTCCGCCATCATGCTAACTTGGGGCCATACAACACCGGACACCTCCTCACATTCCTGGGGGGTCTAGAGGATCACATAGCTGCATGTGAACAGCTGGATCAGCAGGCAGTGCCTCCTGTATACGTCATAGTTTGGGACAATGTGAACTCTCACTGTGCCGTCCAGATACGTGAGTGGTTCACCAACAACCAGCGCTACATGAACGGGTTCATCCACCTTACAGCCCCCTCCTCAGTCATGCAGAGGGGTTTTCTCTGCGTGGAGGTGGAAGGTGTTTTCTTCCTACACCAGGGAGAAAATACTGGAGGCGATGAAACAGGCATGTGACGATGTTACTGCAGAGTCCTGTCAAGGCTGGATTCTGCACAGAGGGGTTTCCCCCGTTGGATGTGACGTGGATGAGGTCCTCTGGCCAGACCACATACAAACATGATGGTGCAGACTGAATCTGTTGTAGACTGCTGTGCTTTTCATTTGTTTTGGTTTTTATTTCTTTTTTGTCTACATTCAGCACCATCATGTCTCTCTGTAGCAGTGTTTCACTGTCCACACCTGGAAAAAACACTTCCTGTTGACTACATGTCCTGGATGCTGCTGTGTCTTACATTATTTGATGTAGTGTGTAACAGACGGTCTCTGTGAATGGATTTATTACTTGTTGTGTGTGATCTGACCACAGTGTTTGGTTTTGCACACAGATCACTGATTTTTGCAGTGATGGTTTGATTTTGACAGGAAAGTCTGGGATTTGGGGGAATTAGCTGGAGTTTTTGGATTTGTGTTTAAGGTTTTGGGAAAATAATAAATGTGAGTTAGCTATTCATAAATACTGTAATATGCATCTACAATGGACAGACACATACAGAGAGAAGGAAGAATATGTGTGAGAGGTGGTGGATGAGGAGGAAGAGGATGACCGAGAACGTCATCACGATGACATCATGATCGGATAACGTTTCCTCAGTCTATCAGGAAAGAGACACACTTTTCTTACGGTCACTTCTAAAGCATAGCCACTTAAATAATTTTTAGCTAGTGGACAATGAAGAGAGACAGGAAATTGAAATTAAAACTACTTTTAATGAAGTCCGATTTCACAGGGTAGTGGGAACCCTGAGTGTCCGGGATATTTTTCTGCTGCAGCCTAATAGAAAGCAACTTTCTAATGTCCTCATGTTCCTCAGCTGTCAGTGTTCTTTCTGGGCCCATGTAGCCTTGTTTCTCCTGTAAATAAGCTCAATCAGACGAGAGGACACCAATATGCAATGCAGGTTAAAAATAATCTTATTTTATTGTCACAAGTTGTGGATTTCTCACGCTTCCCGTATCTGTGGCGTTCCAAAGGGGAATTCAGGAAGCAGCTATTAATACCTAACAGGCTGTCAGTCACATCATGTCCTTCTTGTGACACTAATGAACCAAAACAAATCTGCAGCTGTTCTTGTCCTTTATTTTGATTTTCATTATTTGAATGTTGTTTTGAGTGTCGCACACTAGGGGGCGGTAAGAGGTGACAGTTTATATGGGTTAGGGAATAATGACGGTCCGGTGTGCTGCTGGCTGGAGAGAAGCACACAGTTTTATGACTGTCACATGTGGCCAGCATCTTTTAGTTGCATGCAAGTTGTTTGTGTCGAGCTATTAAGTCCTCATTTGTTATGGACACTAATATGAAATAGATGAGATGACCTTCACTGCATGGATGTCATGGATGGCGCTCATTTTTTAACCCACTGAGAAGAGTTAACCAAGCAATCACACAGCATAGCAGCCCCTCAGTACTGGCCTGTAAAGTGGTGGATCCAGTCACTACAGCTGTTTTAGAAAAAGATCTTTTTACTCTGCTTCAAGGAGCCAGACTTACTGCACACTCTAAAGTGCTCATCAGCAGCAGTTCTCCAGCTTTCTGAAGGTCTTTCAGAGTTCTTCTGTGGACTTCGGCTGCTTCATCACTCACTTTCATCCAGTTCTTTCTGTCTCTCACACACACAGACACACACAAACACTTTGACCTTTGACCTCAGTCATACCTGCCTCTTCAGATTCAGTCTGTTAGTTCAGCTTCTTCTCACATGACAGCCAAAACATTCAGAGCTATTTAAGTGAACTGAACCTTTAACTGTGCTCACATGTGGTAACCATGTTTGTTGAGCGTGTGGAAATCCAGCAGAGATCAGCTCTGAGGAGGTTCATGCTCCTCACAGTGTGACTGCTGAGTGCTCCAGTTCCACACAAAGCTCAGCTTTTGAGCTCAAGGCCGGTCACATGAGGATCATTTACAGCAGCTCACTGTGTGTGAGCATTACTTCATATACAGCAGATACACAATAACACATGCAGGAAGCTTCATTCTGTTTGTGTGTGTCAGTGTTTATAGGACTAGGTTGGTGATTGAAGCTTGAGCCTGTCACACACTCCTGTAATTTCAGGCTGTCTCCCTGTGGTCACAGTAAACACATCATGGTAAATGGACTAGTTCACATACAGCACGTTTACATTCACCCAAGCACTTCCATATCTATCTAAGTGCTTTTATTGTCTAACATTCATACTCCAACACTTGCATCGGAGAGCCACTTGGGCAACTTAAGCATACTTTGGCAAGCAGCCTGGAGCAGCCAGGAATTGAACTGCCAACCTTCCAGTTAATAGGTGACCTACTCTACCTCCAGAGCTACAGCCACCCAAGGGTACACACTCCTGTTTGTCCTCAGTGTGTCTGCAGCACCTCTGCAGCTCTGTTGTCTCCAAAGGGACAACGATCATCTTCTTCAGGTCAGTTTCCTCACACTGACTGAGAGGACCTGCAGCTGCTCAGAGGCTTCAGTCTGCAGTCAGCAGTGATGTTAGAGTGTGGATGGAGCTGTCAGGAGATGTTCTTCCTCTCTGACCTGAAGTGGACTGTTGTGATGGTGGACTGTGCCTCAGAAGCTGTTCAGTCCATCTAAACACTGGAGGTGGGGGTGCAACAATAAACAGATATACCTATACAGTATATTAGAATTTATTGGGTGCAATACAAATATTTGAACTTGAATGTGTACTGCACTGCATGTATGCAAAATGACCACACTGTACACAGTGGAGCGATTTGTCATCTGAATAATCGGTCTTGTGCTACAATGTGATTTCCAGTATTTGACAAAAAATGATTGCCGGTATTGTTGAAAATGAATTGCTGACCTATAATCTGTCAAGAATATCTTAATTGTTATCTCTCACGAATGAGATCAGATCATTTTGAGTCACAAAGAACATTCCTGCAATCAGTTTCTGGCAACACCAGCCTCCAGTGTTTACAGATTAAATGGTGCAGTACTGGCCTTTCGTAGGGAGCGATGAGAGGGTGTGGACCATGGAGGCACTGTTCCCTCCATCTGAGAGGATAAAATGTCCTACAGGAGGGCAGCAGGACTGCTGTGCAGTGGGCTGTGGTGGGGGAGGATCCTGGGGTCATGCACTGACCCAGAGTGTGAATCAGCTTTTTGTGAGTTCAGACAAACGAGCCTGTTTTCAGCTTTGTGACATTTTCCAGCCAAACTGTGCACACAGAGCAGCTAGAAGATCAAATGAATGATGGAAAAGTTTAGTTTTCTTTAATCAGTGAACCAGCAGAGAGACAATCTGAATGCAATCTTTATTAAGGCTTGTAAGTCAGAGCAGTCACAGGTAAACAACAACAAGGCTCAGCATGGCACTTCTGCTTAACAAGCTGTATGCTCTATAAAGAGGAAGTTCCTTCCTCCATGAACGAGTACATGATCAAATGAATGTATCCATACAATAATCCAAATAAGGACTTGTTTACAGCTTTCTAAGCCTTAGCTCTGCGTGCCTTCTCCTTTCCAGTCAACAACATGTCCAGGAAGAGTCAGCTCCTTAAAGCAGTTCCTCCTTCATTTTACAGTTACAGGAGAAAGCAGGTTATATTTTGTTTACACAGCTACAATATGTGTGTATATTTAATCACTGAACATCTCCATAAAGTAAGCAGCTAATGTTAACATGTTATACCTGAACATGATCATGTCTCAGCCGGCAATGTAACACATGCTGTGTGTGAATTAAGGGTCCTTTATTTATTTATTTATTTATTTATTTATATAGATTTACCCACACTGAGGGAGGAAGTGATGTCATATTTTTTAAGTCGGGTCTAAATTGGTTATTGATCAGGTCAATCAGACTGTAAAGAGTGTTAGTTTGAATAAAACATGATGAAATAACTGTGTTTCTGCAGGAGTTGGCTGAATGAGTGAGGCTGTGAGAGACAGACAGTCAGCCAGGTTCATTCATTCATGCTGGTACAGTTTGGGCATCGTTACAGACAACAGTAACCACAGAGTTATGAATTAAAGATGACTTTTGCTTCCAATCTCTTGCCCATGCGTTCAACGTCCTGATGGAAGGTAACATATACACGTAGACGCCACATTGGGCGGGTCGGCCTGTTGCTGTGATACGTCAGTGTGTCCCCCATATTGGATGATCTGCAAACTAATCCAAGTCACTGGACTGAACTGCATAAAGTGCCTTTTGTCTCATTCACACATTCAAATATGCACTAATATATACTGGGAAACTGACAGACGCCAAAAATAACATAACTTTCTCTGATAATTATAAATGTTCAATAATCCACGTATGTTAGGGTGCAGCATCAAACCAGCGTCTGTATTTCTAATGTTTTTATGAGTGTTTACAGCTGCTGATGTTTGTAACTCTGTTACTGTGATGATAAATGTCTACAACAACCAGATCCTGACATGGAGATATAACATCTGCAGGTTTATGAATGTAAAAGAATTTTTATCACTTTAAGTATTGTTAATGACAATTTTTAAGACAAAAAAATAAACAAAGTTAACAAATTAAAATAAGAAACAGCAACAGACACTGATCTACTTCATTACAGTGACACTGTTTACTAAAATTATAGATCCTGGTTTTACTGCATACAATAAAATTTTATGATTGAAAAGTAAAACAAAACTGGAGCCAGTTCCAACCTTTGTAAAGTGCTTAATAGATTAAATGCATTATTATTATTACACAAACAAAAGGGGCCAAGGAGTACAAATACAAAAACACACTGATGAGCAGACAGCAGCAGACAAACAATTAGTCTTTGTTTGTATCCGAGTAGTTTGTTGAACAAATAATGTGCTTCAGTGAAATTATTAAGTGTCCCCTTTGCACAAAATCACCCCCTGTCACAGTTAAACAAGCACCCCTAACACAACACACACATTCATCAATCTTTATTTGTAAACTGAACGTGATATCATATTAGGTCATAATTTGTGCCTCTCAAAGAATGCAAAGATGCTTCAGAACAAAAGGTATTTTCTGCAAAACTAAGGTGTATCATTGAGGGGTGTTTGTGTAAACCTTTTTACTATTCTTTTATTTATAATAATACACTTGCGCTCTTTTATTTTGAAAACAAAAAAACATTTATTTTTGAAAAGAGGAAGTGTGATCTTCTATTTCTAACTTTATTTCTGGTTTTTCTATATGCTGCACTTTGAAAATGAAGTAGGCAGGCTGTAGTCACACTGTGCTGAACTTTGTCTTGGTGAGTTTTAATGCAGAAAAGTATTCTAAACATGTAATTGCACTTTCCAGAAGCTAATCTGAAATATCTGTTATGTTAAGTTGATGGGTGCATGAGCTAGAGAGACCGTGTGGCTGTCCATTGCAGTGTCCTTATCAATACCTCATCTTGGTGAGCTATGACCGTGTGCTTGCTGAAGAAAGCATGCTAGCGTCATGCTAAAATTAGCAGTGTGCTAGTGCTAAATCGTGGGTAGATTTATTTCGGTTTAAAAGCCCTGAAAATGTTATTTCTGTTAAGATATGGTTTTACCAAATAAGAATTAAGTTCACAATAATATAAGGAAGCACTTTACATTTTTTGTTGCACTAATTTCTTTAGTTGGATGTAATGTTTGTTGATGGTAAATGTATCTTTTTATGGGTTACCAGGAGAAAGTTACTGAACAAACGTAATGATGAACCCAGTAGCTCAGAGAGGGTTTTACTGACACACAGGAAGACTATAAAGGAGAATATTGGAGCTAAAAAGACTACATGCTCCTTGGTAAAGTGATGAATTAATTGTATTTCACGTCCCGATTTGAAAAGCTTAAAGAATTATTTAAGAATCAATTATTTAATTGATTAAAAAATACTAATCATAATTTCACAATTAAAAAGAATTTCATGTATTTGGTTTACATGGTTGGAAATAACTTCATGACTGCAAACAGACTGTTAGCAATTGGCAGTTTTCAATTATTTTTCTTTTCAAAATAAAGCGACTGAAGCTGAATCTTTGATTTAATTGAAGTAATTAAAAACAAGTCTGAAGGGATGTGAAACAGTCTTAAATCAAAGCTTATCTGTACTTTACTTAAGTATTTATTTTTCTGACTACTTTTTACTTTTACTCCCTACATTTTTACACAAGTATCTGTACTTTCTACTTCTTACATTTTCAAACAGACTCGATACTTTTAACATCTGAGAAAAGCTTTTATTCACAATAATTTGGTTGAACAGCAGCAGATTAGAATCAAGTAGAACAACCAAATGAATACGAACACATTCAGTGACAATACGAAACAGTTTGTGTTTCATTCAGTGGTCTTAGTCAGGTACGGCTTAACGAGCTGCACACAGAAACATGTTCCTGTAGCAGAGAATCTACAGTACATGCTGGAAATAAAAGACTCAGTAAAAACGTGGCACTTCTATCTGATTTGAAACTGAAACTCTGAACACAACCTGATCCTGATCAAGTTGTGTGTTCAACATAAGTTACCATGGAGGTAAATAGATATACACTTCTATGACAGAAAACTTGGAGTTTAAGCTCATCACAACTCACTAATCCATAAATCTCACTTCATACTGTACAGCCCTCAGCTGATAGAAGAGTCGGATCAGTGGAGCGGCTTTTGTTCCCGATGTCCTCTGTTTGATCCTGGACCTGAACTCTCCCTGCAGAGGAAGCACAAGATAGTCACTCACAAACAAACAAACAAACAAACAAATGAACAAACAAACAAACCTTTGACTTTGAGCAGCACTGTTTTCCCTCTCCAGATCATTCCATAGACGACACATCTGTATTCTCCACTGTCTCTCTCTGTGGGCTGTTTCAGGGTCAGACTGAGGTCTCCAGTTCTCAGCAGGTCTTCATTCATCGTTGTTCGGTCTCTGTAATCCTGGTGCTGTTTGTCAGGCTGGTCAGAGTCTTTCTTAGATACATGGACTGTCTTCTTTGGGTTATAGCGTACCCACTGCACTTCAGCATCTTCAGGCAGGTTTTCTGTGGTTTTGAAGGGCAGCTGGACAGACTCCGCCCCCTCCTCCACCTTCACCTGACAGTCTGAGAGGACAACAAACACAACATGAGCTGTACAAAGTGTGATTGGTGCTCACAGAGCAGCATCATGTGACTGATGCAATGGAGTGGTGCCTACTTCAGGCAGAAACCGCTCATGGAGATCAATAATGATTCCAGCAAAAACAGTGGAGCTGCAAACAAGGCCGAGAGGAACGCTGCAGGAAAATGTTCATGTGTGAATTCATAACTTCTTGGATTTATTGGAGCACTACAATCAGAGCTGCTTCTATTTCTTAAAGTCTACAAGTGCATTCAGCTCTGACACTGTCACACCATGAAGGAGACGTGGAAACTCATCAGATCAGGACCAAACACAAACACACTGAGTTTTGACTTCATCAGCAGCTGCAGGTAAACTGCAACAACACTGTGACTCAGACAGTTTCTCTCATACTGCAGGGCTTCCTTCCTGCTGTCAGTCACGTATGGATCAACAGGTTGTGGATAGAAAGCAGATTTCTTCAGCAGAGGATCCATATCACATGAAGCATGTGGTTACTGTTGGCCATAACAATACACACACACACACACACACACACACACACACACACACACACACACACACACACACACACACACACACACACACACACACACACACACACGCATGCACATAGAGCTTGAGCTTTTATTTTGAGTGTATAGTTTAGACCAATTTCAATATAAAATCAGTGATTCTCTCCTGTGGTTGTGCTGTTAGGAGAAGGGTGACGGGACAGCTACACACGTGTGTGTGTGTGTGTGTGTGTGTGTGTGTGTGTGTGTGTGTGTGTGTGTGTGTGTGTGTGTGTGTGTGTGTGTGTGTGTGTGTGTGATCTGGGAAAAGCTTTGCGGGTCTTCGTAGTTTTTGGATTGAATCTCATTTTTGCTCGTAATAAGATGAGGTGGTGTCAGCAAATCACCTGAACCAGTCAGGTGATTCAGTTCGGGAATGAAGCTGGTGCTGCTTCGGACGTCATATGTCATGTCATTTTTTTCGCCCTGAAGCTTCAAAGCAGTTGTTCTATGGAGCTTTAAGCCCAGGGTTTGAGACACGTATCGAAGCTTCAGTTTCACACTCTCATCACTGCTTTCAAGTGCACAGCAACAAACTGTTTGAACTGATCCAACTTTATTAACAGAGACAAAGATGTTTATCATCTGCTGTTTGTAACATCTGTAATGAGCACATGAACTGTATTAATACACTGTGAGTGAACTGAGAGCTACTGAAACAGTTGAACCTCTTCACTTATTGATGTGGATCTGTAAATGAAACTACAGACTGAGCTGCACAAATATAACATCTCTGCGGAGACAAACTGAGCTCGGACATCAGCAACTAAACCAGATATTTTAAAGGACTAGATGTTGCAGTCCCTAATGATTCAGCTCTGTTTATGAGTGGGTTGTGAATAGACCTCTGAGTTGGGTTGAGCTTGATGATGACCACTTACTGATGTTTACTCCAGCATGACACATCAATTGTGTACCCCAGCCTCATTGGGTGTTTCTGCCATTTATCACAGTACACCCCCAGCTGGGGCAGACCCACCACGAGTTCATCAGACCAGGGTTTGTGTCATCTGGGGTGGTCCTTTACCTCCCCGTGCTGTCTCCTTTCTTCTCAGCCACAGCCAGAGACTGCTTGTCTCCACAACTGTGGCCAGTTCTCTAATGGTCTTCCTCTGGCTCTGACTGCTGATTCTGACTTGCTTTAGAAGCCTTGCTGTGGAGCTACCAACAAAGCCCCTCCACTGGGCACATCTTCACCCTCCAGCCCTGTTCCTCTGCTCCAGCTGCCAAGCTGGCATAATGCAGCTTTGCCTTTTTGTGTGCTTCATCGATGGTATCTCCCCACGGGACCATCAGCTCAATGATGACAACAGCGGAAGGACCAGAGAACCTAATCTGGGTATAGGCTGGTAACAGCAATTCGTAAAGGGAAGGTGAATTTCTGGGTTAGGTCGACATGCATTTCCCAGTCTCTAGTGGCATCCAGTGGCCCTGTGTTTGAAGGTGAGGCATTGGTCTGCTGCTTGTCCCCTTCCCCGATGAAGGCTGTCTGTGGAAAGATAGGCTATGCAGCTGGTAGAGTCAGACTGACAGTAAAACCCACCAGGATGTGTTTGAGGGTTCTGACAGGACAACTAAGTGCAACATGATGACATCATCAACAGGTCTGATGGTCACATGACCTCCCTGTCCCCTCCTCCTAGTCTCAGATTGTGTGTCAGTTTGTTCCTGATGTGTTCCTGACTCGTTCTTTGGTAACTAGTCACAGCGTCCTGTAAAGAGCTGCAGACATGTTGATGAAGAGCAGAAGAACAGACACACTGAGCCTCCACAGTCTCACACACATCAGCACAGAAACCATGAAGATCTCACATGTCTGCTCTGAACATCTGAAGCTCTCCACCACATGACTGAGCACAACTCAAGGAGGAACATTTACTGAAGCTGCTGCAACACTTCCTGTCAGCACATGTTTCCATGGCAGCCTGCTGTTTACCACCACAGAAGAAGAACAGCTGTGTGTCAGATCAGTGCAGTGAAGCACACACACTGTTTAGTAAAGTCATGTTGTGGAGCTGTTTCACTGATCAGTGACTGAGTCTGAAGGAGGAAGTTTCTCTTCAGCTCTCTGTATCAGCTGTTTGAACTCTGAACTCTTTCAGCTTCTGGAACAAGTTTGTGTGAGAGACAGACCCCAGAGGACACCTGCTAACCATCGGCATTATGGGTAATGTAGGAGGAGAGACTCACCTGGCATGAAATGGTGCCTAAAATGAAATAAAAGACCTCCAGAAACCAAAAGAAGAAGAACCAGGAGAACCAGGAGAGCTATGGCCCAGGAGGGAAATGGTTCTGTAGAGAAGCATAAGAAACAACACCATGACTTTTAAACTCTGACCCAAATCTGAAGACTGACCTCTGTCCATTAGCTACTTCTCTGACCTTTGACCTGCAGCACTACTTTGTGTCTCAGGATGTCTTTGTCCCTGTAGATGGTGCAGATGTATCCTCCTGTGTCTCTCTGTGTGGGCTGTTTTAGGGTCAGACTGAGGTCTCCAGTTCCCAGTAGGTCATTGTTCATCTTCGTTCGCTCTCTGTAAAGATCATCTTGCTTCTTAAGGTGGTCACTTCTATTAGAATACACATGGACCACCATGAGTTCTCTGTCAGAGCGAGTCCACTCCACCCTGGTGTCCTTGGGCAGGTCAGGTGTTGTTTTGCAGGGCAGGATGACAGACTCTGAGCCTTCCTCCACCTTCACCTCCACCTGCTGGTCTGAGAGGACAAGAAACCACAATATGGTTCGCGTCCCGGCCCGGTGCTGATTTGCCCGCGTGTCTTCCCCTGTATCTTTCCCCCATTTCCTGTCTCTCTCCGCTGTCAGAAAAAGCCACTGTGGCCAAAAATGGAAAAAAAAAAAAAAAACACAATATGAGCTGTGGAAGCAGCAGCAGTCACACTGAAGGTAACTGGAGCCCAGCTGAGGATCAACATTCCTGACCTCTGACCCTGTCCTGTAATCAGATATGATAATATTTGATGGATCTTTTGGATCGAATGGTTGTCATGGTCCTGGGCCTTTTGCCCAGCATTTTGTGTCTTGTTCTCTTAGGTCTGTTTTGTACTTCTGTCATTCCTCTTGTCTTGCATGTTTTATTCCCAGTGTTGTGATAAGTTTGCATGTCTGTTCTTGTGCTTACTTATTTCCTGTTATACTTTGTCAGGCTTTGTCTTTTATGCTCAGTGTTTAGTTTTACTTTTTGGTTCTGTCTATTGTGATTACTTGCACCTGTGCTCCCCACCTGTTGCCTGTTCCCTTGTTAATCCCTGTGTATATACTGTCTGTTTTACCCTGGTCCTTTGTTGTCAGTGTTACCAGGCTGTGTGTCTCCCTGCTCCATTGTTTTGTGCTTAGTTCTGGCACCTGTCCAGCCTCAGTGTGTAGCTGTTCACGGTTTTCTGTCATGCTTCAATAAAGCCACATTTGGATTTCAGTTCTGTCTGAGGCCTTCATTTTGGGTCCACTTTGCCTGCCACACAGCTCCCCATGACAAAACAGCATGACCATTATATGGACCATTACAAGCAGACTCAGACTTGCATGAGCAGCAGTGGGCAGCTCTTCGTTTTGCGAGCGAGACGTTTGGATGGAATCTGTGGCTCGTCCCGGTTCCTGGGACACCTTCTCAGGGGCACACCGTGGGTGGTCCTGGTTGGGGAAAGGGACCTTGGAGTCATCGCTCACCCATGGGAGCCGATGAACTACAACGAGACTCTAGCGGCAGTTCTCACAACCTCCCCTTTCCAGGGGGAGCTAGGCATTCACTGCTGGTGCTCCACGCACAGACCGGAACCATCTGCCAGGCCCTTGTCTGCTGATGGTAGCCCTACTGTCTTTTCCCACACTGAGTACTCTGCTTCCTTGTTTAAATTCCCATTCCATTTGTGGAGCACCACAGACTAAATGCTTTATGTAGTTTTTCTGATTCAATGGACAATAAGACTGCAAACTGTTTTTGAGCCAGCCTCCATGAATGATTTTTCTAACCATGTTTAAATAACACACGCCTAAATAATACACTCTTCAAGTGCCAATGTAGAGCCAGAAAATCATGTCACCTCTTGTCTAGGTTTTAAACCTGAAATTTCAGATGTTTCATGGTCTATTTTCTCACCAGAGAAAACTAAGACTGTTAATGATGCTGTTGAGTTGGACTACTTTAAAATGGGCCAAAATACCAGCTACAGTGTGTGCAAAGCTGGTGAAGACTTACAGGAAATGTTTGACCTCTGTCATTGCCAACAAAGGCTTTGTTACAAAGTATTGAGTTGAACTTTTGTTATTGAACAAATACTTATTTTCCACCATGATTAAGAAATTCTTTAAAAATCCTACAGTGTGATTTCCTGGATTTTGTTTTTCTCATTTTGCCTCTCATACTTCAAGTGTACCTATGATGGGAATCACAGACCTCTCATCTTTCTATGTCGGAGAACTTGCACAATCAGCGGCTGACTAAATACTTTTTTGTCCCACTGTATCTACTGATTGGATGGGGGGATGATGGGAAAAAGAGAGAAAAGAGAGCACAGAGAAAAACACAAGCTATAGATGAGAGAATAAAAGCAGGAACAAAAAAGACACAACGTAAAGAGTCATTTTTAAATCTCATTTAAAAACAAATTTTTATTCCCTGACCTTTGACCCAGTGTGAGACTTTGACTGAAATCTTAAGAAAAAAAATTTTTTAATACTTCTTTATTTCTTTTTTTAAATTTAACTCTTACACCTTTGTTTTTTTTTCGGTATCTCTTTGCCTTTTGGCCTTTCTTGTTTTTTTTTCCATTTGTTATTGTATAGCATTTTGGTCAGCCCTGTTGTTTTTAAAAGTGCTTTATAAATAAAGGGAAATGGTATAGTAATAAAAACAGTTAATCGCATCCAGCAGTGGTTCATAAAAACATGGGGAGTGAAAAGAGCTCATGCATCATGGGAAGCCCAGCAGCCTGAGCCCGCAACATAACTCAGGAATGGTTCAGGGACATCTGATCCATTTATTGTATCACCATGCCATTACATGAGACACACTATAAGTCACATCTCATACTGATACTGACATGGACATATAAGACAGTGGTTCCTAACCTGAAACTAAATGAATGAAACTTCTGTTTCCAGGGTTCTAGCCAGCGGTTGATTGCCCGGCACTGCACCAAGCTGAGGTCGTCTTGCCCCCGGGCTGAGAATTTCAGCAGTTTGCTTTTGGAACTCTTCTATCGCTGCAATTAGCAAGTGGGTGTGCATCCTGCACATTCCACCCCGTTGCCGATAACAGACTAATTTTTTTTTCTCTGGGTGGATCACTGCACTATGGTATTATTTAATCGCAATTGGCAATCGACCACCAGACATGGCCTGTTTTGTTCACAATGTGCACATGCCATCTCGTGACAGTCCTGTTCACGTTTGCTTTTGCAGGGCAAAATAAGTACCAGCGTGAAACCGAGGGGGAAGTAGAGGAAAACAGGAGCTCAAAGGACAATTTTGGACTTCCTATTAAATACAAAATCCCAGGAACTTGTCTTGTTTCTTGTCTTCGTAGACTCACAAGGATAACTTACTGGTGTGTTACTTAAGGAATGTTTATTAACAATAGATGCAGATAAACATGTACAATATTTTCAGAGCATCATAACACAGGTTTAGAGGGGTCCACACTCCCTATTGTAATCAAATCACATGGTCCAATCAGATTCAGGTGCTTTCAATGGACCCGTGGGACCAACCATTATTAGAGAATATTACATACATAATATCTAACTGTTCACCGTCACTGAATTAGCAAGCTGGCAGGGCATTTAGCAAGCTAATGCTAATCAGCCCCCCAAACAGATGCACACTGGGCTGAATTTTTTTTCTGGCTAGACTCCTGGCTTCTATTTCTAAAAGCTCTGGATCTGTCCTGAGTTAGGAGAGTTTGCTGAATCTGAGTTTGTGTAACATCAACACACTTTGTGCTGTTGCTCTGTGGCAGCTTCTTTTAGGCACAGTCAGTTACATGTGTTACTGTGTGTACAGAGGTCAAATGTTCTGAATCTGATCCTCCTCATTTAGGAAATACTTCAGAAGTGGAAGCAGGAAGATCCCAGTTTCTCCTGCTTTGATGTTTCCATTGTGGTTTTCATCAGGTATGTTAACACAGATTAGGTTTAACCTCTGACCTTTGTCTACAGTACTGACTTTTCAACTGTAAATACAGCAGGTGTTGGGGTTTGTTGCTGACCTTTGACCTGCAGCTGGATGTCTCTCAGTCTCCGTTCACGTCTTCCATTACTGATGGAGCAGGTGTAGCTGCCGCTGTCAGTCAGCTGTGGTTTCCTCAGAGTGAGGCTGAAGTCTCCAGAGTCCAGAGCATCAGACCTCACTGATGTGCGTCCGCTGTAACGCTGGTTTTGTCCTCTAAGATCATCTCCTCCTTCTCGGAGCAGGTGGACAGATTTGGGATCCAGATCACTGCGAGTCCACATCACTGTGGGCTCCTCAGGTATAAAACCTGAGAACTGACAGGGCAGCAGGACAGACTCCGCCCCCTCATTCACCTCCACCAGCACAGCCAGGGCATGCTGGGAAACTGTGAGGACACACAAACAGAAACACAGTCATGTTTAAACTGAGTGAAAGGCTGCACTCTGTTAGACAGCTTAAAGAATACTTTGGTGAGTATTCTGTCCTTCAATGAGTTTCCATCTTCAAAGCTACACAAACTTTTCCAATAAAAGAAAGGTGTAACTTTTCTTGGCTTTATTAAAATCAAATTACCTGATGCAATATAATTGTGTCACTAAAATATCTTCACAATTATAACACAAAAATAGTACTATGCACACAAATTGTGAATTTCTATTGTGCTTCTGGTACAAGAACAACCATTTCTGGAGGAGGTCTCAGATGAACTTTTACAACACCATCACTGCTTTGTTTCAGCTCTGCTGACTTTGTGTCACTGCTAAGAGATATCGTCCCCTTAGAATTATAAGGTTCTATCTGACATTTTTGACGAAGTTGACTTATTGTCATATTCTTAATCAATAATATGTAAGAGATTTTTTTTTAAATTATATACAACTTTGGCCATTTTACTCACAAAACAAAAAGGTTCTATCTGCAAAATCAAGCTTTAACTTGGTATTATAAGGTTCTATTATTTAATATCTCAAAACGGGTCAGAATGCAGATAGTGTCACGGCTGGGTGCAGGCAAGGCAGGGAGGACTCCAGTGCAGGACATGGCGAGAGCAAGGTTAGAGAGACGATTTATTGATTATAATTTCAATAAATACAAAACAGCAAACTAGGAACTAGACACTCAAAATCTAGAGGAAAAACTGACGAGGACCCAAACACTGAACTAAACAACACTGAGACATAAATACACAGATGGAACAAGGGGGAGTGGAAAACAGCTGAGCACAACAGGTGAAAAGAATAAGACTAATAACACAGGAAGTAAAACATAACAGAAAACACAGGGAACACTGGACTACCAAAATAAACCAGGAAATACTAAACATAACAGATGCAGACCTAACACCGAAAACTTGACAAAGGCAATATTACAAAATGAAACAACAAAGGAAACCAAACCACACACTCAAACAACAAAGAGAGAAACCAAAAGAAACACCAAGAAAACAACCTGAAAAGTACAACAAAAGAAAGCTACACAAAAGAACTCAAAACGCTGGGCCACCGGCCCAGGATCATGACAGATAGAACCTTATAATTCTAAGGGGACGATATGTTAGCAATACAAGCCATTTCTGTGTTTGGGTATCTGTGCCATTTGTCTTCTCATCTATTTTCTTTTACTCTAGAAGACGACTCACTTTTCTAAAAACCTTTGTGTGCTACATTTCATGGAAGTATCTGAATGACGTGGTGCAATGTGGTGTTCTTCAGGGATAATTAGTGGATGTTATTCTTCTTGTCAGACTTACTAGTACCTTTAATTCCTATAGTATGCTCTGTAATAAAATGTTATGGTCAACAGTATCAAAAGCTGCACTGAGGTCCAACAGGACAAGAACAGAGATGAGTCCACTGTCAGAGGCTCTAAGAAGATCATTTCTAACCTTCACTAATGCTGTTTCTGTACTGTGATGAATTCTGAAACCTGACTGAAGCTCTTCAAATAAACCGTTCCTCTGCAGATGATCAGTTAGCTGTTTTACAACAACTCTTTCAAGAATCTTTGAGAGAAAAGGAAGGTTGGAGATTGGCCTATAATTAGATAAGACAGCTGGGTCAGTGATGGCTTTTTAAGTAGAGGTTTAATTACAGCCACCTTGAAGGCCTGTGGTACACAGTGTTAATTTTGTTGATGAGATATTTTCGTCATAGTTTTCATCGACGAACCTTTTTTTCATGACGATAACGAGACGATAACTAAATAAAAACTACCTAAAATGACGAAAACGATAATGAAATTAATTGACACTTTCGTCAACGAATGAAAACGAGACGAAAATGCTTGGCGGGGACGAAATCCAATCAGAACTTATTTAATTTTGTGAAAGGGCGGGACAAGTTAGGAAAACATCCAATCAAGCACAGAGTTGCACAAATTTGCTCTAAACCCTGGAAGACCAAACTAGCCTGTGATTGGTCGTTCCTTCCGATAGAACTAAGTGATGTAAACAATGTCAGCAGGGAGAAAGAGAAGAGCCGATGTATGGACACATTTGTCCTTTGATGTTGTGACAAACAAAACGATGTGTAAACCATGTGGGGCGACTATCTCGGGTAAAAACACGACAAATCTTAAACGACATCTGCAAACCAGTCACCCAGATCTCCATGCAAAGGTCAGCATTTTAATGTCATGCAGGGTAAAGTGTTTTTCCCAGTTTGTGTTTAGAGAAAATCTCCACCCCGCGGTGGATTAGAATCAATCAAGAATGCCTTTATTAGTCCCACAAATGGGGAAATTGCAGTTAACAGAACATCCATCCAAAAACAAAAACATAACACAGACAGGGGGGGGGGACAGATGTCTGAGGTCATGCAACCGTTTCTCAACGGCGCTACCTTTAGCAGAGAGACAGAAAGAGATACATTGGGATAGTTAGGTTCAAAAAAATCATCTCATACTGTGTTCATAAAGAACACCTTACGAGGTTCCAAAAAACACCTCAGCAAAAGCATATTGCACATATAAAGCCGGGATAGCAGTATGGTGGGTAGGGTCAGGGTCAGGAGGGGACGCAGACGGAGACGAGAGGGTGGGGGCATTGTGGAGCCCAGATGCCAGCTCCCAGGCAAACAGTTTGCTGATAGTGATGGAAGTTCATCAGCAGCCTTGGTACACCAGATCCAGCTTCACAAATCACAGAGAGGGCTGAGGGGGAGGGCGGCCTTCACACATAGTTCTGGAGAGATATGATTGCCAGCCAAGGCCGGCTAGGGAGCCGAATTCTGATAATGCAGGTGTTGTTTTGGAACAGGCTGCTTGTTTTTTCAACAGCCTTCAGTCTCACTGGGAAACCATTCAATAAATCCAATAATCCAAATTCATTAGTTACCGTCCTCACTGAGCAGAACCGTACCTTATCTCCAGATCGAACCCCTCTCACCTGCTACTCCCCAAGTCTACGGCTCAGGTTCATCAGGCTTTGAGTCTGAGTCTGTACCATTCTGGTCAGCCCATCCACCTGGGTCGGCAGCCTCTGCAGATGTCGAACTGCCGTCCAGGTTTTCTTGATTTCACGGTAAATCAGGTATCCTCCAAGCCCAAACAGAAAAGATACCGCTACCAGATAGCCAAATATGTAAGCGTCTTCCACGTCTTCCACCTCGAGGGCCGAGAAGCACACAGGTCTCCACGAGCTCCAAGAGTCGATGACGTATCCAACCGGGTCTGTTCCACTCGGACACGCAGGCTCCCCTTTCCCAGATCTCATAGTGGAAAAAATTCGATCCATGGTCTTGAAGGCCCAGTTTGCCAAATCCATATTAATCTTATTCTTATTCGAACAGTGTGCAAGAGACGCTCTCACAGCAAGCAGCAAGCAGGAAAGATAGGGAGGGCAGGGAGAGAGATAGAATGCGACCGTCCCCGTCAGAGGCTGGAGCAAGAAACAGCCTTTATAATCTTAGTCCTGAACACTGCCCTGTACCTTTCAGAGCGTCCTGCTGTAAAACGCTGGATTATCTCAGTAAGGTGGTGTTAATGATCAGGTGTGTGGGAAGCAGGTGAAACGCTAATGTTAATATTATTAATAATATTCCATAACTTTTAATAAATGTTTAATTTTGTGTGTATAATGACTAATTCAAGGGAAGTGAAGAAAAACCATTTACATTTTACACCCTTTATATTTTAGTCGACTAAATCGACTGTAGTTTTAGTCGACTATATTCTTACAATAATTTCGTCGACTAAAACTAAAACTATTCAGATGACCAAATTATGACTAAAACTAAATTACATCTTCATCAAAAGACTATGACTAAAATCAAAATTTGCTGTCAAAATTAACACTAATGGTACATAGCCAACTAATAAAGACAGACTGATCATTTTTAAGGTTGAAGCATCAATAATTGGAAAGACTTCATTGAACAGTCTAGTAGGAATGGGATCTAATAAAGATCAACTGGAGCAAAAGAGTCTAAACAAATACCAGCAGTGCTGAAAGCAGCCGAACATGAAGATAAATCTTTGAGATGGTTATGAATAATTTTTTCTCTAATATCTAAAATTGTATTTGTAAAGAAATCCATGAAGTCACTACTAGTTAGCCCCTTAACTGGCAAGGGCCCGGTGACGGGCCGTTTGTAGTCCCTTTTATATGGCAGGCTAGACCCTCCCATTTTTATTGACACGTCATTCGGCCAATCATGTAACTGGCTGCACCAAATCACCTGACAAAGCTACGTGACGCCCTCTGAGTATTATTGGCTCTGGGAAACCCATTTCTTAACATGATTGGCCGAATGAGGTGTCAGTCAAAATGGGCGGGTCTAGCCTGCCATATAAATGCACTTCATTCGGCCCGCGGACCAGACGCAGCCGATTAATAGGCTATGAAATGGGTTGTTCAGAGCCAATAATGACCAGAAGGCGTTATGTAGTTTTTGTCAGGTGATTTTTTTGCTGCCAGTTAAGGGGTTAAAGTGAAAGGAATACTCGGCTCTACAGAGCTCTGACTCTTTGTCAGCCTGGCTACAGTGCTGAAAACAAACCTGGGGTTGTTCTTATTTTCTTCAATTAATGATGAGTAGTAAGATGTCCTAGCTTTACGGAAGGCTTTTTTATAGAGCAACAAACTCTTTTTCTAGGCTAAATGAGCATCTTCTAATTTAGTGCCATTCCCTCTCCAGCTTACGTTTAGGTAGCTGCTCTGCGCTGTGTTGGCACTGAAGAGCATAATAATGAAGGAATCAGATCCTTAAACTTAGTTACAGCACTTTCAGAAAGACTTCTACTGTAATAAAACTTATTCCCCACTGCGGTGTAATCCATTAAAGTAAATCTAAATGTTACTAAGAAATGATCAGACAGGAGGGGGCTTTCAGGGAATACTGTTAAGTCTTCAGTTTCTATGCCATATGTCAGGACAAGATCCAGAGTATGATTGAAGTGGTGGGTGGGTTCCTTTACATTTTGAGAGAAGCCAATTGAATCTAATAATAGTTTAAATGCAGTGTTGAGGCTGTCATTTTCAAATCACCCACTATAATTACTGATATTATGAAAGGATAAGAAAACTAGTTTCACTCTTTTCTTAGGCACTGAGACACCAGATGTGGCTCTTTAATTGCTGTCTGTAGGTTATTATACAGAAATGATCTGAGTTTTTGGAAGCAGCTCAGATCTGCTTCTCAGAATGTGAGGACAAACCAATTTTGAGCAGATTTAGGAGGCAGAGAGGGAGCAGCCACATTGATCAGAGTCAGAGAAGATAGTTTAGGGTGTAGAGAAACAGGGTTCCTGATGATGCCACAGGTGGAGTGGCTGGAATGGCACTCAGGAGAAGAGTCAGATGACTCAGGCTGATCTTGATCAGGGTTAGCTTTGAACACATCACAAACAGAATCAGACATGATCAAAAGCACAAGAAAAGATAGGAGTGTATACATCACTGTTTACACCACTGTTTAATCACTGTATACACCACTGCATACATCACTGTATACACCACTGCATACATCACTGTTTACACCACTGTATACACCACTGTTTACACTACTTTATACACCACTGTTTACACTACCGTATACATCATTGCATACATCACTGTATACACCACTGTTTACACCACTGTATACACCACTGCATACATCACTGTATACACCAGTGTTTACACCACTGTATACACCACTGCATACATCACTGTATACACCACTGTTTACACCACTGTATACACCACTGTTTACACCACTGTATACACCACTGCATACATCACTGTATACACCAGTGTTTACACCACTGTATACACCACTGCATACATCACTGTATACACCAGTGTTTACACCACTGTATACACCACTGTTTACACCAGTGTTTACACCACTGTATACACCACTGTTTACACCACTGCATACATCACTGTATACACCACTGTTTACACCACTGTATACACCACTGTTTACACCACTGTATACACCACTGCATACATCACTGTATACACCAATGTTTACACCACTGCATACATCACTGTATACACCAGTGTTTACACCACTGTATACACCACTGTTTACACCACTGTATACACCACTGTATAAATGAGAGACTGAAAGGGGGAGCAGTGAAATTTAAAATATGCAAAGTGGATGAAGAAGGCTTAGACCAGAGCACTGAGGTCAGCATTGAGTTTGACAGCATGGGAAAGAGGAAGTGATGTAAATAATAGACCAGGACCTGAAGACTCAGGAAAGCAGACAGATGAGAGATTACTGATCTTCATTATTGAACTGAATCATAAGCTTCATTTATAACTGTATAACTGGATCTGCTGATGACAGAGAAACACCAAACAACACCTGCTGTTCTGCTGAAATATTTCTTCTAGAATTTTTTTAACAGTTTGTAGTTTTATAAGTTTGTATCTTTGATTATGTAAAAGTCTTCTACGGGTCTGGAGCCTGGGTTCAGGTCTACAGCCTGGTGAGGCCACTCCAGGACCTTGAAATGCTTCTTATAGAGCTACTCCTGGCTGTGTGTTCGGGTCATTGTCATGCTGGTCAACAGGTCTGTGAGAGCCAAAATTCTTGCTGGTTGGTAGGTGATCAAATACTTATTTCATGCAATGAAATGCACATGAATTATTCAAAAATCATACAATATGATTTTCTTGATTTTTTTTAGATTCTTCCTCTCACAGTTGAAGTGTACCTATAATAAAAATTACAGAGCTCTCCATTCTTTGTAAACTGAACCTGTCAGTCACAGAGGTCGTGGTGTCACTGCTTTGAAAGTGACCAATCACACGAGGACCCTTCTTCCTTTGGGCTCCTCCCTACAAACTGTCAAAAGTCAGATTGATTTCAGCACAGAGAGCAGAGCTGATAAAAACATGTGAGTGAGTGAGTGATTGTACAGTCAAATAAAAGGTTGGATGCCACAATAGCAAACATAAAACTCACAGTACTATACAGTGGGCAGAGAATGATGAAGGGGTCCCTTAAATCCAGGGGATTCTTGGTTCAGTGGGACCATAAAGGCTGTGATGCACAGAGTGGAAACCACAGCTATGCTACCAAGTGTTACCTCACTGAGGTGTGGTGAGACAGACTGTGTCAGCTCTGAACAAGAATGATTTTTACAGCTATTATGCATAATTCATTTTTTTGTAATATTTATTAAACTTTTAAAACCTTAAACAATTATTGACAGCAAAATTAAATGCAATAGCCAAAATAAAAGACTTTTTGTGTAATTCAGTCTCTGTGGTCTCACTGTCATTGCCCGCGTGAGCGTTGAAGTCTCCCAGCAGGATGATGGCATCACTGGATGGATTCACCGGTGAAAACTTCAACATACAGGCAGCTAGCTGAGGGGATACAAGGACGCCTGTCCCAGCTCACACCGAGGGCAACTCCAGACTGGAACAGAGTCCTACTCTGCTCCAGGAGACTGGTTCCAGAGCCCAGGCCGTATGTTGACGTGAGCCTGACTATATCTAGCCGGTATCTCGCAACCTCACGCACTAGCTCGGGCTCCTTCCCCACCAGAGGGGTGACATTCCATGTCCCAATAGTCTCAATAGATAGAGATCTCTCTGCCAGGACCTCCACCCTTGGCCGCCACTTGACACACACTGCACCCGACTCCTACAACCCCTCCTGTGGGTGGCGGGCCTATATCTTCTCTTCGGGAATCAAATTAGTCCTGTTCACAGGTGGAATTGGCAACGATTAGCTCAAAGGCAAAATAAAACTGACCAAGTTCAATAAGAGTCCTGAAGTAAGGAGGAAGATCACCTTCATCATCATCAGACTCTATAACAGCACACAGAGTGGACCAGGTGATGGGTGAAAGAATCATCTGCAAAGACAGAGACTGGTCTCAGGACAAATTCATATGTGGGTATGACAAATGAAGGAGGCACTGCTTTTGATGGATGATTTACATAGTTAAAATAATGTTACATTCCTGCAGTGTGAGCTCAGCTTCTTTCTCACAAAGGAAAAGCAGATGGACCTCCTCTCAATGGGACATCGGCAGCTAGATTCCCGTCTCCTTCATCCTCGTTCTCAACTGTTTCACTTGTTTTACTGATCACACAGGAACCTGTGTAAAGCAGCATGAAGAGTCAGGAAAGAAAAATTTGGTTTGTATTGTGTAAACCTCAGTTTTATAACACAGCACAGAGGTGCATGCTGAAGGGCTAAAATCTGCACAGAGGATGGAGGATTCAGGGGTAAAGGGGGACAAACAGCAAAGAATAGCTGAATCTCACCTTCCTCTGATGAACCTGCTGATGTGCTTCCTGCTGCTGCATCATCATGGGCAGCAGGGAGAAGATCAACATCACTTAAAGTCACTCTTTGAGGAAAAGTTTACTCTGCAGAAACTTCTCCAGACTGTGAGAAGATGAAGGTCTCTGCTGATGGGACCAGAAGCCAAAGCCCAGCTGTGGAACGTGTCCCTCATCTGGACACAACACCAAATATTGTTAAAGCGGGTCTCTCTCAAACAGCTCCCAGGTCTATACGCTAACTTAGACTTAAAATGTTCTGTGTTTCAGTAGAACTACAAATACATGCAAACTATGATCCTACCTTTGCTCTTCCTCTGACAGTGATCACTGCATTGAGGGAGCTGAAGGGTTGAAGTCTCTGAGCCATGAAGCTGAATATAGATAAACATGACAAACTCAGTACTGTCATTTGGACCCTAATACCTTTGTAAAATAGCTCTGGATAGTAGTGATGTTTCACACTGCATGTTTTACTGTCCTAACATCAATGATCTAATAGTTCACCTGGTTCACATCACAGTTCACAGGTTACTGACAGTAACACAACAGATGTGACCTTGAGCACAGTTTGGATGAAGGACCATCAGCTGATCACTGTGTGATCACCAAAATATGACCAATAGTCAAAGAGGAGTCATTCTTGGTATTGGCAGAAACTTCCACACTGGCTGTAGCTCAGTAGGTAGAGCAGGTCACCTACTGATCGGAAGGTCAGTGGTTCAATTCCTGGCTACTGCGGGCTGCATGCCAATGTATCCTTGGGCAAGATACTTAACCCCAAGTTGCTCTCCGACCGTTCCGTCGGAGTATGAATGTGAGTGAATGTTAGATAATTAAAGCACTTAGCTTAATTAAGTAATCATGGAAGTGCTTGTATGAATGGGTGTGCATGGGTAAATGTAAAACGTGTTGTATAAGCGCTTTGAGTGCTCATATCTGAGTAGAAAAGCGTTATATAAGAACTAGTCCATTTACCATTCTCCATGATCATCTCCACTCATGTGAAAGAGGCGTTCACGCAGCTTTAACTATAAGAACATATAATAACTCTAAAAAGTAGCTCAATCCTAACAAAGCAGGTTCTTCAAACACTCTGAACTTACACCTTGTAATCATTTTCCAGTCTCTACATCTAGTCTGGGAACTACCTGGATAGTTAGAGGAAATGGGTGTAAGCCCGGTGCTGCTCTGAGGACACGGGCTTCTTTAACCCTGCTTTTCTTGTAGGGGTCACAGAGCAATTCAAGCTGAACAAACATAATTTAATTAGCAATAATACTTCACTTAACTCAGTGATACTCCTCTTAAATAATAAATACTTACAGCAAGAACTTCAGGATCCATGTAGTCAGCAGCACGACCTGCACTGAGCAGCCTGCTGTGGTTGAAGTCACTGGGCTCTATGGACAGGTGGTACCTGAGCTGTACAGGTACTGAGGCAAAGGCCCAGCAGAGCGGTACGCAGCCCGGATTTATGACAGGTGGTCTAATTCATTAGTTAAGAGCTCTATAAAAAACAAAACTTATAAAGCTTTTGAGATCATTTTTAAAAATCATTTTGTCCAATTTTACTGTGAACTTAACAAAGCATCATTTTCACTATTATTAAGTACCAAGGAGCCTGTGGGGTCTTTATGGCTGACAGTTTTTATTGTTCTGTCTTAAATATGAATAAAACAGTCAAATTCCACTCAGAGGTGGGCTGATACACTTTACATGAAACGTGCTCAAAACCAAGTAAATAAAAATCTTTATTTCATTTCATCTCCCCTGCATGTTAGTCTCGTCTGTCTTCTTGGATGGCTGTTGTATTATACATACAACGTGATTTCGTTGTATGTATGATGATTAATTTTGTTGTATGTATGATGATTAATTTTGTTGTATGTATGACGATTAATTTTGTTGTATGTATGATGATTAATTTTGTTGTATGTATGATGATTAATTTTGTTGTATGTATGATGACAATAAAGTTTTCTTGTCTTTTCTTGAAAAGTTCTTTGTATGATCTTAGTACCAAACTCAAAGCTGATACAGATAAACATCTTTTTACATTCAAAATTGTTGCAAATGTCAGCTGAAGAAATGTTGTTTATTGAACTCATTAATGTTGTTTAAAGCTCCAGAATTATATGTTACATTTATACAATGTTATTGTTGTTTATGTCAGACACTTTGTAACCATTGCAGCATTATAATCTCCATAAATGGTGGATTAAGAGTAATTGGGACATAAGTGACAGCATTTATACAGAACTGAATGTAAATGAGCTGAGCCCTGCCCGTACTCTGTTCTCCCTGTTTTTACAAAATTTAATAACCAAAGTAAAACAAGAATATTCATATTTATGGTTCACTGAATGGAATGAAGTGACAAAATGAAATAATTTGGACCAAATTTCATTTAAATTTAAAAGAAACTGAAATTATTTTGTGTTCCAAAAATAGATCTTTTAAAGATATTAACGCCCTCTGAAAATGATTTTGCAGAGTGAAGTCCTGCAGTGTAAATATGGATGTGATTGGACGCTCCAAACACATTCCAAACACTTCCCAGTGAAAAGATTTCAGGGAGGATCCACCCTGCTATCTCACTCATTTCAGCCATCTGGACAGGACCCGGCCACCTACAGAGGGCGCACCATCAACCACTCAGTGTGGACCCACAGTGGACCCACAGTGGACCCACTCAGCAAACAGGCCTTTTTCCCTCTCTTTCATTTTCACATTTTACCAGCTGCTCTCACACAGAAAGCTCTGGGCTCAGCAGCTGTACTTCATTCATGTTACCTGTTCAGGTAACTAATACCTGTACTAAATAATGAAGGTAGCTGCTTTCAGCTAATTTATAGCATATTAGCTAACAGCTTTAAAAGGTTAACCCTTTATAGGATGCTCACTGAAATACTTTGAAAGTCAACATTTTAACATCAGACTGTTATTGGAGAACTTACAGATGTGGATAAAGCTGCTGTGTTAAAGAAAGAAAACTGAGAAAAATAATAAATAAAAATTAATGAACATAAACTCGTGAAAATTTGATGTTCCTTTTGAATTCTACAGATTTTAAAAACAATCTTATGAATCTGACCTGGATAAAAATGATGGACCTTTAAATTAATATTTAGTTGCACAACCTTTTGAAGCAATCACTTCTGTAACTGTCGGTGAGACCTCTGCACCTGTCCACAGGTGTTCTGCCCCCCCTCATGACCAAACTGCTCCAGCTGTCTCAGGTCTGCAGGTTTCTTCTCCAGACTGCAGGTTTCAGCTGCTTTCACAGATGCTCAGCAGTACTCAGATCAGGGCTCAAAGAGGCCACTTCAGAATAGTTTAATGTTTCATTCTGAGTCATTCCTGAGTGTTTTCAGCTGTTAACCTGTTGGAGCCGAGCCAACTTTATTTATAAAGCACTTTAGAAACAGCAGCCACTGTCCAAGGTGCTGAACATGGGAACAAAGACACCAGCACAAGAGAAAATACAACACACTGAAAGAAAATTACAACGCATCAATAAAATACATTAAAACAGGAGGAAACAATAAAATAAAAAATAAAATAAAATAGATAAATTAATAAATAAAATCAACATCTCAAACTGGGTTGAAAGCCAAGTGGAAGAGCTGGGTCTTAAGAGTAGATTTAAAAATGGCCTGTTTAATGTGTAATGGCAGCAAATTCCGCAAGTTAGGAGCTGCCACAGAAAAAGCTCTGTTCCCTGATCCTCCGCTGTGTCCTCGGCACATCCTGGAGCAGCTGGTCAGCTGATCTGAGTGAAAGGGAAGGGAGTGTAAGTGCAGCAACTCAGACGTAGGATGGAGCAATTTAAGGAGTTAAGAACAAATAAAAAAAAGTTTAAAATGAACTCTAAAATGGAAAAGCAGCCAGTGCAGTGAGGATAAAACAGGAGTAATGTGCTCTCTCTCTTCTGTGTTCCAGTTCCTTGTTGGGAAACAGCATCACAAATAAACAGACCAAAAACAAACAAACAAACAAATCTGTTTCTGGTGGTGACCCAATCTTTATTTTACACTTGCTGTTATGGAAGAAAAAAAACATTTGTTTTTCTGTGGCAGCTTTCCAGAATATTATCCATCCATCCATCCATCCTCTTCCAGTTATCCTGCCATGAGGACAGCAGCCTAAGCAGAGGAACCCAGACTCTCTGCACAGCTTTTAGAGGATTTCATTATTTCTGCTTTACTGGATAAAACTGATAATTTAGCTTGAGAGGAAAAACTCTGCTTTAATGTTTCTAATCTGATCTAATCTCAGCTTCACTCAGAGACGAGTCTCAGCAGAGATGTTTCACTGAGTCACTGTTAATACAAACCCACCTTCACCCTTTCACAGTTACCTAAAAACATAAAACACATTTAAAAAATGAGACGAGACACTTTAAAGAAGGAACACGGATCTCATCAGGCCACAATAAACCGAGATGAACGGATCCAAAATGGAGCAGAACAATAATCTGAACACTGTAAAACCCGATGAGTTAGTTCAACTCAAAGTATTTGAGGAAACCGATTGCATTGAATCATTTAAGTTCATCAACTCAAACATTTAAAGCATGAAAAAATTACTCATTGTGAGTAAACGTAACTCAGATATTTTGTGTTAACCCCTTAACTGGCAGCAAAAAAATCACCTGACAAAAACTACATAACGCCTTCTGGTCATTATTGGCTCTGAACAACCCATTTCATAGCCTATTAATCGGCTGCGTCTGGTCCGCGGGCCGAATGAAGTGCATTTATATGGCAGGCTAGACCCGCCCATTTTGACTGACACCTCATTCGGCCAATCATGTTAAGAAATTGGTTTCCCAGAGCCAATAATACTCAGAGGGCGTCACGTAGCTTTGTCAGGTGATTTGGTGCAGCCAGTTACATGATTGGCCGAATGACGTGTCAATAAAAATGGGAGGGTCTAGCCTGCCATATAAAAGGGACTACAAACGGCCCGTCACCGGGCCCTTGCCAGTTAAGGGGCTACAGCAGCTTGGCTGAATAAACCCCAAAATGCTCTGATCTGATTAAAAGGAAACATGGGGTCAGCGGTGAAGAGAAACAGGAACGTCACGCAGGATGGGATGTGAACCTGCACATGTGGTATACCTGTTCACCTGCTCTTCCACTGAGCCACCCCGGTGCTCATGAGCACCTCTTCATTTTAGATCTACAAATGTACTTGTACAAACATTATTTGTTAAAAAAGTGAATTTTCTGTGAATCAACTTATTTAACAGTTAACAGTTTAAATATTCTATCTTTTTGATACGACCAACATCAAATCTTTACACTTTGGGGGATCGTTACATATTTTTTATGTGATTATTTAAAGACTGAAATAGAAACAACAGCTGAAAGATGAACGATGAAGTGGTGTTTACATTTTTTTTGTAATGATATAAGGTAAATTCCAAGAAAACGTGTCAGTGGAGCTAACTGTAAATATATTACCACAACTTAAAATACTCAACAAATTTAAGTGTACTCAAAACAACTGAGTTAGAACTTCAACAATTCATTAATAATTCTGTTTAATTCATGGGAATGAGTGGCTCCAACTTTTTCAGCAGATTAAGTTAAATGAACTGACTTCTTTTATTAAGATATACTGTTAGGTTTTACAGTGAAGTGGATCCGGTTCTGATCCGGATTTGTTCCACCTGTAATCAGACCCGATGCCGGATCCTTTACGGAGCCTGTGGTCGGCCTAACCCGGGCGGATCCGGTTATTAATAGAGCTGAGAATGATATGTGCTCTGCATCATGTGTGGGAAATGAGGACGAAATTATCACAGCCTAAAATCTGAGCTGACAGGTTTAGTCAGTGAGGCCTCTTTCACATAAAACCATCATCACCGAAAATTCTGCATTTTTATTCGATGTTACCGCCTCGAAACGGCAGGAAGAGCAGGAACGGTCCTCCCGTGCCCTCCGTTAGAAAACTGAGAGCTGTGTGAGCGGTTCATCTGCAGGCTGAGAGCGCAGCCACACCCGCTGCTCTCCGTGAATCAGCTGTTTTAGCACCACTGCAGCGTCCTCTGTGTCTCACTCTATTACACATAAAGACGCTCATCATTAAATCGCTGTTCTGCCTGATGACGCTCTCGCTGCGCAGCTGCTGCTTCAAACACTTCAGAGTTTCTTACCGTTCATGAGGAGCAGGAGCAGCAGCAGCATCTTCATCCTCTTTAAAACCACAAAGTCCCGTTAAACCCGAAAAAAGAGGCGCTCCCACTCTCATCCTCAGCCTCCAGCTGCTGACTCACTGACAGTTTAGTTTCGGTTTCACAGGAAGTGTCGGTGCTGCAGTTTGTGGAGCTCCCGGCCTGAAACATGAACCTGAGCTGCGGATCAGCTTCATGCTGAAGCCGCTTTATTTCACTGAAGTCTCCTCATCAAAAATCTGCTTTATGAAAGCGGAATAACCGGAAGCTTCAGCTGCTGTGATGCAGTAACCCGCCACTTTATTAGGTACACCTGTTCAGCCTGTTGCTGCTGCAGTCTCAGTGTCCTGATGCAGTGATGACTGAAGCTGTTTGTTCCTGTATTACACCCTCAGACTGAATCTGGTACCAGGCAGTAATCAGCTCTTTATGTTTCTGTTAGGGTAGATCCCAGAGAGCTGCCTCCATCCTCTGATGTTATTGATCACAGATGCTGTTCATCAGCAGGAAGCATGAGGAGCAGCTGACCAGTGAGAGCAAGAAGAGAAACTCACAGCAGAAGAACATCCAGGTTCTCCAGCAGCTGTGGGACACTGCAGAGACATCAGGCTGGAAGAGAGGACGTCCAGCACGGATGGAGCTCATTTTTATCAAACAGAAAATACTTTTGTTTTCCCAGAAGTGGAGAAATTACCAAATGGTCACCTGTTAGAGTCTGTGCTGCAGCACACAAACAGCTGAAGACTCACACTGAGAATCACAGCTGTGCATAGAAACACACAACATTGACAAAAGTATTTGGACACACCTCACACTCTTAGTTTTTGTGGACCTCTGAGGAGGGGAAATGTTACTGCTCCAGAGTTGAGCTTCCAGCTGTGTGGGAACAGTTTGGGAATCCAGTGTGACTCTGGCCCAGCACCAGAGTAAGGCTGTCTGCATGAGGCGAGGGTGGAAGAGCTGGACTGACCCACACGGAGCTCCGACCTCCACCCCATCAGACACCTTTGGGATGAGCCAGAACAGAGACTGCAAGAGTCCAGCATTAAAGCTCACAACAGTGTGACGTGCAGCTGGACATAAAAATAGCAACAGGTGATGATGAAACAACAATAACCACATTTATTATTTCAGTCTGCTGATGTTTTTCAAAGCTCTGTCTGAAAATGTCTCTTAAAGATCAGTTTCTGGTACATAAAGTGCAGATGAACACTATCTGACCCTCTCAGCTGTGAGGGAGACCCGCTCCCTGTTACTGTATTAAACTCTGATGCTTTTTTGAAATAAAAGATCTGAAAACTGCTGCTAGCTCCTGAGTCCTGCTGTTTGAGTCCTTGTTAGGCCCGAGCAGCAAAGCGCTGCGAAGGCCTATTGTAATCGTACTGTTTCTTATTAGGGCCCGAGCACGAAACGTGCGAAGGCCCTGTTGTAATTGCTTTGTTTATTTATTTTATTTATTTATTTTTATTATTCAGGCAAATGATTTGCCTTTTTGGGGGCTTTATCATATTCAAAAACTCATGAAACTTTACACATGCATCACACCTGGTGAAAATGTAAGTATTTTAATGGTTTTGGACAAGGGCCATCCAAAATTGCTCTCTAGCGCCCCCTAAACTGGAGCCTCACCGCTGTGTTTCACGTACATGCATGAAACTTCATACACATATGTAACATATCCAGACGCGCAAAAAATCCTCTTGGAGCCATGCCCTAAACCCAACAGGAAGTCCGCCATTTTGAATTAATTATGCAAATTTAGCGATTTGCACCCCTCACACTTTTTCTAATAACTCAGAGATTTTAGATGTTATCAACTTCATATTTAGTTTGTTTAATCTAAGCTCCAAGGTGGTTGAGCAGAACCATCTTAAATTTCACCTGGAAAGCCTTAACAAGCTGGACTTAATGTGTTTTCAAAACTGTGACTTTTCGCCAAAGGGCGTGACCCTGGCGGGATGGCAAAGTTTCATGATTCGCCATGAACACAAAAATGGCTGTAACTCAAAGCCAACTTGCCCAATCTGGCTCAAACTTCAGTGGTTTGATAAGCCTGCTGCCCTGAACACATTAATATGTATAAAGTCCATAAACGTAAGAGCGCCACCTAGTGGCACCTGGAAATATCATAAAATAGCAGTTTTTTTGAGCAGCCCCGAAGCTACATTTTATCTACACATCTGAAAATATACAGGCTATTCATGGTTTTGTAGAATATTTAACAGTGGTGCCGTAGCAACCCTCTGAACGTGGGATTTTAATCATATACTACAGAACACCAAATTGTCACCTCTCTAACATACATTGTCCAATCTGTCCCAAACTTCACAGGCTTAAAGGGAGGGTAAGGGAGACTGGACACACCCATCTATCAGCTTCGATTCACACTCATAACGCCACCTAGTGTTGACAGGAAATATTCAGTATGTTAATAATCCTTATCATATGATCATTGCAACTTATTTGATGGCTGCAGGCATTACATAGAGCATCATGGCACTTTAATTAGTGGGCGCTCACCCACGCCACCTAGTGGATGCAGGAGACATTCGGCTGCAGAATTGCGCAAAGTATGGCTTGCCTGCCGAGCTGTCAGCAGCTGGGTGAGCCCCCTGCTCTCCAGTCTGCGACAACCTCCGAGCGTGGCTCGGCTGGAGCACGCCACGGGTCGACGCGCGCCGGGCGCGAGGGCCCGATCATCGCCACTTGCGGCTTTAATTAATTTATATTTTTCTAAAAAATATATTTTATTTTGAGCAAACCACTTTTCAAGAATTTTAGAAAACTGAGAGAGCAATGACACTGGTCTTGAATTGATGTATGTATTCATTTTTAAAAAGTAGTACAACTTTAGCGATGCACTAACAAGTGTGCTTTCATGCAGCCTGAATAACAATCAGTTTGTTTTGCAAGATGTTTCACAACGTTAAAAACATCATACAACATATCACATATGAATGAATCTGTTCAAAAACTCTAAAAGTGAACGAGGACACTCATCCTCTATCAGACAACATTCCTCTCCCAAATGTCCAGCAGCTGCCTTCCTCGCTTTCCACATCTTTACAGACTGTTGTTAAAGAAGAGTGGATGCTGCACAGTGGGAAACATGGCCCAGTCCCAACTTTTATGAGAAGTGTTCCTCCCATCAAATTCAAAATTACCTGTTTTTTCTCATAAAATGCTACATTCTCTCAGTTTACTTAGGTAGAGTGTGGAACAGGATTAAACCTGGGGTCTTTGTTTTGCTTTGCCTTTGGTTTGGTTTGGTATTATTTTTTTTATTTATTTATTTTTTTTTTTTTTGGGGGGGGGGGGGGGGGCACTTTCATTTGTTCTTCTGCACCATGAATATGTACGTATACATTTCTCATTTACTGAGATTTCAATACATGAGACCAATCACCAGGAGGAGTGACACAAAAAATAACTGTTCTCTCTTGCATAATGTTACGTTTCAAGTTTATTTATGTAACTTCAGTTTAAAACAGCAATTTCCCCAAACCTCTATAATACTTCCAGCAGTATTATAGAGGAGCCCAACAATCCAGTGATCCCCTATGAGCAAGCACTTGGCAACAGTGGGAAGGAAAAACTCCCCTTTGACAGGAAGAAACCTTCGACAGAACCAGGCTCAGGGAGGGGCAGCCATCTGTCACGACAGGTTGGGTTAATGTACTTGGGGCAATTGCTGTTTTGGTTCTATAAAAACTACATCTTAAAATTTAGAACACATCAATTGAAATGGATCTTCTGCTATTCTGAGAAGCTTCTCTGTTACGCTAGTTATTTGTATTATTCGTAGTAGAATTACAAATATCAGATGCGTATCCATGGATGTGTTTTAAATGTTTGTACAATACTTAAAAACATGTGGCCTGCATCTAAAATTGCAAGACAACTGACAACATAAAAACAAATTTTAGCAGCTAGTTTGAGGTTTTTTAGAGTTAGACCTGCAGTCACGCAGTTGATCAATGTCCTCAGGATAGAAATTGTTCCTCTGCCCACAGACTGAGCCACAGCACTGGCTCCTGAATAAACAGCTGCAAGTGTTGTACTAACTGTAGATGAAGACGTTTCTGTACGTCTAGAGGCCTTTCTCTGAATCACAGAAGTAGGTTGGTCTGCCATGTTCTGAGTTTCTCTCAGTAGTTCCAAGGCTCTGGCCTCAGAAGGATTATCACCTAACTCAGCTTGAGTCGAGGCATTTCTGTGAGTCACAGAAGTAGGTTGGTCTGCCATGTTCTGAGTTTCTCTCAGTAGTTCCAAGGCTCTGGCCTCAGAAGGATTATCACCTAACTCAGCTTGAGTCGAGGCATTTCTGTGAGTCACAGAGGTGTGTTGTTCAGCTGTGTTCTGCTGAATTTCAGTCAGGGACTCCAAACCTTGTGTAGGATTTGGTGACTGAGATTGTCCCAGGGTTGATCTGATGAGCTGTCCAGCTTTTTTACAAACCCAGGGAATCACATCAAACGTCAAAATCATAATTGGCATCTTTGCGTATCAAGCAAGTCCTGTAGATATTACACTAACTCTGTAATCAAATTCTTTGGTTACTTTTGCAAGACTGTGCTGTGTAACACATAAGAGAGATTTGGCCCTACTTAAGGGTTTAAGAGCAGAAGATTCCAAACATCAAAGGCTTTGGTGTGACCTCACAGATGAGTCACAGGTTTGAATGGTAACATTCCAGAGGGCTGTGACCAATGGTGACATTGTTGTTACCATGGCAACAGTGTTTTCCTTTAAATAAAAGCTGCTTACAAACTGGCTGTATGTATAAATACATTTACCATTTAGCCCAAGGGGCGCAGCTATATATATTCTGAGGTGTATGCAGACACATTTTTAGCCCACATGTCAAAAAAGTAACTTAAAGGGCCAAATTGTCATGTTTTTGACATCAAATCGCATCCCTAAACAGCGCAAACGTAAGTAAAATACCGGCTTCCGTTATGCATTAGGGGTAATGGCGGGAAGTCAGGAACGCTGTGGATAATTCTAAGGGGACGATTTGCTGACAGTCTAGTATTCCTGACTTTGCGCCACTACCCATAATTCATAGCGGAAACGGGTAGTTTACTTCCGTTTGCGCTGTTGTTTACGATTGCGGGCTTACACACATTTTGACACTGCAGTTTCTTTTACCTGGCCTAAATGGTACCACATCGGACGTGGATACATTGCAAGGATGTTTTAAAAAGCAGCGAAGTAACAGGGCCTCACCCGTCACTTGTGTAAATGACAAGAAACTATGGCCTTAAGTCAGCTACATCGACATTATCAGTTACCTTGTTTTTTCCGAACTAATAAAGTCGCCTGTTACAGCACAAAGTAACCGAATTTTCTCATTAACTCTGACTCTAACTTTGGGTAACCGGGAGTATAAAACCGAACAGCGGAAGTAGCCGTCTGTCACGGCAGCCTACGTGTGCTCTTCCAGAAACCTGTGGATATGGTGTTTTATTCTTAGTTTTCTGGCTCTAGCAATCTTTGTATGAAAGCTGCAGTTCTTTCCCAGACTATGTGAATAGTTTATAGAATTGTAGTCCCCCAGTTTTTCCTATTAATTAAAGCTGTTGATCTTTTTGCTCTAAAGCCATATTGTTTTTCACAAATTAATTTATATTTTTCTAAAAATATATTAAATTTTTGAGCAAACCACAACAGAGAGCAATGAGACATTTTAATGTAACATGTTTATCTTTCAGTCCAAGGTCAGAATCTGAATAATTGTGTCCACTTTACTGATGTTCTTGGCTGAGTCCAAGCTCAGATCTTCATATCTGAGTCTAACTGATAGATTTTAATCCCAGAGTTCAGGTCAGTGCAGTTTGTTCTTTGGACTTTGTCCTCAGCATCTTGCATTTGGGTCCTACCGTGCTATATTCCACTAATATAGAATAGAATAGAATTGAATAGAATAGAACTTTATTGTCATTATACAAACAATGAAATTCCATTTAGAACAACCATCCCAGAGGACAGACAAGACTAACATAGGGCAGATGGGTGTCAGCAGCCACTGTCGGGATGCCGCCAGCACAATTAATCCCAGGAAGAAAGAAACAAGGATGGTTGGGTTAAAAAAATTCATCTAGTACTGTGAACATATTGAGCACCAGAGATGGAGACGCGAGGGTCAGGGCATTGTGGAGCCAGACCCCAGTTCCCAGCCAAAACAGTTCGCTGATAGCAATGGATGTTCGTCAGTGGCCGTGGTATCCCAGATCCAGCTCACCCAATTCACAGAGAGGGCTGTGGGGAAGACCATCTGTCACACACTGCCCCGGAGAGCTATGATTACCAGCCTCAAGGCCGGCTACAGAGCCAAATTCCTGATTCCTGCTTGTTATTTTCCAGCAGCCTTCAGTTCACTGGGGGACCCACTCAGTAAATCCAATAATCCAAATTGTTTTGTTACCATCCTCGCCGTGCAGGAACCGAAGCTTATCTCCAGATCTAATCCCTTCCGCCTGCGAGCACGTTCTCAGCTGGACTACGCATCCAGCTTGCGGCTCAGGTCCAACAGGCTCTGAGTCTGTGTCTGTACGGCTCTGCACAGCCCACCCATCTGGTTGTCAGGATCTGAACTGCTGCCCAGATTTTCTTAATTTCCCAGTAAATCAGGTATCCTCCGAGCCCAAACGGACGAGATCCCGTTAGCAAGAAGCCCAATATGTAGACGCCTTCCACGTCCTCAACCCCTAGCACTGAAAGACACACAGGTCTCCATGTGCTCCACAAATCGAAGACATATCTGACGGGTTCAGTACCACTAGGACAAGCAAGCTCCCCTTTCCCCGATCTCATACTGGAGAAAATACAATCAATGGTGTTGAGGGCCCAGTTTGCCAGATCCATGTTGCTTCTTAATCTTGTTCTTATTTGGTCATTGTGTGAGAAAGGCACTTACAGCAAGTGGCAAGCAAGAGAGATGGGGGAAGGCAGAAAGGCAGGAGAGAGATAGGACGCGACCGTCTCCGTCAGAGAGCAGGAGGGAATATTACTGGTGTTATTGGAGCTATATGTGGTTTATTTTTATTTCCATTCACCCATCAGGCAGGGTAGTGAGCTGTAAACCACCTTTAAATTGTTCCTGTCTCAATGGCCTTTCCAGAGATAGGAATTTAATAGACAAACATCCCATTGTAGTCCCGTGAGAAGTCATGGAGCCTGTTTTCTGTCTTTACCTGGCTCTGAGGCTGGGCAGTTTTATTGTATGTATTTACTGTATAAAGAGTGACTTGCTGGGACGGCCCGGTGTGCGTTCACTGATGCCTGAGCTGAGAGCGACTGCTCCTCCTTTAAGAATTAAACTCTCACTACAAGAGCTGGTCGAGTGGGCTGACAGTTTTTATTTTCAGTTGTCATATTTTTACTTTATCATAGTCTTCAGCTTCAGCTTTAACGGAGGAAGGACTTCCTAATAAATTGGACAATGAGCATGGACCATGCAGTCCTTGAAGGTCCAAACTGAACCCTCAATTCTCTTTAACCTTTATGCCCCTCCCCTCCCTCTTCAGGGTAACCAACCAGGAGACAGCAAATTATTCACCTCTGCCATCACTGAGAGAAGGCCCTGCAGAGGCTCAAAGAAGTCCTGTAACCTAGGAGGGGCACAGGAACAGCCTTCAAAGTGGGACATGTGGTGTGTTCCTTTATTACTACGATGGCATGTTAGGACCACTGAAGGCCACACCCCTCTGATCATGTGATCATGTTGTGCTCCTCTTCCTCAGAGCATCCACCTGTGCTTCCTCTCCTCTCTCCTCCACCTGTTCCAGTGAGGGAACGTCATCCATGATGGAGGAGCTGCTGTAAAGTGCTGAGAGTTTCCTCCAGAGTGAGACCTCTGGCACAGTTCAGAGGATCTACCGCAGCAGCAGAGACCCTCATGGACACTAAAAGGCTCAAACACACAACAACAACATCACACTGACTCCACTCTGACATCACTGATCAATAATCAATGAACAAACAGATCAAACTGATTGATCAGCCATCAGAGGAGTCAGATCAATGGAGCTGCTTCTGTTCCTGATGATCCCTGTTTGATCCTGGACCTGAGCTCTCCCTGGAGAGGAGACACAAGACAAAGACACACAGACACACACACACACACACACACACACACACACAGCAAATGGTTCCTGGTTGTCCCAGCATCAAACACACATCCATGAAGCAGCAGTGCTGTGGAGCTGGAATGAGGAAAGTTCATCTCTGATCAAATCGGCTGGAACAGAGCTCATTAATCCCTCTGCTGGAAGGTGCTGGCAGCATCTGTCCTTCACAAAGACTCTGATTCTACTCAGATCTGCAGACTCTCATCCTCCTTCCTGGTTTAGGAACCAGCAGCTCCAGCTGCACCAACCCTGGGAGATCACAAACCCCCTGCTGGGCTGACTGGATCAGACTGGGCACACTGATCCAATAATGAGGACTGAAGAAGAGGAAGGGCTCATGTTAACGTGGACTGTTTGGATCTCCTGATCTCAAAGTGTTTCTGTTGTGTTTGAATGGCTTGTTGTTGAAGCTGCTGCTGCTTTGGTTCCATTAAATGTTCAGCTCAGCAGTAATTGCCTCTGCTTCATCCTCTGTGTGCTCTCATGTTTTAAAGGGAGAGTTTGTCAGAAAGTCCAAATCCTCCATGTGAGGAGAGAGCTGGATCCAGCCCTTCCCCATCAAAATATTTTTTATACTTTAATCCCTGATTAGTGACTAAATATTGATCTGCAGTAGAAACGTATTTAGGAGAATGCTTGTGAATATAAAGCATTACAAGATTACGCTCACCCAGCCCCCAGTTTTTCAACATAAACACTGATAACACAACAACAGCAATCAGCTGATTTACGTGCAGTCTGTCTGCACAAGCACAAAGAGGCGGCGCCGGTGAGCTCAGATGGAGCAGAAGAAAGTTTTCTCCTTGTAACCTCCATTAAAACTTTACTGGGAAACAGCTGGAGGTCCTTCATCAACCACCTGATCAATAAGTGAAGAAAAGAGAACTTTGTAGCTGCTCCATCCACCCTGTTTGTTTCACACAGGGAAAAACTGCAGTACGGAAGTTAAAATATGCAGATGAACTGTTAATGTGAAAAAGTATTTCTTATCCAGTTACTCAGGTAATCGATGGAATAATCGATAGAATAATTGATTACTAAAATAATTGATAGGTACAGCCCTAATGAAATTTGCAAGCCAATGCATCACCTTCTCACATAGAAACAACAGGATTCAGGTGATAGAGCGATTGTTGTAAGTAAGTAAAGTTTATTTATTTAGTGCTGTACACAGACAAAAAGTCACAAAGTGCTGTACAATAATTAAAACACAACATCAAAAAAAAACCAGATAAAACACCATGTTAAAACATAACATTACCATCTTAAAAGAAAAAGAATAAAAATAAAGTCAACAGAAAGTCTGGTTAAAGAGAAAAGTTTTCAGCTGTTTTTTAAAAGACTCCACAGAGTCAGCTAAAAGGAGCTGGAGTGGTAAACAGTTCCAGAGCTTTGGCACCACTGCCTGAAAAGCTCTGCCCCTCCCTGGTTCATAGTCTTTTATGTGGGACAACTAAAAGATTTAGATTTTGTTGTGTGTGAGCCTGTTGACTTATGTAAAATTGATGCAGGCATTTAAAAACAATTTTAAAAAATAATAATACAAAAATGATTGGATTGGTATCGTATCGGCGATATCCAAATGTAAAATATCGGCATCTGACATAAAAAAAAGTGGTATCGTGCCGTCCCTAGTAAGAATAATAAGTGCTCATGTAATAAAACTAATGACACTACAAAGTGATAAACAATATGAGTAAATATATCCCCATACAATAATACACATAGTAAGGACAAAGTAGAGGTCCGTTAAGAGACCACATTAACCATACTTACATATGAGGAGCAGGATAATTACTGCTAAATGTGGGGGAAAAGTTATAGACCATATAAGAAGCTGATAAAGACAGCTAGGGAGAGAAGAAGTACAAGCAGAAGAAGGAGGAGAGAAAATATCGACAGTATAAGGGAAGAGAAAGCACAAAGAGTAAATGGGGTTATTAGGGACAAAATAGTACAGGCAGTGTGTGAAATATATATAGTTACAGATATCCACCACTATTGGAGGGAAAGAGTAGGACTCATGTCTTCTCTTCACTCTCACCACACGCTCTCCCTGGAGCTCCCTCCTCAGGGTGGGGCCCTGGTAACCCTATCCTTCCATAGAGGTCTTTCCAATCGCTGTCTGGCCCCTCACCCTGGACCAATTTGCTATGGGAGACCCTACTACGGGGACAGGCCCCTGGACAACATAGCTCCTGGGATCACTGGGACACACAAACCCCTCCACCACGATAAAGTGGCGATTCACGACCCCAGTCAAGCGCTGTCCCTATTTTAAATTTTTTAACAGGAACAGTGCATGTTAAAATATAAGATATAAATCTGTCAGATTTTTGTTAAGCTGCTCATTTCAATGTGTAGTCCCTAAGAAGGTCACGTGATAATTTACAACAAAAGATAAATGTAAAGAATACTGAGTTAAAAAGTGATCACAGGTCTGGGTTGTTTGAGATGAGCCTTAAAATAGGAGTGAAAGTAAAATCATAAGTAAATCATCTTCTTTCGGCTCCTCCATTCTGCAGTTGCCACAGTGGATCATTTGCCTTCACCCATGGATTCATAGTTACAGAAGAAAGATTACAAGATTAAATTTATTAACAAACCAGATACATAAATCCCCTCCTCTTCCTCAGAGCATCCACCTGTGCTTCCTCTCCTCCACCTGTTCCAGTGAGGGAACGTCCTCCACGATGGAGGAGCTGCTGGAAAGTGCTGAGAGTTTCCTCCAGAGTGAGACCTCTGTCATAGTTCAGAGGATCTACGGCAGCAGAGACCTTCATGGACACTAAAAGACTCAAACACACAACAACAACATCACACTGACTCCACTCTGACATCACTGATCAATAATCAGAGAACAAACAGATCAAACTGATTGATCAGCCATCAGAGCAGTTGGATCAATGGAGCTGCTTCTGTTCCTGATGATCCCTGTTTGATCCTGGACCTGAGCTCTCCCTGCAGAGGAGACACAAGACAGTCAGACACACACACACACATACACACACACACACACACACACACACACACACACTAAACAACGAAACAAACCTTTGACTTTGAGCACCACTGTTTTGTATCTCAGTATGTCACCAGCAATGTAGACTCCGCATCTGTATTCTCCACTGTCTCTCTCTGTGGGCTGATCCAGGGTCAGACTGAGGTCTCCAGTTCTCAGCAGGTCTTCATTTATCTTCGTTCGGTCTCTGTAATCCTGGTGCTGTTTGTCAGGCTGGTCAGAGCTGTTCTTATAGACATGAACCCACTTTAATGGAGCAACGCACCACCACTGCACTTCAGCATCTCCAGGCAGGTTTTCAGTGGTTTTGAAGGGCAGCTGGACAGACTCCGCCCCCTCCTCCACCTCCACCTGACAGACTGAGAGGACAACAAACACAACATTAGCTGTACAAAGTGTGATTGATGCTGACAGAGCAGCATCGTGTGACTCTTGTTGTTCACAGAATGAAGTGATGGAGTGGCGCCTCCTTCAGGCAGAAACAGCTCATGGAGATCAATAATGATTCCAGCAAAAATAAGAGTGGAGCTGCAAATTCTATTGATGAAATATTCTGGGATCAATAGACTGATCAGTTTCTACTCTGTGATCTATCAGCTGCAGATCCAACTGTGTCAAACAGCAGGAGTGTCAAACCATCTACTTTGGTTACATGTGCTCTGTTAGAGCTCTTAATAGTCAGGATTTTAATTCTAAATGATTTGATGTTTTTAGCAGAAACATTCAATTCAATTTTATTCATATAGCGCCAAATCACAACAAAGAGTCACCTCATGGCACTTTATATTATAAAATAAAGATCCTACAATAACACAGAGAAAACCCAACAGTCAAAACGACCCCCTATGAGCAGCACTTGGTGACAGTGGGAAGGAAAAACTCCCTTTTAACAGGAAGAAACCTCCAGCAGAACCAGGCTCAGGGAGGGGGGGTCATCTGCTGTGTGGGGGGAGAGACAGGACAAAAGACCCACTGTGGAAGAGAGACAGAGATTAATAATAACTAATGATTAAATACAGAGTGGGGTATAAACAGAGAAAAAAAAGAGGTGAATGAAAAAAAACACTCAGTGCATCATGGGAACTCCCCAGCAGCCTAGGCCTATAGAAGCATAACTAAAGGAGGGTTCATGGTCACCTGATCCAGCCCTAACTATAAGCTTGATCCTAAAGGAAAGTTTTAAGCCTAATCTTAAAAATAGAGAGGGTGTCTGTCTCCTGAATCCACGCTGGGAGCTGTGTAGTAGGAATGAGATCTCACAAACATGTTGATGGTTTGGAGGAAGTAACCTCAGAATGATCAGTTGGAGAGAGAGTCTACTGAACATGAAGATGTCTTTGAGAAGCTTATGAATATTTTTTTTTTCTAATCTGTGGGTTGCATTACGCTAATGTTGTGTTTTTGTATGTTTTCTGTTTTAGCTATTTAACTGTGTGTTTGCTTCCTATTGACTGTTCCTTCCTCATGTGTCCAGTTCCCTGTGTTTAGGCTGTTCTGGTGTCTGTGCTGTCCCTGTTTATTCCTTCCTGATTATTTTTTTCTCTAATATCTAAAATGTTATTCGTAAAGAAATCCATGAAGTCACTACTAGTTAAAGTGAAAGGAATACTCGGCTCTACAGAGCTCTGACTCTTTGTCAGTCTGGCTACAGTGCTGAAAACAAACCTGGGGTTGTTCTTATTTTCTTCAATTAATGATGAGTAGTAAGATGTCCTAGCTTTACGGAGGGCTTTTTTTTAATAGAGCAACAAACTCTTTTTCCAGGCTAAATGAGCATCTTCTAATTTAGTGAGACGCCATTCCCTCTCCAGCTTTCGGGTTATCTGCTTTAAGCTGTGCGTTTGTGAATTATACCACGGAGTCAGGCACTTCTGATTTGAAGCTTTCCTTTTCAGAGGAGCCACAGTATCCAAAGTCATACGCAGTGAGGATGTAAAACTATTGAGGAGATAATCGACCTCACTGGGAGCAGAGTTTAGGTAGCTGCTCTGCACTGTGTTGGCGCTGAAGAAATGATGACAGGAAAGGATGCTCTCCGAACTGTCGTTTGGTGGACAAGCTCAAACAACAGTCAGGACCTGTTCCCTGGACCGAAGGCGCAGGGAAGCAAGTCCTCATTCACCAATGAAAACTACAGACGACAAGCTGAAGTCATACAAGGCTAACCACCCCAGCTTGCCTTAAATCAAGTGCAACTCCAGACAGGAAGTGCAAGTCCAGCCTCTGTACAGGAGGCCAGGCCATATGTTGACTTGAGACCGACAATATGTAGCCAGTATCTCTCAACGTCACGTACTAGCTCAGTCACTGCAGTCTTCCCCATATTGAACCGAACTGAGACATTTGAACCAAACTGAAGCAATTTAATGGCACCTGGGGAAACCTGTGCAGGTGCTTTGAGTTTAGTAGATGATTAGTGTGTCACACTCAGTTTAAAATATTCATGCTCTGCAAAATTTGGGCGGATTTCTCCACAGTGTTCTAATTTTTTGAAATCCTGTTTTTGTGGGGTTTATGAGCTGGAAACCCAAATTATGTAAAAAATAAACAAATAAATACTTGAAATCATTTAAATTGTGGGCCCTGAATGTATAATCCATGAAAGTTTAACTTTTTGAATGGAATTATGGAAATTAATCAACTTTTCCATGATATTCTTATTTTTTGGAATGGGTCTGTAACACACACATGAAACAATGGAACAAACAAGAAACATCCTGGACCTGCAGAGGCACAAGACAGTCTCACATGCACACACACACACACACACACACACACACCTACCTTTCACTTTGAGCAGCACTGATTTTACTGTGATTTGGAAGTTATCAAGTGAGACTCCACATCTGTATCTCCCACTGTCTCCATCTGTGGGGTACATCAGGGTCAGACTGAGGTCTCCAGTTCTCAGCGGGTCTTCATTCATCTCGGTTCGGCCTCTGTAAACCTGGTTCTGTTTGTCAGGCTGGTCAGAGCCGTTCTCGTACCCGTGGACCCACTTGATTGGTTTAGGTTGATAACGCTCCCACTGCACTGCAGCATCTCCAGGCAGGGTTTGTGTGGTTTTGAAGGGCAGCTGGACAGACTCCGCCCCCTCCTTCACATCTACCTTACAGACTGAGAGGACAAACAAATACAACATGAGCTGTACAGAGTCTGATTGGTGCTCACAGATCAGCATCATGTGACTCTTGTGCACAGAATGAAGTGATGGAGTGGCGCCAAAACAACAGCAAAAACAACAGCGGAGCTGCAAATGAGGCCGAGAGGAACACAAAGTGAGATGAATTCTAATAATTGAATATTCTGGGATCAATAGACTGATCAGTTTCTACTTTGTAATCTATCAGCTGCAGATCCAACTGTGTCAAACAGCAGGACCAAACACAAACACACAGACTTTGTCTCCATCAGCAGTTGCAGGTAAACTGCAGCAACACTGTGACTCAGACAGTTTGTCTCTACCTGCAGGGCTTCCTTCCTGCTGTCAGTCACAGATGGATCAACAGGTTGTGGATAGAAAGCAGATTCCTTCAGCAGAGGATCCATACAGTATCACACTGGAAGCATGGGGTCAGGAAAAGAATCCATGATCATGGGACTCTGAGCCAGTTTGAAGCTGAAACTCTGAACCTGCTCCAGACCAGCTGATGTGCTCAGCATCAGTTACCATGGTGAGGAATTTCAGAATAACCATGCAGGAAATACTGCCAGTACCTGCCCACACGTGCTGACCGCTCCGTCACTGAGTGATGTTCCCCGGCTCCTAGTGCCGATTGTTCAGTTCCACTCTACACTAAAACATGTTCAGCTGGACAGTTTGTGCAAAGTCTAGAAAATCTACTGTGTCATCCAATTTATTAAATATTCAATTCTAACAGTTTCTTTGCTGCCTCCATCTACTTTGGTTACATGTGCTCTGTTAGAGCTCTTAATAGTCAGGATTTTAATTCTAAATGATTTGATGTTTTTAGCAGAAACATTCAATTCAAATTATCATACAAGAAAACAGTCACCTTAAAAGCTGCTGCTTTAACGCGTTAATGAGTGAAAATAACAGGCAGCAAAATGACTTCATTCACATGAACTGTGTTTCTCTTCCAGTCACTGACCTCTAACCTTTGACTTCACCTACTGCAGAGAACTTTTCTTCTTCTTCTGTTTGATAGAAGAATCCAGTAGTGATGTTACAATAATCCATCAGTCTGTATGGGCCCTGCTCTGTTAAACCTCCTGCACTACACTCTGTGGTGCTGAGGTGTGGTTTGAGGCATGGCTGCAGGGGAGACCGATGGGCACACAGAGGACTTTATGATCTGCTCGTCAGTCCAACATGGATCATTGCTGCTCACTTAGAGTCCAATAGTCTCTGCAAACCTGCCCCTCTGCTACTGAGACAAATGGCCCTCCACCTCTGGCTGTCAGCTCCGTCTCTCCATCACTCTCCCTGTGGATACAATACAAGTGAGCTGACGCATCCTTCAGCGGAGACTGTGGGCCAGTAAGGAGCAGCTGCAACATGTGCTTTACATTGGAAACAGCGACAAGGCTGGACCTAACCATGCCTTTTTAGTTCCTATTATTTGAATTAGATTTAAATTTCAGGGAATTCCCCTGGAAAAAGTTACATTTTAAAGCTCAGTAAGTGCAAATAGTTTGCTGATTTAATGAAAAACCTAATTAAATCATCCAGATTACAGTTTGATTGGGGTTTTGCCATCATGGAGCAGCCCTAATAGCTCAGAGGATCTCATAGTTTTTCCACTCAGCTGATTGAATTCAAAGGTTAGGAGCTGAAGAATCAAACTGCGCTCCTCCTTCCACCTTTGGAGGATCATTCAGTGACAGCCAGGATTAGACCATCAGCTGGGACACAGGAAAACATGAGGTGGGAAGATTTTCCTTCCTCTACACTGACTCAATCATTTCTGTATATTTCTGCAAGTCTGCTCATGTTAGAGCTCTGACTTCAGTTCAGGAGATGGGGCTTCAGCTGAGGAGGAAGAGGAGGAGGAAATGAGGAAGGAGAGAGCAGTGGTGGAGGAGGCAGATGAAGAAGAGGAGAAAGAGATGATGGTGTGGCGATGACACAGAGTGTATAACACCCAAAGAGGAGGCAGGGGAGAGGCTCAGGAACTTTGAGCCATCATGGACTCCCACTCCTTCATCCAGCCCTGTGTGGATCATCAGCTCTAAAATGTCAGCTCACTCATCTTCTGACTGTCTGTGCTCTTGTTGGATTCCACTAATTATATACGAAGTAGTCCTAAATCACACTGGAGATGGATTTTCTCTTCATCCGCACTGATTCTGTTCATTTGGACCTGATTGTTTTGATGCTCTTTGATAACCATCCATCCATTCTCTTCCGCTTATCCTGTTCAGGGTCACTGAGGTGGTTAAACAACTCCTTGGTGGCAGGGCCCCTGGGGTGGATGAGATTCACCCTGAGCTCCTGAAGGCTCTGGATGTTTTAGGGCTGTCTTGGTTGACACACCTCTGCAACATCATGTGGAGATCTGGGGCGGTGCCACTGGATTGGCAGACTGGGGTGGTGGTCCTCATCTTTAAGAAGAGTGTTCTTCAACTATCCTGGCAGTCAGACTCAAGGTCTATGCCAGGGTGCTGGAAAAGAGGGTCCGTCCCTTAGTCAAATCTCGGATTCAAGAAAAACAATGCTGGTCGTGGAATGCTCGACCAGCTCCTCATCCTCTCTAAGCTATTTAAGTGTGAATGTGAATTTGCCCATCGAGTCTACATGTGTTTTGCAAATTTGGAGAAGACATTCAACTGCATCCCTTGTGGTATCCTGTGGGGGGTGCTGTGGGAGTATGGGTTGTCTGGCCCATTGCTGCAGATCCCTTCTTCTGCAGACAGCTCCTCTGGAGCTTCAAGCTGCTTCTCTTTAGAAGGAGACCTACAAACCTTTGCATCCAGCCACAAAGACTCCATGGGCTCCTCTGGATCAGCAAACATCATTTTCACTCTCATTACTGTTGGACTTCACAATAAAAGCCTCAGATTTATGGATGCTCCACCCCGACCTTTGACACCATCCAAATGATGGATCAAAGTGTTTGAATGCTCTCAGCAGCTTTCAAACTCTTGGTACTTATGCATTTAGACTGATTTGGACTCAACAAAACTGTTGATGTGATCCAAACTAAAATCATGCCAGAGGATTTTATTTTGAAATTCTGATCATTTAAACTGCATATTTAATCATCTTCTGTTCATTTAAATGCACAGTTGCTCCACCTCACATTTTTGGCTTTTAGAGAAAAAAAGCAAAGAATTTAGATTATTTGAAGGAACTTAAAATAGATTCAAACTAAAAGCATTTAGAGAATAAAATCCTACATTACCTCTGACCTTTGACCTGAATCTACAGCACTGACCTTTGACTTTCAGCTCCACTTCTTTCCTCAGCAGGATGTTTCCCTCCTCGCTGTAGACGGTGCAGATGTAGGTATAGGTGTCTCTGTCTGTGGGGTGTTTCAGGGTCAGACTGAGGTCTCCAGTTCTCAGCAGGTCTTCATTCATCTCTGTTCTTTCTCTGTAACGTCTGTGCTGTTCTTCGTGCTGGGCAGAGCTGTTCTGATACAGGTGGACCTCCCTGCCAATTATGTCCGTCCACTCTACTTCAGCATCTTCAGGCAGCTGAACTGTGGTTTTGAGGGGCAGCTGGACAGACTCCACCTCTGACTTAACCTTCACCTTGGGGACTGAGAGGACAACAAGGTTATTATCAATAACAAAAACAAACAAAATAATGAAAACTGAAATTGAAAAGGCATTTTCATTAAGTGAAATAAAAAAATGTAAAAATTTAAATTAAAAGGAAAAAAAAACAATGACTAAGTTTATTTTAAAACCTTCTGAATTGTTATGAAATCACTTTTTCCACTGTAGCAGTTTTAGCTGAGAGCGCCATCCAGCATCACGGCCACGCAGCAAGGTCCCAACCATAACTGAGCGTTTTCAGCTAAAAATCACTGCTGGCTACTTATTACACAGTTAATACATGTGCTGAAGGACTGATTCAGACCTTCATGCTGCACTCTGACTCCTCTACATCACACATGTTGGCCAGGAAGTGGAAGCTGTTACCACGACAACTCACTCAAACTCCTTTGCCTGCTGATGCTGCTCTGTTTGCACACAAGACGAACATTCAGAAGTGCATCCAGCTCTGACCTCTCAGGAGTGACACAGTCCAAACTCTGGCTCCAGCCTCAGCAGACCTCACTAACACGTTAATCTGCTTCGTAGTTCAGCCCTCTGCTCAACACAGTTGAAGCTGGTATTCCCGTCCTTGAAACCTTTCAGTGTCATTTAGCCATCACTTGCTAATAGACATTATTCTCTGCTAACTTTATCCATGTTCACCGTGCCTGTTTTACACGTTGTTGCCAACTCCACAGGAAGTAAAGTAGCTATTGGCTGCTAAAAGTCACTAGAAGTCACTGTATGATGTCATCACCCAATTTGCAATTTGCTCGGCGCTGAAGCGAGGTCCAGGCGATACCAAAGTGTATGAAGGGACGCAGTACTAAGGCTGTATGTACACAAAACAGTGGAGGATTTCAGGTTTCTAGTATGTCTCCAAAACTTTCCAGAAGTCGCTGACATCACTATAAAAGGTGCCTAAATTTGTCGTTACTCACTTTTGGGGGGAAAACAAAAGTTACTGGGGGGGGTCTGCAAAGTCGCTAAATCCAGCGACACCTGTTTTATGGCTTTCATGTCTCTAAAGGCCACTCAACTCTACGAAGTCACCTCCACCTCCTGCTCCCACAGGCTCCTGATTAGTCTGGATGTTCTTGACTGGTTTGCTAACAGAGACAAAGATGTTTATCAGCTGCTGTTTGCTGCTATAGAAATAATCCAGCTGATCGGGGAGAACTCCATCTGACACTCTGATGCAGCCGTGACTCTGACTGATTTCTCTCCACGTTCAAAGGCTGAGAGCATCAGTTAATAAAAAGCTCAGAAATAAAGAGAGAGGCTGCTCACAGCAAAGAGAGGCACTAAAGCAGAGACAAAGGTGAAACCATCAGCCCTGAGTCTCACTCAGGTAGTGGTTCAGTGGATGGGAGATGCTAACTGTGCAAATCTTGGCTTCATACATGCATATTCAGACATAACTGCATTTGTGAGCTGTGGTGGTTTAATCTGACTGCTTTACTCATTGTTCCTGTTGTTGTGTTGTTTTCGCACTGTAGTCAGGTTGCATGGATAAACTAGTGGACCTCACTTTTATGTCTTTGTGCCTTGGTGTACTGCCACCATGCCATTATGTGGTATAACATCATAATAACATATTTACAGCACTGTGGAATAAAATTGTGTTCAATATTATTCCATTCATTCTCAGCAATTCTGTATGCTGAATAATTATTATTTACATATTATAAATGGCTTATTTACTATTCTGTAATTAGGTGTATTTGAATAGTTAAGCAAAAATAAACATCTTTTGGATGAAAACACGTCCAAAACCAGGTCAAACACCCTTAATCACACATTTCCTAAAAAGCCTATGTCCTCTAGATTGCATTGATACTTGTCCCACCCTCCTCAGTGTCATGGACATGACATAGTTTTATAGTGTGTATCATACTGAAATACAGCTTTATCTGTCCATGAAGCCAGATGACACACATCAATTAGTTAAACTGCAGGGATGTCTTAAAGACATTAAGGCCTGGATGACCTCTAATTTCCTGCTTCTAAATTCAGATAAAACGGAAGTTCTTGTACTCGGCCCCACAAATCTTAGAAACATGGTGTCAAACCAGATACTTACTCTGGATGGCATTACTTTGGCCTCCAGTAACTCTGTGAGAAATCTTGGAGTCATTTTTGACCAGGATTTGTCCTTCAATGCACATATTAAACAAATATGTAGGACTGCTGTTTAGCATTTGTGCAATATTTCTAAAATTAGAAACATCCTTTCTCAGAGTGATGCTGAAAAGCTAATTCATGCATTTATTACTTCTAGGCTGAACTATTGTAATTCGTTATTATCAGGCTGTCCTAAAAGCTCCCTGAAAAGCCTTCAGCTGATCCAAAATGCTGCAGCTAGAGTACTGACAGGGACTAGAAAGAGAGAGCAGATTTCTCCCATATTGGCTTCTCTTCATTGGCTCTCTGTTAAATCTAGAATAGAATTTAAAATCCTTCTCCTCACCTACAAGGTCTTGAATAATCAGGCCCCATCTTATCTCAAAGACCTCATAGTCCCATATCACCCCAACAGAGCACTTCACTCTCAGACTGCTGGCTTACTTGTGGTTCCTAGGATACTTAAGAGTAGAATGGGAGGCAGAGCCTTCAGCTTTCAGGCGCCTCTTCTGTGGAACCAGCTCCCAGCTTGGATTCAGGAGACAGACACCCTCTCTATTTTTAAGATTAGGATGATTGTTGGGTTTTCTCTGTAATTATTGTAGGCTCCTTACCTTACACTATAAAGCACTTTGAGGTGACTGTTCATTGTGATTTTGGGCTGTATAAATAGTGAGTTAAATTGAAAATACTTAAGTACATGAGGCTGTAACAGTGATGCATCCTAAAAAAAATAATCAACAATCAAGTGGTACAAAGGGGGCCCCAAATTTCAGTTCAATTCAGTTTTATTTATATAGCACCAAATCACAACAAACAGTCGCCTCAAGGTGCTTTGTATTGTGGGTAAAGACCCTACAATAATTACAGAGAAAACCCAACAGTCAAAACGACCCCCTATGAGCTGCACTTGGTGACAGTGGGAAGGAAAAACTCCCTTTAAAGAGAAGAAACCTCCAGCAGAACCAGGCTCAGGGAGGGGGGGTCATCTGCTGTGAGGGGGCTGAGGGGAGAGAAAAGACATCCTGTGGAAGAGAGTCAGCCTAAATCAGTGGAATAAAGTGAAACGGAGAACTAACGGTCCCTAAGGATGGAGCTGTCAGAGGAAGAGAGCAGCACACTGAAATTATCTGTTACTGCATGGCTCTGAACCTTCACACAGCTATGGAGGATCACATGCAGAAAGGAAATGGAGATTTTCACATCTCTGCTAGAAATCATGTTCTAGTCATTGGGACTCAGATGTTACTGCATGATGACATCATCAGCAGGTCTGATGGTCACATGACCTCCCTGTCCCCTCCTCCTAGTCTCAGATTGTGTGTCAGTTTGTTCCTGATGTGTTCCTGACTCGTTCTTTGGTAACTAGTCACAGCGTCCAGTAAAGAGCTGCAGACATGTTGGATGAAGAGCAGAAGAACAGACACACTGAGCCTCCACAGTCAAGGAGCCCCCAGAGGACACCTGCTAACTATCGGCATTATGGGTAGTGTAAGAGGAGAGACTCACTTGTCATGAAATAGTGCCAAAAATGATATAAAAGACCTCCAGAAACCAGAAGAAGAACCAGGAGAACCAGGACAACCAGGAGAGCTTTGGCCCAGAATGGAAATGGTTCTGTGGAGAAACATTGAAAAACAACAATGTAACCTCTAAATTCTGATGTCCATCTACAAAACTTACTTCTGATCTTCTACATTTCTGACCTTTGACCTGCAGCACTACTTTCTGTCTCAGGATGTCTTTGTCCCTGTAGATGGTGCAGATGTATCCTCCTGTGTCTCTCTGTGTGGGCTGTTTCAGGGTCAGACTGAGGTCTCCAGTTCTCAGCAGGTCTTCATTCATCTTCATTTGGATTCTGTACACGGGTTCTGGATCAGAGCGAGTCCACTCCACCCTGGTGTCCTCGGGCAGGTCAGGTGTGGTTTTGCAGGGCAGGATGACAGACTCTGAGCCTTCCTCCACCTTCACCTCCACGTACTGGTCTGAGAGGACAATAAAGCACAATATCAACTACGATAGTAACTGGAGCCCAGTTACCATGTGGAACTAAACAGGATCAGGATCAGGAGGCGTGGCCATCTGAAAGACTGGGAGGATTGCGGCTCAGTAATGACCCTCAAAACTGATGAGCTGCCGTGGGCTAAACATGGGTGAAAATTGCTGATGCGCACACCAAATACAACTACACTTAAGGCTGTGTTTGTTTGATATATTTATTATCTTCTGTGATGAGGGTACGCCAATAAAAATGTTCATACAAATATTAAAACTCACACAAAATACAGTACCTATGTATAAAAGCGGTCATAGCTCACCCCACACCATTACTGCAGCCATTACCCTTTGACCAGGTGAGCACAATTACAAATAACCACAAAACACACCCACAGTGACACACACACAATGCCAAGAACTAATAAAGTGCACAGACACACCCATATTTGGCTCCTATAAGGAGTGAAAGGGAAAGAGTAAAGAAATGGATTGCAGACACACAACAACTAAACACAAACTATGAGAGAGAGAATACAAAGTTTGTGCTGATTTGTTGTTCACGCTGAGGTTCAGTCTGTGCTAAATGTTGCTGCTGAGTTCTTCTGGTGTGTCAGAACAATTTAGGAAACCTTTTGTCTATGGTACTCACTGTTGACCTGTAATTAAAGCAGGTGTTTGGGTTTGTTCCTGACCTTTGACCTGCAGCTGGATGTCTGTCAGTCTCTGTTCCTGTCTTCCAGCACTGATGGAGCAGGTGTAGCTGCCGCTGTCAGTCAGTTGTGGGTTCCTCAGAGTGAGGCTGAAGTCTCCAGAGTCCAGAGCATCAGACCTCACTGATGTGCGTCCGCTGTAACGCTGGTTTTGTCCTCTAAGATCATCTCCTCCTTCTCGGAGCAGGTGGACAGATTTGGGATCCAGATCACTGCGAGTCCACATCACTGTGGGGCCATCAGACATAGAACCTGAGGACTGACAGGGCAGCAGGACAGACTCCACCCCCTCATACACCTCCACCACCACAGCCAGGGCATGCTGGGAAACTGAGGACACACAAACAGACACACAAATTAAAACTGTGATTGATGTTGGATGCTATGCTGTAGAAAAGCAAGACTTTGTGGATCTCTGCAGTATTAAACATGGCAGTGCGATAATAATTTACTACAAGACAGCCCTAAAGATAATAAAAATATATATTTTTAGCTATATTTCTATTAACTTTAGCACTCTGGAGGACGGTGATGAAGACCTGGACAGTTTGCAGCTTTATATTGAGTGTTTTGAGTGAGTCATCATGGGAAACCAGACAAGACGTTGACCTGCAAAGGAACTCATGTCACGGTTAACTTTACATCAGTGGACCAGAACATCAGTCTATGGCTGTACTGATCCTCCAACAGGTGATCTGTAGCTACATCAGCACTATTTCCTGATTCTTTCTTTCATGTCTACATAAACATTTAATGCTGTTTTTTTTCTTGTTGTTTTAAATAATTTTGAAATGCTTCTTTGGCGACTGCACTGCTTTATTTCACTTGTATCATGTGATGAGAGCAGAGAGAGGAAGGAGATCTTACCGTGCAGGAGGATTACAAACACCACCAACATCTTCATGTTCCTCTGTCAGCAGCTCTCACTGTGCTGACACTCTCACACTGCTCAGAGTTCAGCTCCACACTCTGTTAGAGCTCGTCTGTGGAATGAAGTCCAGCCGGCCACACATCACTGCTGAGGAAAGAGGAGTGTCATATAATTGTCAGGGTGAGGTTGCTGCAGCCCCACCCTGTCACACACACACACACACACACACACAAAGCTCCACCTTCAGTCCTGTCACTCAAACATCCACTGTAGCTGCAGTGATTCAGATGGAGCCTCAGCAGGCTGGATCTCCTCTCCATAGATGTGTTTCCATGCAGATGATGGACAGAAAGCAGCTCCAGGATGAAGAGTGTGAGAGGAACTTGTTCCACTACAGGATTCATTACAGCACTGTGGCCTCCACAAAGCCTCACACTGTCTCAGTCCCTGTTTACAGTTTACAATGAGAGAAGGCCTGAAGCTCAGCCAATCACAGCAGAGAATGAGGACAGGAAGTGATGCGCTGACACAGCTGCGGTGATTGGAAGATTCAGCTGTCAGGGTGAGGCTGCTTCGTGCAGGTGTGAACCTGTGAGGAACCTGAACGCCTCCTCTTTCCTCAGCAGGGCTCTGTGGCAGTCTGCACTCAGTGAGAGCTCACTGAGAGCTGCAGGGGAAACAAACTGATTCTGATTCTGTTTGTGCTGCTCACACACTGAGATTAACACACTGAGATTTAGTGTCACTAATAGAGCAGACTGACTTGAATGACAGCAGAAAGAAGTGAAGCCTTAAAGGTGGAGCTAACAGATCCTTACTGTGAAGTGTGTGTTGACGTTTCTGATCATGCAATGGATTTCAATCCATTCTGTGAATGACAGGATCAACTCTGTCCTATCAGGAAACGTTGGTTATAGATGAGGAGAAAGAAAAGCTGTGAATCACTGACGGTCTGCAGAGGACACAGACAGAAAAATCCACTTTTTTTCCTGCAGAGAGCTGTGAAAGTGAAATGAGCAACATCCCTCCTTCATGAGTGTTTCACAGATCTCAGACAGATGATCTGTGAAACACTTGGATCTGTTTATTGATCGGTATCAGTGACTGGAGGAACAGCAGTGTGGTTTGAGGAGAAATAGAGCTGCTGCTGATGCAGTGATGGAGATGCTGAAATGATCAATGATCAGTCACTGAGGACACTGGAGAAGTCTGGGATCCGAGCTGCAGCTCACTGCTGCTTGGAAAATGCACAACAATGTGTGTGAATGACCCACACTGTGTCAGCATTTAGAAAGGTCACATGTAGGGATCCCAGGATCCTGATTGGTCCACAGCTTTTTCTTTATATTCATGATCTTTGTAATTGGAGTCATTTGGTATCATTTGTTCTTTTTGGAGATGATCCAAATAAATTTTGTTGTGTGATATTTGAAAGGATGTTTTGTTGCCACTGAATGCAGAAAAAATGTGAAACATTCAAACCAAAAGAGTTTCTGCAACCTTTCAGCTGCTTTGATTACAGATGAACATTTCAAACAACACACTGACATATCAAAGTCGTTATCAGCATTGTACAAAATAAGAATGTATGAAACTATAAGGCTCTGAATATTATTCACTGCTCACTGAGACTTCCTTTCATTCTGAGTGTGATCTGTGTCAATACATCAAACATATCAGAAACGATGGATGGATGGATGGTGTTTGTGTGTCTGTGCAACACTTCAGTGAAAGCAAAGTGTAAATGATCAGAATCGTTGGTGTCAAAGGCTCGAGGATCAATGAAAAAGTGAAGGTAAAAAAGGTGGAGGAGTGCACACACCTGGGCTCAACCATCCAAAGCAACAGAGAGGTGAAGAAGAGAGTGCAGGCAGGGTGCAGTGGGTGGACATGATGATTTGGAGATGGTGGCAGTGACAGAAAGATAGGAGGCCAAGCTGGATGTGGCAGAGCTGAAGAGGTTCAGATCTTCACTGGGAGTTAGGATAGACTGGATTAGAAATGACTCCATCAGAGGGACAGCTCAGAGTCAGAGAGGCTGAGATGGTCTGGACATGTGCAGAGGAGGGAGCGTGAAGATGCTGCAGGCAGGAGGAACCCCAGGTGAGGTTCATGGATGTAGTGAAGGAGGACATGCAGAGGGTTGGTGTGACAGAGGAGGATGCTGGGATAGGGTGGGCATGTTCATTGAGGCTCAGGTTGAGCTTGTGTGTGTGGAGCAGTGTGTTTATGAATGAGTGCAGTCAGCAGGGTTCATCTCAGCAGCTGTTTGAAGGAGACTTTATGTCTCTGAGCTGTGACCAGTTATTAACCGTGGTTGCTGACATTAAGCCAACAGGTTTTGCAAGCTAGCTAACCAGCGCACAAACTACTGCCAATAGCCACAATGAACTGAACATGAAATATGTATTAAAGGTTGTGGTGACTGAGACAGAGAACGGATGATTAATGCTTCTGAATATAAAATACTTGATAATAACGTACAGTCCTTCTTAACCAACATGGCTGCCAGGTTCTTCGCTAAATTTCAGATATGACCCGCAACTGTGACCATGACGTCATATTAATGGTGCATGTGTATTACATAAAACATGAATCCTAATGTGCTTTCCGCAGGTAACTGAACAGGTTATTTTGAGTTTTTAAGTATTTTTTCAAGTTGAAAATTGCCAAATTGTCATGACAACAGTTTTACTGCACACACACGCTGCCGCCATCTTGGAGTCAGGGCTGGGGGGGGCTACTCTGATTTTCTGGGTTTGAAGTCTGAGAGCTGCCATCTTCAGAGCTTTTTGATGACTCTCTTTATAAACAGAGCTTTTTTGCAGCCAACAGCATCACGATTGATCTGAGAGCTGAACTGATGATGATGATGTTGGGGTCCAGGTGATGATGAGCTCTGCTAGGTTACCTTCAGCCTGTAGAAGAAGAGCTTTACACACCTGGATGACCTCCTATCACACATCCTGCTGTTCCTTCTCTGGAAGGTTGTGGACTCCGTCTGCTCGAGCAGTTTTCCAGCCAAATGAATGTGATGAATAAAGACCAGCCTGTGCTCCCCCCCCCCCTCCCCCTCCACACACACACACACACACACACCACGCAACACTGATGAGGACAGGCAGTTCAGATCATGTGGCTTCAACGTTAGTTTAACTTATGAAATCATGGACATGTGTAGATCTACTGCCCCCTTCAAGCTGAATCCACTGAGACTAAAATTAGAATCCAGTAAAGACTTCAGAGTCTGAGACATAACATTTTTATTGATTATATGATGCGATAAGAATTTGATATTGATTTTTATATATTGTGAGAACAGTGTGTAGTTGTGAGTGCGCTGTGGTTGGATATGAATGTACTGTGAGCTCACTGTCAATCATTTCATTCAGGGTTTCATTTTGAATTGATCATTTTTCATGTTTCCAGCTGCATCTTTAGTCATTCTGAACTGTTTCCTGTCCAAAGAGCTGGACTCAGGCATCTGTAAGAAAACACAAGAAGGTTTTCTTATTTTAAAATAGACTCACACTAAACTGTTTTATAGAATAAACTCCTGCATGTCAGGAACCAAGAACTCAATACACTTTAATAAGAATGGAAACGATGAACTCAGGCACAAAAAATATGAGCCAGCTATAGCACTGACCTCTGACCCTTCAGGTGTATCTAAAGCAATGACCTCTGACTTTCAGCTCCACCTCTTTCTTCATCAGGATCTTTCCCTCCCTGCTGTAGGCGATGCAGGTGTAGATGTTTGTGTCTCTCCCTGTGGGCTGTCTCAGGCTCAGACTGAGGTCTCCAGTTCTCAGCAGGTCTCCATTCATCTCCGTTCGTCCTCTGTAACATCTGTCCTGCACCCCAGGCTGGTCAGAGCCGTTCCGATACACGTGGACCCTCCTACCACTGTTGTCAAACCACAGGACTTTAGCATCTTGAGGCAGGCTTTCTGTGGTTTTGAAGGGCAGCTGGACAGACTTTACCCCCTCCTCCACCTCCACCTTGGGGACTGAGAGGACAACAAACACAACATGATGACATCAACAGCAGCTCTGAGCACAAAGGTTGTTATGATGAACATGTGTCCCATGTAGCAGAGTGAAGCTCCAACAGCAGCAGCCTGGCTTTAGTTTGAGGCCTTTGCTGCATGTCGTCAGCCTGTCTCCCTGCTCTCCTGTCTCTCTCTCACTGTACCCTCCAATAAAGACAGACATCTTTAAGCTGACAGCAGTCGCTGTTTCAAAATGGATGATTCCCACTCAGAGGAAGCTGTAATCAGTTTAAAGCATGCTCTTACTTGTGGCACTGACCTCTGACCTTGAGCTCCACCCTGTTGAGAATGTTTTCCTCTCCGCTGTAGACGGTGCAGATGTAGGTCCCTCCATGTGTGGGGTATTTCAGGGTCAGACTGAGGTCTCCAGTTCTCAGCGGGTCTTGGTTCATCTTGGTTCGGCCTCTGTAATCAATGGGTTGTTCTTCGGGTCGGTCGGAGCCGTTCTGATACACGTGGACTGTTCTGGAACTTTTTGTCCACTCCACTTTAGCATCTTTAGGCAGGTGACCTGTGGTTTTGCAAGGTAGGTAAACTGTCTCCACCCCTGACTCCACCTCCATCCTGCTAACTGAGAGGACAACAGAGCACAGCATGAGCTGCACAGACAGCAGAAGCTCTGAGCACGTTAGTGCTAAAACATGTTTGACTGGGTTTATAGGAACTGTGAGAAGCAGCATCTTCATCTCTGGCTCATCAAGTAACCTTTTCATCACCCTCTTAGAATAATGGCCTGACTCAGTTTTTAATGAAAATGTAATTTTTGCCCAAATCATCATATTTTCAATATTTGGTTCAGTTTTTGTGTTTTCTTAAAAAAAACCTGAAAAAAGGACTTTTATTTTAGGAGGATGACGGTTAGAAACCCTGACTTCACCTAACTGAAAACTCACAAACTAATTCTGCTTGTTATCTACTGCCTACCTGTCCCTAACTGCGTAGTTAGCTATGAGGAAATAATATCGTGAAGGTCATTATGAAGCACTTCATTTAATCTATTATTAGACTCAACTGGCTTCTCTCCAAATCTAATGAGTTGACTCATTGTTACTCTGGCTCTTGTCCTGACACACAGTTCTTCCTGAAAACCTGCTTTTAAGTTTTTCTTAATAACTTTAAAATTTACCTTATTGGACTGCACGGCACTGAGGAATAAATTAATTACAGTAGATGATTATCTGAAAGATGCTCCATCTCCTTCAATCCCCAAATGACTCAGAGTCCTGGTGCTGGGCCTTTGTGTTGTTTCCCTGAGGTTCTGTTCTCATTGCTGTTCTACTGTGTCCTGAGTTTGTTATGTGTGTGTGTGTGTTCATTGTTCATTCCCTGTCCTTGTGTCATGTTCATGTGTTCAGTGTGTCCTGGTCCTGGTCTGTTTGGTTACTTCCTGTTTTATTTTGGTAAGTTTTGGTCTTTGTGCTTTGGGTTTAGTTCTGCTTCCTGTGCTTCCCTCTCAGCTGTTTCCCATCACCTGCTCTGTCTACTGTGTTTCCACATCCCTTGTGGTGATGTTGTTGGTTTTCCTCCTGCTGTGTGCCTCTCTGTCCGGGTCCTGTTATCAACTGTGTTTTCTATTTTATGCTGCTGGCCCCGTCTGGTTCTGTCTGGTGTTCCAGCCAGAAAGCTGATTTTTTTTGAGTTCACACACTCCCTCTCGAGTCCTGATTTTGGGGTCCTCAACCTGGCTGCCACAGCTGTACATGACCTCTACACCTGACCTCCACCTCCTCTCACTGTATGCTGTAGTGTTGAGTTTTTCTTAAGTAATACAGACACAACATACCTTTGTTTCTCCTTAAATATAATACAAAAGCCACAATGACACCAAGTGCAACAGCCAGGAGAGCCAGAAGACACCAGGCCTCAGCTGGAAAAGTGTACGGCTCTGTAAGAAACCAACAACACGAGGGTTAGATCCACTGTAACAATACCGGACAATGTACTGTATAAATATGGAGCTTGTTATTTACAGGTCTTTTCAGTATTTCCATTGTGGTTTAGGGTGTTGTTGACGCTCCAGAAAATATTCTGGCAGAAAATTACCAGGACATTTTGTTCCAGTGCAAACACCATGTTCTAAAAGAATCTGGTTGATCAGGCCGGTTCTGGTCAGGTGTGGGCTCAGCTCACCCAAACAAGCTCTCTTACCCACCCAGACTAGTCCAAAGTAGCACCACAGAAACCATCAGCACTATTCCCAAACTCTGATCCTAAGAGCAGCCTGCAGCCCGCCTCCAGAGACTCTGCACCTGTTCACTCTCTGTAATCACAGCTACTAATGTGCACAGTGAGGTGTCTAAATCATCGAGGAGCTCAAAGGCACTCTCTTTGTTAAAAAAATATAAATGCCTTAATTTCTATCACTGAGTCACTTTTAACTTAAAAGACTCAAATGAGTTTCAGCACAGAGGCCTTCAGTTGGAAGTTAAACAGATTACATGAAAACTGGATCTGTTTCAAGTGGTGTCCCACAAACAGGAACCCACCACACCAATGGCAAAGAACCAATCGGTGTCAGAGTGCACTTTTCCATCAGTGCTGGCTTTCTCACCTGTCAAATGAAAGGACAAACTAACTGTGGTATAAAAATTAATAGAATTAAGAGTTGGACCTTTGACCTGCAGGTGAACATTTGTCAGTCTCGGCTCTTCTCCAAACTCTCTGATGGTGCAGGTGTAGGTGCCGCTGTCAGAGAGGTGGGGTGTCCTCAGAGTGAGGCTGAAGTCTCCAGTCTGCAGAGCGTCGATCTTCATGGATGTTCGGCTGCTGTAACGACTGTTTTGTTCCTCTCTTGCCTGCTGATGCTGGTGGACGGTTGGAGGGTTGAGGTCGTAGTGGCTCCACACCGCTGTGGCGAGTCCTGTTACAAAAGGCATCTCACAGGGCAGCAGTACTGACTCCGCCCCCTGGTACACCTCCACAGTGAAGACTTGGTGGGACACTGTGAGGACACACAGACACAAATGTGAATCAGCTGTTTGTGTGATCTGAGCATCACATGAAATTAGCAACTAGTTGCAGTAGATTTTGTCAGTGTGAAAATAATAAGTTAACACCACAAAGTAGGCTGCCTTAACTCCACAATTACATGTTTGATTATTTAACATCTGATTGTTCACTTTCAGGTTGTTTCATATAAATCCTGTTTATAAGTCCAACTCAGGACATTTAGTAAATGATCTGAATATGCCCACTTTAACTGTGGAACAATAGAATAGAATAGAATACAGAACAACAGAGGTGTTTCTGATGGACATGTCCATGTGCAGCTCTTGTCTCTGTTCCTGCTGTGTGGTGAGCAGCCTGTTAGTGTGATAACCTCTGACCTTTATCTACAGGAGGTGTTAGGGTTTGTTGCTGACCTTTGACCTGTAGCTGTACAGTTGTCAGTGTGCGTGTGTTTCCGATTGCTGTGACGGTGCAGGTGTAGGTGCCGCTGTCAGAGAGGCGGGGTTTCCTCAGAGTCAGGCTGAAGTCTCCGGTCTGCAGAGCGTTGGTCTTCACGGATGTTCGGCTTCTGTAACGTCTGTGCTGATCACTCAGTTTATCACCTGCTCTGCTACGCTGATGTATGATTGGAGAATTGAGGTCGTAGCGGTGCCACACCAGCGTGTGGCTCCGAGGTACAGAAGAATCCCGGCATGGCAGCAGGACGGACTCCACCCCCTCAAACACCTCCACACCTGAGGCATGCTGGGAAACTGCGAGGAAACAGAGTAAAAATAATAAACTTGGTAAGACATGGATCCACCTTTAAAATAAAGATATTGTGATGACTCTGTGGCACCTCTGAATGTCACAGATCATTTCACTGATGTGGACAACTCTGCAACATAAGGTTACATCACAATTCAAATCACAACAGTCACCCCAAGGCACATTACTTTGTAAGGTAAAGACCCTACAATAATCCAGAGAAAACTGAACAATCAAAACGACCCCCTATGAGCAGCACTTGGTGACAGTGGGAAGTAAAAACTCCCTTTAACAGGAAGAAACCTCCAGTCTGGATCTTGTCCTGACATATGACAAAGAAACTGAAGACTTAACAGTATTCCCTGAAAGCCCCCTCCTGTCTGATCATTTCTTAGTAACATTTACATTTACTTTAATGGATTACACAGCAGTGGGGAATAAGTTTTATCACAGTCTTTCTGAAAGTGCTGTAACTAAGTTTAAGGATCTAATTCCTTCATTATTATGCTCTTCATAATTGCATAAAAATACTGCAGTTTAGTGCAGGATAAACAGGTTAAACTGTGGTGAGTTTACAGTGAAGCTCCGTGTGTAAAGCAGCTGTGGTGTTCATGGACAGAGTTACAGGTTACAGTGCAGCAGAGATTCATTTCAATTTCAGATGAGATTCATTCATGTTCACACTAACTGCATACTGTCAGTACAGAGACAGCATAAACAGCCTGTTGTCAGTGTGGGGGATGGTATCAGCTGAGACAGCTGGTGAAATACTGGGTTGCATTTTGCTGACTTCAGTTGTGTAAATGCACACAGAGCAGCAGCTGCTGATCACAGCCTGACACAAAAAAAACTCCTGGAGCTACAACACACGCTGAGCCACTACAACAGAGCCTCTACTTTTTCACTTTTACTTAAGTAAAGAAGCTGAATCAGTATTTCAGCTTGTAAGTATCTGTACTTCTGCTTAAGTACAGAATGTCTACTTTTGCCACCTCTGATCATAAACAAAAAACTGTCTTTTGGAGCTTTCTATAAACCTCAATTTAGTTTCTAAACTTTTCTATTCCATGTACGAATAAGGATCATACAGATCATCACATAAACACCACACAGTGAGACTTTGTGCCTGTTTGAGGCTCACGGTGAGCTTCTTACCGTCCACGAGGAGCAGGAAGAGCAGCAGCATGTTGATCGTCCTGTAGGAACTAAAGGAGCACGAAGAGCTGCTAATATGCTTCTGACTGGATGAAGACACAAACAAAAAGCTCACTTTTTATTTTAAGGAGGAAGTGAGCCATGTGACATGAAACTGAGCAGAGTGAGGATCATTAATAAACAGCCACCAGCTCAGTGCTCTCATCACGGCTCATCAGCATACTGACACTTATTAAATGAAGAACCAGCATGAAAGGGTTTTTTTTAAGGTGGAAATGTTTACTCGACTCTTTGTTCCTATTTCTTGTGAAATCTAGATTTTTTTAAAAAAGGAAGTTGGAGATTCTGCCAGTTTTAGCTGAACTTATGTAACTCACAACCTAAAATATCAGCTTAATACCTGACGTTAACTTTATTTTGGTAAATCTAGTCATAAAAGCATATAATGTGCTTCACAAAACGAGGAAGTGTAACAAACTAAAGTGTCAGGTTTGTGATAAAAACTGTTTTGAATCATCTTCTTTTTATGTGGGAGGAGAATTAAGAATGTATTTGGGTAATAATTTCACTTTGACTGTGTTTATTGTTTAATGTCTCAGAGAATTATGATCTGCTTTACTCTGAAAATACTGTAGTCTAAATCTTTGTGTTGTTTTAGATGTTGGCACATCATGTAGTGTTAATTAAATACGAAGTCACAGTGTTTCCTGTAGACTCACCTCTGAAGTCGAACCATTGGTTTCCTCTCTGTGACCTTCTTCTGGAGCATTTGTTGACCCTCTTATTTTTCTTGGAGGTATCTGGATCCTATCCCAGCTGTCACAGGGCAAGAGGCAGGGTACACCTGTCCAGGTCGCCAGCTTGTTGCAGAGCTAACACAGAAGAGAGACACACAACCATTCATACTCACATTCACACCTTTCAGCAATTTAGAGTAACCAATTAACCTAACCCACGTAACTGCATGTTTTTGGACTGTGGGAGCTTCTGTCTGTGAGCTTCTGTCTGTGAGCCTCTGTCTGTGAGCCTCTGTCTGTGAGCTTCTGTCTGTGAGCCTTTGTCTGTGAGCCCTTGTCTGTGAGCCTCTGTCTGTGAGCTTCTGTCTGTGAGCCTTTGTCATGGAGTTTGTGGATGTGTGTACAGCAAAGCGCTCAGCAGGCAGAAATGATGCTGGGAATGAGGTTTCTGTTCCCTGCTAGCTCCAAACTTCTACTGGCTGCAACATAAAAATGTCTGTCTGTGGGGACTGAGCAAAGAAACTTGTGCAACATGTTTAAATGTGCTGCATTTTGACACAACATTGACAACTATGAACTGCTTTATAATGACTGGCCGTGGTTCTGCTAAAGGGTCAATGACTGGTTCCTCAAAACTGTTAGTGTTTCCACACCACTTAGCATTTACATGTGCTGACCTTTCTGCTCTGAATCATGTAAGTCACATTCTGATGTGTTACCCTGTTGCTTGTCATGGCATCATCAGTGAGACCATTTTCAGGGAACATCTGATGATACATGTTCAACAATGCATGCCCGTCAGCCTCGTTTAAGACTGTGTGGTGGGATGGAGACAGAGGCACCGCTGTACACTCTTCCAAGAGAAGTTTTTCTGCTGACACCAAAGCACTGTGCTTTACACAGAGGTGGCCAAAGTACTGACATTCTGTACTTAAGTAGAAGTAGAAGTACTTGTACGTGTGTTTATTGTGATTTGGTTTCTTATTTTTATTTGGTTTCATCTTATAGGAAGCAGTTCGCGGCCTGCACAACTCTGAATCCACTAAAAGCCGGTATGATCCTCTGCAGAGGTAAGAATCAGAAACAAAGCAGCAGTATTCAATGTGTGGAGGAGAGAAGAACTTAAAATGTTTTTACTCTTATTTATTTTCACCTTTATTTTCCACAGACTGTGTTCGCCTCACAATGCGAGTGTTTCTAATGCGTGGACCGTGATATAATTGTGTGTCAGTATCAATTGGTGTTGTTTGTGTGTTTTTTTGCCTGAATATTGTTTACGTATGCACTGTGTTTATGCTCTTTATTTACAATGTACAAAAATGTTTTCCAGCTTCTTGCAAAACCTACGAGACGGTCCGCCGCAGCTTCCGCTCTGGAAAAGGCAGCAGCCATTAAAAACTCTGCCCGGTGTCATGCAAGAAGGACGCCGGTAAGACGTGTTGGATTGTTTTGTTGGTCTGCTGTATTTGTGTAGTTAGCTTGGAAATGCAGTTTTATTTTTGGGAAATATTACTTATTGTTTTTTTTTTTTTACTTTATATAAAATCTGGCTTCTTTTGAACAACCCAAAATGTATATAAAAAGGTATATATATCCAGAGCCGGCCCAAGCTTTGAAGGGGCCCTAAATAAGGTTTGATTTGGGGCCCCCTTCATACCTGAACTTAATCGTTATTAATGCTGGAGGGTTAAAGTTGATTATTAATTTTTTTAAGATGCATTACTGTTTCAGCCCTTTCAATTCAATTATCCAATTCAATTTTATTTATACAGCACCAACTCACAACAAACAGTCGCCTCAAGGCACTTTATACTGTAAGGTCATCCTAATCTTAAAAACAGAGAGGGTGTCTGTCTCCTGAATCCAAGCTGGGAGCTGGTTCCACAGAAGAGGGGCCTGAAAGCTGAAGGCTCTGCCTCCCATTCTACTCTTAAGTATCCTAGGAACCACAAGTAAGCCAGCAGTCTGAGACTGAAGTGCTCTGTTGGGGTGATATGGTACTATGAGCCAATGAAAAGAAGCCAATATGGGAGAAATCTGCTCTCTCTTTCTAGTCCCTGTCAGTACTCTAGCTGCAGCATTTTGGATCAGCTGAAGGCTTTTCAGGGAGCTTTTAGGACAGCCTGATAATAATGAATTACAATAGTCCACCCTAGAAGTAATAAATGCATGAATCAGCTTTTTAGCATCAGTCTGAGGCAGAAATGTTAGAGTGTAGCCTACTCATTAAATTAGTGTTGTTACAAGTGTACAAATCTGGACAGTTACAGTAGAATAGTCTCTTCTTTCTTTTAGGACATTGGCATATGTAAAAAATTAAAACAAACCAAAAGGTTTCATGACAAATGCGGCTGCATAGGGCCCCCTGGTGATCAGGGGGCCCTATGCAGCCGCATTTGTCGCCTATGCTTCTGGCCGGCTCTGCCTACAGCTGCTGTTGCTGCAGCATTGCTGTTCCAGAGGACGTGGAGGCTACAGCAGCGAACATGTCTGTGATCTTTACACACTTTGTAGCATCTACATCGACACTCTTAATTTTCTTCGCACCTCCTTTCTGCTGCATCAGTTTCTCCATGTTCCTGCTCCTTTAACACACGTGCTCAACACTGAAACTACCAGTGGGAGTTACTGGGGACCACGCAGAGAGAGGGTGGGGCTGTTTTCATCCTATATCCTGATGGTTCAGTCCACTATAGTTCAGTCTATATTGAAGATGGCCCAATGGGCCGCCCCCTCTAAACTGTGGGCTGGTCTCTTAGAAAAAGGAAAGAAAAAAAATTGAACAGCATCGGCCCCTGAGGACTGTCGGCCCACCGGGCAGATTATCAGTCCAGCCCTGGACTCAGGTGGCTTCTCTGGCATAGACACTGAACATTTAACAGTTTTTTTCCTGAAAACCTGCTCTACGTATTTCTTAATAACTCTAAAATTTACCTTATTGGACTGCACAGCCCTGAGGAATAAATTAATTGCAGTAGATGTATATCTGAAAGTGGGCCCCTACGCCTCCATCTCCTTCAGAGGCCTGGTGCTGGGCCTTTGTTTTGTTTCCCTGAGGTTCTGTTCTCATTGCTTTTCTTCATCGTTCATTCCCCGTCCCTGTGTCACATTCATGGTTCCTGGTCCTGCTCTGTTTGGTTACTTCCTGTTTTGGTAAGTTTCAGTCTTTGTGCTTTGGTTCCCTCCCAGCTGTTTCCTATTTCTCATCACCTGCTGTGTAAATATTGTCTCAGTTTTTCCATATCCTTTGTGGTGATATGTCATGTTTTTTATTTGTGAATGAAGACATTTAAACAGTTTAGTTTAAAATGTGAACATTTATTATAACAAAGAATCAGAAGGATCACATGTACATGGGGGCTCTTGGTTCAGGAGTTCACAGGTCATCCCAGCAGCTGGCTGTGACTCCCCTTCCCAACACAGCAACAATTCTAGGCTAAGCATAACATTTTATACTACCACTATCTGCAAGCAAAAACAGATACAGAGAACTTGGCCTTCATCATTGGTTCATTGACTCTCATGGCTCAGATTTCTTCCATAAAGTTCTGTAAAAGAAGCACTTCCTGCTCTGACGTTTCCCTGATCCTTACCAGGCAGGTTTATCCTGCTTAGTAACAGGACATGGAGACGTGTACTCACTCTCCTGTACACCGAACTGCACAGACTGTCAAAACCTTCAAGGATAAGATAAACATATTCTTCCCCGAGCCCGGGAAGGCCATAAATAAGATTAACATGTTTCCCAGAAGCCGTGAAGTCATCCTGCTCCTCTATTTAATTTATTGATTTATTTATTCAACCACTGCTTCAGCCACTATTTAGTTATTTTAATTCAATCAATATTTGATCATTTTAATTCGACTACTGATTATACATTATTTAATCCAAAGATTAATTTATCATTTAATCAACTACTGTTTAGAGCTTTGAGTCAACTGCTAATTACTCATTTGATTCAATTACTATTAATGTAATCATTTGATTTATTCACCATTTATTTAATCATTTAATTGATTCATTATTAAATTAATCAATTGTTGGAATTTTACAGCATTATAATTCTGTCCATTAAGTAAAAAGAGTAAAAATAAGACGCAACAATGGCCTCATTGGTTTTCCTCCTGCTGAAGAAGAAGAAGAAACAGCCTTTATTGTCCCACAGAGGGGAAATTTGGGATTTGCTGTGTGCCTCTCTGTCCGGGTCTTGTTATCAACTGTGTTTTCCAGCCTTGTAGATTCTGGTGTTCCAGCCAGAAACAGTGTTTGGTTCACACACTCCCCCTCCTCAGCCTTTCTGCCACAGCTGACCTCCATACCTGACCTCCACCTGCACTCACTTCATGTTGTAGTGTTGAGTTTTTCTTAAGCGTTTTTTGTTTTTTTTCAAATACAACACACACACGACACACAATTGATGACTAATCTCCTGAAATATAATACAAGAGCCACAATGACAACAACTGGAACAGCCATGAAAGCCAGACGATACCAGATTTCACCTGGAAGAGTGTCTGCAAGAAACAACAACACCAGGGTTAGATCCACTGTAACAACACCGCACAATCTACTGTATAAATATGAAGGAATTTTCCATATTAGTTATTTACAGGTTTATTTCCAACTGCCAAGCATTGTGTTTAAGGTGTGTTTGACCACTGTTTGTTTCTGATTAGTTAAATGACTCCTCATCCACAGCAGCGCATTTTGATTAAAACCATAGCATTCTAACTTATTTAATCAATTACTTATTGATCAGTTATATCAAATGCCACTATAAAATCCAACTGATACCATTTTCTTTTCTTCTATGCATTTTAACCAATCATCTGTCCTTTGAGTTAAAGCTGTATCTGTAGAACGCCCCGTCCTATAAGAGTGTTGATATTCAGTTCTTACATTATTCTCAGTGAAACAGAATTAATCTGCTTGTATGGGATTGTTTCCATAACCTTACTTAATGCAGGTCATAGACTTACTGGGTGACTGTATGTCCCTCAGTGCACATATTAAACGCATTTGTCTGCTTTTTTTGCATTTGTGCAATATTTCTAAACATCCTTTCTCAGAGTGATGCTGAAAAGCTAATTCATGCATTTATTACTTCTAAGCTGGACTATTGTAATTCATTATTATCAGGCTGTCCCAAAGAGTACTGACAGGGACTAGAAAGAGAGCATGTCTTAAAGACCTCAGAGGACCGTATCACCCCCACAGTGTTTCTTTTTTGTTCACATCTTTTTACTCTGTTTATACCCCACTCTGTATTTAATCATTAGTTATTGATTGTTGAGTGATATTCATGTAAAATTGAATTGAATTGAATCAATCAGACTATGGTTTGGCATGTGTTGCTGACCTTTGACCTGCAGCTGAACAGTTGTCAGTCTCGGCTCCTCTCCAAACTCTCTGATGGTGCAGGTGTAGTTGCCGCTGTCAGAGAGGTGGGGTTTCCTCAGAGTGAGGCTGAAGTCTCCAGTCTGCAGAGCATCAGTCTTCATGGATGTTCGGTTTCTGTAACGCTGGTTTTGATCTTTCAGTTGATCTTCTTGCTGCTGACGCTGGTGGACGGTTGAAGGATTGAGGTCATAGCGGCTCCACACCGCTGTGGTTGGTCCAGAAACAAATGGGATCAGACAGGGCAGCAGGACTGACTCCGCCCCCTCGTACACCTCTACACTGGTTACTTGTTTTGACACTGAGACGACACAAAGACACGAATGTGAATCAGCTGTGTGTGAACCGTAGGTCACATGATCAACTGAGACAGAGACCTGATCAGTATCAGGAAGTAACATTATTGAGTAGGCTGCCTTAAACAGTCCAGAAAAACATGTTTGGTTCTGATGATTCAATGTGTTTGAAGTAAATCATGTTTTTCTCCAACCAGCTGCACAAGAGCTGAGAGAGACACTGAGAAACCTGCAGATACCAAAACAGCGACTACAATAGAATAGAATAAAATACAGAACAACACAGGTGTTTCTGATGGACATGTCCATGTGCAGCTCCTGTCTCTGTTCCTGCTGTGTGGTGAGCAGCCTGTTAGTGTGATAACCTCTGACCTTTATCTACAGGAGGTGTTAGGGTTTGTTGCTGACCTTTGACCTGTAGCTGTACATTTGTCAGTGTGCGTGTGTTTCCGATTGCTGTGACGGTGCAGGTGTATGAGTTCTTCTTCCTGTGGGACTCATTTCCAATCTATATTCATTCAATTACATTTTATTTATAAAATGTCAAATCACAACAGTCGCCTCAGGGCACATTATTTTGGAATATAAAGACCCTGCAATAATCCAGAGAAAACTCAACAGTCAAAACGGCCCACTATGAGCAGCACTTGGTGACAGTGGGAAGGAAAAACTCCCTTTAAACAGGAAGAAACCTCCAGCAGAACCAGGCTCAGGGAGGAGCAGCCTGGATCCTGTCCTGACATATGGCAAAGAAACTGAAGACCTAACAGTATTCCCTGAAAGCCCCCTCCTGTCTGATCATTTCTTAGTAACATTTACATTTACTTTAATGGATTACACAGCAGTGGGGAATAAGTTTTATTACAGTAGAAGTCTTTCTGAAGGTAGTTTAATTCACAAACGCACAGCTTAAAGCAGATAACCCGTAAGCTGGAGAGGGATTGGTGTCTCACTAACTTAGAAGATGCTCATTTAGCCTGGAAAAAGAGTTTGTTGCTCTATAAAAAAGCCCTCCATAAAGCTAGGACATCTTACTACTCATCATTAAGTGAAGTTAGAGGTGAGGAGAGAGAGACAGAACAATAGAGTCAGAGATTAATAATGAAGCTTATTCATAAGTTCATGTAAGATCTGTATTGTTACGCTGAGAGCACAATTAGATCTTACTGAAGCAGCACATGTGGTTGTTTTAACTTCTATGTGACTGAAATTGAGTTTTTGCTCCAAAGAGAGGAGAACGTTTACACTGCAGTGAATGAGAGATGAGGAGGGTACACCTGACACTCTGAGGCTGCTGGTTTAAATCCTGTAAGTGTCAGATCTTTGGAAAGGACGTTTTCTTAAAGAGCATAAGCAGAGCTACAATATCAAGTATAAACTGTTTGGGTAGAGTAAAGATTGTGGGAGTAAAAAGAGCTGAAAGTATTCAGTAAGTTATGATGTCACCACTCTAACAGCTTCCAGTACACACCAATACAAACGTCAGAAACAAAGAAAGGTTCAAAGTCTTGGGACCCGTTTAAAGCTTGATTTTTTTCTCTTGCCCAAAGTGTGCTGAAGTACAGATACAGTGAAGATACAGAACGGTTTGTGTGGCACAAACGGTGCTGAAGGACAGCACTGACGTATTTGACAGCATTCACATTAATAAGGATCATACAGATCATCACATAAACACCACACAGTGAGACTTTGTGCCTGTTTGAGGCTCACGGTGAGCTTCTTACCGTCCACGAGGAGCAGGAAGAGCAGCAGCATGTTGATCGTCCTGTAGGAACTAAAGGAGCACAAAGAGCTGCTAATATGCTTCTGACTGGATGAAGACACAAACAGAAAGCTCACTTTTTATTTTAAGGAGGAAGTGAGCCATGTGACATGAAACTGAGCAGAGTGAGGATCATTGAAAACACAGCCACCACACTGTAAACCCAGATTTTGATTCGACTTAAAAATATTGAGTTCATATTACTTAAAATTGCCTGTTTCATGTCCTTTTTTTGTAATTGTGTTTTTAAGTCCAATCAACAGCTCCTACTGGAATGAACTGAGTTTATATTACTTAAATATCTGTAGTTTCCCAACATTACTTATTAATGCTGAGTAGACTGCACTTTTTGATGGTCTATCTTATTGTAATTATGTGTTTGAGTTCAAACAACTGAATATCATCAGGTTTTGCGCCTGTTAAAAATCTACTTGATACCAGTTTTAACAGACAGGCTTAATGAGCAGCAGCATGGTGGCGTGGTGGTTAGCAGTGCTGCCTCACAGCTGGAATGATACATAAAAGGTCTGGGTTTGTTCCCCCTCTGTTTCTCTACTTGTACAGTTTTTTATTGTTCCATGGACAAATATTATTTGTAAATATTAATGTACCAGTGTTCAGCAGGGCTGAGTTTTATCATGTTTGTTCATCTATAAATTTAAACAGACACAGCTCAACATCGTAAAAAATATCTGTGCTACAGGCAGCATGGTGGTGTGGTGGTTAGCACTGCTGCCTCACAGCTAGAATAACTATCTAATAATCTGGGTTCAATTCCACCTTCGCTTGGGCCGCTTGCTGTGCACAGTTTGCATGTTCTCCCTGCTTCTGTGTGGATCTGAAGACATCCAGTTAATAGAGTTTGGTTAATTGATCACTTTAAATTGCCCACAGGTGTGAATGGTTAACTGTCTCTCTCTGTATTAGCCCTGCAGCAGGCTAGCAACCTGTACAGGGTGTACCCTGCCTTATGTCAGCTGGGATGACATAAAGATAGGGGATGAGATTGGATGGGAAAATATATGGGATGATTGATTAATGGACATATTTTAATTTGTCCGAACTATAAAAGATAAGTTTGGTCAATTAGAACATACAATTTAGTTCAGTTGGTAATGGAGTAGTGCTTACTGAACAACCTGAGTTAAATAAATGGTGGTGAATGATTACTTAAAGTATCTTCAGTTACTGAAACTCTGTTATTAGTACATTCAACTTAGATCTTTCATTCCATTCCAAAAGGGCCTCAAGTACAGTGAACATATTCGACTGCACTTATTCAACTGATGCTCATTACTTAAAAAATTTAAGGTAAAGTACTTAATGATTTCAGACCTGTGGCTCTCACCTCCCTTGTGATGAAAGCTAAGGAGAGGATTGATAAACGCCACATCATCGGAGTTACCAACTCACAGATGGATCCTCTCCAGTTCGCGTATCGCATGAATAGAGGTGTTAATGATGCCAAGGTATTCATCATGGACACAATTCATAACCATTTGGAACGCCCAAACACTTCAGCCAGACTCCTGTTTGTAGATTTTTCTTCGGCTTTTAACACCCTTCAGCCTCACATCTTGGCCCACAAACTCTCTTCACACTTTCACCTGGAGGATCAGCTCATTCTGTGGTTACTGGACTTCTAACCCATAGATCATAGAGAGTGCTGGTCAGTAAGGCCTATTCTGACCTACGACACACATCCACTGGCTGCCTTCAGGGCTGTGTCCTTTGTCCGCTGCTTTTTTTCTTATACACCGACGACTGCAGATCCACTCAACCCAGTTCCCTCCTGGTCAAGTATGCCGACGACACAGTTCTTCTATCCATGTTGTCGGGTGCATCACAATCCCACGGTACAGCCCTCCAGGAGTTTGTGGACTGGTGTGATAACTCGTGCCTTGAGCTGAATGTCAGCAAAACTAAGGAGATGGTGATAACCTTTTCCAAAAAGCAGTTGGAGCTGGTTTCATTGGTCACCACCTCAGTTCGTGGCATGCCTATTGAACTGGTGGAGGAATAAAAATATCTGGGTACCATCTTTGACAACCACTTGAAATTCTCAGCCAATACAGAGGAGATCTTCAGGAAATGTCATCAGAGACAGTATCTCCTCAGGAAGCTCAATTCCTTTGGTGTGAGTAAAAACATCATGCAGTCATATCATCACCTTCTCCATCACCTGCTGGTTTCATTCAACCAGTCTTTAGAATAGGAATCTCCTGCAGAGGAACATCACGATGTGCAGAAAAATCATTGGACTGCCACTCAGGAATCTGTCTTCTGGCATCAACTCTCATTGCAGTTTGAACCCACCTTATATATTTCCAGTGCTCAGTTCATTATCACTTTGCACTGTGTGCATCTCTAACACTCCGTCACTGATATCTTGCATCTTATTTGGACCATTAACTTGCACTGATTACTACTTGGTTGTGATTTACAGATGTAACATATTTATTGTAGTATTGGTTATTTATATCTTACTCTTAGTTAGATTTTATATTTATTATGATTTTGCTGCTCTATGTGCCCTCAATCTGAATCTGAATCTGAATCTGAATCTGAATGGCCAGACGAGCACACGGCAGGGGAACACCATGATTGCATCACAGCAGAGAACTGGGAAGTACAGAGGAGACAGAAACTAAATAGAAAAACCATGACACAGAACAAAACTGAACTAAGGAAAAGAAACAAGTACTAATGTAATGTAGCTTCTGCTAAAGTCAGAACAGAAAGATGCAGTGGAAACATCACAACTTAAAATACTGTTTTTCTGCAGCACACTAAAACTGAGTGAATAATAATCCTTTTGTATGGAAGTCAAAATGACACATTGACCATAAACCATACTTCTATACTTCTTTCATTAAAACAGTTTCTATGGCATAAGGACACATTTTTGCTCATCAGAGCCACATAGCACTCATTTCACAATAGAGCAGATCATGCACACAGAGTTTTATAGCTCCTGTAATGTACAGGCCCACAAAGAATGGGAGGCAGAGCCTTCAGCTTTCAGGCCCCTCTTCTGTGGAACCAGCTCCCAGCTTGGATTCGGGAGACAGACACCCTCTCTATTTTTAAGATTAGGCTTAAAACTTTCCTTTATGATCAAGCTTATAGTTAGGGCTGGATCAGGTGACCCTGATGATGACCTTTTCATTCACCTCTTGTTACTCTGTTTATACCCCACTCTGTATTTAATCATTATTATTAATCTCTGTCTCTCTCCGCTCAGCAGATGACTGCCCCTCCCTGAGCCTGGTTCTGCTGGAGGTTTCTTCCTGTTAAAAGGGAGTTTTTCCTTCCCACTGTCGCCAAGTGCTGCTCATAGGGGGTCGTTTTGACTGTTGGGTTTTCTCTGTAATTATTGTAGGGTCTTTACCCACAATACAAAGCCCCTCGAGGCGACTGTTTGTTGTGATTTGGCGCTATATAAATTAAATTGAATTGAACTAAATTATATTGAACTGAATCTGTACTGGGTAATAATTTCACTCTGACTTTGTTTACTGTTTAATGTCTCAGAGAATTATTATCTGCTTTATTCTGAAAATACTGTAGTCTAAACCTCTGTGTTGTATTTTAGGTGTTGGCACATTGTTTAGTGTTTAATTAAATAAGTATCACTGGGATGATTTTGTGTGTGTTAGTGGAGTTGAACTGTTTTGGGAACAGAAGGAAGTTGTTGTTTTCTGACTTCCTTCCACACAGTGAGCCACAGTGTTTCCTCGAGAGTCGTACCATTGGTTTCCTCTCTGTGGCCTTCTTCTGGAGCATTTGTTGGAGTAGAGTTCCCCCTCTCACTGTTCTTGGAGGTAGAAGCCTCCATGGCAGCATAGAGACCCTCATCACCATCTCTGGTGTGTTTGAATGAGTGTTTTAGAGGCTGTAATATAATACAGTGGAGCCTTGTTTTCAATCAGATAGATTAAATATGATTGTTATTAAAAATTCAGAAAAATAATGTCCCATCTCACGTGTCAGATTAATAAAGTGTAGTGCACTATGGATGCATTCACTCCAGACACAACTTTAATGTGCTAACATTACTCAATGAACAAGTGATGCGTGAAAGTTGTTTTAGGTGGAAATTTATTTATTTTTTTGTTCAACATATGAGCCACACTTCATTTCTTTGCTGACAGCTGTTGAGCTGGAGTCACTGCAGTCCTGTCCAGATGTTTCAGAACAGTGAGGACAATTCCTTTATTTTTCCTGTGGACTGAAACATTTGGGTTTGACATTAAAAATAAATATGAAACAAAAAGTCAACATCTCAGCTTTTATTTCCAGGTATCATTGTTCAGATGATTGCACTGTTTGTCTGAATCGACCCTTTTTTTTATTGTGAACAAAGTATTGGAACATGTGACTGGCAGGTGTGTTTTGTTCCCCAGGTGGAAAATCCATCAGAGCATGAACAAACATTAGCCATAGTCAGTAACAACTGTTTGGAAGGTCCTGAAGAAGAAAGTCATCACTGGTCTGCTTCGTAACAGACGTGGAACAGGTAGATCGAGGAAAACAACAGCAGCTGACGACGAAGATTGTAAGTGCTGTAAAGAAAGAGCCTAAAATAGCTGTTAGCACCAACCTCCAGGGGGCAGTAGTGAAGGTATCACAATCTGCTGTTCATAGAAGACTTCATGAACAAAAGCACTGAAGCTTCAGCAGAAGATACAAACCACCAATTAGCAGGAAGAACAGGAAGTCCAAGCTGGAATTTACTGAGACATTCAGAGAGAAGCCTCACAAACTCTGGGACAAAGATTCATGGACCGATGAGACAAAGATGAACCTTTACCAAGAGAGGCTGAAGTTTGGAGAAACAAGGGATCGTGATCCCAAACATATAAGTTCATCTGTGAAACACAGTGAAGGTGATGTCATGACTTGGGCTTGCATGGCTTTTTCTCATTAATCTCATTAATCTTTATTGATGATCTCACAATGATGGCAGCCATGCTGTGGACACAGAGGTCTACAGAGGCCAGTCACCTGCACAACAACACAACAAATGAACACTTCAGACATTTGACAGAACTCTGCAGCAGTTTGTGTAGCTGAACGTTTCTTCATAGACCTGCTGTTTAAAATGAGAACAGAGACAAAGTGCAGTTTAGTGCAGAGAAGCCTTAAAAACCTGCCAGAGCTCAGAGCCGACACAGCAATGATCATGTCTGTGTTTGGCTGCAGTCTTTTTACAGCTACAGTAAAACAGTAACAGCCTGGTTAGTGTGTGTGGAGGCAGAATTGCAGAACAGAGCACAGAGCTGGTTATTAATTCCCTTTCACTGCTTCTGTCCTACTGAATCAGATTCGTGTTGAGTACATTCATGAGAATTTACATTGGAGTGATGTTTGCATTCCCATGTAATAATAATATTATTACATTAATATAACACAGAGTTCAGGTAGTTTTACACAAAAATAGAAACATCCTTCAAAGAGCTAATTTGTCAGTATGTCCTTTCAGTATTTTTTTAAGTATCTGTACTTCAAATTAAAGAATCAGTGGTTGTACTTTTGCTCCACAGAGACATGAGTGAAGGCGGGAACCTGGAGAACAGAGGAGGAATTGGAGGACTTCATGGTAAGTACTGCAAATCTGTTGGTGGAACCTGATTCCAGCTTTCACTTGGACTCATTCTCTTCCTGTTGCTTTTAGAAATAAGATTTTTGGCTTGAAATCATGACTGGATTCACAGAAGAACACGAGGAGAAACTTGGCCTCATTGTTGTAACCTCTCCAGAACAGGAGGCTGAGAACATCCATGAGCTGCTCGATGCTCAGACCTGACAGCCACCTCCTCCAGCTTATCCGGAGGGACCCTAAGGCGTTCCCAAGCCAGCCGAGAGATATAATCTCCCCAGCGTATCCTGGTGGGTGGGTCTTCCAACATGACAATGACCCAACGCATATGGCCAAAGTAACAAAGAGTGGCTAAAGAAGCACATTAAGGTCACGGAGTGACCTAGCCAGTCTCCAGATCTCAATCCTGTAGAAAATCTTTGGAGGGAGCAAAAGCTTCCAGCTGACAAGCGGCAGCCATGAAACCTAAAGGATTTAGAGCTTCTGTAAAGAGGAATGGACCAAAATCCCTCCTGAGATGTGAGCAAACCTGGTGACCAACTACAAGAAACATCTTCCTGCTGTGCTCACTAACAAGGGTTTCTCCACCAAGTACTAAGTCATGTTTTGCTTGGGGATCAAATACTTATTTCAGTCAACAACATGCAAATCAATTTATAATTTTTATGTAATGTGTTTTTTTCTTCTGTTTTTTTTTTTTGGTTGATATTCTGTCTCTCTCCATTAAGATAAAACTGCCATGAAAATTAGACTGTTCATTTGTTTGTAAGTGAGCAAACTTACAAATTATTATTTCCCCAACTGTGTGTGTGAATACAGCAGTGTGGTGTGTCAATATGTGCGTCAGATATTGCTCTCAGTTCCTCAGAGATAAAGAGAAGAGCATTTTATTATAACAAATCTTCACACAAACATACACTCGCCGCCATTTTGTAAAGTACACCTATTCAACTAGTTGTTTTTTTAAAAATATCTAATCAGCCAATCATATGGCAGCAACTGTATACATTTAGGCATGTAGACACAGGTAAGATGATCTAATAAATTTCAGACTGAACATCAGAATGGGTGATTTAAGTGACTTTGAAAATGGTTGTTGGTGCCAGACAGGCTGGAGTAATTGTGGGGTTTTCCCACACAGCCATCTCTAGGCTTTACAGAGAGTGGTCCAAAGAAGATAAATTCTCTGGGCAAAAATGCCACGTTGATGCCAGAGGTCAGATGAAAGTGGCTGAAATGCTTCGAACTGGAGAGATTCAAAAGTGGCCAATGGTTTGCCGCTCCGGCAGTTGTGGCATATGCTGGTGCTGCAACGGTCTGATGCATTTTGAGGGTCAGTCTCATCAGCTACATTCCCCTCCAACAGTACTGGAACAGTGAGGCCATTCCTTTTATTTTTGCTGTAGACTGGAAACATTCGGGTTTGACCTTAAAAGATGAACATGAGACAAAAGAGCAACATCTCAGCTTTTATTTCCAGGTATTTACATCTGGATCTGATACACACTTCATAGTCCCTTCTGTCTGAAGCCAGCCATTTGTCTTGTGAGCAAATGTTTTGAAACAGATAAAATAGATTAGAGTGAATAAGACTTCATAGTTAGCTGAAAATCCTTTGCTTGCAATAACTGCATCAAGCCTGTGACCCACTGACATCACTAAACAATGAGCATTCTTCTTTTGTGATGCTTTTCCAGCTTTCACTGCAGCCTCTTTCAGTTGTTTGGTCTTTCTTGTGTGTGTGTGTGTGTGGGGTGTTCCTCCCTTCAGTCTCCTCTTTCTCAGGTAAAATGCTCTGTAGGGTTTAAGTCTGGAGACTGACGAGGCCGTCTAAAACCTTCCACTTCCTGTCCCCGATGACCTCCTTTGTAGTTTTGTGTGTTTTGGGCCGTTATGCTGAATGATGAAGGATCACCCAATCAGTTTGGTTGCATCTCTTTTTACACTGACAGACAAAATGTTTCTGTAGACTTCTGAGTTCATTGTACTGCTGCCATCATGTGTGACATCATCAATGAAGATTAATGAGCCCATCCCAGAAGAAGCCACAAAAGCCATGACATCACCTCCACTGTGTTTCACGGATATGTTGCAGTACTTTTGGAGGGGAGTGTACTACCACTCTGTTAACAGCTTGTTTGTACACAGGAAACAAGTTTATGTTGGTTTTGTCTCACTCTGCATGTCTGCAAACATGCCAGGAGGGGGAACTAAAATCCTTTTTTTACCACTGTATATGATTTAGGGCTACCCAAACATTTCTATCAGGAATCAGGACCACTTCAAGTTTGCCTTCTTGTGCGTTCGAGTCCAAAATAATGTGGTAAAAGTTACTTTTGCATCAGCTTATGTATTGAATAAAGCACAGACTGTGTGGGCAGTTTTCAAACCATTGTCCTTTATTAATCAAATAAAATGTAAATAAAAGGGTCACCTGCTGCTGTTGGCTGGTCAGACACTGCTCTCAGACGATGGAGCAGTGCTCTCCAGGGGTCAGCCACTTACCGTGTTAGAGAAGCAGCGGCTGCACGGCTTCTGGATGACAAATTCCTGGAGTTTCTCACCAAGAGGAAGAGTCACAGAGGACAGCAGCAGTATAAAGATGTTATGTTTAGCTTAGAGCTGCGCTCTTCTGGGGAGGCAGCTGGCTGGGAAGGCCTGTGTCTCCCTGAACAAGACTGCCCACATGTACATGTGATATCTTCTGATTCTTTAATATATGAAATGTTATCATTTTATCATTGAAGTGTTTTAGGTGTCTTCCTTCACGAATAAAAAACAGGCACTGACAAGAAACCATTAAATATGAAATGAAGACTCTGAGAAAGAATGACCATTGTTTTAAATGTGTGTTTTCTCCCAGGTTGTTGGCACCCCACCTGCCATGACCCTGCGCCCCACACTCTGAGAAACATTGATTTAAGCTAACATTCATCCTGCTGTTCCAGGTCTCTGTAAGGCCGAATAAATCAATATGTTGATCGATTTCTGTACTAATTTACTGTAAACGGACAAAAAGAAGAAAAGCCTACCTTAAATTCAACTCTTTTTGTTTTTAGTAAAGTACTGTCACAGATCATACAGTCCTCAGTGGCAGCAACTTGGGGTTCAGTATCGTGCCCAAGGATACTTTGGCATGCAGACTGGAGCAGCCAGGAATCAAACCACCAACCTTTCAATTTGTACAGTAGATGACCTGCTCGACCTCCTGAGCCACAGCCACCCCAGTGAATAACATGACTTTTTTGAGTGTCCAGGTGAACCATTCACACCCACATTCACACCTACAGGGTACTTAAAATCATCAGTTAACCTAACCCCACTAATGTTTTGGTGAATTGACTTTCTGGACCAGAAGCAACCACAGGTTTTTTGCAACTTTCATATTTGTGTGGTAAACATTTAGCCTAACAGAGACTGTAATCAAAGAGAAATAAGTCAACATACACACAGCAGTAATTTTAGATGGCCTTTATTATCACCATATCTAATTACACTTTGTTTTCAAGGGCAAACAAACAGGTTGGAAAGAGAAAGTAAAGAAAAAGTAAAGGGGCAGTTATCTGCTGAAACTGGTTGGGGGGGTGAAAGGAAAAGAAAAAGGAGAGAGAGAGAAGAAAGGGATAATGAAGATGTGCTTAGGCAGAGAGGAGAGGGGAAACTAAAGGGGTTAAAGGTCAATGAAGGCAGGGCTAATTTTGTCCAGCAAAGTTTCTCCAGAAAAACTTGAATCTCTTTTTCTTTCTCAGGATGCGTTCTTGCAGCTCTTTGTGTTGCAGTATGACGTTCTGGAGGTCACTGATGCTCTCAGCTTTCTGCTTCTCCAGTTTCTCACACCTTTTCTCGAGCTCTTCACATTTTTCCTGTTTCTCAGCATGCTTTTCTTCCAGCTCTTTGTACTTGGCTTGATGTACATCCTGTGCCTCGTGCATGTTTTTATTACTTTGCTGTACTTGTTCTTGTAATTCTTGATTTCTCCTGTGCACTTCTTGCAGTGTACACTCCATGTCTGTATGTATTTTCTCCTGTTGTCCTCTCTCCTCTTGCAGCTCTCTATGTGATTCTTCTACTTGTTCCTTTTCTTTAAGCAGCTCTGTATTTCTGTTCAGGGCGTAGTTAAACATTACGTGTAAGCCTTCATTTTCTTCCTTCATGGCTTTGAGCTTGCCTTGCGTCTCCTTGTTCATCTTTTTCAACTCATAGAAGTTGCATTGGACTTCTGTGTGTTTCATTTGCTCTTCTCTCTTCTCATTCAGTATTTGCGTGTTTCTTTTCAAAGCTTCGTCAAGCAAAACTTTCAAGCCTTCATTTATTTTCTCACTTTCTTGAAGTTTACACTGCAGCTTTCTGTGTTTGGCTTCTAGTTCATCTTTTTCTTTAAGCATGTCTGTATTTCTTTGCAGTGTTTCATCAAACAACACTTGCAGCTCTTGATTTTTCTGCTCTGAAACTTGGAGCTTTTTGAACATGTCCTTGACTACAACATTGCAGTGTTGGTTCAAGTGTGCAATGTGTTGCTGTGCTTGACGAAACATTTCTTGCCAATAACATTCACTTGAGATCTGCACGTTGACCTGGTTCTGCATATTCTGAACTTCTTGGTTTTGTGTTTTCACTGGAAGTTCATTGCAGATGTCTCCTGGTGCCTCATTTTGGGCCTCCATGTCTCTTTTTGTCTCTTCCAGAGGACATTTCTCCTCCTGCATACTGTGGTCTGATGCATTTCTGAGGGATTCAGCATCAGTGTCAAGTGGGACATCTGACTGATAACCCCAGTAATAGATATCTGTGGCAGGGTCAATTGAGACTTCTGGTAGATCTCCCCACTCAAGTGGAATTTCTGACAGCTCACCACAGTCAAGGGAGTCGGTGTTACCGTGCTCTCTTGGGTGCAGAGACATGTTGTGATCTCGATTGATTGACTCTGCTACAGATTCAGATGTTTCCAAACGTGTCTTAATCGATCTCAAACTGTTGACTGCTGCTAAAGTGAATGCTGCAAACAAAATGGCTTCTAGTCTGTTTCTCCTGCTGTAACAATTGTAACAATATGAGAGTTCCTCATGAGCTCAACATTCCATATGCATTCATTCATATATAAACAAGGAATAATTCATAGGGCTGAATAGGGCCTATTAATTCTGATGAAATGTTCTGATGAGGCTGTTAGTTGTACATGCCAATATTTGTTTATTCAGGTGTGGGAACAGTGGGTCAGAGGGTGCTCTTCAGGACTGTTAAATGAAGGTGGTGAGATGTACTGGATTAATCCCTGTGCAAAGATATGTTAGGTCAGATTACTGGACTGAGCACATCCGCCTCTTGTGAGGTCTGTCTAAAGAAGACTAACAAACATTCAGTGCAGCATCCTGAGAAGATGGATGTGAGGACAGAAGCACACAAACATGTAGTTGTAGTGAGCTGCCAGTAGTGTTAGATGGATTTGTTCCTCTAACTCGTGTCTGTCTCTCTGTCAGCCCTGTGACACATTGGTGACCTGTCCAGGGTGAACCTGCCTGTGCCTGCTGGGATAGGCTCCAGCCCTCCACCCACACCCTGACAATCAAATGTGGACAGACTAACTTCTGTTTTAGATTCATTTTATCATCTAGTGTGTTCTTGTGTCATTTTAACTTCGAGCGTGTTCCTGGATTTGTGGCATTAATATTAGAGCTAGCCATCTTACTTACAGAATTCCTTCCATGAGCCATCGCCCCTGAGATTATTCCTATATTTATTATATTATCAATATTATTTGAAGAATGACAGTCACGGTCAGTTTTCTTCTTTTACACTGAAAATATATTGAGAAGTTAAAGAATCCATTCATCCTCTTTCTTAATTGCTTGCCCAGCTAGTGGAGCTCTGCAGTGTATTCCTGACACAGGGAACTAGGGGGGTACACCCTGGACAGGCTGCCAGTCTGTTGCGATGTGTTGAGCAATGTATTCATATTTAATTGAAAAATTAATCAATGATTTTCAATAAATTGAAATAAACTGTCCAGGTGGGTCAGTGGGAGCAGAAGCCCTCTGCTGATGCACAGGCTCTGATCAGCAACATCCAGCAAGACCCACACAGCCTCTGCCTGCTGGAGCTTTCTGTTTGCCTGTGACTGGAGAGTCAGGTTTGTGTTGGGGGGGTTGCAGCTCCCTGTGCTGGAGAAACTGCTTCACACCTGCAGAGGTCAGTCAGTTTGCAGAGGTCACTGAAACCCTCCCACCCTGACTTTCATGTGTCTGATCTTATCTGAAGCAGCAATGTTTCAGTGGCTGCTGCTTATACCACAGGCTAACACACTCTACAGGTCTCTGATGGGCTCCTTCAACAAAGATGTTTCGTAGATGCTGGTCTGCAGTTTGATGCTCTGCATCTCCAAAGTTTGTTCCTTGTTTATATTCATTCATACATACACAGTAATGTGATATCTAGTAATAGTATAACTGTGACAACCTGGTGCCCTTCATTTATGAAGAGTAAATATTGGAGTATGAATGTTGGACCCTGTGTGTCTGTGTTCTCTGGGCTTTTCTGACCTCTTTTTGCAGGGTCAGAAAACAAAATCACAATGACTGTACATGTTTCTTTCTCAGGTGATGTGATTGTGAGGAAGCAAAGCTCAGGAAAAATGAATCCCTGCAGTCCTGTTCTTTCAGCTCCAAGCCTGCTCAGGTCAGTCACAGTTACAGAACACTGTAACGAGTGCAACAACTGAGGTATAAAGTGTTTGATTAGAACAGATGGAAAAGATTTTAATCTTAGGTACCTTCAACATGCCGAGCTCACAGAAACAGGAGAACAAAACTACCCTGATGTTTGTCACCATCAGCCAAGAAGAGCACAATAAAGTAATGACTAATGTGACTTTGGCCACAGTTCCACAATAATAATTATGCTCATAATTGATTGTTCCCATATATAAAATACTTGCAACGGTATAAAAGTCTGCAAAAGGCTTTTTTCCTTCTAACATCTGTAGCATCACCCTTACATGAGTCACATATGGGTAATTAGGTTCATAGCTTAATTGGAGTATTACTATTTTTAATATTCAAAGTATCGTAAATTACAGTGGAGATAATTCTTATATATTATGAGTTACTGCTTGAGCAATCTGTACAAAAACATCTACAGGAAAAAGGGAAAACCGAGCATCGAGAGACGGGACAAACAGTTAATGCTGGGTAGCCGTGGGTACAGACACACGATGAGGGAAAAGTGGGAGGTGGAGAAAAAAGCTCAGTGCATCAGGGGACATTCCCAACACTCTTGGCCTATAGTAGTGTAACTAGGGGAGGTGGGGGTGTTCAGGGTCACCTGATCCAGTCCTAACTATAAGCTTTATCATAAAGGAAAGTTTTCAGCCTGATCTTAAAAATAGAGAGGGTGTCTGTCTCCTGAATCCAAGCTGGGAGCTGGTTCCACAGAAGAGGGACCTGAAAGAAAATGATATCATACTGTGTTCATTCAGAATCAGGAGCTGCTGCACCACCCAACATCTCACTGTCCACGATTATGAAATGCTGCCACCTGTCCAGATGGTGACAGCATGGACAGACTGTGGTCCTTCCCTGAAGAACTGCAGGAGTCACAGAGGAGATGAGTCCATCTCACTGTCTGGACCTGCTGACTGATGTTCTTCTGCACTGCAGGTGTAGCACAGCACTTACAGGCTGCTAACATCTGAATCTTTGAATAACACAGTAACCAAGCAATACCTGTTACTGTTGTCTAATAAGTCTTTAATATTATTACCTGCTGCCCATCTTAGATGAAGTGTTCATATAAACATGGATGAAAAAGATGGAAGAATCTGAGCTGAACTTCCTGTTTCCTGCCACAGATGCTGAGTATGACCTCAGAGGCCAGCTGGTCTGCAGAGTTACAAGTGAATCCAGGCAGAGGGCGGTCTGCCTGCAGCTTAGAAGAAAACATGCAGGTAAAGTGATGTGGATCAGTGGATAACCCTGTCAGCACTTTCAAATGAGATCCTGTCAGAGAGAGACAGTCTGAGCCGTTTTAGCCTCACAAGAAGGACAAAAATGAAGATCCAACTTTGACCATAATACAAATGAATCACTGCTGTGTGTTTTCAGACTCAGATGGGCAGGATCTCAGCATCAGACTGTCCAAACAGGCTCCAGCTTCAACAGCAGACTGAGACAGAAACAAGAGAAAACAGCAGCTTCAGTGGGCTCCACAGGTGAGCGTGTTCCTGCACCAATCAGCATCTGTTCTCTGTCGCTCTGTGTGCTTTAATAAATGTAGTATTGATAAGTACAGTAACCTAATCATAGTAACCTTGCAGCAGTCACTCGAAACTTCTACTTTCTAACTGCCTGGCTGCTGCCTGCCACTCATTTTAGTAACCACGTGGTAACAGGCCTGAACCTCTGCTTCCTTTATTCCCCTCAAGGTCAAAGGTGACGTTTCAAGGGGTCTTCAAAGAAGAAGTGACTGATGTCCTGCATCGATCACAGCGATTATAAAGATGACAGCGAGAGCAGCTACGACTGTAAAAGTCTGACCACGACTGTTTTGCTGCTTCCTGATTATTATTAATGAATGTTTGTGTCTTTTGTCATTAATTCTTTTGTCGTCATTTGTTACACACAAAACTGACCAAACTCAGTTTGTGTGATTTCATTTTTACAGGCTACACTCACTGCACACAAGAAAACACTCATTTTAGTCACTGATGACTCAGTGACTTTATAAAAGCTTTTATAGTCCAGCCTTTGACTGTGAACACTTACCATTTTGTACCTGTACAGCATGGTTTTGTACATGTATGAGATGTTTTAATGTTGAAGTCATTTCCTGATTCATTTTGTGATCTTTGTTGGTTTTCTCTGCTTTGGAGCTGATTGTGAGTCAGTGTGTAACCTCACCTGCTTCCCTTTGTTCCACATGACTTTTAAGTTTTTTGATTTCTGTTTATTTCAATTTGTGTTTGATTTTGATCTGTGTTGTGTGACCCTTGCAGACTGTTTTGTGGACTGCTCGCCTCGCTGTGTGTAACCATTGCCTGTTTTTGACTAAAGATTTGGATTTCAGACTTTTACCGTCTCTGTGTGTCCTTTGAGTCCTCTTCCTCTGAGTGAGGCACATACACACGTTTGAATTCAATAACTCAGCTTTGCTGCTGTTTTCAGCTGTGGTCAGCAGCAGTGACTCACAGCAGGTTTGAGAAAGGAAACTCACTTTTATAAAGTGATTATAGTTGGGACTGTTGGGATAATAACAGTGTTTTTATGCTTTTATTATTGAGTTATTACCTTTCAAACATACATGAGCTCAAATGATAAAGTTCTGTATAAAGCAGGAGCTGTGAAAAAATCCTTCTGGGATTATACACAATATGATATTAATAAAGTATGAAATCTTTAGTAAAATATTAGAAAAATATGCTCGTATGCTATTGATAACACTGTCAGTCAAATTCATGCACAATTTTTTATTGTTTTTCCACCTGCTTCATCAAACCTCAGCAGTAAACATATATGAAGGCAGCAGCTGACACAGTAACAGTGAGCGCAGCGCACTGTGCAGTCTAAACTCTGCTCTGATTAATTATATGAATGTACAGCGAGTCAATCAGGATTGTGAAACGTCAGCTGCAGAGCCCCCAGTCTCCATCATCAGAGCCCTGCCCGGTTCATTTTCCATTTTATAAACAATACTTTAGAGGTTTTCGTGAAGTCACACTGTGACAGTGACGTGCATATTAGTGTGTGTGTCATCAATGGATATAAAAGGCCTTTTCTTAAAGGATAAAGTGGTGTTTGAGCCACAGTTACAGCTAGCAGCAGGAACCGGAAGCGCCAGGTTAGCCTAAGAAGCTACTGAGGCGTCCATGACAACCACCATAGCAACAGCCTTTTAAGACCGTTTTAAAAACATCCTCAGAGTTCAAACGAACAAAAATACATGATTTGAAACAATTACAGCTGCAGAGCTGCGGCGGCATCTTTAAACGTTGTTTACATAGATGATCGTGAATGATACGATGTAGCTAGCAGTGTAGCTAGCAGTGAATGAGGTGACGTCATTGTGTGCGCATTTCACAGCTGTCTGTCTCAGTCTGTTGTTGACATTTCACAGCCGTCACCTGAATATTACTCCAATTAACATGTGTTTACTTTCTCTGGACCAGGGGTCTCCAAACTTGCGGTCCGCGGGCCGCATCCGGCCCCGCCCACTTCCGGTCCGTGAATTGATGTCAAAAATAACATACAGTTTTGCCCTTTAAGTTACTTTTTTGACATTTCGCTTAACCCTCTTAATTGGAGGGGAAGGTCTTTTCCTCTTTGTTCCGAGAGCGCTCAGAGGATGGTTTCCCCTTGCTGCAAGTAAAAATAAGAGTTGCGTGCTTTGTTCCATGTTTTATAAAATGATCTGAATCTATCAGTTCCAATATCAGTTTCATTGATTACTAATAATGGTCCACATCATCCATTCTCATTTAAATTTCCTCATAGAGGATGCCCTTTAATAATAATGATAAAATCTGCTCACATTTCTTCAAATCTTCTTCTGGCACATGAAGAAGAAGCAACTAAATCTCCATCATCATCATCATAACCTCTCTAATCATCATCTCTTCTCTAATTTCTGCTGATCACCCACATTTATTTATTTTCAGATGCAGTTTCAGACACAGTGATATTACACAGCAGATCTGACTACATTGAATATATCAGCAATATGATTACATATGAAATGACTTAAAGTATAAAAATATGTAACTCTATGAAGTAAAGCAGGGTAATAATATTGAAGATATTGACTGTAAAATCAAATGTTCAAAGCATATCTTAAGAAGTGCCCGTGGTTCAGTGCTGTAGGTGATTTTAGGACCACCAGGCTGTTCATTCAGCAGCAGAAAGTCTAAATAGTGGAAACAGTTTGAAGCACAGATGTCTTTAAATTCCTTGATTTGAGCAACCGTCTCAAATGCTTTTCTTCATTTCACTATCATGAAGAAAAGCATCACATACTGTCATACAGGGATGGGTGCTCCGTGGAAGTGTCGTGGTCCCTGCCCTCATACCTGGGTTCTCATTTTTTCCTTTTTGTAGTTTGTTCATGATTTGGATTCTGGGTTGTCGTGAGTTTTCCAAGTTCAGTCATTAGTTATTGTTACTGTATCGACTGCCAGTTCCCCCACGTCTCTGTTGGTGTTCCTGTGTATGTCTCAGTCCCTGGTAAATGGACTAATTATAGAGGTTTTTATATAAAGCACTTTTCTGTTCTGAGTGCTCATACAACACGTTTACATTCACCCGTTCACAGCCATCTGTAACTAAGTAAAGTGCTGATTTTGGCTAACATTCACACACACTTGAGTCAAAGAGCAACTTGGGGTTCAGCATCTTGCTCAAGGATACTTTGACACGCAGCCCGTAATCAAACCTCCAAGCTTCTGATTAGTAGGTGACCTGCTCGACCTCCTGAGCTAAAGCCACCTGGTTTCATGTTTAGTTTCACTTCCCTGTCTGTGTTTTCATTTTTTCATTTACTCATGGTGAGGTTCTCTTTGTGTGCTTGCCTCAAGTCCGTGTCCTTGTTTCCTCGTCCTGCTTCCTGTTTTATTTTGACAGTCTTCTGTCCCTGTGTGTTGTCTTCTGTTTTACTTCCCTTGTGCCTTTAATGTGATTATGTTCAGCTGTGATCCCACCTGTTGTCTCTCCCCTCATTAGCCCTGGTGTATTTATTGTCTGCTTTTTGTCTTTCTCATGTCCTCGTTGTTGTTTATGTTGTCATTAGTTTCCCAGCAGTGTGTCCTTATGTTCAGCTCAGTGTTCATGTTGTAGCTCATGCTCAGATCTAAATTCAGTTCAAGTTTCCAGAGAGTTTAGTTTTTGGCTGCTGGCACCTGACCAGCTCTGTTTATGTTAATGATGGGAAGTTCAGCTCTTTTCAGAGAGCCAGCTTTTTCGGCTCCCAAATGGCTCCTCAGATTGTAGTTAAAAAATGTGTAAAATGAATTCCTTTTCCTCACCATTCCTGCATGTAGCCTCTATGTGAAGTGCAACTTCCTCTTGGTCTTTCCGGTGTCTGAGCAAACATTGCAGGCGATGTGTGGACTCACTGTGTGGTGCGTCTCTGCCCCCCACCCTGTTGCTCTGTGTAGACACACATCTTAACCAATCATGTGTGGCTTCCACAAAAAAAAAAAAAAACCAAAAAAATGAATGAACTAAAAGAAAAAAGAAACGGCTCACTATCAGGAGCCGACTCCAGCAGTTCCCTTCAAAGAGCCTGATCGTTCACAACCGACCCATCGCTAGTTTATGTCCTTCCTGCTAATAAAGCTTAAATTTGAGTTTAGCTCTCGCCTCTTGACCCCTGCGTTCGGGTCCTCTGCTCTGCCCGCCACAGCTGTACAGTCAGCTTGGATCTATGGCTGTTAAATATAGAACACATCATTCTGAGCCTGTTTGGTCTTCATTTGTATGTTGAGGTGTTTCAAAGCATGAACTGAGAGTTTCCAATGGTGCAGGAACCCTGATGATTGTTGGCTCTCCTTTAAGCCATGAATGTGAATGAGAAGGGACCCAAACACACTCTGCAGAAGTTCTCTGACAGTCACAGGCAGTATAAGGATGAAGGTTTGAGGTCCAGTCGAGTGCATTTTGATTTCATCAAAATAACAATCAGAACAGAGCTGTGCTTCCAAAAATATATCTGTCTACTGTGGAAGCTCACTGATTCAACCCCACAGCATGTTAGCTTTATTGTCAGGCTTCAGCCGTTTGGCAGTGACACAAAGCTGATTTGAATCCACACTGTGCAAATGTGGACATGCTGCTGGGACTCTTAGCTGAGATCAGAAACATCTTTATTTACATTTGTAGGTGCAGCATTTTCTTTTCATAGTTACAGTTTGATTCTGAGCTGTGAGGACAGGAAGGAAGAACCGCTTCCTGTAACGCATTTCTCTGTCGTCATCAGAGTGTGGTGATGAAGTCAGTTTTTATGTGTAAAAGTACAGAAACACGGCGTGAATCAAAGAACAAACAGATCAAACTGATTGATCAGCCATCAGAGAAGTCGGATCAATGGAGCTGCTTCTGTTCCTGATGATCCTTGTTTGATCCTGGACCTGAGCTCTCCCTGCAGAGGAGACACAAGACAGTCAGACACACACACACACACACACACACACACACACACACACACACACACACACACACACACAACCCAATCAAACCAACCTTTGACTGTGAGGACTATTGTTTTCTCTCTCACTGAAATGTGATCATTAATTGGGACTCCACAGATGTATCTCCCACTGTCTCTCTCTGTGGGCTGATCCAGGGTCAGACTGAGGTCTCCAGTTCTCAGCAGGTCTTCATTCATCTTTGTTCGGTCTCTGTAAACCTGGTGCTGTTCATCAGGTTGATCAGAGCCGTTCTGATACGAGTGTGCTGTCATGTATTCAGGTTCCTCGCGCCACCACATCGCTTTAGCATGTTCAGGCAGGTTTCCTGTAGTTTTAAAGGGCAGGTGGACAGACTCCACCCCCTCCTCCACCTCCACCTTAAAGACTGAGAGGACAACAAACACAACATGAGCTGTACAGACAGCAGCAGGTTTTCAGAGTGGTAGAAAAAGCTGAAGGATAGAAGCAGATCACAGCAGATGGTAACAGGTACAGAGATGTAGGTAGCAGGTTTTCAAGCTTTTGAAGATGATCAGAGTCTGATGGTGCTCTTTATTTATTTATTTTTGTCCAGGTGCTGCAGCACCTGTGATCCTGTCCATTTGGAGCTACTGTCTGCTGCTTTTGTTTGTGGATGATAAATGTACCATTAAAGAGAAGAAGACTTCAAATAAATTCAGGTTTCTTTACAAAGCACCGTTTACAACAGTGAAGATGACGTCACAAAAAAAGGAGAGCTGAAACCTCCCAATCAGAGGAGCTCCTTGGTAACAGTGAGAAGATCCACGTCAATGAGAAGAAACATCCAATAGAACAAGGATCAGGGAGGAGCAAATATCTATTAAACTATTAAATCCAATTAATCAGTCCAATCAACTTCATCAATACTGATAAAAACTATTGAACTGACTTTGAGTGCTCAAAGTAGAGGGAAAAAGCACTATACAAGAACCATTTACCACTGGAAACAGAAGACAAGATTCAAACCTCTGACCTCTGACTTTCAGCTCTACTTGTTTCTTCATCAGGATGTTTCCCTCCCTGTTGTAGACGGTGCAGGTGTAGGTGTTTGTGTCGTGGTCTGTGGGGTATTTCAGGGTCAGACTGAGGTCTCCAGTTCTCAGCGGTTCTTTATTGATCATTGTTCGGTCTCTGTAACGGTGGTCCTGTTCTTCAGGCTGGTCAGAGCCGCTCTGATACACGTGGACCTTCCTGTTGTCTCTGTCCATCCACTCCACTTTAGCATCTTCAGGCAGGTGAACTGTGGTCGTGCAGGGCAGCTGGACAGACTCCACCCCTGAATCCACCTCCACATCCTGGGGGACTGAGAGGACGACAAACACAACATGATCTGTATGAAGTGAAACACAGTATTCACACAGTTGCCTTTGGTGTGTTTCCAATCAGCAGCAGAAGTGAAGGTTTCATAAAAAGCACAGTGTTCTTATCACATGTCCAGAGTCAAAGCTTTATTTGTTGTCTGTGAAACAGAAACAGGAAGTTCACTGCAGGAAACTCTTAAATCTGTTACCTGGGAGGTGTCCTATAGAACAAGTTGAGGTTTCTGTTCCTGAACTTCCAGGATGTCAGTGAGCATAGACGCAGCTCACTGCTCTCTGAGATTGTGTATGTAGTTATGTGTGTGTCAGCTGTTCCTCTCAATACAACACCATTATGCTGGGAGAACATCACTACATACAGATGGCACAAACTGCTAGAATAGAATGGAATACCTTTATTGTCATACATAATGTAAATTGAGGTAGGAGCACAAAATGAACAGATTGTTTTGTTCGACTCCCTCTGCTCCCACAATCCACCATCTCCATGAGGAGGCATCGCAGATGGAGGCAGCACAGAGAGAGGAGGCAGAAAAGAGGCTGCAGAGCTGCTGAGGTTAGATCACTGTTGTAATCTCCCCCCCGATGCTAATGTTAACTTGGCCTGTTGGTCACTTACATGACAAGGTTAGCAGCCGACAGTCTCCTTCACATTATTGAAGGAGACTTTAACCATTCTGATTTAAAGCCTGTGTTACCCAAGTTCAATCATTTCTACAAGGGAAATAAGACACCTGATAAGGTCAACTCTAACATTAAGCTGGGCTTCAAAGCTGTGCCACTGCCACACCTGGTCCAGTCCAACCATTTGTCCCTGGTCATGATATCAACATGCAACCCCCCGGCTAAACTGCTCCTTTCACATCTAAGACTGTTCACACCTGGCATGAAGGTGCCTCTCAACACCTGCAGTCCTCCTGTTAAATCCAGACAAGGTCTTGAATAATCAGGCCCATCTTATCATAGGTCCTGTTTGCATGACACCATTTCATTTTGATGCATTTCAGCATCCTGTTTACATTTCAGAAACGGTCTTCATTTACACAGAGAAGCTTGAAACACCCCCTAATTATGCTGCTATAGGCCTAGGCTGCTGGGGGGGGGGGGGGGGGGGGGGGGTTTCCTATAATGCACTTAATGTTTCTTTTTATTCACCCCAACCAGATGACTGTCCCTCCCTGAGCCTGGTTCTGCTGGAGGTTTCTTCCTGTTAAAACTGAGTTCTCTTTCCCACTGTCACCAAGTTCTTGCTCATAGGGGGTCGTTTTCACTGTTGGCTTTACTCTCTGTTATTGTAGGGTCTTTATCTTACAATATAAAGCACCCTGAGGCAACTTTTCATTGTTATATAAATACAATTTAATTAAAAAGGGAAATTTTTAGTGGAAAAACATATTGCCTGGAAAATTGGAAACAATGTTGCATTAAAGCGCTGGCATTAGAATTAGAATTCCCAATGATTCAATATATACTGCTCAAGAAATGATAAAACTTTGAAAACGCATCAGATTTCAGTGGGGAAATAAATTGTTGGATATCTGTAGTGATATAGACTGTGTGATGTTGTTTGATGGAAATGAAAATTATCAACCTACAGAGGCTGAATTCAAAGACACCCTGAAAATCAACGGGAAAATGATGTAGCAGGCTAGAACTCAAACTCAAAATGGTATGTGGTATGTGCTTTTATGAATGCCTGACAACATCGGGGCTCCTGCGGGATCTCCTCCCAGATCTGGACCAGGGCATCACTGAGTTCCTGAACAGTCTGAGATACAACCTGGCAGCATCAGATGGACTGAAACATAATACCTCAGAGGTGTTCTACTGGATTACAGTCAGGCAAGTGTGGGGGCAGTCCAGTGGCGGTCCTAGCCTGTTTGGCGCCCTGGGCGAGCATCCCCGCCGGCGCCCCCCCCCCCCCCACACACACACACACAATAGCGATCGCCGCACTACTACACTTGGGGGGGTAATGAGCGACTGCTGTGTGGTGTATGTAGCTTTCTGCCATGGTCTGACAGACAGGCTTTAACAGAAGGTCCCCCCACCATCACAGGCACACTCAGAATTTCTTTTAAATTTTTATTTGAAAAAACATGGAAGAAACTGAAATATTACACAGCTTCTGCTTACCTTTATCTTTGCTTGTTTCTCCTCTTCTTCTTTTCTCTTTTTCCTAAACTGTGCACCTGATGGCTTTGACCTTTTCCTTTCCATCTGCCACAATTCACCACCACCACCGCCCATCCCCAGGGTTGTCAGATCTGACTGACAGTTGCCAGCCCAACACAACAAAACCTCCACTGAAACTCATGTTAATAGCACCAGGTGTGATATATATTTAAATATACAAGCTTTGGGTAACTTGTTAAAATTTTGGCTGCTTTTCACCATATTTGGTAGGTTTTTAGGAAGTTTTTATTGTAAAATTATATATCTATATAATTTTATAATTATATAGAAATATCTATATAATATTCCACCCCAATGTGTTCACAAGCTGCCCAATCTGGCAACACTGCGCCATCCACCAACATATGACCAAACTGTCTAGATTCGTATTTGTGTTATTTTTTTTATCAGGATTCGGGTTCACACAAATACTGTGATTTAATGACCATATTTACAGTATTATAAATGAAATTGGCTTTGTGTTCTATCAGTTGTGTGCATCTAATTTTATTAGACGCACAGATTCATTCTGTGGAACATGGGAGGAAAAAAAAAAAAAAAGAGTCAGTTTTGCATATCTCGCAAAAGTTTTGCGAGATCCTGAGTTACTTTTGCGAGATCTCGCAAAACTTTTCAATATTAGGACATACACTTCGCGTTAATCTTGATATGGCAGTGTCCGTGAGGATGAAAGGTTTGGCGAGAGACTGCCAGCAAAAGTCGCCTTTATTTATAATTCAGCGGTTACTGTTGGCTGTAACCAGGCCCAAACTGTACAGGCATGAATGAATGAACCCGGCTGACAGTCTCACTCTCACGCCATCACTGCTTCACTCGACTCGCACCCCAGGCTGAGAGGAGAAGGGGGCGGGGCAGCGCTGTGTGTGTGACGATCGAGTGAAGCAGTGACAGCGAGACAGAGAGAGAATCCCCCGCCTGCCCTTTTTCTTCTGTTACAACCTGTCTGACCATGGCAGAAAGCTACATGCAATACACAGCAAGCAGAGGGCGCCCATTACCCCACAAGTGGAGTAGTGCGGTAGGCGTTGCTGCGGCGATCGCAATGCGTTGGGGGGAGGGGGGCGGTCATGCCGCCCTAGATGAAATGCCGCCCTGGGCGGCTGCCCATGTCGCCCATATCAGAAACCGCCACTGGGGCAGTCAGTGGTATCAATTCCTTGATCCTCCAGGAACTGCCTGCATGCTCTCACCACATTGTCGTGCACCAGGAGGAACCCAGGACCCCCTGCAGCAGCACAGGCTCTGACAGTTTCATCCTGATTCCTGATGCAGTCAGGGTGCTGTTGCCTAGCCTGTGTCCAGGGTGAACCTGCTCTCATCTATGAAAAAGCACACGGCACAAGTGGTGGAGCTGCCAAATCTGGTATTATAAGGCAATTGCCAATCAGGCTCCAAGGTGCCAGGCAGTGAGCACAGCGCCCACTAGAGGATGTTGGGCCCTCTGACCATTGTTTGGTCAGAGACATTGACACTAGTGGCCTGCTGGAGGTCATTTTTGCAGGGCTCTATCAGTGAACATCCTGTTCCCCTTTGAATAGAAAAGAATGCCTTTATTATTATACAGAATGTGCAATAAGATTGGAGGACATCTCCTCCAATCTTATTGTACATTGTACATAGACTGACCAGTTAACCTAACCAGTAACTGCATGTCTTTGAACTGTGGGAGGAAACTCACACAGACACAGGGAGAACATGCAAACTCCACACAGAGAGGCCCAGGCCGAGGTGGATTCAAATCTAGGACATTGAGGAAGACAAGCTAATTATTTGACTGAGTCCACTGCAGTGACTCCATGGGCCGAGGTTAAAAAAAACTACAAAGGAGCATCAGACTCCAGTTTTTCCAGCGGGCAGCAGAACGTCCTGCAGCAGAGCTTTAAGCTGGTCCTGACATGTGCCTGTGCGTGTTTCTGTGCTGGTCCTGGATCAGTGAGCCACTGTGTGTGTTCTGTTCTTCCACATTCTGTTGTCTCTCTTTAATTCTTCTTTAACTCTCCTCTCGTTGCCAGCACTGAACTCTAATTAGCGAGCATCTAACCAAGCTAGCTCTCTGAGCAGCTCCCAAACAAAAGCAGCTTCATGCGGTGGATAACGTGTGTGTGTGACGCGTTTGTTCTTTGTGATCAGTCATAAATGCACGGTGAAAACACACAGGGTGAGGCAGAAAGTACCGTGCCGCACCGATAGGAGGCAGTGCTCCATCTTCATATAAAGGTAAGATAATACATGTTTTTTTATATTTATTTAAAAATAGCCCCAAAACAATCTTACATTAAGTCTTTTGTTTTTCTTGTCATCATTGTTGAACAGTATGATTAAAGCATGATTAATCATCATTGGAGTCAGTGCCTCACCATCACACACCTCACTGCACTGCACTGACTAACAAAAACTAAACATTAAACCAAAGATAAAAACTAATAAAAACGAGCAAAACTGTTCTGAAAACTAAAATTAAACTATACTGTAATGTAAAATGCAAAAGTATAATAACCCTGCTTCTCAGTGCTTCCCACACATTTACACTCTCTCTATAAGGTGTGTGTATGAGGATGTTTTATAACTGCAAGCATGAATTTAAGACAGTGTGACGGGTTTCCTTAGTTTGGTTCATGTAAATAATGATTTTGAGCTTAACTGCCTCAAACTGATGTCTGAATGTCTGAACTGTTGTTAAAGTGTTTTAGATCAATAAAGTTTTTGCCAGTTTACTTTGTCTGACCTCTGTAACTGCAAACAAAGGATTCTGTACCAAATATTAAGTTCTGTTTTTCTATTGCATCAAATACTTCTTTCATGCAATAAAATGATAATTAATTATTTAAAAGTCATTCAGTGTAATTTACTGGATCTTTTGTCCACTATATATTCATAAACATACTGATGTCATTCATGTCAAATCTCATTCATGAATTTAGATGCTAGACCCTCTGACCTGTATCTACAGCACTGACCTCTGACCTTTCACGTGTATCTACAGCACTGACCTCTGACTTTCAGCTCCACCTGTCTCTTCAGCGGGATGTTTCTTTCGGTGCTGTAGACGGTGCAGGTGTAGATGTAGCTGTCTCTCTCTGTGGGCTGTCTCAGGGTCAGACTGAGGTCTCCGGTTCTCAGCGGGTTTTCCTTCATCTTCGTTCGGTCTCTGTAGAAACAGCTCTGCTCTCCAGGCCAGTCAGAGCCATTCTTATACACATGAGCCGTCATGTATTCAGGAACCTCACGGCACCACACCACTTCAGCATCCTCAGGGAGGTGAACTGTGGTTGTGCAGGGCAGCTGGACAGACTCCACCCCCTCCTCCACCTCCACCTGACAGACTGAGAGGACAACAAACAGAAGATGATCTGTAGAGACAGCAGCAGGTTTTCAGAGTGGGAGAGAAAGCCGAAGGATAGAAGCAGATCAGAGCAGAAGGTAACAGAGGACAGAGATGTAGAAAGCAGCTTTTAAAGCTCTGAGATGATCAGAGGATGATGATGCTGTCATTTTTTATTTTAGTCCATCTCCTGCTTTATATGAATGCCTGTAGTCTGTGGAGCTGCTGTCTGCTGCTTTTCTTTGTGGCTCTAAAATGGACCTTTAAGACATTCCTGCAGTTTAACTAATTGTGTGTCATCTGGCTTCATGGACAGATAAAGCTGTATTTCTCTCTGCTAAAGGTAGCGCCGTTGAGAAACGGTTGCATGACCTCAGACATCTGTCCCCCCCCTGTCTGTGTTATGTTTTTGTTTTGGATGGATGTTCTGTTAACTGCAATTTCCCCATTTGTGGGACTAATAAAGGCATTCTTGATTCTTGATTCTTGATTTCAGTATAACACACATTGTAAAACTACATCATGTCAATGACATTGAGGAGGGTGGGACAGTTATCAATGCATGTCATATTCAGTCTAGAGGCCATAGGCTTTTTAGGAAATCTGTGATTTAGGGTGTTTGACCTGCTTTTGGACTCTTTTCATGCATAACTATGCAAATGCATCTAATTAGTAAATAAGCCATTTGTAATATGTAAATAATAATTATTCAGCATACAGATTTGCTGAGAATCAATGGAATAATATTGAACACAAATGGTCAGCAACTGGGCCCAGTGCGACAAGAAGTGTGGGAAATATGTTATTATGCTGTTATAAGATCATAGCGTGTAACTAGACACAAGAGGAGGACTTCAACTACAGCACAAGGAACAGAGAGCAGGACCGAGTCCACTAAACAGGAGAACAAACCAGAAACAAGGAAACACCAAACAGAACCAGGAACACAGGAAGGCTGAGAACTCAAACAGGATTCAACAGAAAGTGAACAGCAGCCAAGAACTGAACTCAGAAACTGAACTAAGAAGCGTGAGGATAGAAACAATGAAACCAACCAGGAATTACCAGAAAAACTGCAAAATCACATTAAACTAGGAATCAAACAGTAACATCAAATAATTCAAAAATGAAAGTCTTAAAACTAAAAATGCTGGATCATAAACCCAGGACCATGATGATAAGATCCAAGCACAACTGTTTTAACGAGAAACACAGTGAAGAGTGTGAAGACGACTCCCCATGTACATGAACAAACTGGAATCTCTTAGATAAATATGATCCAAATTGTCAACAGTCTCAAAGCTGAACTAATGTTAACTAGTAATTCTTTTCTGACCTCCAAACATACTGAAATTATGTTATTGTTGGCAAAAAAGTGGGAATAATTTATGTGTTTATGCAACAGGCTGCACACAAAGTGCCTAAAGATACATTTTAAAACTGCTTCTTTGTTGAGATCTCCAGAAAGGTTCAGTGTCCCATCTAGTGGACACTGGCAGACACTGCAGGGACATTCAAGCCAACGCAGGAAGGAGCGTGAAGTAAACGGAGTCTTTAGCACAAGTTAGGAAATGTTCACTTTCCAGGATTAAACAGCATAACCGGCTGTAGTTTGCCAGTGAGTGATTTTGAAGGTGACTGAGATTATTGGTTCATTATTGTTATAAATCTGCCACCAGATGATCTACGAAAACAGCAAAAATTGAATTCACTTTTCTTTTAACAGATTCCCGCATCAGAAATTGTTTGCAGTTGTTTTTACTTCCTCTGCTTTCAGGGTTTTGACTATTTTCTAAAATTAAGTAGGAGAAATTTCTCAGAGACGTGAACATGTTGATGGTGTACCCGGGGTTTCAAATATCTGGGAATACCACAAGGAGTAGAAGGAATGCCGTCAGCTCAAACTTGGATTGTTGGACTTTTCCCTAACATGCTCACCTTCATGAAGCTGGATGATCCGAGGCAGAGACAGACACCCTCTCTATTTTTAATTAAACTTTCCTTTATGGTGAAGCTTATAGTTAGAGCTGTGACCCTGAATCCTCCCTTAGTTATGCTGCTCATGTCGGCTTTTCTCTGTAATTATTGTATCATTATTATTATTGTCTTCACCTTATAAAATTAAAAATAGATCACCCTGAGGTGACTGTTGTGATCTGATGATATATAAATTGAATTGTTAAAGTTGTGCTGCTCCTTTTTTTAAATATTTTATACATGTTAGTCTATTTAAATGGTGTCTGTAATATTTGAATATTATTGTTAATAAACCCTCATTAAAATAGACCACTAACTGTAACACTGGGAATGTTTTTCATAATTTAAAATACTGTTTAATAGTTAGATTTAGTCATTTAGGTTTTTTATTCTGTTCAGACTGACTTCATCGAGCATGGAGATTATAGGGAGGATTATAGACAGGATGATGTGAAGGTGACTTCATTCTATGAAAAATAAGCTCATTTCTGGTGTTTGTGCCATCTCACATTATTCAGAATTGCTCATTAACAGGATAATGGCTGTAGCTGATGGTTCGATTCCTGGCTGCTCCGGCCAACATGCCAAAGTACCGTTGGGCAGGATTCTGAACTCCAAGTTGCTTTTTGATGCAACCTTCAGAGTGTTAGATGGAAAGCACTTAGTCATAGAAAGAAGTGCATGTGTGAATGGGTGAATGAGGCATGCTGTATGAAGCACTCTGAATGCTCAAAGTAGAGAAAAAGCGCTGTACAAGAACCATCTGTTTACTATTTATTATGTTTCCTAATATCCTGTTATAATCAAATACATATGTGAATTATTTCCTCTCACCTGAACCAGTACCTTTGGAGCAGCATGGTTGGGCCCCTGCATGTATTTCAGTATCTCGTATTGTTTACACTGAGTAAACCTCAATCACTGATCAACAACTGCTTCATAGAAACTCTGTCCACAGCTCTGACCTCTGACTTTCAGCTCCACTTGTTTCTCCATCAGGTTTTTTCCCTCCCTGCTGTAGACGGTGCAGGTGTAGGTGTCTGTGTCTCCATCTGTGGGCTGTCTCAGGGTCAGACTGAGGTCTCCAGTTCTCAGCGGGTCTTCATTCATCTTCGTTCGGCCTCTGTAGAAACAGCTCTGTTCTCCAGGCTGGTCAGAGCTGTTCTTATACACGTGGACCTTCATGTATGTGTTGGTCCACTCTACTGTAGCATCTTCAGGCAGGGGAACTGTGATTTTACAGAGTAAGTAGACTGTCTCCACCCCTGAATCCACCTCCACCCAAGGCACTGAGAGAAAAAGATGAAGATCATGAGCTGTACAGACAGCACAAACAGCACTACATGAATGTTATGACCCAGTCCTGCCTTTAATTAGTCTTCTTCTGATATGTGGCATAAACTGAACATTTAACAGTAGTTCACTTCCTGTATTATGTGTCAGTGAGCTGATTTTTAGATGTCCCAGTGGAGCTGCTCGGTCACCAAAACACAAGACTGTCCCACTATAGTGGACAGCGTCCTTGTGGGAATATGAGCAGCATTCAGCAGGGCTAGAAAGGCACAGAGGTTTAAAAAAGTGCTGAAACACAACATACCTTTGTTGAGTGATCTTCTTAAATGTACTGCAAGACGCACAATTACACCAAGTGCAAAAGCCAAAACAGCAGCCAAAACAGCCAGCAGAACCCAGGCCTCAGCCGGAAAAGTGTAGGGCTCTGTAAAAAGCCAACAACACAACGAGACTGACATCAATATGGTTTAACTGGTCCAAATGAAAGGACTGGTCTGAGTTCATTAAAGGGTGTCTCACTGATTAAAGAACATGTCAACAGGGTTCATTGATTAACTTAACAAAAACACACAAAATGAACAACTGAAAGAGCAGTGAATACAACATTAGGCTGAGACATGAGGAGGAAGCTACAAAGACCTGTTGAAGTATTTAAATTTATTTTCCAGAAAGCTCAACATGGAGGCTATCTCAGCTGACATAGGGCGAGAGGCAGGGACACCTGTACAGGTCACCAGCCCGTCGCAGAGCCCATGCAAAAGTGGGGAAGACATGGAAAATCCACACAGAAAGATCCTTTTTTAATCTGATTTTGTGTAAATGAATCAGCAGCCCCGGGTCATACTAACTGTGAGAATGCTCAAAGTACAGGCTGAGGAGGAGGAGTAGCAGCAATAAATTTGATTATAGTAGAAGGCGTTCTACAAGTGCTGTAACTAAGGATATAATTCCTTCATTATTATGCTCTTCAATACAATGTGGCAGCACAGTGCAGAGCAGCTACCTAAACTATTGGTGTGCGATATTGGAAGATTTGGTATCGATCCAATACCAAGTAAATACAGGGCTAGTATCGCCAATACTGATACAGATATTTTTTAATAATTATGATGACTTTTCATGACGTTTAAGTGTGCTGTTTTTTTGTGTTTTTCCCTTTGGATCATTAATTAGTTAAAACCCAGGATAGAATTAGGGAAAGTTTATAGTTAAATAGAAAAAAAAAGGTATAAAAAGTATAATACAAAACATGATGAACTGTTTATTTTTATTCACCTTTTCTTCTCGGTTTGCACTGCACTCTGTATTTAATCATTAATTATTATTAATCTCTGGCTCTCTTCCTTTTGTCCTGTCTTTCTCTTCCCTCAGCCCCTCACAGCAGATGACTGCCCCTCCCTGAGCCTGGTTCTGCTGGAGGTTTCTTCCTGTTAAAAGGGAGTTTTTCCTTCCCACTCTCACCAAGTGCTGCTCATAGGGGGTCGTTTTGACTGTTGGGTTTTCTCTGTATTATTGTAGGGTCTTTACCCACAATACAAAGTGCCTTGAGGCGACTGTTTGTTGTGATTTTTAGCAACATAAATCAAAATGAATTGAAAGCTCTGGGCCAAGGTGGATTCAAATGCAGGTGCTTCCTGCTGTGAGGCAGCAGTAGTGATCACTGCTAAACCATGCTGCCCATCTCTTTTTCACTGAAAGTCAAACGATTCACTGCAGAGACGGAGGAACTGTTTCAGATTCAGGAATCTGCTGCTGGCTTTCTCACCTGTAGTGAGAGGGATTCTGTCTCACCTGTCAAATGAAAGGACAAACTAATTGTGGTAAAAAATTAATAGAATTAAGTGTTGGACCTTTGACCTGCAGGTGAACATCTGACAGTCTCGGCTTTTCTCCAAACTCTCTGATGGTGCAGGTGTAGTTGCCGCTGTCAAAGATGTCGGGTTTCCTCAGAGTGAGGCTGAAGTTTCTGGTCATCACAGCGTCGATCTTCATGGATGTTCGGCTGCTGTAACGCCTGTTTTGTTCCTCTCTTGCCTGCTGATGCTGGTGGACGGTTGAAGGACTGAGGTCGTAGCGGCTCCACACCGCTGTGGCGAGTCCTGTTATAAATGGCATCTCACAGGGCAGCAGTACTGACTCCGCCCCCTGGTACACCTCCACAGTGAAGACTTGGTGGGACACTGTGAGGACACACAGACACAAATGTGAATCAGCTGTTTGTGTGATCTGAGCATCACATGAAATTAGCAACTAGTTGCAGTAGATTTTGTCAGTGTGAAAATAATAAGTTAACACCACAAAGTAGGCTGCCTTAACTCCACAATTACATGTTTGATTATTTAACATCTGATTGTTCACTTTCAGGTTGTTTCATATAAATCCTGTTTATAAGCTGCATGAGACCTGAGAGTCAACTCTGAGTCCAACTCAGGACATGCAGTGGAACAATAGAATAGAATAGAATAGAATAGAATAGAATAGAAATTCCCTGTGGTCGGCAGCACGGTCACATGGTGTCATGTGCTCAGCATTTTGTGTTTAGTTCTGTTTTCACTGGGTTTTTCACTGAGCTATTTTCTACTTTAGTTTTGATCTTCCTTATTCATCTTAGTTCTGGCTTTGTCAGTTGTGTTTTCTAGTTCCTTTTGTTCCTGTCTCCCCTGCGTCTGTGTTTCTGTCTTTTTCCCTGTGCCTTGGTCCATGTTTAGTTTTCCTCTGTGCCAGCCCCCTGTGTTAAGTCTGCGTGTACCTTGTTAGGTGTTTCCTGTTTTATACCTGTTTTTACACCCTGAACTCACACACTCACCCACTGTAACTGTGCAACACCCACATCTCTGTGCAATATTATATTATTCATACTGAACAATATCTATCACTCCTATATTGTGTAATATCCAGTATTCATTCACTAGTGCAATATTCATTCACCAAGTGCAATATTCATCATCTTCATTATTATATGTATACACGCATTTACTTTCCTACAATGTACAGATGCACCAATGTAGGTATGTATGTATATATTTTTATACATTCTATTTTTTGTATATTTTACACATTGTTTATTTTCTGTATATCTCTTGATCAAATTGATTATACTAGATTATAATATTTTTATAATATTTCTATTTTCATTTTAGAGAGTTTGATTTTCTGTTACATGGCACTGAACAGGAGTGGCCCTCCAATCTCATTGTACATCCTGTATAATGACAATAAAGGCATTCTATTCTATTCTATTCTATTCTATTTTGACAGTCCTGTGTTCCCTGTGGTGTTTTGCTTCCTGTGTTCCCCAGCTGTTTCCTGTTTTCCCTCGTCATTACCGGTGTATTTATTGTCTGCATTTCCCTCTGTTCCTTGTCACGTCCTCCCCTCATGGAGGTGTGGTTCTGTTCCTGTTTTTGCTGTCTCGTTGTCAAACTCAGTTTCGTATGTTTTGGATTACTTTCTGTAAATAAGGTAATCAGTTTCATTCAGTCCTGCCTTCGGAGTTCTGCATTTGGGTCCACCCTGCTTGACACACCGCTCACACATGACAGAAGGATGCGACCGTACAATGGACCCAACAGACTCAATCTGGCTCGAGTGTCAGCGAGCTGTGAGCATTAACCTGTGAGCTTTAGAGTGGGACAAGCCATGGTTTGATCCAGATGATGACTCTGCATTCTATTGGTACTGCCTCACCCTGGGAGGTCCTGGCTGGGGGAAAGTTCCTTTTCCCCAGCCAGGACAGAATAGAATAGAAAGTCCCTGTGGTCAACAGCACAGTGGCGTGGTGGTTAGCACTACTTCCTCATGGGCTGTCTTTGGTTCGTCTCTTTAGGTCAGGTGTTTCTGATGGACATGTGCATGTGCAGCTCTTGTCTCTGTTCCTGCTGTGTGGTGAGCAGCCTGTTAGTGTGATAACCTCTGACCTTTATCTACAGGAGGTGTTAGGGTTTGTTGCTGACCTTTGACCTGTAGCTGTACAGTTGTCAGTGTGCGTGTGTTTCCGAATGCTGTGACGGTGCAGGTGTAGGTGCCGCTGTCAGAGAGGCGGGGTTTCCTCAGAGTCAGGCTGAAGTCTCCGATCTGCAGAGCGTTGGTCTTCACGGATGTTCGGCTTCTGTAACGTCTGTGCTGATCACTCAGTTTATCACCTGCTCTGCTACGCTGATGTATGATTGGAGGATTGAGGTCGTAGCGGCTCCACACCAGCGTGGCACTCCAAGGTACAGAAGAATCCCGGCATGGCAGCAGGACAGACTCCACCCCCTCAAACACCTCCACACCTGAGGCATGCTGGGAAACTGTGAGGAAACAGAGTAAAAATAATAAACTTGGTAAGAAATGGATCCACCTTTAAAATAAAGATATTGTGATGACTCTGTAGCACCTCTGAATGTCACAGATCATTTCACTGATGTGGACAACTCTGCAACATAAGGTTACATCACTGTTATGATAAATGAAGTTATTCTGAAAAGCAGTATGAGTTCTTTCTGTGGGACTCATTTCCAATCTATATTCATTCAGTTACATTTTATTTATAAAATGTCAAATCACAACAGTCGCCTCAGCACACATTATTTTGTAAGGGAAAGACCCTACAATAATCCAGAGAAAACTCAGGATCAGGGAGGAGCAGCCTGGATCCTGTCCTGACATATGGCAAAGAAACTGAAGACCTAACAGTATTCCCTGAAAGCCCCCTCCTGTCTGATCATTTCTTAGTAACATTTACATTTGCTTTAATGGATTACACAGCAGTGGGGAATAAGTTTTATTACAGTAGAAGTCTTTCTGAAAGTGCTGTAACTAAGTTTAAGGATCTAATTCCTTCATTGTTATGCTCTTCAGTGCCAACACAGTGCAGAGCAGCTACCTAAACTCTGCTCCCAGTGAGGTCGATTAGCTTGTCAATAGTTTTACATCCTCACTGCGTACGACTTTGGATACTGTGGCTCCTCTGAAAAGGAAAGCTTCAAATCAGAAGTGCCTGACTCCGTGGTATAATTCACAAACACACAGCTTAAAGCAGATAACCCGAAAGCTGGAGAGGGAATGGTGTCTCAGTAAATTAGAAGATGCTCATTTAGCCTGGAAAAAGAGTTTGTTGCTCTATAAAAAAGCCCTCCATAAAGCTAGGACATCTTACTACTCATCATTAAGTGAAGTTAGAGGTGAGGAGAGAGAGACAGAACAATAGAGTCAGAGATTAATAATGAAGCTTATTCATAAGTTCATGTAAGATCTGTATTGTTACGCTGAGAGCACAATTAGATCTTACTGAAGCAGCACATGTGGTTGTTTTAACTTCTATGTGACTAAAATTGAGTTTTTGCTCCAAAGAGAGGAGAACGTTTACACTGCAGTGAATGAGAGATGAGGAGGGTACACCTGACACTCTGAGGCTGCTGGTTTAAATCCTGTAAGTGTCAGATCTTTGGAAAGGACGTTTTCTTAAAGAGCATAAGCAGAGCTACAATATCAAGTATAAACTGTTTGGATAGAGTAACGATTGTGGGAGTAAAAAAAGCTGAAAGTATTCAGTAAGTTATGATGTCACCACTCTAACAGCTTCCAGTACACACCAATACAAACGTCAGAAACTATGAAAAGTTCATCAAACTTTAACTATTGAAAAACCATCAAAGATATCAACAAACTGAATAAAACCTGAACAGCTCAAAGTCTTGGGACGCGTTTAAAGTTTGATTTTTTTCTCTCCCTCAAAGTGTGCTGAAGTAGTTACATCTCAAAGTAGGGGGGGTCTGAGAGGCTTTGGAGCTTTCTCCATTCATTTCAAAAGCAAAACATGAATACTTTAAAAAGTATAAAGGTTACAAAAAAGAAACATAATAGAACGATTCTCCAGGAAAAGCTGAACGTTTTGATGCAGAACGGTTTGTGTGGCACAAACGGTGCTGAAGGACAGCACTGATGTATTTGACAGCATTCACATTAATAAGGATCATACAGATCATCACATAAACACCACACAGTGAGACTTTGTGCCTGTTTGATGCTCACAGTGAGCTTCTTACCGTCCACGAGGAGCAGGAAGAGCAGCAGCATGTTGATCGTCCTGTAGGAACTAAAGGAGCACGAAGAGCTGCTAATATGCTTCTGACTGGATGAAGACACAAACAGAAAGCTCACTTTTTATTTTAAGGAGGAAGTGAGCCATGTGACATGAAACTGAGCAGAGTGAGGATCATTGAAACCACAGCAACCACCTCAGTGCTCTCATCACGGCTCATCAGCACACTGATACTTATTAAATGAAGAACCAGCATGAATGGGTTTGTTTTTAGAGCACATTAGCTGTTAAGGTGGTGTGGTGTCTGTACTGCTCTGCTAAACTATATATGCATATATGGTCTCTTTCTCTTAGGCTTTATTCATTTGTGTAAAATAAGTAACATGAGCTTGAACATGAAGGCTTGGCCTCAGCTCAAAGAAAGAAGAATGCAGAGGGCCTCTTGCAGGTCTCTGGCCTTCCATATAAGGGACACATATGTTCAGATATAGGATGAAGTTGTTTTCTTAACCATATATGGAAAGTTAGGAGTATGGAGGTTTTGACCACCTCTATATAATCTGTGTGATCTCTTTGTTCGGAGAGCTAGGGCGATTAGAGACTTACCCTCTCCCAGGTCGCAAAGGAAAGCGCCTGTTTTGACACTGTCTGTTTCGTTGCAATAAACTTTTGTATATATGCATTAAAACTTTGTCAGCGAGGATTTTTTCCCAAGAACACATCACTGAAGACACCTCAGTGGAAATATGAACTCTACTCTTTGTTCCTCCTTTCTTGTGCAATGGGGATTTTTAAAAAGGAAGTTTGAGGTTCTGCCAGTTTTAGCTGAATTTATTTAACTCATAACACTGCTGTAGAGCTGAACTGTTTTGGCAGTTGCAGCTTGCACAGAAGGATGTTATTGTTTTCTGACTTCAAAGTTCTTTCTGCTCAGCAGAAAGAACTTTGAAGTGTGATAAATAACACTTAAACCACCGACCAAAAGACCCAAATAAAACCTCAAAAAGTCCACAAACTCAAAAACGCCCCGAACATGAACCTGAAGTGTGCACTAAATAAAAGTGAGACCCCCAGACATGAATATGAATAGATATAAAAACAAAATGTAAACGAGAGTAGATATAAGAAGCCTCAAATCTATCAATCTAATCTAAGCATACAGTGCACATTTTTATTTTGTGTATGTGACCCTATAGTCGTAAATAAGCTAAACTAAAAAAATAATAACTGAATCTCAATATCAGAGTAATAAAAAATCCCCAACGTATCCACATCCTCATTTCCTTCCACACCTCCTGGATCCCAACGTAACACAACCTTTACTACATTATTACAAAGTATTTGCAGACTATAATATATTTCATATACAACATTTAATCTGCACAAATTCCCAGATCTAATACTCATTATAGCTAACAAGCTATCTGATGCAATAAGTAGATCTTGATTATTTCCTTCTGCCCGCTGTAAACCCAGCATTAAGGCCACCAACTCTACACTGTTAAAAAAGTGACTGTAGAATTTACAGCAACGGTCACCAGCAGAGGTGGCAAAAGTACTGACATTCTGTACTTAAGTAGAAGTACAAGTACTTATGTTAAAAAATACTTTAGTAAAAGTCGAAGTACTGGTTCAACTTCTCTACTTAAGTAAAAGTAAAAAACTACAGGCTCTGAAATTTACTCAAAGTAAGAAAGTAAAAGTAGTTCTTTGGAGGATGTTTCTACCTGCTATTTTTGTGTAAAACAAACCGAACCTCATTATATATTATTGTAATAATATAAAATAGTACATGAGAATACAAATGTTATTCCAATTTAAATTTTAATTCTAATGAATGCACTCAGCTTGAATCTGTTATGTAGGACACAAACTGTTAAAGGGAATTTAAACACAGCTCTGTTCTCTGTGTCCTCCATAGTAGAGGGTGACTGTGCCTCCACCTAAACACCACCATGAGGATACTCAGGGGTTACAGTGGGATTCAGAAGGTGGAGGAACCCTAAGATCAGCTGTAGTGGCTCTGCATGGGGAGACGAATCACAGCTTTCTATTGTGAGCTGCAGTAAATGATGTTGGTGTGCAGGCTGTGATCAGCTGACCTGCTGCTGCTACTCTGAGGTTTACTGCTCTGTGTGGATGAACTGAACTCACAAAGATGTAACCCAGTATTTCACAGCTATCTGAGCTGATCTCCATCCCCTACACTGACAGCATACAGGCTGTAGAAATGTTGGATTCAGTGAATGAATCTCAGCATCAGCAGCTTTGATTCAAACTTATCTCTGCTGCACTGATGTAACCTGTAACTCTGACCATGAACACAAACACTGTGCTCCAGTCCAACACAGAGCTTTACTGTAAATACAGTACAACAAACTAACCTATTTATTACACACTAAACTGCAGTATTTTCATACAATCTTTGAATTACACAAAGTCAGCATACTTCAGTTTATTTTCCAGTCCTTACCTTTAATTCTAACCTCTCTTCTTCCTCTCCTGTCCTCTTTCTCCATCTCTGAGTGAACTTCTCTCTCTTTGCTCTCCCTGAAATGCAGCAGCTCTTCTTTTAGCTAGCAGACACACTGTGTGACAAACTGCACACACTTTGTGTGTTTGCTGATATTTGTTGAGCATTTAGAAACGTTGCATTTACCTGCCACACGTTACTCCCTTCATGCTTGCTCCTCTTCAGTAGCGCTAGCTAAGCTGTTTATGTGCCGCAGCGCAACTTACGGACTCGGTCCGGCCCGATTATAGCGCTATAAATGATACATTAATTATATGGGTTTGCGTATTTAATCCCTTTGTACGAGATAAGCCCCGGTGATGGAGGATACGCAGTACGATTGTCTCTTATATGTTATTATTCCTCCGTTTAGGCTCAGATCGTTTTATGTTTGAAGGCGCACTGACCGGAAACGCAAACTTCTCTCTGACGTGTTAAAAAGTAACGAGTCTGTTTGAAAATGTAAGAAGTAGAAAGTACAGATACTTGCGTAAAAATGTAGGGAGTAAAAGTAAAAAGTAGTCAGAAAAATAAATACTTAAGTAAAGTACAGATACCTGAAAAATCTACTTAAGTACAGTAACGAAGTATTTGTACTTCGTTACTTCCCACCTCTGGTCACCAGTAACATTACTGTAATTCTATTACAATTTTACTGTAATTCTATTACAATTTTACTGTAATTGTATTACAATTTTACTGTAATTTCATTACATTTTTAATGTAATAAAATTACAGTAATCCTGTGATAGAATTACAGTAAAAGTTATTTCATTTTACAGTAGTTTAAGAGGCACCCTATATTGTAATTTCAACACTAATTGATCTCTGCATACTTTGGCTATTTCTAGCTGTTAAAAGTAAAAATGTCAGCTTGCATCTTAATTTACCAAACTCTCAATTTCTAATTTTGAGCAAATAAAAAAATATCTTTTACATTTACTTTGTTTAATTTTCAATTTAAAACTGACAAACTGATGCATGAGCAACAGCAACATTTGCTTAACAATGATTTTCATGTAAAACCTCCAGAGTCAAAACTCTAAATGTCTCTTTTCCCTTTTTTAAAGGAAGAAATCCAGCACTGTCAAATATTGGAGCTACATTTTTTGAACACTTTATAGGAACCCTAACGGTACATCTTTAGCTAGTTTAAAACTCGGGGAACAGGCAAACCAAACCAACATGAATGAGTGGTGAGTAATGTTGTGTCGATGTGTGGCAGGAGCAGGAAGACCCCAGAACTCACAAAATAGAACTTAAAGGTGGTTTATTAAAAATAAAAAAAACACAAGGAATCATAAACTCAGCTAAACTGGAGCTGGACGGGTGCCAGAAGTAAATACAAAGCAAAGGTGCTGGGACACACACACACACACACACACACACACACACACACACACACACACACACACACACAGCGAGGGAACACTGATGACGACACAACAAAGAACAGATGAAAACTGAGGGCTTAAATACACAATCAGGGCAAGAGGAAACAGCAGGTGAAGCAAATGAAACTAATAACAGGGGAAGCAAAACTAAACACAAAGCCCAGGGAACACAAGACTGTCAAAATAAAACAGGAAGTGACTAACTTAGATCTGACACAGGGAAACACAAGGGACTGGAAATAAACAGGAATACAAAAGAGAACTAATAAGCATGAGAAATAACTGAAACAGAACCAAGAGAACACAAAACACTGGGCCACCGGTCCAGGACCATGACAAGTAGGGCTCAGTCCTGAACGCCTCCTGAAATCATCAAAGGGTGGCTGGAAGATAAAGAAAGGAAAATGTTTTAGTTAACACATGAAATATACAGCAGGTTAAACTGCATTTATGTCAAAGACAGACAGCATGAGGACAGATTTGGTGGACAGACACTCTTTCTCTGACCTTCCCTCATTGTAGCTGTCCTCCTGTCTGTCTGTGATGAATGGACAGGACAGATACAGAGATGGAGGCAGAGAAAGACAGACAGAAACAGATACAGACAGAGAGTGTTTTTACTCTATCTGTCCTCCTGTCCATGTCATGAGAGGAGCACAGATAGAGTAAAAAAGCAAAGAGCACATAGAGGGGACAGACTGTGTGTAAATGTGTAATCTTACCATTTTAGAAGTTCCTCTGGTAGTCCATGAACTTGCAGAGGAGTCGAGACATGTGGGTTCACTGCTGTCTTTTTCTTTTGCACGAGTCGTTTTTGATGTTACTTTTCCTTTTGCAGCTTTTGTTCCCCTTTGAGGTTTGAAGCCTGTGAATCACCTAAAAACAGATGGGAGACATAGCTCAGTGTTCAAAAGCACCCTTTTCTTTATTTTAAGGTACATGTTGCCTTTTTTAGATTAAATGCTTGTGAACTACCAAATATGTTACTGAATTAGATCTCACCTTTGAAAAAACTCCAGTGTGCATGTTGCCTCCTCTGGATACTCAAGCTTAAAAATATAGAAAGTGCTGCGAGACCAGCCTGGAACGTAGGTTGAACGCCCTCACAAACAATTTCACCCTCGATGCTCATCATCCACTGATGAAGGGTAAAGCTGTCTCCTGAAAAAAATAACAATATTCACTGATAGTAGTTTTCATTTTCATTTCATTTTTTTCCCCAGCTAAAAGAGAAATTACATTTTATTTAGTATTTCATGTATTTTATTTCTTGTATAGCAAAGAATGTTTTCTGCATTGCAGTAGTACTAAAAACGGTATGAACAGCAATAACGACCTTAATAAACCAGTTAGTAGTTGGTTTTGACAAAATATATTGTTATTAACTTGTCTTAAAGCTGCCAAGCAGTTTGTGAGTCTGTATGGGAGGAAGAACATCAGTCAGGTCTGCTCCAGGAGCTCCTTGTACATATTTTAGATCGTCACTGGTTTCTACGCACCAGCTAACAAGCTTCTCCACCAGCTTTTCCAGCTTCACTTGAGGAAGTCCTGGAAGGGTTTCAGAAATAGTCCTTTGAATTTCCTCCACAAAAGTTGATGAATTCCAATTAATAGGTGCTCTGCTCTACCTCCTGAGCTATGAGGACCAAAACTGACATAATTAGAACTAAAAGCAGAAATTATATATATTGTATATATTTTGTTTTGCCTTTTCCTTATACAAGCCTTTGTTCTTTTTACAATTCCTCATCTCCTCTTTTCCTTTACCGTATGCATTGGTCAATATACAGGAAGGAGCAGGATCCATGTGTAGTTTTTGTCCAGTTGTTATTAAAGTTGTCTGCATGTTATAGTATATCCTAGAACAGCAGTGGGCAAATCCAGGCCTCGAGAGCCGGTGTCCTGCAGGTTTGAGATGTGTCCCTGATCCAACACACCTGAATCAAATGGCTGAATGACCTCCTCAGTATGCAGTCAAGTTCTCCAGAGTCCTGCTAATGACTTCTATATTTGACTCAGGTGTGATGAAGCAGAGACACATCTAAAAGCTGCAGGACACCGGCCCTTGAAGCCTGGAGTTGCCCACCCCACGCAGATCGTTTCTGAAACGCTATCGTCAAAACGTGTAAACGGGGCCTTAGACTGTGTAAACTCTATGGCCAAAAGCACAGGCACGCAGACAAACACACACAGCTTCGAGGCACTACTGGGATTTGAACCCAGGATCTTCTGTTTACTAGACAGACACTTTAACCCACTAAGTCATAGTGCCACATGTAGAAGAAAGGTTTAGAAAGTCAAACTTTCTAAGATATAAAGTATAAATTAGAACTAAAATATACAGAAAATAAAATGTGATTTTCCAAGCTGGAAATCTGATGTGAGGAGTTCCAGCTGGGAATTCTCTCTTCAGCTGGAGCACAGATGCTCACATACCCACACAAACACAGCTCCTCTCATTAATCTGACTTCACTTTAATAGTTTTATTAGGATTTTGAAAGAATAATAATTACATTAAATATCATTTACATTTTGCCCAGTCTGGATTTAAACATGTCAGACTCCCACTGATTGATCATCTGCACATCTGCTCCTTTCATTTTTATTATTCCAAGTTTTCATGGATTAAACACATAAAATTAAACAAAGTGTTAAAATGTGACGCTCTGCTCCTTTGTCCTCAGACCGGTTATCTTCACACACGTTTGTTATCTAAACCCAGCATCACGGATCACCGTCTGCCACACACGGACACTTCCTGTTAAACCGAAGCTAAACTTTCCCTGTGGGTCACACCTGGAAAACAGGGTGTGGTCGGGAGCTGCAGGTGTATCCAGGTGTGGGCTCGTTCGGTCAGCGGAGGATTTACCTGGACTGTGTGGCGGTTTCAGTCCTTTAAAGGAGGATGAAGGTGTTGCTGGTGTTCCTGCTGCTCCTGAACGGTAAGAAGCTCCGTGTGAGTCTGTTTCTGCAGCAGGTGATGCGCAGCTCGCTGCTCTGAGATCATTCACGCAGCGGCGGAAAACACCGATTTAATGCTGCGTGGCTTAAACTGTAAACGCATGAAGGAGGCTCTGAAACAGACCCGGGATCTGTTCCAGGCAGCAGCGCACAAAGTGGGTATGTACGATACGCAATGCACTTTCTGTATTTAACAGCTGTGCATATGATATGATCAGAAACAGAGGCGCAGCGCTGATCAGGTGCCCCCTTCTTCATAAAGTGGCTGTCAGAGCGTCAGAGGAGCGAAATCATCTGCAGACGTTTATGTTTCTACAAGATCTGAAATCCCAGTTAGACGTTAGTTTGTTATTTTTGTACGTAACATGTTCACATCATGTCACCTCATGTTTTATTTCACTCTGTGTGCTCTCTGAAGCGTGCCTCAGCAGGCTGACTATATTTGCATAATGTAAATTATTATGGGATACATTCTAATTAGGTGGTTGTGTCTCAAAATGGATTCAGGTGGAGGGTCAGACCTGTCATAAAGTAAGGGCTGCCTCACAGCTCTGTGTTTTTAGCTCACTTCAGAAAACAGCTGCAAGTTTGATGAGAACTTTTCAGTCTGTGATCATGTTTTAGAGACAGCAAACTGAGAGGGGTCAAAGGCAAGTGGGCGGAGTCACTGTCCTCAGTTATATAACGAAGCAAGGGCTCTGTCTCTTTCTTCTCTTCCTGTCTCTGCATCTGTCTCTCTTTCTCTTTACCTGTCTTCTTCTCTGTGTGTGTGTCCTTGTCTTATTTCTCTGTGTGTGTGTGTGTGTGTGTGTGTGTGTGTGTGTGTGTGTGTGTGTGTGTGTGTGTGTGTGTGTGTGTGTGTGTGTGTGTGTGTGTGTGTGAAGGCTCTGCCTCCAATTCCACTCTTATGTATGCTAGGAGCCACCAGTATTCCAGCAGTCTGAGAGCGAAGTGCTCTGTAGGGGTGATACGGGACTATGAATGCAGTGCATTTTAGGCAGTCAGCACCATGTTTAACCCTGAAGGTAAAAGGAGGAACAGAGACTAAGAAATACTGAAAAATGAGGCAGGTGTTATTAGGACAGTTTGTCAGATCATAAACAGCTTCCAGCTCACAGTCAGGCCTGTGGGACACTGAGCCGTGGCTCTGTAATACATGCACACATATTTGCATCTCCTGCCCTGTGGACACGCTTCATGTACTTCATTTACTTCCTCTGTAAAACCACACTGTAATATATTTACACTTTTCCCATTTTCTATTTCAGGTTCTGTTTTCCATAATGTAGTGCTGCACACACACCTATAAAAGATTTATTTAGTTTTTAACATTGCACTGTAATAATATCCTTACATGTTCTACCGTAGTTGTACTAAACTGATTCTTCAAAATAAAAGTCATTTAGACAGGAAGTAACTTTATGTAATTTATTATGTGTTAGGGGCCCCGCAGCCTGAATAAAACACAAAGAATAAATGCAGTTTATAGTAATAGTAGTATTTATTGTCAACAAATAATTTGAACTTTTCACTGTTAATCAAATAACATTTGACACGAATTTGGAACACCACTTCAGGCGGACACACCCGCATAAAACACTACAATCATTCACTGCAACCCATATGATGCATTCATTTCACTGCAATTCAATTGCATGCAAACACCAAGGTAACACTGCAAACAGGATCGGGCTTCAGGGTTACGATTAACAGCAACATGGCGTCGAACCCCACACCCAAACAATCCAAACAATCCCACTTCACTCTATGTTCTTCTATAAGTGTGTGGCCCTGTTATAAAAATTAACACCACACATCAGCACACACAAAACTGTTTAAACCAATTTAAAAACAATTCTCCAAACTTACCACGATCGCACACCCAGAGCATGTAAAGCCGTCCACCGGAAACTGGCACCTCCCAACAACGCTGCCAGCTTCCTCTTTATTGAGGCTTAGACCCAGGGAAAATGTGATCCCTTGTGTTACCACCTGTTACATATGGCACAGTTTCATTACATCACTTCCTGTTCTGGTGCAGCTCTGGCTCTGCTTGGATTATAACCCTGTTAGTGGCCTTTTGACCCTGATGATGAAAATGCAGACTGCCTTTGGCTGCACCATCAGGAGGATGACTGCAGGTGCTGCGTGCAGAGATGAACTCTGACTGCAGGTGTAGGTGTGACTGACGGCCAGGTTGGACTGATCTGCTATCAGCTGCTCGTCTGTGTCAGCCCATTACTGCAGCCTAACGAGCTGTGAGTGGAACACTTCATCAGAGCTGCTGCTCGTCAGCAGACAGCAGCTCCAGACCACCGCTGCACGTCAGCAGGTACAATAAGAAGCTGCAGTTCTGCCTTCTGCAGGCAGTTCTGCTGCTCTGAGTCTTTTTCATTGACATCAGTGAGCCGTGCTCTGCATGCTGAGACTCTGGGATATTTGTCTCTCTGATGTGTTTGAGCTCCAGTGTTGAAACAGATCAGCGATCTTGCCTTTAGTCACTGAAACTGGTTTTCTCCAGTTTTCTGTTTTAATATCTTTACTGAACCAAAAATGTGTCCAAACAGCAGACGTGTCATTTTTCTTTGGTACAGCTGCTCCAGCTGTGGAGTCGGCTCGGTGTTTGGCTTTTCCTGCATGATGTCTTCATGTCACAGACACCACAGGCTACAAGCTGGGGAGCTATTAACAGGGTTAAAGAAGTAAAATAACCAACACAGCCAAGATGATGTTGATTTAGGGTCTGGATGTCATTTTGATTGATTTTTAGTTCATTTATTCCTAAACAGTACAGAGGAGTAATTTTATTAAACTGCTGCTGAAAGTCTGCACTTCAATCACAGGTTTCATTTGTGTTTCTGTTTGTGTGTCCTCACAGTTTCCCAGCATGCCCTGGCTGTGCTGGTGGAGGTGAATGAGGGGGCAGAGTCTGTCCTGCTGCCCTGTCAGTACTCAGGATTTCCACCTGAGGAGCCCACAGTGATGTGGACTCGTAGTGATCTCAATCCCAAAACTGTCCACCTGCTCCAAGAAGGAGGAGATGATCTTAGAGGACAAAACCAGCGTTACAGCGGACGCACATCAGTGAGGTCTGATGCTCTGGACTCTGGAGACTTCAGCCTCACTCTGAGGAACCCACAACTGACTGACAGCGGCAGCTACACCTGCTCCATCAGTGATGGAAGACAAGAACGGAGACTGAGAGACATCCAGCTGCAGGTCAAAGGTCAGCAACAAACCTCAACCAAGTTTGCTCAATGGGATCATCTGATTGTTTAGGTTCTCTCTGATGTTGGTGGGTCTCTTCCTTGCAATATCAATAGATCAAATGAACCCATCCATCCATTTCCTTCGCTTATCCTGTTCAAGGTTGGGAGGGGCTGGAGCCTCACTTTTATTTTAATTTAATCTCAAATATTGTGTCAAACTTTACTGTAAACTATTATTAAAATAGACTAAAGAGGGTTTTGAAGAAGCTTTAATCCTGTTTTGTTGCTCTGACAAAGAATCTCATCCATCAGTAATGATTTCATGTCAGGTCTGTTTCCCAAGTTCTGATATTTGTGAACATTTGACACCTTTTTTAGCTAATAATCGATCCTGCTGCTGTTTCTGGATAATCCGTACTTGTCTGTGTTTACCTCTGTGCTGCACACAGATGCTGCAGTAGTTTGGTTTGGACCGTAAAACATATTTGCAGCACAAGAAAGGGGAGCCTGTTCTCCCATGTTTCCCACGTGTCCAGACGAGGACCCGCCCACACTCATATGTAAACGAGCAGTTAACAAAGCACGGTAGAAATGCGTGGAAATGCGTGTTACAGGATGCCCCATGATTAACAATCCTGTCATGGATCAGCTGTGTGGCAAGCAGGAAGGAGGACCCCAACGCAGGATACGCCAGACAGAGGTAGATATAAACTCAGCTTTATTCAGCAGAGCTAAATAAAAGGCAGGACCAGTGGCAAAACATACAGAACAGAAATGAACTCTACTTGAGCTCCAGAAAACGGGAAACTGACAGAGGAACACAGCATGGGGAAACAAAGAACAGGATGGAGATCAGGACAAGATGACAACAGGCACTGAAAACACGGGACTTAAATACACAGGAGGACTGATGAAGGAAAAGGAAACAGGTGGGAACACAGGTGACGCTGATTACCAAGACGAGACCAGGAGAAACAAAAGTGAACACAAGACAGAGACCAGACAACTATCAAAATAAAACAGGAAGACAGAAGGGGGAACCAAGATGCAGACTTGACACCAGGAAACACAAGGAACCAGAAAGCAAACTAAACCACACAACAGAACACAGGGAGACAGAAACAGCGAAACCATAATAAAACAGAACTATATAACAACATAAAACACTGGGCCACCGGTGTTTTATCCTGCTTTTTTAAAGGGCAAACATTGCGGCCGCCAGTCCCTGATAACAGGGAGGGAAGCCTGCCCCTACATTGTCCAGTTTTATGCTGTAATAAGCCAAAGGTTGTTTTCCAACTGGGGTGTCCTGCATTAGGACAGCACTAGCATAACCCCTCTTGTTGGCTACATACAGATGGAAAGGTTTTGAGTAATCTGGATTACCCAACGCTGGAGCCGACTGCATGTCCTGTTTCAGTGCCTCAAACGCAGCCTCTGCCTCCGCCGTCCACTGCAACTGAGAATTTGCACTAGTTTGTCCAGTATGTCTCTTTGTATTAGAGCTCACAGGGATGCAGTTTTAAAAGCATAGTCACAAATCCACTGTCTGCTGAATCCTGCCATCCCCAAAAAAGTCAACATTTGGCCCACTGTTTGTGGCTTGGGGGCTTTAATCACAGTTTCTAGTTGAGAGGGAGCAATTAACCTCTGCTGTCCACTAAGCTGCCTTCCCAGATACTCCACTGTTTGTTGACAGAACTGCAATTTTTCTTTACTCACCTTGTGTCCCCCCTCTGCCAGCATTGTTAACAATTTAACTGAGTCCTGCTCACACTACTCTTTAGATGGGCTGCAGATCAACAAATCATCTGCATATTGTAAAACAGTGCTGAGAATATCTAACTGTTGCAGATCTTTAGCTAGAATTTGGTTAAAGATTCAGGAGAACCGGAGAACCCCTGCGGGTGTCTGGTGTACAGATACTGCTGATTTTGATGTGAAAGCAAATAGGTGTTGTGATGCAGGATCCAGTGGAATGCTGAAAAAGGCAGAACACAAGTCAATCACTGTGTACCATTTAGAGTCAGGAGGGATGTGGGACAGCAAAGTGTGTGGGTCAGGAACAACAGGTGTGTTGGATTTGACAATTGCATTTATAGCACGGAGATCATGCACTAATCTATAACTATCAGAGTTTGACTTTGGTATTGGAAGAATAGGTGTGTTGCAAGGGCTGGAGGCTTTGATAAGTACCCCGGCCTCCACCAGTCCATCAATGGTGGGTTTGATGCCTTCAATGGCGTGTGATTTGAGTGGGTACTGCTTAATGTAGGGCAATTCAGCCCCAAGTTTTAGGTCGATTTTGACTGGTTGGGCCGACTTGACCCTTCCTTGACCCTTCGGTTTTACTTACAGACCACAGCTGAGCAGGAACCTGCTCCAACAGCTGCTCCTGCTCAACGGTTAATGGCATCTGACTGGCACACCTTTCATTCACTAACACTTTGGTTGCAAGGCTTTGATCATTACTTTTCATTGAAATCCTAATAAACTCTCTGTCTTTTGAAATGTGTATTATTTTGTTATCTGTTGCATCCCACTCTGAAATGTGCAAGGCCTTTTTAATCATTGGTCCCATTTCATGAGAGTCATGTCCTCCCGCGATCAGCAGAGTAACGTGTGGAACAGCATTTGGCACCTGATACCAGTTTCTCAGTTCATCAGGTAAAGTAACAGCAGCAGCCATGCCCTGTGGACTAGGGTTTAATCCCGGGACCCGGGATTCCCGGGAAATGCGATCAGAACCATTTCCCGTTTCCCGGGAAACTGGGAAAAAAGTCGTGCGCGTCGATTTGAGTTTCAGAGAGAAAAGAAAGCTTCAGAATGTTAAATTTATGGAAATATTGAGAGAAGGGTTCGTTTAATGCGAAAAGCATTACTCTTCATTTCAGGCACGTTCAGCCTTCATCTCAAGCGTTTTAATAGAGGTATTACACAGTTGTACTTTTTTCCTCTTTAATTTGTTGAAATCGTAGGCAATGTGTTTAGCCTAAGATATTTTGTATTATATAATTTTATATTATTATATATTGTTATATTGCATTATATAGCCTATAAAATATGCCTGCCCTGAACAATAAAGAAATATCTGTTTAACTTCGAGTGTTTCTTTTCCTCGTTTGCAGCCGCTTACTAACAATCATGAATTAGGATACGGGCCTAATGTGTGAAGAAAGTATCATGAAATAGATACTTTAACATATTTCGCTTTTAAAATGGAGTTGAGTAAAATGTATATTTTTTAGGCTATAAGGATTGGCCAGTTTTTCAAAAGACGATTCACCAGCAATTGTAAAATATCTTGGTATAATTCCATGTACAATGCAGGAATATTTGAATTATATTTGTTAAGGGAGTGTTGAGGAACGATACAACACCGCATAGCTCGAGCACTCGAATACCGAGATGTAGGTTTTATTGCATTAATCAAGCCAATGTTGCCCCCTACTGGCCATAACAGGACATAGCTGGAAAGCTACCTCTACAATATCAAAATAGGTTAAGGCCGACACAGGCTACAGAAGGCCTAATTAAAATAAAATTAAATTAAAAAAAAACTTTTGCCCGGGATTCACGGGAAATGGCTCGTCTTTTCCCGGGATTTGATTCATGTCATTTTTGGGAAAAATATTAAACCCTACTGTGGACCAATATAAATGTCATTGTGAGTGATAAAGAAAGGATTTTTATTGATAAGTTCATCAAAACACAGTTCATAGTCTTTATAATCCTGTTTCTCATCAAACAACAATGTACAGTGTAATGGCAGCCTGGGTTCAACAGCGTTCCTCACTTGAGTCCGTACCCAAGGCTCCCACAATTCCCATTGGTTATATAGCATGGAGTCTTCAGCTGCAAGTTGCAGCCAAAATACTTTAGGTTGTACCTGTGACACAACTTTTGTGTCAGCCTGCACTGTCATCATTCTGTGCAGTTCCTCATGGGGGAAGTCTATTTGTAGTCCACCCGCTGTGTACATGATTTTGGCTTTCTCTTTTTTCTGCTTAGACAGCTCCCCCAGCTGGAGCTGAGTCAGCTTGTTGGCTAGCTGTTTGCTGGTCTCCTCCTCCTTCAGCTTCTCCTTCCTGTAATAGTTCACACGATGGACAACATGTTCAACAAACAGTGACCATTCCATTTTATTCAATCCCACCACTTGCTCCAGTTGCTGTTGCACAGGGGTGGGCAGGCAGCTGAGTGAAGCTGACACCCCACCCACGTGAAAAATCCCAGCAAATTGATTGAGCGGTTAGTGCTTCATTTGTGCTGGTTTGTGCCGTTAAAACTAGCGTTTGTGCTGCTTTCTTCTTCCTTTTTTATTTAGTTTATGGTGTGCAAGGAAATTGGTGCATTACCATCACCGACTGGTATTGAGTGTGGACCAGGGTTATGTGTTAATTTTAGGATAACAAAATACTGTCTGATAAATTTTCCTCTTTGAAATTTTTCCAAATATATCAACTAAATCTAGCTTTACCGTATTTTTCGGGCTATAAGGTGCACTTAAAATCCTTAATTTTCCTAAAAAATCGGCAGTGCATCTTATACAGTACCTTGCAAAAGTATTCAGCCCCCTTGAACTTTTCAACCTTTTGCCACATTTCAGGCTTCAAATATAAAGATATAAAATTTTAATTTTTTGTGAAGAATCAACAACAAGTGGGACACAATCGTGAAGTGGAATGAAATTTATTGGATGTGTCAAACTTTTTTAACAAATAAAAAACTGAAAAGTGGGGCGTGCAATATTATTTGGCCCCTTTACTTTCAGTGCAGCAAACTCACTCCAGAAGTTCAGTGAGGATCTCTGAATAATCCAATGTTGTCCCAAATGACTGATGATGATAAATTGAATCCACCTGTGTGTAATCAAGTCTCCGTATAAATGCACCTGCTCTGTGATAGTCTCAGGGTTCTGTTCAAAGCGCAGAGAGCATCATGAAGACCAAGGAACACACCAGGCAGGTCCGAGATACTGTTGTGGAGAAGTTCAAAGCCGGATTTGGATACAAAAAGATTTCCCAAGCTTTAAACATCTCAAGGAGCACTGTGCAAGCAATCATATTGAAATGGAAGGAGTATCAGACCACGGCAAATCTACCAAGACCCGGCCGTCCCTCTAAACTTTCATCTCAAACAAGGAGAAGACTGATCAGAGATGCAGCCAAGAGGCCCGTGATCACTCTGGATGAACTGCAGAGCTCTACAGCTGAGGTGGGAGAGTCTGTCCAGAGGACAACAATCAGTCGTACACTGCACAAATCTGGCCTTTATGGAAGAGTGGCAAGAAGGAAGCCATTTCTCAAAGAAATCCATAAAAAGTCTCGTTTAAAGTTTGCCACAAGCCACCTGGGAGACACACCAAACATGTGGAAGAAGGTGCTCTGGTCAGATGAAACCAAAATCGAACTGTTTGGCCACAATGCAAAACAATATGTTTGGAGTAAAAGCAACACAGCTCATCACCCTGAACACACCATCCCCACTGTCAAACATGGTGGTGGCAGCATCATGGTTTGGGCCTGCTTTTCGTCAGCAGGGACAGGGAAGATGGTCAAAATTGATGGGAAGATGGATGGGGCCAAATACAGGACCATTCTGGAAGAAAAGCTGTTGGAGTCTGCAAGAGACCTGAGACTGGGACGGAGATTTATCTTCCAACAAGACAATGATCCAAAAACATGAAGCCAAATCTACAATGGAATGGTTCACAAATAAACGTATCCAGGTGTTGGAACGGCCAAGTCAAAGTCCAGACCTGAATCCAATCGAGAATCTGTGGAAAGAGCTGAAGACTGCTGTTCACAAACGCTCTCCATCCAACCTCACTGAGCTCGAGCTGTTTTGCAAGGAAGAATGAAGAATTTCAGTCTCTCCATGTGCAAAACTGATAGAGACATACCCCAAGCGACTTGCAGCTGTAATTGCAGCAAAAGGTGGCGCTACAAAGTATTAATGCAAAGGGGCCGAATAATATTGCACGCCCCACTTTTCAGTTTTTTATTTGTTAAAAAAGTTTGACACATCCAATAAATTTCATTCCACTTCATGATTGTGTCCCACTTGTTGTTGATTCTTCACAAAAAATTAAAGTTTTATATCTTTGTTTGAAGCCTGAAATGTGGCAAAAGGTTGAAAAGTTCAAGGGGGCCAAATACTTTCGCAAGGCACTGTAATCCAGTGTGCCTTATGTGTGAATTCTTGTTGTGCTTACTGACCTTGAAACAATTTTATGTGGTACACTGCGCTCAAAAATCTGTCGAAACGTTTGGTATGACTTTGGTGACGGACGTTTAATAAATATCGACATTTTCCAGAGCGTACAACAGGGGGGAGGGGGGTAACACCCAGCGTACGCTTTTCAAATAGTTGAGCGCTGCCGTCTGACTGCAGATGGCCGAGGAATCCACACCACTGCACCATTGCGTGGTCTGCAGCGATATTTCCTCCGGTCTGGCAGATCAGTTCAAAGGCCTCATTGAATTCTCTAAAATAGTCTATCACAAAATGACTCTACTGATTAGACAGGAACAAGCTGCGAGTGCGGCGCAGCAGGTGTAGAAAGCAGCCAAAGCCGCCGGAGATAAATTCAACAAGAAGTGGAAGCATTGTTCCAAAAATAGAAACCGTACGTAGTAAACCGCAGAAAACGATGAATTTTATTCTACATGTTCCTGGCCTATTTTCATCTATGCTGGCTCGTATCTTTGTGCATAATATGAAAATAGACCCGTTCATTGATATTGCGCCTTATAATGCAGTGCGCGTTATGGTCCGAAAAATAGGTACTTTAATTCTTTTGTGCTGCTTACCGGTCAGTGTTATGTTTTACTGTCAGGCGATCACATGTCTTCACCTAATTAGAAGACAATGAATCACCTGCTGCAGGCTGTAATTACTGTTTTGGTTATGCGTCGGTTGTGTTTCAGCACTTTGTTGTCACCAATTCATTCATGTGAATTTGTCGGATGTTGTAAACGCAGGAAAGGACATTTCGGTAAGTGTTGTTTCTGTTCGCTCTGCAAATAGTTGTACAGAAAAATACCTGAGGTCTTTCCTGCTTTTTTAATGAGAATAGTTGTATATAACTTTATTATTTACTATATTTTTACACACGTTTTAAAAAAACGTGGTGGTGGGGGGTGACATTATCGGCCAAAATAATAATTCATAATATCTCCGAAATGAAAGCAGCACAAACGCTAGTTTTAATGACACAAACCAGCACAAACGAAGCACTAACCGCTCAGTCTATTTGCTGGAATTTTTCACGTGGGTGGGGTGTCAGCTTCACTCAGCAGGCCTCTTTTTACTATACTTTTAAACATAGTCTCTGTAGATCTGTTGGTGTTCCACGCGCTCCCAGTTTCATCCTTCCACTTGCGCTGAAATGGATACAGCCACTTTGTGGGGCACTCGTCCTCTTTCAGGCTCTCCTCTTCCAGTTTTGAGGGATCCCCATTGTCAGGATGCTGCCTTCTTAGGGACTCCCACAACAGTTCTGTGCATCCCGAAATTCACATCATCCAACAGGTTACTCTGACAAACTCTGCTCAGTTTCACACTTTCAAAAATGTTTATGGTGGCATGCTTTCCAACCACATGCATTAGCAGGGCCTTAATGTCCCCTAAAGCCAGAGTAACCCCTGCAGTGTTCTCTTCTTCCCTCTTTGGCTGCTGATGCCTGGGAAGAGTGCTGTGAAAATCTGTAGAGTCATCTAGAAAAGGATTGCTAGACACACAGTTAGAGTGAGAGAAACAACCAGTTGCAGCATATTCTACTTTTTCTGGTGGATCTTCAGGGATAGTTCCCACCAATTTAATTCTCTTAGTTCTTAAGCTGTCACCTCCAGCCCTGGTTAAAGAGGGCACAGAAGAAGAACACCTGTTTTGATTTGCTATTTCCTATTTCTCTTACCTCTTGGGTTTATTTAGTCATCCACTGATCCAAGCGCATCAGTGTTTCCTCCAGCATAGCTGTAGTGTTTGACAGTCTTTTATCAGCAGCCGAGTTGCTCTGAGGTCCCTGCTCCTGCCGCTGCTCTCTGAGGTTGGTCAGTGCAGCCTCACGGTCCCATTGAGGCCTGCTCTCTTTTTGCTCCAGCTCAGTCAAAGACCAAGCCTGGCCATCCTCTGTATCCCAGGTCCTGGTGGAGCACTCGCTTCCCTCCTTGGACGGTTTCTCCAGTCTGCTTTCTCTCCACCTGTCTCTCAAAGTCACAGTTAGTTTTCCCTTTAATTCACAATCCACTCCTATTAGCGGCTGCTCAGAGGACACGCCCCTCACATGGAACTGGCCTGCATTCAGTGGGTAAGGTCGCCACATTTAAAGTACCACACACTGGCCACTGATTCTCCCCTGTGGTCCTTCCATGCCATTTTCACATACATTTTGCCACCTGTCACCTGTGTCGTGGGTGTTGTTTAATCACCATATTCATAGGTGAGTTTGCAGAGCTCCCCTTTTTGGACTGATTGTCCACCTGCTCTTCCAAGAAGAAAAAGTAATAAAAGTTAGTCACCTGCCTACAGGGTAGGTTTGGGAACACCGTTATTTCTCCAGCTATAACTTCCACCACTCTAGTTTATGTTTGTAGTTTTACGTTTCAAATCAACCAGCCAGCCGCTCACAAATCAGCTCACAGTCCTCAACTCTCTGCTATCCCTAAATGTTTTATTTCAGTTTATTATTTCTGCACAAAGAGTTACCTTTATTCACAAAATGATTTCCTCGGCTTATCTCCTCTTCAAGGTCTCACTCTCTCCCCACAGCTATTTCCAGTCCCTAACTGGTTAGTGTTTGTTTATATTCTAGGCTCAGATTATTTCCAAGCTATGTTAATATTATTTTATTATTTTTGATTTTCCACTATGACTATCATATAGTTTACACTTTTAATTCTAATCAAATTCTTTTCAGCTTTTCTTTTGGTCAGTCTGACTCAACATTGCCTTAGTGGTGAATATCCTGATCACTGGAATTATCTCTATTTGATTACCCCAGATAGCCCAATTTTAAACCCACAAAGGTCTACAAGCTTATTCAGCCCAATTGACAAAAATCCTCTCACTGCTACTGTCTATTATGAATAACCTCTCCCCAATTTCTATGAGTTAATGTCATGTCAGGCTGTGTGGCCGGAGGGGTTAGACCTCAAATGTAGGACTCAGGCAGAGGGTGAACTTAAAGTGGTTTATTTGGGTATTGAAACAAAAGACAAAAACAAACCTGGACAGGACAGGAGCCAGAACTAAGCAGAGGAGGACAGCTGGGAACAGGGAGATACACAGAATTGGGAGCACTGATGACAACATGACAAAGAACAGGTGAAAACTGAGGGCTTAAATACACATCAGGTAATCAGGGCAAGAGGAAACAGCAGGGCATGACAGATGGAACAAATGAGACTAATAACAGGGGAAGCAAAACTAAACAGAAAGCACAGGGAACACAAGACTGTCAAAATAAAACAGGAAACGACTAAACAAGGTACACGCATACTTGACACGGGGAAACACAAGGGACTAGAAATAAACAGGAATACAAAAGAGAACTAATAAACATAATCAGAGAAATAACTGAAACAAAATCAAGAGAACACAAAACACTGGGCCACCGGCCCAGGACCGTGACAGTTAACTCTGTTCTCCTCTATTTTGGCCTCTTCTTTAACATTTCTAACCCCTTCAAATTACTCAACCCCAAACTTTCAGCACTTTGTAACAACGTAATTTAAACTTCAATAACTAAACTCTCCAGTTTACACTTTTCCCCCAATTTTATGCGAGCCTTCATGGATTGTTTGCATGGAGTCAAAACAGACTACCTCTGCCCTCTGCACACACACACACACACACACACACACACACACACACACACACACACACACACACACACACACACACACACACACACACACACACAGCTGAGGCCTTGCAGCTGCAGCAGCCTCTCTCTCCTCGTTATCTCACAGCTCTCCGCACAGCAGGTTATATTCTTAGAGCACAGTTTGCAGCACTTAACAACAATAAATGAATGATATTTTCTAAAAGCAGATTTTACAGCAGAGAGTAACTACAACCACACACACAGTATGTAGAAAATATTACATAGATACAGCTTGGCCAAGTAGCACCACTTATCCGGTGTCCGACGTCATATTCATCCAGCACTATCCCCATGCCTTGTAAAAGCAAAAATCTCAGAACTAACTCTGAAATAACCAATAACCAGAGCAGTGAACTGGGAATTGTCAACCCCGCCCTGTGCAGCCCACTTCCTTCATAACCCGGAGGCTATTTCGGATTCTGAAGAATCGTTCGGTAACAGCCGTGTGACTTTGCTAGCTTCCTTTATTCATAAATCCTCCAAGCACCTTTGGATCATTGTTAATGCAAAAGTCTCAAAATATTAATCTTGAAACCCCCAAGAGCGTACTTCCGATACATGGCTTGGGCAGTGTCTCCCACGGCAGATAGCAGCCTGAGCTCGTCCGGCCCAAGATACTGTAAAAGGTTTGAACCGGATAATTCTCAGCGGTAAATCTCCACGAGGACCTTTCACTTCATTCTCAAAAGCGCTACTTAATATAATACCAACAAAACAAATAATGACAAAACAAACAGACAAGACCGGGGGTGGGCTAACGACCTGAGCCTGTTTTTCAATAGATTTAACTCTGGGTCGCTGACCACCTCCCCCACCCCTCAGCTCCCATCTGCCCCCCTCCGTATGCTGACCCCCCTCTCTCCTGGTGTAGTGCTATCATTGCCTGCACTCTCCTCACCCTCACCCACAGCGGAGCCAGCCCCATCACCCACCCCAACCCAGCCTCACATCCACCTCACAGCTGATCAGGTGAGAAGTCAGCTCAGCGGGTCCAGATGGAATCAGCCCCAGACTGCTCAGGGACTGTGCAGACCAGCTCTGTCAGGTGGTCTTGCATATCTTCAACCTGAGCCTGAATCTGGAGAGGGTTCCTGAACTGTGGAAGACTTCCTGCATAGTTCCAGTGCCAAAGATCGCACAGCCCAGGGAGTCCAACCACTACAGACCTGTGGCCCTGACTTCTCACCTGATGAAGACCATGGAGAGGCTCATCCTGCACCACCTCCGCCCACTGGTGAGCTCAGCGCTGGACCCCCTGCAGTTCGCCTACCAGCCCGGCATTGGGGTGGACGATGCCGTCATCTACCTGCTGCACAGATCCCTCTCTCACCTAGAGCAGGCGGGGAACACTGTGAGGGTCATGTTCTTTGACTTCTCCAGTGCTTTCAACACCATCCAGCCTGCACTGTTGAGCGGGAAGATGGAGGGAGCCAGAGTAGACAGTCAGCTGACAGCATGGACCATCGACTACCTCACCAACAGACCACAGTATATGAGGCTCCATGACTGTATGTCTGATGTGGTAGTCTGCAGCACGGGGGCGCCACTGGGCACGGTCCTCTCACCCTTTCTGTTCAGTCTGTACACCTCAGACTTCAGGTACAATTCAGACCATTGCCACCTACAGAAGTTCTCAGATGATACGGCCATCATCGGATGTGTATCAGATGGGAACGACCAGGAATACAGGGGTGTCATCAGTGACTGTGTCAGCTGGTGTGAGAACAACGCACTCCAAATCAACGCCAGCAAGACGAAGGAGATGGTCATAGACTTCAGGAGGAAGCCACCCCCTACAGCACTGGTGAACATCCAGGGAAAGGACATTGAGACAGTGGTCTCCTACAAGTACCTGGGTGTTCATCTCAATAACAAGTTGGACTGGAGTACAAACACAGACGTCCTGTATAAGAAGGGCCAGAGTCGACTCCACCTGCTGAGGAGCCTGAGGTCCTTTGGTGTCTGCAGGACTCTGTTAAAGACCTTTTATGACACAGTGGTAGCATCTGCCCTTTTCTATGCAGTGGCCTGCTGGGGGGGTGGATGCACCAAAAGGGACAGGAGCAGGATCGACATGTCCTCTGGGATGTCCTCTGGAGTCTGTGATGGTGATGGGTGAGAGGAGGATGTTAGCAAAGCTGACATCCATCATGAACAACCCCCATCACCCTCTGCATGAGACCGTGGGTGAGCTGAGCAGCTCCTTCAGTCAGAGACTGAAACATCCTCGCTGCAGGAAGGAGCGCTTTCACAGGTCATTCATCCCAACAGCAGTTAGACTGTACAACACTTCATAATGTCTTGAGTCACTTGGACACTTTACCTCCTCTGCCATCACTTTATCCATACAGTCAGATACATTTTATTTATTACACTCACCCATATAATGCATACCGTGTATGCTGTGTACCTTACCGGCTACAAATGTATATAATATTTTGATATCTTTATATAGTGTTTGACGTGTGTGTATATGTGTGTATATGTAAATGTGGGTATTGACATTGATATATATATTTTATGTATATAGTGCTTATGTATATGTGTATAGTGTTTTTCTATTGTATTTTATTTTATTTTATTCTATTCTATTTTTAGTTCATTTGTTTTTTACTCATCCTTTACATTTTTCTCCATACTGAGCTGCTGTAATGCGCAAATTTCCCCGTCGTGGGATTATTAAAGTTTTATCTTATCTTATCTCTTAAACACCATTCACAGCTGTGATCTCAATCACACCCCTCATTCATTCCGCGCCAGAGTTCAGCCAGGCAATAAAAACCCCAGACACAACACCTGCTCAATCCAGGAGTCTCCTTTAATCCAGATTAGACCATTTTAGCTCAAAATAGCCGACCAAAAATGGTAAATGGACTAGCTCTTATATAGCGCTTTTCTACTCAGTCAGAGCACTCAAAGCGCTATTACAACATGTTTACATTCACCCATGCACTCCCATTCATACAAGCACTTCCATATTTACTAAGCTAAGTGCTTTTTTTTAATTAACTATCATTCACACACATTCATACTCCGACGGGACAGTCGGAGAGCAACTTGGGGTTAAGTATCTTGCCCAAGGATACATTGGCATGTAGCCTGGAGTAGCCAGGAATCGAACCGCTGACCTTCTGATCAGTAGGTGACCTGCTCTACCTACTGAGCTACAGCCACACTGGGTGGCCACACTGGGTGGCTGTAGCTCAGTGGGGTGGCTGTAAAAAACCCTTAAATTTTACAAATTCTTTATCCAGAGTAAGACAGCTGTTTTATTTTGAAAGTGTAACCGAGAACTTGGGCGGAAGTCTCGACAGTCACCCGGACAACACCAATGATGCAGAAAACTGCTGACCTTACTTTTGCGCGCTTTTGGTGTTGTCCGTGGTGACGTGAGGTTCCGTCCAAACCCTAGGTACCTCTCCAGCTGTTCTTATCTCGGAGTCCCATCTGGGGTGCCAAATGTCGGGTCGTGGTTCAGCACCTTGAGTTGGTAAATCAGTGTCAAAAGTGCACAGTGTATAAAAGTGAGGCTCTAGAAATGAAAGAGTGCAGTCCTACTAGTGGAAAAAACCCAGGCCCTGAGCCGAGCAGGCCTCAGTCCTCTCCAATCACCTAAAACATGCAGTGTTCCAGTGTGTGACTGACAATATAGGTAACAATACATGATATAACACTGCACGAAAAGAGTGATTTTGGTCATTAACCCTTGAGGCACCTTTAAACTGATTATACACTTTTTATCTTTTAGGTATTTTCACCTTCACTGCATCACCTTTTTATATACATTTTGGGTTGTTCAAAAGAAGCCAGATTTTATATAAAGTTAAAAAAAACAATAAGTAATATTTCCCAAAAATAAAACTGCATTTACATGCCAACTACACAAATACAGCAGACCAACAGTACAATACAACACGTCTTACCGGCTTCCTTCTTGCACGTCACCGGGCAGGATTTTTAATGGCTGCCGCCTTTTCCGGAACGTGAGGCTGACTGTAGCAGAAGCTGCGGTGGACCGTCTGTAGGTTTAACAAGAAGCTGTAAAACATTTTTGTAAATTGTAAATAAAGAGCATAAACACAGTGTATACATAAACATATCCAGGCAAAAAACACACAAACAAACAACACCAATAGATACTTACACACAATTATATCACTGTCCACGCATTAGGAACACTCACACGCGTTGTGAGGCGAACACAGTCTGTGGAAAATAAAGGTGAAAATAAATAAGAGTAAAAACATTTGAAGTTCTTCTCTCCTCCACACATTGAATACTGCTGCTTTGTTTCTGATTCTTACCTCTGCAGAGGATCATACCGGCTTTTATTGGATTCAGAGTTGTGCAGGAACTGCTTCCTATAAGATGAAACCAAATAAAAATAAGAAACCAAATCACAATACGTCTGTCAGCTTACTGTGACCATTCCTCCACTCTTAGTATTTTTGTTTTAGAAACGACCAAGTCTTACCGCGGTTTTCAGATTGTGCTGCCGTCTTTTCCTCTTGAGTCCTTCTGTAGGTGAGGCTTTGTTAGAGTCCAGAGCATCGAGTCTCTACACAATAGACGCCATCTTATCTTTCAGTTGCTAGTAGAAACTTGAGTAGCTGAGGAGATAACCCACTCATTGCAGCCAGCAGTGTCTTCTCGTCTGCAGCGGGGCTGGTTGAGGCTGGCCGGTAGAGAGGCCCGCTTTCATGAGGAGCTTCTGGGATGCTGAAAATATAGACGACGTCCTCCATTGTTGTACCAGGAAAGCAGCGTAGACAAAGAACGCCATTCAGTTTGAATGGAAGAGAACGACTGCACTGATTTCCTTTGGTCTTGCAGACCTTCAGCGTGATCCCGCACGTGATCTGTATTGTCCAATCACAGGCGAGGAAGGTGCCACATGGAATTCAATTCATTTCATTTCAACTCAATTAAATTTTATTTATATAGCGCCAAATCACAACAAACAGTCGCCTCAAGGCCCTTTGTATTGTGGGTAAAGACCCTACAATAATACAGAGAAAACCCAACAGTCAAAATGACCCCCTATGAGCTGGAAGACACACATCCACTGTTTTTTTGTTTTTTTTTACATTTTACCATTATTTTACATTTTTCTCATGAAGGTTTTGCTGATATCTCTTATGTACATCCATGTATAGCAAAATGAAAGTTTATATGTTTTATATGTTTATATGTTTTCTTATTCCATCTGCCTTGGTAGTCTTTAATGTCATTAATGCATGTGAACATTCACTGAACGTTTATAGCAGCGTTCATGCGATGTTGTCTGAATGTTCAATGCTAGCTTGAAGCCACTGCACAGGAGAGGATGATGGTGTGACAGACTTTTTGTTACAGTGAATTAGACTGAAAACTGAGTGTGCTTTTCAATGAAAATAATGCTTGTGGTGTCACCATCATCAAGATATAGCCTTTGTTTATCTCCCTCAGTCCACTAAAGTTCACGTTTCACAAAAAACTCCATGACAAAGGCTCACAGACAGAAGCTCACAGACAGAAGCTCACAGACAGAAGCTCACAGCCTTATTGGAAAAAGGGACAAAAGCTGAAAACGTCCAAAAGTATATTTCTAACTAGATAATACCATCCATCCATCCATCCATTTTCTTCCGCTTATCCGGGGCTGGGTCGCGGGGGCAGAAGCCTAAGCAGAGAAGCCCAGGCTTCCCTCTCCCCAGCCACCTCCTCCAGCTCATCCGGAGGGACCCCAAGGCGTTCCCAGGCCAGCCGAGATACATAATCTCTCCAGCGTGTCCTGGGTCTACCACGGGGCCTCTTCCCGGTGGGACATGCCCGGAACACCTCACCCAGGAGGCGGCCAGGAGGCATCCTAATCAGATGCCCGAGCCACCTCAACTGGCTCCTTTCGATGTGGAGGAGCAGCGGCTCTACTCTGAGCCCCTCCTGGATGGCCGCACTCCTCACCTTATCTCTAAGGGAGAGGCCAGCCACCCTTCGAAGGAAACTCATTTCTGCCGCTTGTATTCGCGATCTTATTCTTTCGGTCACTACCCAAAGCTCGTGACCATAGGTGAGGGTAGGAACGTAGATCGACCAGTAAATCGAGAGCTTCGCTTTTACGCTAAGCTCCCTCTTCACCACGACGGACCGGTGCAGCGTCCGCATCACTGCAGAAGCAGCCCCGATCCGCCTGTCGATCTCCCGTTCCCTTCTCCCATCACTCGTGAACAAGACCCCGAGATACTTAAACTCCTCCACTTGAGGCAAGAACTCGTTCCTGAGCCGGAGATGGCACTCCACCCTTTTCCGGCTGAGGACCATGGCCTCAGACTTAGAGGTGCTGATTCTCATGCCAGCCGCTTCACACTCGGCTGCGAACCGTTCCACTGCGAGCTGGAGGCCCCCCCCTGATGAAGCCAACAGAACCGCATCATCTGCAAAAAGCAGAGATGAGACTCTGAGGCCACCAAGGAAGAAGCCTTCCGCCACCTGGCTACGCCTAGAAATTCTGTCCATAAAAATTATGAACAGAATCGGTGACAAAGGGCAGCCCTGACGGAGTCCAACACCCACAGGAAACAAATCCGACTTATTACCGGCTATACGGACCAAGCTCTCACTGTGGTTGTACAAGGACTGAATGGCCCGCAACAATGGGCCAGACACCCCATACTCCCGCAGAACCCCCCAAAGGACACCCCGAGGGACACGGTCGAATGCCTTCTCCAAGTCCACAAAGCACATGTAGACTGGTTGGGCAAACTCCCACGCACACTCGAATATCCTTGAGAGGATAAAGAGCTGGTCCAGCGTTCCACGACCAGGACGAAAACCGCATTGTTCCTCCTGAATCCGAGGTTCGACTAACGGACGCACCCTCCTTTCCAGCACCCTGGCATAGACCTTACCGGGGAGGCTGAGTAGTGTGATCCCCCGAAAGTTGGAGCACACCCTCCGGTCTCCCTTCTTAAAGATGGGGACCACCACCCCGGTCTGCCAATCCAATGGCACTGCCCCAGATCTCCACGCGATGTTGCAGAGGCGTGTCAACCAAGACAGCCCTACAACATCCAGAGCCTTCAGGAACTCAGGGCGAATCTCGTCCACCCCAGGGGCTCTGCCACCAAGGAGTTGTTTAACTACCTCAGTGACCTCACCCCCAGTGATGGTCAAGTCATCCCCCTCATCCCCAGACTCTGCTTCCACTACAGAAGGCGTGTCAGTGGGATTCAGAAGGTCCTCGAAGTATTCCTTCCACCGTCCGACTATAGCCTCAGTTGAAGTCAGCAGCACCCCCCCCCGCACTATAAACAGTGTGAGTGAAGCACTGCTTTCCCCTCCTGAGTCGCCTGACGGTTTGCCAGAATCGCTTCGATGCCGTCCGAAAGTCTTTTTCCATAGCCTCACCGAACTCCTCCCACACCCGAGTTTTTGCTTTGGCCACTACCCGAGCTGCATTCCGCTTGGCCTGTCGATACCTGTCAGCTGCCTCCAGAGTCCCACAGGCTAACCAAGCCCGATAGGACTCTTTCTTCAGCTTGATGGCTCCCTTCACCTCCGGTGACCACCATGTGGTTCGGGGGTTACCACCACGACAGGCACCAACCACCTTGCAGCCACAGCTCTGAGCAGCAGCCTCAACAATGGAGGTGCGGAACATGGTCCATTCGGACTCAATGTCCTCAGCCTCCCTCAGAATGCTGTCGAAGTTCTGCCGGAGGTGGGAGTTGAAGATCTCCCGGACTGGGGCTTCTGCCAGGCGTTCCCAGCACACCCTCACAATACGTTTAGGTGTGCCAGGTCTGTCCAGCATCTTCCCCCGCCACCTGATCCAACTCACCACCAGGTGGTGATCAGTTGACAGCTCAGCTCCTCTCTTCACCCGAGTGTCCAGAACATACGGCCGCAGATCTGATGATACGATTTCAAAATCGATCATCGACCTGCGACCTAGGGTGTCCTGGTGCGATGTGCACTTATGGACATCCTTGTGTTCGAACACGGTGTTTGTTATGGACAAACTGTGGTTTGCACAGAAGTCCAATAACAAAACACCATTCGGGTTCAGATCGGGCAGGCCGTTCCTCCCAATCACGCCCCTCCAGGTCTCACTGTCATTGCCCACGTGAGCGTTGAAGTCTCCCAGCAAGACTATGGAGTCACCAGATGGAGCACTCTCCAGCACCCCACCCAGCAACTCCAAAAAGGGTGGGTACCCTGAACTGTCATTCGGCGCATAAGCGCAAACAACAGTCAGGACCCGTTCCCCAGCCCGAAGGCGCAGGGAAACTACCCTCTCGTCCACCGGTGAAAACTCCGACGTACAGGCAGCAAGCCGGGGGGATACAAGAATACCCACCCCAGCTCGCCGCCTCTCACCGAGGGCAACTCCAGACTGGAACAGAGTCCAGCCCTTCTCCAGGAGACTGGTTCCAGAGCCCAGGCCATGCGTTGAGGTGAGCCCAACTATATCTAGCTGGTATCTCTCAACCTCACGCACTAGCTCAGGCTCCTTCCCCACCAGAGAGGTGACATTCCATGTCCCAATAGCCAGTTTCGATAGCCGGGGATCGGTCCGCCAGGGCCTCCGCCCTCGGCCACCGCCCGACACACATTGCACCCGACCCCTACGACACCTCCTGCGGGTGGTGGGCCTGCAGGAGGGCGGGCCCATGTAACCTCTTCGGGCTGCGCCCGGCCAGGCACCACGGGCTAATGCCTGGCCACCAGACGCTCTCCCTCGAGCTCCCTCCCCAGGCCTGGCTCCAGGGTGGGGCCCCGGTAACCCTATCCCGGGCAGGGTAAACTGTTCCCTTGTTTTTTCGCTCATAAGGGTCTTCTGAACCGCTCTTTGTCTGGACCCTCACCCAGGACCAGTTTGCCATGGGAGACCCTACCAGGGGGACAAGCCCCCAGACAACATAGCTCCTGGGATCACTGGGACACACAAACCCCTCCACCACGATAAGGTGGCGATTCACGGAGGCGTAGTATAAATACTAATTTATAAAATAGAAAGACTTCTTCTGAGTTTAGTCTTGTTTGAATGTTTTGCTGTATAATTTATGTGTAGTCACATTGTAATGGAAAAAGGCTTAAAAGATAATAATGTAAATTTGATTACATATATCTCAAAATAAAAATATGCTGCTTACAACTGTTGGGAGGGGTAGACCACTGGCGAGTACTGGTGACCACTGGTGAGTACTGGTGACCACTGGTGAGTACTGGTGAGTACTGGTGACCACTGGTGAGTACTTGATTTGCATTTGTATGACTCACAGAAACCTCCTTTACATATGAGAGCCTGCCCTAGACCTGAGGAGAGGGGGGAGCTGAGGGAGCACTGACACGGCAGTTTCCCTACAGTTTACTGTTCTGGCCAAAGCCTCCTGCTGAGAGCCCTAAAGCTCAAGGCTCGCAGCAATATTACATACAAGAAACTGTCGAAAAACCCACTTTTCATGCAGTGTAAAATATTGATACTAAATATTGATGTCAAAGTGCTAAAAATATACTACAAGACTACAATTTGCCAAGATACATATTTAACAGCAGAAGTTTGAAAGATCTATTATTCAGTGTCTTCATGTTAAAGATCTCTTGATTAGTTTAACCCAGTCTAAATTTCTCTATTCTAGAAATGATTCAATCTATTCAGATGAAAAATAAAAATGTATTAATGCTCTGAAATCAACACTTAACACAGATGTAGGTCAGAAACCAGGAAAAATAAAAATATATGCTAAAGCTCACACAGTCTATGATTAGTCATCCTAGAATCCTACAGTTTAAATTTGCACAAAAAGTTTTAGAGCAGCTCCCTCCTTTTGGCCTCCAGAAACACCCAGTCAGCCAGATTTAAGACTTTACTGGCCAATTCCAGCCCCCAAACCTTATATTTGACATTTTAGAATTTAGCCATTTATTTTCTCTTTTTTGTTAAAATTGATTAAAAAATAAAGTACAAAGTACAAAAATAAGAAACAATAAAAACAATAGGCATTGCAAATGATATTTGTTTTCATTATTTGGTTATCTTTCAATGACAGCATTAGTATTTGAGTTCTCATTAAGCATGTTATTAAATGTTATTGTAATGGAAAATTTGCCAAAATTACAGATATTATTGTTGTCCTAATTGGTAAAAAGAAAAGGAAAACTAATTGGACTTAATTCTGTCTTATATCATATACAAACAGTCTGCTTTCTGTTTAAGAGTGACACAGTTTTAGTGTTAGTGAGAGAAACCTTCATTATTTTACTGTCATGACTCCATTTATTTATATTATACTTTGTGTATCTTTATTGGTCTTGCTCTGAATATAACACCATGTAGTGCAGTCAGTCAAAATCAGTCAGGTGAGACTGAAATGTTGTGGTACTTCTGGGGTCAGAGGTCATACTCACACTTCCCTCCTTTGTCGACCTTTTACACAGAGCTCACGGCACAATAGTTTTCTGTGATGATCTAACTGAAATCAGGACGTGTCCCTCCTTAGACCTCATGTCAAGAAAAAACAATAATTAGCGTTATAAGAAACAAAGCAGATTATATTCCTGTGGCCTTCCAATGATAAATTATCAAACAGATTATGAGTCAGACTGCTGAGAACGTTCAGACTGGAACTGAAACATCGCAGTCAGTTGTTATTTTCCTGCAGTTCTTTGACCTTTGACCACTAATGTGTTTTGGTTCTTCACTGAGAGCCTGTGACTGAGCGTGCTTGAGGTGCCGTTTACACGAGACCGTTTTCATTTTGAAACGGTGTCGTTTTGATGCGTTTCGGCCTTGCGTTTACACGACAACGGTGTCGTTTTGATGCGTTTCGCCCTTCTGTTTACACGACAACAGAGTGAAAACGATGTGTTTCAGAAACGGGGTCCAGAGTGGAGCGTTTCAGAAACGCACCGGCTTGCGTTTTCGTGTAAACACTTGAAACCGGGGTGATTTGAAAACGCTCGACTCGCACATGCGCACTATGGTTGCGACGGCCAGTTTTTCGCGCACGCGCAAACTGATAAACAGTACTCGCGGATTCACGAGTGCTTCTTATGCTTTTCCTGTGTTTTTACCGTTTTGTAATTCAGCGTTGTGTGCAGCAGCGATCCAACCTCATCATCTGTCCACACAAAACCTCTCACATTGGCCGTTTTGTAAGTAATGAACAATTTGCCGCACTACCTACTGTGTCACTCCACGCATGCGCGTCTTGCGTAAACAAACTGCAAAGAGAAAACCAACGCCAACTTGTGGCCTGGCATGGGAACTACATCGTTTTCATCGTTTCACATGTCCTCGTGTAAACGCGGATCGTTTCTGAAACGCCATCGTGTAAACGAAAGGCTGAAACGCATCAAAACGACACCGTTTCCAGTGAAAACGGCTTCGTGTAAACGGCACCTAAGACCTAACACTCCCCATGTTGAAGAGGTCTCCTGTTGATGACCCTCCTCCTGGTCTCAGACTTTACACAGAGGTCAGGGGTCAAGGAACTTACAGTTCACCTGTTTGTCTGAAGTTGGGCCTTCTTATTGAGGTCATGTGGAACCAGGAGCCTTTTTGCTGAGTCTCAGAGCTGTCAGTCTGTTCAGGAGAACTCGGTATGATCTTGAACACCTCGATCTGCGTCAGTTTCTTTATTGGTAGCTGATCCAGTCTCTGCAGCCCCGGTGATATTGTTCAGGCTCCTGTTACAATGAAATCTTTATTAGTTAAATCTTTACTCTTCTCCCTTCTTTGAGACATAACTCTGTTTATCTCAATAATTTACCTTAATTTAGCTTATTTATCTAAAGAGCATACTCAATTTTATGCTATTAGCTTTTTGGATTCTTCCTTTAATGGTTGATTTAATATCAAATTTTTTAGACATTCAAATTTCAAATGTTCTCTGCTTTTCTCTTATAATCTTAACTTTAAACAAATCGACCAAATAAACAAATGTAAATGCACAAAAGAGTAAATCAGGTGATTTTATTTGATCCTACATTTTCATAAATAGGTTTTTTTAGTTCTCTCTGTTTTGCTTTGCAACAGAGCGGCAGCTCAAGGTTTGGCACTTTGTTTTGCTTTGATTCAAGTGTGTCACAAAATATTCACACAGACTGATTTGTTTAACTTTTCTTTTTAAGGTTTCACTAAAATTGTGTTCCTCATAGAAACTTTTTCTTGAAATTTAACAATTTAACATAAAATACCTCAATTTGGGATGATCAAGGCATTAGTCTGTTATATTGGCTTTTATTTTAGAAAAATCAATTAAGTTTAACTTTTCTCCACTAATTGTCTCTAATGTGATAGAGTCAGGGACCCACGAGTGTGCTCCCCTTTAAAATAAAAGAAATAAAATTAAGAGTAAAACTGAAATAAAGTCAAATAAAACAATAAATAAAACAAAAATATCTGCTTCTCAATGTTTCTAAGGGCTTGATGTCAATTCTAATTGGGAGCACTGCTGCCTCCCAATTAGAATAACATCTGGAAGGGCTGGGTTTGATTCCACCTGGGCCCAGGTCTCTCCCTCTCTCTGTGATGGTTTCCACCGGGTACTCCGGTTTCCTCCCACATTCCAAAGACATGCACTTCCTGGGGTTAGGTTAATTGGCTACACTAAATTGCCCATAGGTGTGACTGTTGTCTGTCTCTCTGTGTTGGCCCTGTGACAGGCTGGCCACCTGTTCAGGGTGTACCCTGCCTCTCGCCCTATGACAGCTGGGATAGGCTCCAGCCCCCCCGTGACGCTGAACAGGATGAGTGGAAGCGAATGGATGGATGGATGGATGCATGTAGACACACACACACACATAAAGAATAAAAAATAAATAAATAAAAATGAAAATGCTTTTTTTTTTAATAAAATAAGTATATGAAATTCTTATTGTTATATTCTGGTTGTGGTAATGACACACAATTAAAGCCTATTAAAAACAATGAACTCCTGACTGTCCCTCTTTTTTTTTTTCTTTTTTGTTTTTAATTTTGCATTTTTATGTCCTTCAGTGGTAGGCAATACTCACTTTGTATCAGGGATAAACCTTTCCCTGAAAGCTCTTGACCACCACTCCCTAACTCTACCATCCATACCAAAAAATAACAAACAAACAAAAGCAAAAAGGGGAAAAAAAAAACTTATAGCACTCATAACTCATTTGTCTCTCACTCACACGCACACAAGCTCTATGTCTCTCTGACACACACACACACACACACACACACACAGAGGCCTCCTCATTCACACTTTTACTAACAATTTCATGCCAATTTCTTAGTCTCTATTTTATTCACACAACACTTTTGTTACAATTTTTTCTCTGCCAACGTACACCATGAAAAGATCACCCAAAATATTGATTATGATAATTTTATCAAAAAAACAGTCATCAGTCTATTCTACAAGCAAGTTATTATTTAAGTCTTTTGGCGATTACAACGCCACCAGCCAGGCTCGACCAAAACATGAGCTTGTTATTGTCAGTTGGCAGTTACAAATACGCTACTGCCCCGGGCGTGACAAAATTAAACAGTACTCTCTAGACTTTACTACACACACGTCACTACTCGTCAAATTTCATGGTATGAAAGCCAATTCTCACACACCATACTTCATGCTGTGGATATTAGGAGTTATCTCTATTCAATAAAAAATTTTCCAGCCACACACACTTCTTGGTTTTAATAAATAAATAAATTTAAGCAATACCCTATTGCTATAGGGCAGTTTTTTGTTTCCGGTATCTCTCACCATGCTTTTTCGCTCATTTTTTTTGTCAACCTCTTTTTATTTTTCTGATGCTTTAATATATACAAACTTCAAACAGTTTATTTAACAGATTCTCTAAAATTTGTTCTCTCGAGACCTTACCTCCTCCTCACTCACAGAAAATTTTAACATCCAATTCTGCAGAATTTGGTTATTTAAAAACAACAAGTTTCTGCTTACCTTATTTATGAGGCCTCCTGTGAGTGTGTTGTGGGGCTGACTTAAACTCCCTCCTCAGCTAACATTAGTAATATTAATATTCCATTTATTTTATTTATTTACACATGTAGGTGGAAATTAGCTCATATTTACATCTGGTCCAAAACATGTTTTGCTTTTTTATGATTAATGTTATTGTCCTCTCAGACCAGCAGGTGGAGGTGAAGGTGGAGGAAGGCTCAGAGTCTGTCATCCTGCCCTGCAAAACAACACCTGACCTGCCCGAGGACACCAGGGTGGAGTGGACTCGCTCTGACCGAGAACTCATGATGGTCCATGTTTATTCTAACAGAAGTGACCACCTTAACAAACAGGATGGTTTTTACAGAGAGCGAACGAAGATGAATGAAGACCTGCTGAGAACTGGAGACCTCAGTCTGACCCTGAAACAGCCCACACAGAGAGACACAGGAGGATACATCTGCACCATCTACAGGGACAATGACATCCTGAGACACAAAGTAGTGCTGCAGGTCAAAAGTCAGTGTAACAGAATTGAGGGCAGGGGTCAGTGATGTAGATTTAGGTCAGAGATCAAAGGTCATATTTTTGTGTTTCTTCACAGAACCATTTCCATCCTGGGCCAAAGCTCTTCTGGTTCCCCTGGTTCTTCTTCTGGTTTCTGGAGGTCTTTCATTTTATTTTCGGCAGTACTTCATGTCAGGTGAGTCTCTCCTCCTACATTACCCATAATGCCAATGGTTAACAGGTGTCCTCTGGGGGCTCCTTGACTGTCGCTCACACAAACTTCACTGCACTGATCTGACACACAGCTGTTCTTCTTCTGTGGTGGTAAACAGCAGGCTGCCATGGAAACATGTGCTGACAGGAAGTGTGGCAGCAGCTTCAGTAAATGTTCCTCCTTGAGTTGTGCTCAGTCATGTGGTGGAGAGCTTCAGATGTTCAGAGCAGACACATGAGATCTTCATGGTTTCTGTGCTGATGTGTGTGAGACGTGGCCGACTGTGGAGGCTCAGTGTGTCTGTTCTTCTGCTCTTCATCCAACATGTCTGCAGCTCTTTCAGTTTACAAGGTGGAGGTGGACTCAGGGGTGGAGTCTGTCCAGCTGCCCTCCAAAACCAGAGTTCACCTGCTGAAAGAAGCTAAAGTGGAGTGGAAGGACAGTAACAACAGGAAGGTCCACGTGTATCAGAACGGCTCTGACCAGCCTGAAGAACAGGACCAGGTTTACAGAGGACGAACAAAGATGAAGAGAAACCTGCTGAGAACTGGAGACCTCAGTCTGACCCTGAAACAGCCCACAGAGAGAGACACCTACACCTGCACCATCTACAATAGGGGATCCATCCGGATGAAGAAAGAAGTGCTGCTCCATGTCAGAGGTCAGTGTTGTAGATACAGGTCAGAGGTCATGATGGAGGTTTAGTCTCAGTCAGCTCCATCCAATAATATTTCAGTGTTAGCATGTCTGATGTTTGTGGCTGTTTGGGATTTTCTTTGATTTTCTCCCAAATTTAAAAGCTTCAGCAGATGAACTGTAGGCCCAAAGTTTATGTGTCAGAGGTCATCTGAAAGGTCACAGCTTCTAGTTTCTGAACATGTGTTTGTTTAGCATGTGGCTAACAGACAGGCTAAGCTACGTCAGTTCAAATACAAGTAAAAGCCTTTTTTGGTCCCCATCTATAATCAGTCATTTCTGAGTCCCAATAACTAGAACATGATCTCTAGCAGAGCTGTGAACATCTCCACATCCTTTCTCCATGTGATCCTCCAAAGCTGTGTGAAGGTTCAGAGCTCTGCAGCTAACCTCTCTCTGCTGTCAGCAGCCTCTCTCTTTATTTCTGAGCTTTTATTAACTGATGCTCTCAGCCTTTGAACATGGAGAGAATCAGTCACGGCTGCATCCAAGGGTCAGATGGAGTTCTCCTCCATCAGCTGGATTCTATCTATAACTGCAGCTGATAAACGTCTGTCTCTGTTAATAAAGTTAGATCAGTCCAAATAGTTTGTTGCTGTGCAGAGAAAGCAGCGTGGAAAACACACAAATTGTGCATTATTTAGAGCAGTTATGAAGTATCGAGGAGGTCAAATTCAAACCTGTCAGTTGGTTTGTGATCCAATCAGGTGATTCATTCGAGGACATCATGCCACATGATTTCTTTTTTTTTTATTACCCAAAGCAAACTTTGACAGAGTTGTTCTCTGAACTTGTTCAGGATTTGAAGCACGTGTCAAAGCTTCAGTGTCACACTGAGAAAAGCTTAAAGGCTCATATTTGTGTCCAAAGCTCTTTGAAGCAGCTGAAACAGCGACTGCTGTCGGCTTAAAGATGTCTGTCTTTATTGGAGAGTACAGTGAGGGAGAGACAGGAGAGCAGGGAGACAGCTGTTAGTGAGGTCTGCTGAGCCTGAAGCCAGAGTCTGGACTGTGTCTCTCCTGAGAGGTCAGAGCTGGATGCTCCTCTGAATGCTCGTCCTGTGTGCAAACAGAGCAGCATCAGCAGGAACAGGAGTTTGTGTGAATTGTCATGGTAACAGCTTCCTCTTCCTGGCCAGCATGTGTGATGTAGAGGAGTCAGAGTGCAGCGTGAGGAAGGTCTGAATCGGTCCTTCAGCACGTTAGCAAAGAAAGCCTCGATGATGGAGAGGAGACGTCAGCTCCTGCCACAGCTGCTTTCATCAAACAGGAGGTTGAACAGGTGGAGTCTGTCTGAACCATGTGCAGCAGTAATACTGCTCCATATCACTCTGATGCCAACATGTTTCTGCACAATAACTACTTTGACTTTGGATCCTTTATGTACAATTTGGCAGTACTGCAGTTTTGTGTGCAGTCAGGTGTTTTCATAGTGTTTTCTTGCAGCTTTGACTAAAGGAACGCTTCTATCAGATTGTTCCAAATGTTCTCATATTGAGCTGTGATGGAGTCAGTGTGACAGAAACACTCAGACTGTGTTTCTCTGCTTCATCAAGTCCAATCTGCTCCTCACAGACTGAATAAAGTCCTGTCCCACTAACAGCAGCTCCAACAGTCTGTTCACTGCTTTCTTCCTGTCAGTCTTCATCTTTCTGCTGCGTCTCCTCTTCACACTGAACACTTTCTATCTAACAGTGAGCTCCCAGTGAAGCAGCAACATTCAGCCTGTTAGAGGTAACACAAATGTCTCCATCCAAGCTCATGTTGTGTTTGTTGTTGTCTCAGTCCCCCAGGTGGAGGTGGATTCAGGGGTGGAGTCTGTCCAGCTGCCCTTCCAAACCACAGTTCACCTGCCTGAAGATGCTAAAGTGGAGTGGAGGGACAGAGACAACAGGAAGGTCCACGTGTATGAGAACGGCTCTGACCAGCCTGAAGAACAGCACCAGGCTTACAGAGACCGAACAAAGATGAATGAAGACCTGCTGAAATCTGGAGTCCTCAGTCTGACCCTGAAATACCCCACAGATGGAGACACAAACAGCTACACCTGCACCATCTACAGCAGGGAGGGTAACAACCTGAAGAAGAAACAAGTGAATCTGAAAGTCAGAGGTCAGTGCTGTAGATACAGCTCAGAGGTCAGAGGTCAGGTAGGAGTTTATTCTCTATGAGCTTTTAGTTTGAATCTATTTACAGTACCTTCAAATAATCTAATTTTTACATTTTTCTCTAAAAGCCAAAAATGTGAAACAGACAAGAAGATGTTTAAATCATCGTAATTTCAAACTAAAATCCTCTGAAATGATTTTAGTTTGGATCAAATCAATAGTTCTGTTAGTTGAGTCCAAATTAATCTAAATGTATAAATACCAATGTAGACCGGGACCTTTGCAGCACACGAAGACCACAAAGGCTAGAAGTGAGCATCTGTGAAATTGACGGTCTAGCCTTCATATCAGCATCACCTGCCCTCACCTCAGCATAGCTCATGTCGCCTAGCAACGTGACAGTGCGAAGCACAGCTGTGGAAAAGCAGCTGGTTAAACGGAGAACAAACTTTTTCTCCTTTTTGTGGTTTAATTTTAAGTCTTTAATTCAAAATAAGCTGTTAAAACAAGCATAACACATTTCAACATCAAGGAATACAGCTGAGCTAATGATTCATTTCCAACTATATTAAGTGAGACATTAATGTTTAATAAAACTATCCAGTTATGATGCTTAACTTTATACTTAGCTGAACCGATTTGCTGAGGAACAAATGAAACACTGAAATAAACCAAACATCAGCTGTTAGAGATCATCTGAGTGCGTTATATCTCTGTTTAACTTCCACTCAGCGGTGAAAGCCAGCGGGGGTTTGAAAAGGATGTGCCGGCAGTCGGACGTTCTCTTCGGCTAAAGCGAGCCTCGATAGCCCAGTCAGCTGACAGCTAGGGAGGAGAGCTGCTGGTAGAGCAGCGGCAACGGCAGAGCACTTTTTGCAATTAAGCGATATCTTGATAAAACGAGCTGATATTTGAAGTTTACACATTTACATTCTCGCCTGAAAACATCTTAAAAGTTTATTTTGTGTCACAGAAACTGTCATTTTTCAAACTTTTTGGCTGCTATCCTTCACGATTGTTGTGTTTGAGTTTTGATGCACAATGAATGATGGGATATGGTATGCCACGAAGGATACACTGGACCCATCCTTCAAATTCAAGAAAAGAAGGACGCATTCGTCGACAGCATTTGGAGGAGCCTTTGAATTTGGACAGCCTTCATCGCCTCGCTGTGACGTAATCGGCCTACAAATGCAGCCTTCGAAGGATGCGGCCCCTGAATTTGGACACAGCTACTGTGGATTAGTGTGGTGTGGTGTAGGTGGGTGTGGTAAGCATCCAACAGGAAGCTGACCCTTCAAAGCACAGGCTGAGTAAAGTGACATCAGCTAATGCTGGTTAACAGAGAGTCTGATGGATTTCATCATGAGACCATGAAAGAGTTGCTCTTTCCTCTGTACCCCAGTATATTAGACTGCTTCAGATTCCTGAGAGTTCACACAGGAAACTTTACAAACACCCAAATAAAGCTGCGATCTATTGAAAGGCTCAATTATAAGGTTGAATTAAAGAACATAAAGAGCTCTTTCAAACTACATATGATCCATTAAGAACTGTACATTCATGTCTTCTATAGTCCATCATCCAATAATATAAAAGGACAAATGGTGGTGTAAAAACTTTTCACCTCTTTTTAAGAAACAAATAAGCCTTTGGTACTGAGCGATGGTCACAAACACAATTCAAACCTACCAGTCTTATTGGTGCCAAACAGATGAAGCCTTCAAGTTTCAGAGGGGTTCAGTTCAGGTTTTCACTGGTCCAGTCGGTGTAGCAATAGAAGCCACTGTGAGGATTTTCAATGTGCTATCAAAGAACATCAAAACAATCAGGTCCAAATGATCAGAATTAGTGTGGATGAAGAGAAAATCCATCTCCAGTGCAATTTAGGACTAGTTCATATATAATTAGTGAAATTCAACCAGAGTACAGACAGTAAGAACATGAGTGAGCAGACATTTTGGAGCTGATGATCCACACAGGGCTGGATTCATTTATCCTTTATTAACCAAATAGAAACCTCACTGAGATTGAAAGACAGTTACAACAATAAGAAGAGACAGCTACGTTCATACATCACACGTTAAACAAAACAGTTCCAGAAGTCAAGGTGAGTTAAGTAGAAGCAGTAAAACCTGAAAAACAGACTGAGACTATATCTTTCTTGGTGCCTTCAACAAAGCCTTAAATTTCCCCAAAACAACCAGTTCTGTCAGCCACAAATTCATCTGGGGACTGTTTGATGAAGAGGGGACAACATATTCAAACACTTTATTACCCAAATCTTTTCCGACTCTAGGAACAAAAGGTGTAAAGAAAACTATAAACTATCATGGTTACAACACCTGATCATGTATGTAGTCAGATAATTGGACTAAGAATACATCTGTAAACACGTGGTGCTGGGTACTGCAAACCCCACCCTGGCAGACAATTTAGCTCATTGAATGTTGTCTGTCTCACAAACATGTCACTCTCCAAACATTGACTCAAAGAGTCAAAAAAGGTTGAACTAAAATAATATTCATTTTTATGGTTATTTTATTTAATTTTTAAAGCTTTGTCTCTGATAATGAGAAAACACACAGTTTGTTTGGTGGGCAATAATAGGGGAATTGAGTAATAGAGAATCAAAAGTAGTGGCATTTACAGTGGGGAATGTAAGTATTTGATGCACTGCTGATTTTTCCCATCTACAAAGAATGGAGAGGTCTGTAATTTTTATGATAGGTACATTTCACCTGTGAGCGACAGAATTAAAAAGAAAAAATCCTGAAAATCACATTGTATGATTTTTAAATAATTAATTTAATACTAATAATAATTTCATAATAAAGTTTGATGTTAGACAATATTTCCACATACCGGCATTTAAGGTGTGGCATAAAAACAACAAAATAAATGATACGACCATAATCAAAACTGATATTTTCTAAATATAATAATAAATGTGAATCTACTGTGTACTCATATGCAACTTTATCAGCAGCATCCTTCTAACATCGCACCACATTAGTAACATCATCTCTGCCGCAACGCACTCTGGTCGCTAGGGTAACAATATGAGAATAGCACCCCCACCAAGGCTGGAGACAGAGCAATACTGGAAGAGCGTATGGTAGAAGGGTGCATCACACAATACCAATGCTCAGTGGCTAGTGGATTTAAGAGCAGACCACAGCAACCTCTCTGAACAGGCCCCAGTAACGATCACAGTGGCAGACATCCAAGAAAGAGACTAAGTGAATGTGTCTCTTGTTATTTCCCAAATGAGCCCCAGGCTTTGCTGGGATTGGGTTTCTTCACCACTTAAATCAAGTCTTTATTGACTGGTGCACAATCTTCGGGGCAGCATAACTGCCTGCAAGTTAGAAACAAACTAATGCAGGCCCAGGTTGGATTCAGCGCGTGATGCTTGTGTTCTCTGAAGCAAGTCTATAGCCTCAGCGGGAGAGGGAATGGAGAGCAAGCCATCATCAATGTAAAAGTGCCTCTCCACGAACTTGACAGTATCTGCACCCTAGCCCTGCGTAGTCCGTAAACAGCTACAGCAGGAGACGGTGAGTTGCCTTTCATGTGATAGTTGATAACTTCCTTATTTATATCATTGTCCCTGTGCCAGAGAAAACGGAGGAAGTTACGATGGTCCTCACGCACCATAAAGCAGTGAAACATTTGCTTTATATCTGCCATGATTGCAACACTTTCTGTCCGGAAGAGGAGAAGAACTTCAAGGAGTGTGTTATTTAGATCAGGGCCAGTAAGGAGGACATTGTTAAGTGAGACACCGGAGTACTGGGCACTGGAGTCGAAAACAACCCTGATCTGATTGGGTTTCCTTGGGTGGTAAACTCCGAAAGTTGGAAGGTACTAGCACTCCTCTTCCTTTTTTAGTGGGAGTGCCACCTCAGCATGACCATTAGAGAAAATCTCTCCCATGAAAGCCACATATTGCTCCTGCATTTTGGGCTTCCTGTTTAGGTTCCATTTTAAGGACAAGAATCTTGTGATTGCCTGCTCTTTGTTGTTTGGCAGTTGCTGGTGAGGTTCTTTAAATGGAAGTGGGGCGACCCAACTGTTGTCCTCATCTCTGAACATAGCATAGTCCATTATTTTGATAAAGAGAGCATCCTGTATTGAGGGAGCTGGTTTATTGTCATTTTCTGTCTGGTTAAAGACCATTTGTCCTAGAGTTTGCTCGGGTGCTTTAATTGGCCTATTTGGGTGTGGCATTTCCTTGAATTGCAGAAGGCTGTCACATGGTTTGAAAACTGTAGGGTGACCATTTTCCAGGACAACTGTTTTGAGAGTGCTGACTATCGGCCTATGAACATTACCCAGACAATCCTCCCCAACTACAACCCACCCCAGATCTAAGCGCTGGGTGAAGGGCGCATTATGGGGGCCATTCACTCTCTGTCTGACCTCATGCACTTGTAAGAACATCTCGCCCTAGTAACAGGAGTACTTCAGCTTTAGGATCTAGTTCTGGGATGTAGTTTGCTATGGATTGTAGGTGTGGCTGGTGTAGCTCCGTGTTAGGGGTCGGGATTTCACTCCTGTTGTTGGGAATGTCTTGACACTCAGTGAGCGGGGGTAGGGGAATAACCACTGACCTATCTAGTGACTCAATTTCGAATCCTTCAGCTATTTTACCAAATGCCGCCATGGTGGGAAGCAGCAGGTGGGTTGAAGATCCACTGAACGCCTTTTTTCATCATTGCTTCATTGATAAGAGACTGGTCCAGCTCTGCCAATGCCTCTCGTAGTTCTCGTTCAGCACCGACAAAGTTCGTGCCGTTGTCGGAACGAATGATTGACACTTGCCCTCGTCTGGCTTGAAAATGCCATAAAGCATTAATACACGAGCCTGTGTCAAGGGAATGGGCTATTTCAATATGCGCTGCTCTTGTAGTTAAGCATGTAAAAAGCACTCCATAGCGCTTGACTTTAGCACGCCCTCTTTTGACCTCAAATGGGCCGAAGTAATCTACACCAGTGTTAATAAAGGGTGGCTTGTCTGGAAGTAGCCAGTCCAGTGGCAAATCTGCCATCTTCTGCTCTCCTGCCTTTGCATACAGTCTTCTACAAAGGTTACACTCTGAGATCACCCTTCTCACTGCTGCATTGGCCCTTGGTATCCAATAGCGTTGCCGTAATCTGGCTAAGACATGGTTTCTGCCTCCATGTCCAGTTTCTTGGTGGATGTGATGGAGAATAAGGCGGGCTACTGTGTGCTGTTTATGCAGAATAACGGGATGCTTGGCCTCTTCGGGCATCGCTGATTTTCTCAGACGCCCTCCTACCCTCAGCACACCATCTTCCATGTATGGATCCAATTTGAAGATTGAACTGTTTCTTTTCACTCACATGTTTCCGAGCAGCAAAGCCTTTATCTCTTCCGCATAGGTCTGTTTCTGATTGTATTTAATCATTTCTGTTTCAGCTCTGGCTAGATCTTCAACAGTAAGAATTCCTTTAGCAAGGTTCTTCTTACATGTCACCATATGCTGTTTGATAATGTCTCTTTGCCTTTCTGGATCTTCTTTAGATTGTTGCATGGCTCGTTCCCGCTCTTTCCTTTTCTCACTTAAATACCTCAATGACTCCTTTAGATGTAAAATCCAGGCAGTGGCCTTTTTAAGCTTGTGCCAACTAGAATAATACTCCACGAGTTTGTTCAGTGGCTCTTTGCATTCATCCTGAACTAAGCATGATACTGCAGCCGATGTCTTAATCTCAGCATCATCCTCCATAAGGTAGGTTTGCTCAGGCTGGTCTGGCCACTCACCATCATCTGTCAGTAACCTGGGCCCCTGAAACCAGCTCACATTTTTAATGAAACTCTCAAACTTCAAGCCCCTTGAAGCTTGATCTGCCGGATTTCGAGTCGTGTTGACATACTTCCACTGGGCAGGTGTTGCTGCTTCTCTTATGTACAAAACTCTGTTGGCTACAAACGTTTTGAAATGAAGCGCATCATTTCCAATGTACTTTAGTACTGTCGTACTATCTGTCCAAAAGATCGATTCCATCAAGGGAGTTTCAAGTTCTCTTTTTACCATTGACTGACTGAGGACCTCTCATGCCTATGTGGCATATTGGGCGGCAAAAGATCGCCACAGGGCTCGGTCTTGTGCCGTGTTTCGGCTTCTTCCAATGGAATATTCGATGTTCTAAGGTCTTGGTAAAATGACCTTCGCCAGGTATTGCGGGGGCGTCCTCGGGGTCTTTTGGCACCCGGGGGCTGCCAGCGCACCGCTATCTTCGGGATCCTTGATCCTGCCGTCAATTCCATTCTGGCAATTGTGATCTGTTTGAGTGGAGCAACTCTGGACTTTCCCATCAAGAATGATACATGCTTCTCACCTTGTCCCTTCGTCAACAAAAGATATGACACAACGCCATAACCATCCTGACTGGCATCTGAGAAGTGGTGGATTTGGTGGCAGGTTTGAAACATCTGCTAACCTTTAGATCTGAAAGCTTGTTGAGGTGTGCTAACCAATCCAGCCATGTTTTGCGTGGCCTTCCATGGATTTCTTCATCCCAACCTTTTTTCTCTTTACAGAGATCTCTCAGAATACGCTTAACAGGTAGCAGGAGTGGTGCCAGGAAGCCCATGGGGTCATATACTGTACTGACAACAGCTAAGATGCCTCTTCTTGTACATGGCTTATCTGGCAGGTGTGTTTTGAATCTGAAGCTGTCTGTACTGGTGCACCACTGCATGCCCAGGGCCCGTTTTACTGGTAATTCGTCGTTCTCCAGGTCTAGATGTTTGACCTCAGCTGCTCGTTCCTGTTCAGGTATTGAGCACAGTAGGGCCTTACTATTGCTGAGCCACTTGGTCAAGTGGAAACCACCGCTAGCACATAACGTCATCAGTTCCATGACAAGATCAACCGCTTGGTCCTCAGTGGGAACAGACTTCAAGCAATCGTCAAAATAGAAATTCTTAAGAACTGTCTGTACTGCTTCTGCTGAGGTCTGTGTTATTGCATCCTCTGCTGTTTTTCTTTGTGCATATGACGCACAGCTGGGAGATGATGTAGCGCCAAATAGATGCACACACATTCTGTACTCAGCTGGTTCCAAATTTGTATAACCATCCGGCTACTAGAGGATGCGTAGCAGGTCAGCATCATTATCAGGTATCCGCACCTGACAGAACATGGACTCTATGTCTGCCATCATGGCGAAGGGCTCCTGCCTGAGTCTTAACAGTACACCAATGAGTGTGTTTGTCAGGTTTGGTCCCTGCAACAATTGGTCATTCAGCGACACTCCTTGGTAAGTCAGTCAAAAACTACTTGACCCCTTTTGTGTTTTATCTGCACAGGTACAATGGGAAGACTACACTCACTAGCAGAAGCATGTACCCAGTGTTCTTGCTTATACTCTCTTCTGACACAAGAGCACTTGTGGCCCCACCTGTGCCTTGCAAGCCACCAATTGTGCTGTTCAAATCTGATTTAACATCCTTTACCACGTGTAGAATTGCTGGGTGCTTGAGGGAGCACTCTGGGCACGAGGTCCTTTTTCTACAGTTCTTGGCCAGATGACCTGCTGTTAGACATGCAAAGCAAAGACCGACCATTTTCAGGAACTGTAGTCTTTCAAAGGCTGCTCTTTGATATTGCTGCACACCAGGCCTGGTTCTAGCCCACTGTAGTTGGGTGGGCAGACTGAAAATGTAGGTGGGCAAGTATATATATATGACACAAAATATTAGGCTATATTTGTTTGTTTTTTGGGAGTTGAATACAGCCCTAGTAGGCACAAAGATATACATATACCCTCTCCATTTATCTGGGTTTGGGACATCACAAAAAGTACACAGATTTGTGACCTTCTGTGGCTGGAATATACATTTTTTTTTTTTCTTTTTTTTTTCTTTTTTTTATTATACAACAGTACAACAGAAAGAGAACAGCAACTGCAAAAAATGCAAAATGTGAAAAACTACAGAATCATTCTTCTGGTTTTTTTTTGGGCAAACTTTGTGACAAATTCATTCGGGAAGCAGAAACATGCGTCCTGAGCCACAGAGTATTCCAGCCAGGTCTAGTGCGGTACCATGCCGGGTTGAATGAGCGGAACATATTGGCGAAGGCACGATGGTTAGCTAGTACTGGCTGTGTGGGCCAGGGTTATAATAGTTTTGGATTTTTACATTATTGTTTAGTTTTAGTTAGTTTTTACTTTTTTTTTCTCTAATTCAGTTAGCTTTAATTAGTTTTCAGAGTGGTTTTGCTTGTTATTTATTAGTTTTTATTTTAGGTTTAATGCTTAGTTTTAGTTTAGTTTCGTTAGTTTCAGTATTAGTTTTAGTATTTTCATACTTTGTCAGGTGCAAGATTCAATGCACAAAAGTGACTACTGTGTAATAAAAACTCAACAAAAGATACCTTAAAGAAATATATTCAACAACCAACAGTTCACAAGACAGAAGCACTACATGCTAAATGTGTAATAATTAGGACACACACGAACATCAACAGGGAGAAACAAAGAAAAACATGAACTCCCAAACTCAATAAATTCTACAATATACTCCAAATAAACTCCAGTGTCAGTGCAGTAGATTAACAACAGCTACATGTGGTGTTTGACAAAAACAAACTCTTTGAAGATGTCAGAGCTCAAGTCCAGCTGCATCCTGATGTTCTCACCACCTGAAGCTGCTTCTGTTTTGGAGCTAGCTTTGTTAGATGCTCGCTGATTAGACTTGCAGGGTCTTTGCAGCCTCTGTACACAACCTACGGAAGTGTCCGACCTCGATCATGTCCGCATTTATGCTTGTGTAGCTGTGTGTGTTAATTACCTTGTGGTCGTGTGCTGCGGTGTCAGCTGGGACTTTTTTGCTCAGTTTTTTGGCTGCAAACATATTTGTCCCTGTTTTTCCACTTCCTTCATTTCCTCACATCCATTCCGACAGCAGTCTCCCTCCAGGAATTTGCTGACCTTTGTGAGTCCTTATACTGATGCTTTGATTATTATTCCTGATTGTTATTCTCTCACTGATAAAGTAGACGGAAACGCACAAGAACTGAACAGGTTAATCACAGCGTTGTGGACCCGCTCTGAACCCGGTCAGTTCAGAGTGACTCTGCCGCTTTCTCGTGCACATGCACGCACACAGCTGCCCGACGGCGGGCGGAAAAATTATCAATCCACAATAATTTTAGTTAGTTTTAGTTAGTTTTTTAAACTCACAATACAGTTTTAGTTAGTTATCGTTTTTTCCTTTTAATTGTAGCCTTTATTTATTTCAGTTAACGACAATGTTTTTTCAATTTTAATTTTCGTTCGTTTTCGTGAACTATAATAACCCTGGTGTGGGCACAGTGCTATTCAGATCTGCAACGGTAGGACCTGGTGCTGAAATGGCCAGAGGAAGGACCTGCTTTGGGTCTGTGGATGTGCCTAGAGTAGGACTAGCATCAGGGGTGCTTGTGCTATTACATGCAGAGAAACTAGTCAGCAGATTGTCTGCTGATTGGACAGAGGAGGAGACGGAGCAGGTAACCCGCTCAGGGGGAGATATTTCAGCACGGGCAGCAGCGGGATGGGAGCTGTTGGGGATACCCCAGTGCTAGATTTACTGATACACGCGATACATGCTCATGGTAAAAAGAAGTAAAAATATTAACATGGAAATTAGAGTGTGACCCAGATTAAGGAAAAGCACGAAACGAAGGGATGCAGCCCTGAATCAGGCCTCTTTCCCACCAACAGGGTTTCGGAGCCCGTGCCGTAATTTGAACCATGAGGCGGGTTTTCCACCGCCGAAACACTGGGTGCTCGGCCGAAAAACGGGTTCAATTCCGGCCCCGCAAACTAGCTGGTCTCGAACCACGAACACGTCACGAAAGCATGTGAGAAAGTCAAAGTGTGGAAAATAAAAACTATTGTAGGCGTAGCTTGATGGGAGTACCATTCGCTGCCCGCAGGCGGTATGGGAGATTTTGATTGGGTGGGCAAGAATCAGATTTGGGTGGGCTGAGCCCACCCTTGTCCTATGATACCGCCGGCCCCGCTGCACACAGTGAGTGCATGGTTCTTTTGACATTAAAGACATGGATTTTGGAAAACGCTTGAAGTCTTGACTGGAGCTGTTGTTTTCTCAAGCTGGCGTTTACTGACGTTCTTCTCAGAGACGTCCACAGCAAAACTGCTTCCTTTAGATTCACTTTTGACAGTGCTAGTTTTCCCTTTCAAGCCTTTCTGATTCCCTGCAGTGGAATCCAGAATATCTCCAAACAGTGGGTCATTTGCTACCTTTGCTTGACAGTAAACAAACTCCACTAAATCTGTAAATCTAGCTCTTTTTCTTGTTTTTCTTGGATATAATAAGCATAGCTTCTCCATCTTTTCTCATTCAGTGTGTTACGACATCCGATCAAGAACAAAGCAAAGGCGCTCAATCCCTTTCTGTCTTCAGGTTTTATTTGAGGCCATTCCATTTCCTTCTTGATGTAAGCTGTGGCGATGGTAAGCTCATCTCCATAGTGGCGATCAAGTAATTTCCTGGCTTCTTTGTAAGCTTTGTCAGGTCTCATGTGCTCACAGCTACAAACAAGATCAAGTGGTTCTCCACTTGTGAACTGTTCGAGATAATACAACCGATATTGAGGGCTGTCTGTTTTACTGTTGATGGCATGTTCAAAAGCTCTTATGAAGGATTTGTAAGTCAGAGGATCTCCTCTAAACATTGGTATATCTCTATGAGGCAGTTGAGACAAACTCTGTTGTTTAATGAGAATCTCTGTGACTTCATTTTGGCGCCGTAGCACTTCATACGAGCTATCTGAAGAGATATCAGCATGGTCGTGATAATCAGGACGGGGCTTAGCCCTGCTAGCATCCAACCCTGGCCATGGCTTTCTTTCTTCTGAAACACTCGCAGCTGGGTTTGAACTGGATACCAGAGGTTTACTTTGATGAGGCGTGTAATTGTCATCGCTGTAAAGATTGTCTGGTTTGTCAGTCACGGATAAATTCCTGAATCCTGGAAGTGGCTCGGAAAGTTCATCTACTGAATGTGCGTCCTCATATTCCTCATACACCTTTAATTTGGCATCTGAAGCGGCAAGCTCCGTTTCAATTTCCAGCTGCTCTTTGTGTAATTTTAAACAAATTTCCTCCTGCTCCAATGCTGCTTTCTTTTTCATTGCTGCTGCTCTTGCCAACAACGCTTCACGTTCTGCTTTAATTCTCAGCTTTGCAGAAGTAGTACTTGAGACACGACTTACGGCTGAACTGGCCTTAGATACACTATGGCATACAACTGAACAGGCCTCAGATTCATTATCACATGGCTTTCCATCAACTTCCTCTTGAGGATCTTTATGGACATTTGCAATCCATTCATTCACGCCTTGTATGAACAGTTTAAACTCTGAATATCTCTTATCATAAACCCCTTGATCCATCTGCCTTTCATCCAATTCAATTCAATTCAATTCAATTTTATTTATATAGCACCAAATAACAACAAACAGTCGCCTCAAAGCGCTTTGTATTGCGGGTAAAGACCCTAAATTAATACAGAGACAACCCAACAGTCAAAACGACCCCCTATGAGCAGCACTTGGTGACAGTGGGAAGGAAAAACTCCCTTTTAACAGGAAGAAACCTCCATCAGAACCAGGCTCAGGGAGGGGCAGTCATCTGCCGCAATCGGTTGGGCTGAGGGGAGAGAAAAAGACATGCTGTGGAAGAGAGCCAGAGATTAATAACAATTAATGATTAAATGCAGAGTGGAGTATAAACAAAGTAAATAAGGTGAATGAAAAGAAACAGTCTATTATGGGAACCCCCCAGCCTAGGCCTATAGTATAATCTGCTCTCTCTTTCTAGTCCCTGTCAGTACTCTAGCTGCAGAATTTTGGATCAGCTGAAGACTTTTCAGGGAGCTTTTAGGACAGCCTGATAATAATGAATTACAGTAGTCCACCCTAGAAGTAATAAATGATTGGATTAGCTTTTCAGCATCACTCTGAGAAAAGATGTTTCTAATTTTAGAAATATTGTGCAAATGCAAAAAAGCGGTCCTACATATTTGTTTAATATGTGCATTGAAGGACATATCCTGGTCAAAAATGACTCCAAGATTTCTCACAGTGTTACTAGAGGCCAAAGTAATGCCATCCAGAGTAAGTATCTGGTTAGACGCCGAGTACAAGAATTTCAGTTTTATCTGAATTTAGAAGCAGGAAATTAGAGGTCATCCAGGCCTTAATGTCTTTAAGACATTCCTGCAGTTTAACTAATTGATGTGTCATCTGGCTTCATTGATAGGTAAAGAGTATCATCTGCATAACAATGAAAATTGATGCAGTGCTTTCTAATAATACTGCCTAAGGGAAGCATGTATAATGTAAATAAAATTGTTCCTAGCACAGAACCCTGTGGAACTCCATAATTAACCTTAGTGTGTGAAGAAGACTCCCCATTTACATGAACAAATTGGAGTCTATTAGATAAATATGATTCAAACCACTGCAGTGCAGTACCTTTAATACCTATAGTATGCTCTAATCTCTGTAATAAAATGTTATGGTCAACAGTATCAAAAGCTGCACTGAGGTCCAACAGGACAAGAACAGAGATGAGTCCACTGTCAGAGGCTCTAAGAAGATCATTTGTAACCTTCACTAATGCTGTTTCTGTACTGTGATGAATTCTGAAACCTGACTGAAACTCTTCAAATAAACCGTTCCTCTGCAGATGATCAGTTAGCTGTTTTACAACTAGTCTTTCAAGAATCTTTGAGAGAAAAGGAAGGTTGGAGATTGGCCTATAATTAGCTAAGACAGCTGGGTCAGTGATGGCTTTTTAAGTAGTGGTTTAATTACAGCCACCTTGAAGGCCTGTGGTATGTAGCCAACTAATAAAGACAGATTGATCATTTTTAAGATTGAAGCATCAATAATTGTAAAGACTTCTTTGAACAGTCTAGTAGGAATGGGATCTAACAAACATGTTGCCGGTTTGGAGGAAGTAACTGTTGAAGTTAACTCCGAAAGATCAACTGGAGCGAAAGAGTCTAAACAAATACCAGCAGTGCTGAAAGCAGCCGAACATGAAGAATAATCTTTGAGATGGTTATGAATAATTTTTTCTCTAATGTCTAAAATGTTATTTGTAAAGAAATCCATGAAGTCACTGCTAGTTAAAGTGAAAGGAATACTCGGCTCTACAGAGCTCTGACTCTTTGTCAGCCTGGCTACAGTGCTGAAAACAAACCTGGGGTTGTTCTTATTTTCTTCAATTAATGATGAATAGTAAGATGTCCTAGCTTTATGGAGGGCTTTTTTATAGAGCAACAAACTCTTTTTCCAGGCTAAATGAGCATCTTCTAATTTAGTGAGACACCATTCCCTCTCCAGCTTTCGGGTTATCTGCTTTAAGCTGTGCGTTTGCGAATTATACCACGGAGTCAGGCACTTCTGATTTGAGGCTTTCCTTTTCAGAGGAGCCACAGTATCCAAAGTCGTACGCAGTGAGGATGTAAAACTATTGATCGACCTCACTGGGAGCAGAGTTTAGGTAGCTGCTCTGCACTGTGTTGGCACTGAAGAGCATAATAATGAAGGCATTAGATCCTTTAACTTAGCTACAGCACTTTCAGAAAGACTTCTACTGTAATGAAACTTATTCCCCACTGCTGTGTAATCCATTAAAGTAAATGTAAATGTTACTAAGAAATGATCAGACAGGAGGGGGCTTTCAGGGAATACTGTTAAGTCTTCCCTGAAAGCCCGCATCCAGTAATTCACACAGTTCTTCATTAAGACGTGCAAATTCTCCAAGGAATTTTTCAAACATCAACAATGCTTGATCTTTAATGAGTTCAACATTGTGCTCATTTTCTTTTAATTTCTCCAGGTCATTCTTCTGTTTGGTTACATGTGCCATTTTTCCCTTTCTCTCTCCTTTCAGCCATTTGATTTTCTCCTCTATCGCCTTCTCCTTGGGCTTTGGCACTCTCTTTTGTTGAGAACGCGGGACGGCACCTCCTTCCGCCATCTCTTTTCCTTCGATCATTCCTTCATTTATCTTAATCACTACACAAACTGTTACAATTCCTCGAATTATCAACAGCTTCTAACTCTTCTTAAACTTCACAACAGTTGTGAAAGGAGTTTCTTTACGTGTAGAATTAAACAATGACTTTCAGAGCGGAATCCCAAGTGTCTGCTTACTTTTGTTCACTTCAGATGGTGTTTAACATTAGCGGCGTCAGGTAGCTAACAGAGTAATGAGAGCGTGTCAGACCTTTTTTAGAGGATTCTTCGTTTGGCACAGACCTCTACTTGCAGCACCGCTTCCTGCCGTAGTATTCTCAAGGTCGATTTCGGCTGGCGAGGTCCTCCTTCACTCATTGCTAGCAAGTTCGGTAGCCTCCACCAGTTAGCCCGGTTGGTTAGCTCCTTGTAGCTCCACACTGTCTTCTCGAGCGGATCCGTCCGGCAAGCCAGGCACACTTTCCACGGCAAGCAGTAGCCTTTTTACAGCACGTCGTTCCACTATAGCTAGTTTTCGACTAATGTGGCTGCAGCGGCATGGCTGACCCCCTAGCCTGGACCCTCAAGTGTTTCGTACTCAACACACACGCCTTAGTAAAACAAAGGTCTTGAGTCCAAAGAATCTTCTGTTGTATCTTTACTGAAGAAAGCAAAGTACAAACATAAAGGAAATCTTGACCTTTCTAATTTAACTTAATTTTACCACATTGTACAGCGTAGTGTAGGTTGAAAACTGTGTTGCTCTAGGGTCCAGTGACTTCCGGTACCTTCTCTTTTTCCTACCAGTATACAACCCTCATAACATCATAACCAACAAATTATTCTACAAATTACTCACTGATTAACAATCCCATTACAAACAGAATTACTTATAACTACCAACTTTGTAATTTCAAATGTATAGTACTATTTCAAAAAAAATGGCTACAACATATCGCATCCGATTGCATTTCCGCACTGCTTCTTGCATGCGGACCTCTTGTTTACTATCAAAAACGTAAAACCAGAAGTGCGCGGCCGTAACGGAAGTTTATGGCTGGAACCGGAAGTAGAATTTACCGATAACATTTTCTAACAAAAACTTACATAAAGCATGATTTGTTAATATAAACATTTTGTAATCATTCTTAATAACATAAAAATATTTTTAGAATTATTTCTTTAAACCTATGAACTTATTTATTCAGAGAAATGCCTTAAGGGCAACACACTTACCTTTGCAGAGGATCATACCAGCCTTTATTGGTTTCGGAGTTGTGCAGGCCACGAACTGCTTCGTATAAGATAAACCGAATAAAAATAAGAAACCAAATGACAATATGTCTTTCAACTTAAGGCCTTTACACACCAGATGCGTAAATTCCGTGCGAATTTTTCGTGCGTTGAAAATATTTTTCAGACCCGCCTGTTCTTAATGCAGCCATTCACACCAACTGCATCATTTCACAGGGCGAATTTGCAGCATTTATTTTTTTGGATCAAGTTAGATTTTTTCTGACTTTCACAAGCGAACAAACAGGTCTGACCAATCAGAGCGCTGCATTTAGCAACATGTGAGTTCATAGCTCAAAACCGCACCAATGTACTGAATATACAGTGATGTGGGAACAATAAAATCGTAATATTTTACCTCAGACACACAGCTACACGCTGCTCCGGGTCAGTCGGCTCTTTGAAATTCTTCTCTGCCTCCTCACATGTGATCCCATCTCTGCCAACAAGAGTTCAAACTGCCTACTGATATCCTGAAATATGCCGGAAAGCGGCCATGTTGCAGCTTCAACTCCGGGATCAAACATAAAACTCTCTGCTGCTGCTTTCTTATCAGTTGGATGAACCCAGAATCTCTGTTTCTTCCTTCTCTTCTTTAGAAACATCACAACTTCATTACATCATCCTTTGATGTCGATTTCTTTCACAGTGTGTTCTATGAGTGTCTTCTCTTCTGCAGCGGGGCTGGTTGAAGCTGGCCGGTAGAGAGGCCCGCTTTCCCGAGGAGCTTCTGGGGTGTTGAAAATATGGACGACATCCTCCATTGTCGTACCAGGAAAGCAGTGTAGACAAAGAACGCCATGCAGTTTGAAAAATGAGGAGACGGAAGAGAACGTTGATACTTATTTCCTGTGGTCTTGCGAGACCTTCAGCATGAGCCCGCACGTGAGCTGTATTGTCCAATCACAGGCGAGGAAGCTGCCACATGGAATTGAACCAAAATAAATAACAGACATACAGATGGAATTATGAAAAGAAGATGGACATGCGAATATGATGGTGAAATTGCTAATATTTTGCATTCATAAATAACTGTAACTTTGTTACTTGATGGCACATCTGATATGCTTTATGTAAAGCACAGTGCTTTGGTGTCAGCAGAAAAACTTCTCTTGGAAGAGTGTGCAGCGGTGCCTCTGTCTCCATTCCACCACAACCCACTCATTGCAGCCAATGAGGCTGACAGGCATGCATTGTTGAACATGTATCATCAGTTGTTCCCTGATGATCACTGATGTTGACTGCGTTGCCATGACATGCAACAGGGTAACATATCAGAATGTGACTTACTCCATAGATGGATCCAGAACAGAAAAGTCAGCACATGTATATGCTAAGTGGGGTGGAAACACTAACAGTTTTGAGGAACCAGTCATTGACCCTTTAGCAGAACCACGGCCAGCCATTGTAAAGCAGTTGTCAATGTTGTGTCAAAATGCAGTACATTTAAACATGTTGTTGCACAAGTTTCTTGGGTCAGTCCCCACCCAGACAGACATTTTATGGCAAGCCAGTGATATATATACACTCCTGATCAAAATCTTAAGACCAGTTAAAAAATTGCAAGAATTTGCATTTTGCACTATTGGATCTTAAGAAGGTTCTATGTAGAGCTTCACAATGCTAAAAGAAGAAATCAGCGTAAGAGACAAAAACTTTTGAGCAGGGAATTTTTTGAAAACTGCATTTACACTCAAAGATGATTTTTTTAGCTGATCAAAAATTTAACACCATAGCCTTTAAAACCCAAAAGCTGTGCAAAAAATTGGATTCCATCTCATTTTCTGTCAAGTCTTTACACTGTCAAGACCTCCTGATGGCAAAAGCAAAAAAGCTCACTGACTTTGAACGTGGTAGGACTGTTGAGCTGCATAAGCAAGGCCTCTCACAATGTGCCATCGCTGCTGAGGTTGGACGCAGTAAGACAGTCATTTTGCATTTTATAAATGATCCTGAGGGTTATGGAACAAAAAAGTCAAGTGGTAGACCCAAAAAAATTTCACCAGCGCTGAGTCGCTAGATCCGATTGGCTGTCCATCAAGACACGGGACAATCCTCTACCCAAATTAAGGCCATTACTGGTGCTGACTGCAGCCCAATAACCATCAGACGGCACCTGCGAGGGAAGGGCTTCAGAAACAAAAAACATCTTCAAAGGCCACGTCTTCTTCAACGCCATGATTTGGGGTGCGTTTTCCTTCAATGGAACAATGGAGCTTCAGGTTGTGCAGGGGCGTCAAACAGCAGCTGGCTATGTGGAGATGTTGCAGTGGGCATCCCTCATGACTGAGGTGCCCTCGTCTGTGTGGTAATGACTGGGTTTTTCAACAGGACAATGCTGCAGTTCACAATGCCCGCCTGACAAAGGACTTCTTCCAGGAGAATAGCATCCTGCATGTTCCCCTGATCTAAATCCGATTGAGAACATTTGGGGATGGATGGCAAGGGAAGTTTACAAAAATGGACATCAGTTCCAGACAGTGGATACCCTTCGTGAAGCCATCTTCAACACTTGGAGCAACGTTCCCACTAGCCTCCTGGAAACACTGGCATCAAGCATGCCTAAACGATTGTTTGAAGTGATCAACAAGAATGGTGGAGCTACTCTTATTGAGTCATTTTTTTGACACTTTGATTTCTTTTTTGACGGGGTTTTCGGGTTATATTGAGCTATGGTCTTAAACTTTTGATCAGCTGAAAAAAATCATGCTTGAGTGTAAATGCAGTTTTCAATAAATTCTCTGCTCAAAAGTTTTCGTCTCTTGCGCCGATTTCTTCTTTTAGCATTGTGAAGCTCTACTTAGAACCTTCTTAAGATCCAATAGGGCAAAATTTAACTGGTCTTAAAATTTTGATCAGGAGTGTATATATATATATATATATATATATATATATATATATATATATATATATATATATATTAGGGGTGGGACTCGATTAAAAAAATTAATCGAATTAATTACAAGCTTTGTAATTAATTAATCGAAATTAATCGCGTTTTAATCGCATTTCAATATTTGACATGAGAAATATTAATTTAAGTTTAGTTGATGAATAAATCAATATACGTAAGCTTAAACTTCAAAATTTAGTTTATTTTCCCACCAGTCTACCACACAGACCAATGAAGGGTGGAAGTGCTCCTGTGATAAGCAAACTCCTGAAATTAAAGTTAAGCATCATAACTGGATAGTTTTATTCAACATTAATGTCTCACTTGTTATAGTTGGACATTGGACATTGTGCGTCGATATAATCTGTATGCCAGGAACTAAAATTTTTAACGCGTTAATTTCCCCATAATTAATTAATCGAAATTAACGCGTTAAAGTCCCACCCCTAATATATATATATATATATATATATCTTCTAGATAAATAAATTAAAATATGTTGGTTACAACTGTTGGGAGGGGTAGACCACTACTGAGTACTGGTGACCACTGGTGAGTACTTGACTTGCATTTGTATGACTTACAGCATAGGTGTCATTTTGGCCCGCAGTGTAATTATATTTGGCCCGTGAAGCCATACCAAATGACAATTGGAGCTGGCCTGCCAGTATTATAGCCTACTGCGCATGTACTGGTAATACTACAAATCCCAGAATGCTCTGCTGGTGTTTTGGCACAAAAATCATGACAGGACCCATAAACGCCCTCTCCTCTGTTGACAGTAGTTATAACAACCTTATGCTAATATTGGCACCATGCTCCCCTCCAAAAAATTGCAAAAAGAAAGGCAGAAAATAGGAGCTTTTTAGGCAGGTAGGAGGCAGAATATCTGTTTAGCCTAATACCATAATTGCCTAAGTCGATCCTGAGGATTTCTTCCGCTCAGAGCCTGAGCCCAGACATTGAGGAATTAGCATCCAAGAAGAGATGCCAGGTATCTGGCTTGGACACATCAGTGTGTAGCAAACTGAGCTATAATAAACATTTTCTTTATGCACTTTTTCTTGCTACTCCATGACATAGGCTTAAATGGTTTCATGTTCATTGAAGGATATTATTATTAGTTAATTAGTTTATTATTATTTTATTTTTCCATTTGTTATTAGCCTGTGGAAAAAGGTTACTGTTGAAATTTAATTCAGAAGGCTGCAAATAAAAAGAGGCATACGATTTTTATTTATTTTTTATTTATCTATTTGAATTTCGATTTTGCATGTGTGCAATATTAAGTTATATACTGTATAGTATTAAGCTTTGCTTGTTCCATATTCAGTTTTTAAGCAAAACTAGTTAAGGTTCATATGAAAAGGTTCATTGTTATATCCGGAGGAAGATTTCTTTCAATAAATATCAATGTTGGCCCGTGACTTTGTCCCAGTTTTGAATTTTGGCCCACTGTGTATTTGAGTTTGACACCCCTGACTTACAGAAACCTCCTTTACATATGAAAGCCTGCCCTAGACCTGATGAGAGGGGGTTGATGGGGTAACACTGACACAGAAAGTCCAAGGCAGTTCCCTACAGTTTTCTTTTCTGACAAAAGCCTCCTGCTGACAGCCCTAAATCTTAAGGCACGCGTCAATATTTCATGCTAGTAACTGTCGAAAAAAACAACTTTTCATGCAGTGTTTGTTTCTCTGCAACTCCATCCTGCTCTCTGACGGAGACAGTCGCATTCTATCTCTCTCTCCTTCCTTCCTGCCCTCCCCATCTTCCCTGCTTGCTGCTTGCTGTAAGTGCCTCTCTCACACATTGACCGAAGCAACATGGATCTGGCAAACTGGGCCCTTACCAATGATTGAATTTTCTCCACTATGAGATCGGGGAAAGGGGAGCCCGCTTGTCGGATACGTCACTGACTTGTGGTGCACGTGGAGACCTGTGTGTCTCTCAACGCTGTCGGTTAAGGACGTGGAAAACGTATACATGTTCAGCTTTTTGGTAACAGGATCTCTTCTGTTTGGGCTTGGAGGATACCTGATTTACCGGGAAATTAAAAAAATCTGGGCAGCAGTTCAACATCTGTCGAGGCTGCACAACCAGATGGATGGGCTATGCAGAACCGTTCAGACTCAAACTCAGAGCCTGTTGGACCTGAGCCACAAGCTGGATGTGTAGTCCAGCTGAGAACGTGCTCGTAGGTGAAAGGGATTAGATCTGGAGATAACGTACGGGTCTGCACAGCGAGGACAGTAACTGAACAATTTGGATTATTTGATTTACTGAGTGGGTTCCTCAGTGAACTGAAGGCTGCTGAGAAAAATAACAAGCAGCCTGTTCCAAAACAACATCTGCATTATCAGGAATTTGGCTCCCTAACCGGCCTTGAGGCTGGTAATCATATCTCTCCAGGACAATGCGTGACAGATGCTCTTCCCCACAGCCCTCTCTGTGATTTGTGTGAACTGGTTCTGGGGTACCACAACCGCTGACTTACGTCCATCACTATCAGGGAACTGTTCTGGCTAGTAGCTGGGATCCAGCTCCATAATGCCCTGACCCTCTCGTCTCTGTTTGTACCCCCACCCCCCCACCCCCACCCAACCATATTGCTATCCTGGCTTTGAATATGCTATGTATTTTGCTAAGGTGTTTTTTTTTTGGACCCTGGAATGGTGCTCATATATTCTTACAGTACAAGATTAATTTCTTTGAACCTATCCTATTGTGTGTTTTTTTTTAATCCTTGGATTGATTGAGCTGGCGGCACCCTTAGTGGCAGCGGCCAAAGACACCCATCTCCCCTGTATGTTAGTCTTGTCTGGATGGCTGTTCTGAACGTATTTCATTGTATTTATAATGATTAATTTCGTTATTTGTATAATGACAATAAAGTTCTCTTGTATCTTTTTGCTAGCTTGTAGGTTGGCTGGGATCATTCTCACTAAGCATCAGGCAGCACACACATCAATAACCTTTCAGAATCCCTACAGTTACTGGAAGCTTTGATTTCACATGGAGTGTGAATGCAGAACCACTGTGTTGTGTGCTGGTGAGTGTCACCTGGGTCCAGCATGTTAACATTTTTGGGAGAGTATATATATTCTCACAAGATTGTCGGGAGCCGGTTAAGTGATGTTTTTGGAAAAAGGCAGCAGAATAAAGATTAAGATTAAGATTAAGATAGTGTTTATTTGTCACATGCACAGTTATACACAGTACAATGCACAGTGAAATGTATTTTGTACCTGCAACCATATATACACACACATATAAATAAGAAGAATAAAAATTAAAAAAAAAGTAATTCACACTATACACTATACTCTATATACTATACACTATACACACTTTTATAAATTATAAAAGCCCTGTTTTCGGAGTTTACACAGTAGCAAAGGCTGGTTACCAATTACAGAGTACCGCCGGAGATTGATGAAGCCAGGCCATAAGAGTGCTGGAAAAATTAGGTTAACATTTGGACACTTGTCACTGATTTGGATAAGGAGAAACAGGCACTCGTTGTGGCACTGGGGCTCGAAGGGAGAGCCAGAGAGATTGCACTGGAAATACCCGTGGGTAATCTGAACAAAGATGATGGTATGGGAACCTTGTTTGCTAAATTGGATGTGGTATTTTTAAGAGAAGAAAAAGACCAAGCTTATGAAGTATACTCCTATTCTGTCTTGATATCCAAAGACAGTACAATGTCCATGGCAGACTTCATCATCATAAATTTTGAGCAACGTTACAACCCCGAGGGACACGGTCGAATGCCTTCTCCAAGTCCACAAAGCACATGTAGACTGTTTGGGCAAACTCCCACGCACACTCGAATATCCTGGAGAGGATAAAGAGCTGGTCCAGCGTTCCGCGACCAGGACGAAACCCGCATTGTTCCTCCTGAATCCGAGGTTCGACTAACGGACGGACCCTCCTTTCCAGCACCCTGGCATAGACCTTACCGGGGAGGCTGAGGAGTGTGATCCCCCGAAAGTTGGAGCACACCCTCCGGTCTCCCTTCTTAAAGATGGGGACCACCACCCCGGTCTGCCAATCCAATGGCACTGCCCCAGATCTACACGCGATGTTGCAGAGGCGTGTCAACCAAGACAGCCCTACAACATCCAGAGCCTTCAGGAACTCAGGGCGAATCTCATCCACCCCAGGGGCCCTGCCACCAAGGAGTTGTTTAACTGCCTCAGTGACCTTACCCCCAGTGATGGTCAAGTCATTTCCCTCATCCCCAGACTCTGCTTCCACTACAGAAGGCGTGTCAGTGGGATTCAGAAGGTCCTCGAAGTATTCCTTCCACCGTCCGACTATAGCCTCAGTTGAAGTCAGCAGCACCCCACCCGCACTATAAACCGTGTGAGTGGAGCACTGCTTTCCCCTCCTGAGTTGCCTGACGGTTTACCAGAATCGCTTCAATGCCGTCTGAAAGTCTTTTTCCATAGCCTCACCGAACTCCTCCCACACCCGAGTTTTTGCTTTGGCCACTACCCGAGCTGCATTCCGCTTGGCCTGTCGATACCTGTCAGCTGCCTCCGGAGTCCCACAGGCTAACCAAGCCCGATAGGACTCTTTCTTCAGCTTGATGGCTCCCTTCACCTCCGGTGACCACCATGTGGTTCGGGGGTTACCACCACGACAGGCACCAACCACCTTGCAGCCACAGCTCTGAGCAGCAGCCTCAACAATGGAGGTGCGGAACATGGTCCATTCGGACTCAATGTCCTCAGCCTCCCTCGGAATGCTGTCGAAGTTCTGCCGGAGGTGGGAGTTGAAGATCTCCCGGACTGGGGCTTCTGCCAGGCGTTCCCAGCGCACCCTCACAATATGTTTAGGTGTGCCAGGTCTGTCCAGCATCTTCCCCCGCCACCTGATCCAACTCACCACCAGGTGGTGATCAGTTGACAGCTCAGCTCCTCTCTTCACCCGAGTGTCCAGAACATACGGCCGCAGATCTGATGATACGATTACAAAATCGATCATCGACCTGCGACCTAGGGTGTCCTGGTGCCATGTGCACTTATGGACATCCTTATGTTCAAACACGGTGCTTGTTATGGACAAACTGTGGTTTGCACAGAAGTCCAATAACAAAACACCATTCGGGTTCAGATCGGGCAGGCCGTTCCTCCCAATCACACCCCTCCAGGTCTCACTGTCATTGCCCACATGGGCGTTGAAGTCTCCCAGCAAGACTATGGAGTCACCAGATGGAGCACTCTCCAGCACCCCACCCAGCGACTCCAAAAAGGGTGTATGGAGTAATGCAACATCACTTTGTTCACAAAGATAGGAAGATCTCAGAGTCCATTTCTAACTGAATCACTGGGATCAGCTATCATTGATACTGCTTGCTCCCGTATTGTTTGTCAATTTGGCTTTGGCTTAGGTCTTTCATGTAACTATCTACTTTTCACCACAAACTACTGCAAACAGAAGCTCCTAGCTGGAGACCTTTAAGATTTGGAGTTGGTCAGGTGGTACACTCCAACAGAAAAGGGAAACATCCTGCCAAGATCAGGCAAACAAAGTGCCACATTGAAACTGACGTGGTTTTGGCTGATATTCCCTTATTACTGAGCAAAAGGTCTTTAAAGATAGCAGAAACTGTTTCAGACATGAAGAATGACAGAGTTGTCATGTTCAAACAACAAGTTCAACTTGAGCTCACTAGTTCAGGACGCTATTGTGTGGATATTAGAGATGAAAATGTAAAAGTGGATGCCAAAGGAAAGTGAAGCCCTTGTCGTCACAGCAGAGATGTCTACAAAAGAGAAGCGTAAAGTTCTCCTTCACAAGCAGTTTGGCCACGCCTCCGCAGAATGGCAGCAGAGACTCAGTCATAGCTCTGGAAATACTGACAAAGACTGTCCAGTGCTCTTGCAGGAGATCATTCGTGACTGTGAGATATCTCAGAGGTACGGCAGGACAAAGCCCAAGCCAGCTGTTGGTTTGCCTTTGGCCTCAGAGTACAATGAGATGTGGCAAAGGATCTACACGAGTTGGAATCTGGCGTATGGTACCTGCAGATCATGGAACATTTTACAAGGTTTAGCGCTGTGAGGACCAAGAAACCAAGAAACTCTCTGAGATAGTCAACTTCTTCATTCACTCGTGGATAAGTGTTTATGGTGCCCCGAAATGGATCTACACCAGGGCTCTTCAACTCCAGGCATCAAGAGCCCCTGTCCTGCAGGTTTTAGATGTGTCCCCTGATTCAACATACCTGAAGGGAAATGGGTGTGTTTGATAAACCACCTGCTCGAGAGGACACTTCTACTAGTGCTAGAGTAGGACAGCACCTGGCAGCATTACATGCTTCCAGAAGAGTTTTCACAGAGGTAGAATGCTCAAACAGAATAAAAGGAGCTTTGTGCAGTCAGCTGAGACATACCGATGAAGAGTATGAGACAGGATACAAGGTGTACTATAAGAGAGCAGAAAGTACAGAGTGGAAGGGCCTGATGTAGTTATTGGTCAGGACAGAGTTGTAGTTTTTGTGAGACATGGTGGGATTCTTGTCCGAGTACATCAGTCCAGGTTAAACAAAGTGAATGTACAGGATGAGAATAAAACAGTCCTGTCCAATGTTCCTGAAAAAGGACAAAGTAAGTGAAGACATGGTTCACACTGAGGTGTCAGAGACCTCAGACGATGAAATGAGTGTTAGTGGAGAACAACAAATTACTGACAATACAGAGACAGACGAGAGAAATGTCAGACAGACTAATGAGGCACACAGTGAAAAAGAGAATGATGCAACTAATACTCAGAGTCCTTCAGAGGTCAAGCTGCAAACAGGTCAGTTACATTTACTAAAAGAGATAATAATAATAATAAAAGAGATAAACACACTGCCAGAGTTGTAGGCAGAGCAGGAAAAGCCAAGAGATTGAGAACTGGAAAAATAATAATGTCCCTACGTGTGTGCGAAGTGTTGTTTGACTGAGTGGGAGGAGGAGATACATATGACTGAGAGGTAGAAGACTACCCCAGAGGGAGAGAGCCAGCTAAATACTGTTTCACTAAACACCCCATCCCAAAAAGGATGTTTCTAATTTTAGAAATATTGCACAAATGCAACAAAGCGGTCCTACATATTTGTTTAATATGTGCATTGAAGGACATATCCTGATCAAAAATGACTCCAAGATTTCCCACAGTGTTACTGCAGGCCAAAGTAATGCCATCCAGAGTAAGTATCTGGTTAGACACCATGTTTCTAAGATTTGTGGGGCCGAGTACAAGAACTTCAGTTTCATTAGCGCCACTGATAACAACAGACAACAGTGGAGCTAATAAAATTCATGCAATACCATCTGGTTTCGATACACTGTCCAGCCGGCATACATCAAATTTTCACTAATATGATACATGACTGCCAGGAGCGGATCTAGAAAAATATTTATGGAGTGGTGAGAGGGGGGTGGGAATTTTTGAGGTCTTGCATTTGAGGTTTCATGTGAAACAGTTCAAGTTAGGAATAATTGACCATACAATCTGATCTCAATAGGAGATAGAAGTATGGTAACACTACTGTAGGTGGGGGATTATCAAGGAAAGGCATTAAGGTAAGACACGGGTGATGAGTGGCAGATTTGTGAGAGGGAAAGCAAACAGTTTGACTGTCAGAGTGCCAACACTACAGGCAGCATTTGTACAAGAACAAACCGTCCAAAGAAAAACTTAGTCATGAACATCAATGAACTGAGCTGTACTCAAGTGAACATAAATACAGTGTGGAAATAAATGGGTCATGGCACTCAAACAAGGTTTACTCAGAAGACACATTCTCCCCATTTGTCCCTCAGTAGCTTGAACAGATTTATACTATATATACAAAAGAAGAGACATTAAAACAACAACAACAATGAGAACAACACTATAAAACCTGAATGCAGCAATTTACATGTTGTTCAGCAAAATGCTTCATGAATTTATCTAGGTCTAATGCTTTTGTGCATTTTGATTCAATGCTGAGTACAGCCAAACTCGATAGTCTCTTTTCTGTCATAGTAGACTGCAAATAAGTCTTTATGAGCCTGAGAGATGAAAAATGTTCACAGGATGCACTGCTCACAGGTAAAACAGCCAGTATTTTACACAACTCATAAAAAACATCCTGGTATGAGTCCAAAAACTGAGTGAACTCAATAGAGTGGTAGGACTCTCCTTTCGTCCCTTTTTCTGTCTAGTACTCTTCTTGTCTGAGGTAACTCATGTTTGAGGTCCTCAATGTTTGAATCATGAGATTCAGCCAATAACAAAACAGACTCCTCTCTCAAAAAATTTGGACTTGATGGATTTAGTGCCTGGACACCCTGCGTAATGTTATTATTTGTGTTATAAAATCTTCCTATTTCTCCAATCATGTGATACAAAACTGGATAGTACACAGGGACACAAAAGTGTGTTTGCTCTCTGGAACGACATGCTGTCTCAAGCTGGAGTGGATGGCAGTATCCTGAAGCAACTTTGCTGTCTGTCCTGGCCTCTTTGGTTTTCACTGAGTTGCATCAATGTTACTTTACTGACATAAATCCTCAAAAGAGGCTTGACTCCAGTACTGGAACAGTATTTCTGTAAGTGCTTCAATAAGTTCAACAGCCTTAGTATAGTCCACTGTTTTAGATTGGAGTATGTCTGATAAAAATTTGGAGTCACTCAGAACCTTTCTGAACAGAACAAGAGATCAGGCCAAATTCAGATCAATTTGAGCCAGTTTCCCTTTGCTTCAACAGCTCTTCTCTTCAAGCACCTGTACTATTGCAGGCAACCTGTCCAGTTCCTTTGGTACACCATCAAACATCTCCCACTGCACTGCCAACTATTTGTTGTGTACATAAGACTCAGATTCTAACCAGGGATGAGATTTGTACCGGTCACTGCGGACGCTTCTCCCTCGAGGGTCTAAGGGAAACTCGTTCACATTGGCTGCACTGGCACCTCACACTTGGACTTGGATATGTCTAGAAGATGGAGGGGATGAAAACATTCAAACTGCATTACATCTAAACTAATTATACTGTATAACAGCTAGTAAAAACATAATTCATTTGGATCATCATTGATTAGTTATAACCATCAGACTGTGTTAACACAAACTAACATTTTAGCCTGGGAGAGTATTTTTAGGTTAATTTGTTTAATTCTGGTATTTAACCTGAGCAATGAATGTAAAATACATGAGTACACAAAATATTAAAACTCTGTTGCTCTCTCATCACACTTTCACTCTTACAAGTATACCAAATTATTGATATGAATAATAATTTAGCCGCTTGCATTATCACTAAAACCCCCTCAATCACTCCAGTCCTACAACAGCTCCACTGGATCCCATTTAAATTCAAAATTCATTTCAAAATCCTCCTGTACACGTTCAAGGTCATCCAGAACCTGGCCCCTCCCTATCTACCTGATCTTCGTCTCATCGCCTCCTCCTCCTGCTTCCTTCGTTCTTCTTCTTCCATCTCCCTTACTGTACCCCTGCCTGCCTCAGCACCCTGGGGAACAGAGCTTTTTACCTCTTTCATCCTGTGTCTCCTTTCCTTTTGACTCGTGACTCCCTCGCTTCACACCACTCAGTTTTCCAAACAAATCAGTCTCTTGCCACTCTGATGTAATCTCATGCTGCGCATTCAGACTTTGGAGATTTGTGCTCATAAGTGTCAAATTGGCCATAACTTTTCTTTTCATTTGTTACTGCCAACTGTGGTGGCAGCAGGGGGTGGCAAGGCTTTATTGCTGTTTCTTGCCTATGCCACCCCAGTAGATCCACCCTGATTACTGCAGAATCAACACAACAGAAAGGGTTTCCAATGAGCTCAGCATGGCACATGTGCAGCAGTAATATTGTTCCAAATGTTCTCACATTGAGCTGTGATGAAGTGAGTGTGACAGAAACACTCAGACTGTGTTTCTCTGCTTCATCAAGTCCAATCTGCTCCTCACAGACTGAATAAAGTCCTGTCCCACTAACAGCAGCTCCAACAGTCTGTTCACTGCTTTCTTCCTGTCAGTCTTCATCTTTCTGCTGCGTCTCCTCTTCACACTGAACACTTTCTATCTAACAGTGAGCTCCCAGTGAAGCAGCAACATTCAGCCTGTTAGAGGCAACACAAATGTCTCCATCCAAGCTCATGTTGTGTTTGTTCTCCTCTCAGTCCCCCAGGTGGAGGTGGATTCAGGGGTGGAGTCTGTCCAGCTGCCCTTAAAAGCCACAGTTCACCTGCCTGAAGATGCTAAAGTGGAGTGGAGGGACAGAGACAACAGGAAAGTCCACGTGTATCAGAACGGCTCTGACCAGCCTGAAGAACAGGACGACTTTTACAGAGACCGAACAAGGATGAATGAAGACCTGCTGAAAACTGGAGACTTCAGTCTGACCCTGAAACACCCCAGAGATGGAGACACAAACACCTACACCTGCACCGTCTACAGCAGGGAGGGAAACATCCTGATGAGGAAACAAGTGGATCTGAAAGTCAAAGGTCAGTGCTGTAGGTACAGGTCAGAGGTCAAAGAAGATGATCAAAAATGGAGTTTAGATTATCATAAATCCAAACTAAAATCCTGTGCAGGATTTTAATTTGCATCAAATCACTAGTTGAGTCCAAATCAGTCTAAATGTATAAAAACCAAGAGTTTGAAAGCTGCTGAGATCATTCAACCTCTTTGACCTTCATTTGGATGGTGTCAAAGGTCAGGGTCAGGGGGAAAAGCAATGCAAGGACATTATTTCTCTAGTCGGCATTTTCTGTATTTAACAGCTGTGCACATGATATAATCAATAACAGAGGCATGGCACCTAATCAGCACCCCCTCTTCCTCTCCCTGCATCCCCACCACCACCACCGACTGAGTCAGTTACCATAGTAACAGACTCTGTGACCCTAACCTGGCAGGTTTTATCCAACAACCTCTGAGTATCTCTCTGACTCCGCCCCTCCTGCTGCACCTGACCCACCTGTCTGACACTCCCATTCATTTCCTCCTTCATAAAGTGGCTGTCAGAGCATCAGAGGAGCGAATTCATCTGCAGACGTTTGTGTTTCTACAAGCTCTGAAATCCCAGTTAGACGTTAGTTTGTTATTTTGTAACATGAAGCTTTTACAGTCGTCGTAAGGACGGAGACAGCGATGATGTCACGCATTTATAATGAGGCAGCTGCAGCTGTCAGACTGTCAGTCAGTTCCTCTGAAACATTTACTGTAGTTACTGTAGCATCACTGTTACATCACACTGATCTGGATGGAGCTGCTGACACAGAACACACTGATCAGTGATCAATGATCGATCATTGGTCGTGTTGTAAAAGCTCACTGATGGAAAAATGTCTGATCCTTGAGATGATGGGAATATTTGAGTGAAGATGAGGCTGAAATGATTTGAAGACTTGAAAACTGAACTAAATGGATTTAAAGTAACTTAAATGATGTCATTTTGACATTTCTGCAGTCTGAAATTCAGAGTATGAATCTCCACATATTTTCACTGAAAATCACCTAAATCATTGATCATCGGCTCTATAACGGATCAGCAAACTGTGTCCGAGTCCACCTGCACAGCAGGAGGATCCAAACGGATCAGGATCAGGGATTCAGACCGGATAAGGTCCAGATCCAGTTCAGGCTCCAGTTATTTTGCAGCTCATCCAGTCTGGATCCGTTCATAATGGATTCATTTTCCCGACACGATCTGCATTCTTTAATTAAAATGTCTCATCCTCCCAAAATGTACTGAAATATTTAAAACCTATGAAGCTGAGGCATTCATTATAACATGAAACTGTGACTGACCTCTGACCTTTAACAGTGACTCAGTGAAACATCTCTGCTGTGGCTGTCAGAGAGCCGTCATCTATCAGTGAAGCTGATCTCAGATCAGATTAAAATGGTTAAACTGGAAACATTAAAGTAGTTTTTCTGTAAATCTCTTTTTTATCCAGTAACAGCAGAAATAAAGAAATTCTCCATTAAAACAATGAATAAAGTGAGGCTGATATTCCATCAATAGATTCCATTTTTACTGTACAATTATTTAAACAAATAACCATAAACTGAACTGTCATAAACTGCAGCAGAAACAGTTTTTATTAAATAAACTGACCTGAGGTCAGCTCTGCTGCTGTCTCAGTCTCTAACAGGTCGGTCAGTAAACTCAGTCTGAGCTGTTTCTCCACAGTTTTATCTTCACTTTCTGTCTCCTGCAGTTTGTCCGTCAGGCTGAATAATTAGATTTTATAAATCAAATGTAAAATTAGGATTCAGCTTCAGCAGAGATTCAAGTTGTGTAAATGATGACAGCAGACATTATAAAGAAATGATATATTTGATAATAAACTTTTATTCTGTCTGTGATGCTGTCACAGTGGGTCAGGCTGATTAAAGTGACTCGTCATGCTCCACACTGACACATGTGATCCTCCATCATCTGATTAAAATGGAGGCTCCGCCCTTTATTTACCCGTTGCCATGGTGGATCCTGGTATCTGAGCTCCAGTGATGATGGCTTTCTTGACCTGACTGATCAGCTGTTCTGGAACAGCTGACCAGTCAGCTGTTCAGGAACAGGAAACTCAGAGTTTGTTTTAAACTCAGAGTTTGTTAAACCTGCTTCCTGGAGTGTGTTCCAGATCAGAGGTTGTGTAATGTTCTAATGGCTCAAGGGTAGAAACTGTTTCTCTGCCTGTAGGAGGCGCCACTCCATCACTTCATTCTGTGCACAACAAGTCACATGATGCTGCTCTGTGAGCATCAATCACACTTTGCACAGCTCATGTTGTGTTTGTTGTCCTCTCAGTCTGTCAGGTGGAGGTGGAGGAGGGGGTGGAGTCTGTTCAGCTGCCCTTCAGAACCACAGAAAACCTGCCTGAAGATGCTAAAGTGGTGTGCTGGGACAGTTCAAATAGGACAGTCTACATTTATCAGAATGGCTCTGACCAGCCTGATGAACAGGACCAGTTTTACAGAGACAGAGTGAAGATGAATGAAGACCTGCTGAGAACTGGAGACCTCAGTCTGACCCTGGATCAGCCCACAGAGAGAGACAGTGGAGAATACAGATGTGCAGTCTGGAATCACGGATCCATCATCAGATCCAAAACAGTGCTGCTGAAAGTCAAGGGTAGGTGTGTGTGTGTGTGTGTGTGTGTGTGTGTGTGTGTGTGTGTGTGTGTGTGTGTGTGTGTGTGTGTGTGTGTGTGTGTGTGTGTGTGTCTCTGACTGTCTTGTGTCTCCTCTGCAGGGAGAGCTCAGGTCCAGGATCAAACAGGGATCATCAGGAACAGAAGCAGCTCCATTGATCCGACTCCTCTGATGGCTGATCAATCAGTTTGATCTGTTTGTTCTTTGATTATTGATCAGTGATGTCAGAGTGAAGTCAGTGTGATGTTGTTGTTGTGTGTTTGAGCCTTTTAGGACTTTATCTGATCACATGACCAGAGGGCTGTACTGTGATGTCACATTAATGAGTTCTCAGTTTTCAGGAAGCTGTCACTCTTTTTACTTGTTACATCACCATGGTAACTGACTGAAACAGTGCATCTTTGTTGCTTATTCATATGGTTTATTTTTTATTTTATTTACATGTTTGAAATAAAGCAATCAATCAGTAATACACCATGATGGTCATAAAGGAGCACTGCACCTGCTCCACTTTGAAGGTCAAAGGTCAAAGAAATCTTTATTATCCTCAGGGGAGCAAATAGTGTTGGAGACAGAGAGCGGACGACAGAATCATCATCAGATTTCAGTATGTGCCCTGCGTGCTGCTCCAACAACCATTTATGTACGAAACAAATAACAGAGTTGATAAACCAACATCCAGTGGATGATATAAGAGCATCTGATAAACATCACTGAGCCTCACACGTTGTGACCTGTTTGTTAAAAAGTCCAGCAGCAACATTTCAGTCTGGGACTGATGTGATGGGTCTCCAGCCTCTGAGCTAAAATATGAGGCTGGATACAATAAAGCAGATGAAAAGTCAAAGTTCCACCAAGGTCTTAGCACCCTCCATATGTAGTAAGGTGCTGATAGGCAGCGCATTAAGATAATTACACTTGCTAAGATTTCTTTATTCTAAAGACTCGATATTTTGTGTAATTTAGAGGAATCTTACCAAGTGTACAGTGTTAATTTTGACAGCAAGTTTTGATTTAGTTTTAGTCATAATTTAGTATCTGAATAGTTTTATTTTCAGTTGATGAAATTATGGTAAGAATATATTCGACTAAATCTACAGTTGATTCAGTCGACTAAAATATAAAGGGTGTAAAATGTAAATGCTTTTTCTTCAGTTCCCTTGAATTAGTCATTATACACACAAAATTAAACATTTATTAAAGTTATGGAATATTATTAATAATATTAACATTAGCGTTTCACCTGCTTCCCACACACCTGATCATTAACACCACCTTACTGAGATAATCCAGCGTTTTACAGCAGGACGCTCTGAAAGGTACAGGGCAGTGTTCAGGACTAAGATTATAAAGGCTAATCCACCGCGGGGTGGAGATTTTCTCTAAACACAAACTGGGAAAAACACTTTACCCTGCATGACATTAAAATGCTGACCTTTGCATGGAGATCTGGGTGACTGCTTTGCAGATGTCGTTTAAGGTTTGTCGTGTTTTTACCCGAGATAGTCGCTCCACATGGTTTACACATCGTTTTGTTTGTCACAACGTCAAAGGACAAATGTGTCCAAACATCGGCTCTTCTCTTTCTCCCTGCTGACATTGTTTACATCACTTAGTTCTATCGGAAGGAACGACCAATCACAGACTAGTTTGGCATTCCCGGGTTTGGAGCAAATTTGTGCATCTATGCGTTTGATTGGATGTTTTCCTAACTTGTACCGCCCTGTCACAAAATTAAATCAGTTCTGATTGGATGTCGTCCCTGCCAAGCATTTTCATCTCGTTTTCATTCATTGACGAAAGTGTCAGTTAATTTTGTCATCGTTTTTATCCTTTAAGGTAGTTTTTATTTAGTTATCGTCAGAGGTGGGAAGTAACGAAGTACAAATACTTCGTTATTGTACTTAAGTAGATTTTTTAGGTATCTGTACTTTACTTGAGTATTTATTTTTCTGAGTACTTTTTACTTTTACTCCCTACATTTTTACACAAGTATCTGTACTTTCTACTTCTTACATTTTCAAAACAGACTCGTTACTTTTTAACACGTCAGGGAGAAGTTTGCGTTTCCGGTCAGTGCGCCGTCAGTCATCAAGCGATCTGAGCCTAAACGGAGGAATAATAACATATAAGAGACAATCGTACTGCGTATCCTCCATCACCGGCTTATCGGGTACAAAGGGATTAAATACACAAACCCATGTAATTAATGTCTCATTTATAGCGCTATAATCAGGGGTTACAGCGGGCCGGACCGAATCCGTAAGTTATGCTCGCAGGACATAAACAGCTTAGCTAGCGCTACTGAAGAGGAGCGAGCATGAAGGGAGTAACGTGTGGCAGGTAAATGCAACGTTTTTAAATGCTCAACAAATATCAGCAAACACACAAAGTGTGTGCAGTTTGTCACACAGTGTGTCTGCTAGCTAAAAGAAGAGCTGCTGTATTTCAGGGAGAGCAAAGAGAGAGAAGTTCACTCAGAGATGGAGAAAGAGGACAGGAGAGGAAGAAGAGAGGTTAGATTTAAAGGTAAGGACTGGAAAACAAACTGAAGTATGCTGACTTTGTGTTATTCAAAGATTCTATGAAAATACTGCAGTTTAGTGTGTAATAAACAGGTTATCTTGTTGTACTGTATTTACAGTAAAGCTCTGTGTTGAACTGGAGCACAGTGTTTGTGTTCATGGTCAGAGTTACAGGTTACATCAGTGCAGCAGAGATGAGTTTGAATCAAAGCTGCTGATGCTGAGATTCATTCACTGAATCCAACATTTCTACAGCCTGTATGCTGTCAGTGTAGGGGATGGAGATCAGCTCAGATAGCTGTGAAATACTGGGTTACATCTTTGTGAGTTCAGTTCATCCACACAGAGCAGTAAACCTCAGAGCAGCAGCAGCAGGTCAGCTGATCACAGCCTGCACACCAACATCATTTACTGCAGCTCACGATAGAAAGTTGTGATTCTTCTCCCCATGCAGCTGATCTTAGGGTTCCTCCACCTTATGAATGCCACTGTAACCACTGAGTATCCTCATGTTGGTGTTTAGGTGGAGGCACAGTCACCCTCTACTATGGAGGACACAGAGAACAGAGCTGTGTTTAAATTCACTTTCACAGTTTGTGATTCAAGCTGAGTGCATTCATTAGAATTAAAATTTAGATTGGAATAACGTTTGTGTTCTCATGTATTATTTTATATTATTACAATAATATATAATAAGGTTCAGTTAGCTTTACACAAAAATAGCAGGTAGAAACGTCCTCCAAAGAGCTACTTTTACTTTCTTACTTTGAGTAAATTTCAGAGCCTGTACTTTTTTACTTTTACTTAAGTAAAGAAGTTGAACCAGTACTTCGACTTTTACCAAAGTATTTTTTAACACAAGTACTTGTACTTCTACTTAAGTACAGAATGTTAGTACTTTTGCCACCTCTGGTTATCGTCTCGTTTTCGTCATGAAAAAAAGGGTTGTTGACGAAATTAACACTGCAAGTGTAATTATCTTACTGCGCTGGCAGTTTATTTCACTTTGGGAAGATTCAGACTATAACCAAGAGTAAATGTGTAGTTTTTAGACAAAGCACGTTTAATGATCGTACACATTCAGCTCTTGCTAAGTTTATCACTCTCAAATCAAGATCAAAATTATGTTTTTGGCTTAATATAAGATTATGAGACTTAGTTGTTGTTGCAGTGTAACTGTCTGTGAAGCTGGATTTAAGGAACAAGTGTTTGAAGTTTTTAGAGCACGTGTAGCGCCATCTTGTGCCAGTACAGAACATGACGTCACTGGGTGGGTTGGTTGGTTAACAGACTGAGATTAGTTTATGTTAGCTCAGAAGTGAAGAACCAATAACACACTGCTGCAGCCAGGGGGCGCTTTGTGCTGCCCCCTGGCTGCAGCAGTGGGTTTGTTAAAACTCTCAGTGGCAGTAAGCAGTTCTTCATTGTTGGCTAGCTTCACTTAAACAGGAACCTCCACCTGTTAGCTGTAAAGCAGTTCATTAATGAGGACTGTGCTGAGGAGAGCCTGCAGGGGTCAGGTGACCTGGTGGTTCCCCAGACTGCCAAGCTGGAGTCAGTTTGATTCTTCTTTGTCAGGTCGGTGTACAGACCGAGTGCTGCGATCAGCTGAGCAGATGAAGATGCCATCAGCTTTATTTATGCAATAAAACAGCACATCCAACCAGTTTACATCACCACAGGTTACTAAAGCAACACGCCACAAACATGTCCTACTGTTCCTACAACATCTACATTTTTTTAGTTTGTCTCCACCTTTGAACTTTGTGAGAACCTGTGTTCTTGTGTATCTGTGTGTCCTTCACACTGCAGGTGTGACTGTGAATGAGCACTTTACATATTTGACATATTTTTATGGGGCTGCTCATAAACATGTACTGTGCCTTTGAAAAAAATCCAGATAACCTTCAATCTGATCTGGTCTTCTTCTTCTGTGGTGTTTCTGAGGTGTTCAGAAAAAGCAGGTGGATCAAAGCAGGGTCCCTGCAGCTTCAGCAAACTCACAGTTAGCAACAAGCTAATATGTGCTAATATTAGGTAAGGTTATTACTGTTAACAATGATGAACAAAATCACAAAAACTGAAACTGAAAAAACATTTTCAGTAACTGAAATAAATCAATAATTAAAAAGAAAAAAACTAACTGAGACTGTATTATGTGTTTAACAATCCAAAACAAACTCAATTTAAGGATAAAATGACTGTTTTCATGTTTATTTGAACACGTTGTGGATATGAAATCATTATTTCTGCTCCAGCAGTTGTGGAGAACTTCTCAAGGGGAAAAACCACCAACATCAAAGTGCACCTGAGAATCACACAAACCGCTCTGATCCTACGAGGTCACCTGACCTGCATCTCTCAGAACTGTGACTACAGGTCGGGTCCACGCAGCCCACAATGACTGAGATTAACCTGTTCAGTCCTGGCAAGTCTTCTTGTGTATTTCCAGCTATTTTTCACTGCAGTATTTGAATTTATCAGTGAGAGAATAACAATCAGGACTAATAATCAAAGCATCAATATAAGGACTCACAAATGTCAGCAAATTCCTGGATGGAGACTGCTGAAACTATCAGAATGAAGAAAGTGGAAAAACAGGGACAAATATGTTTGCAGCCAAAAAACCTGAGCACAAAGAGCGAGGACCAAAAAAAGTCCCAGCTGGCACCGCATATAAAACACCAGCACACAACCATAAGGTAATGAACACACACAATCCAGCTACACAAGGATATATGTGGACATGAGGTCGAACACTCCGTAGTTTGTGTACAGAGGTAGCAAAGACCCTGCAAGTCTAATTAGAGCATCTAACCAAGCTAGCTCCAAAACAGAAGCAGCATCAACATCAGGATGCAGCTGGATTTGACCTTTGACTCCTTCAGTTGGTTTTTGTCAAACACCACATGTAGGTGTTATTAATCTGCTGCACTGATGCTGAAGTTTATTGGGAGTTTATTGTTGAGTTTGAGTTTTGGAGTTCATGTTTTTCTTCGTTTCTCCCTGTTGATGTTCATGTGTGTCCTTAATGTTAGACACACACACACATAGTGCTGCTGTCTGTGAACAGTTGGTTGTTGAATACAATTTTTTTAACAGTACATTGAGGTTTTTATTACGCAATAGTCACTCTTACACCTACAAAGTATGAAAAACTTAAACTAAACTAAAACTAAGCATGAACCCAAACCTAAAAACTAATGAAAACGAGCAAAACGGCTCTGAAACTGACTAAAACTAACGGAATAAGAGAATAATTATAATGTAAAATCCAAATTTATTAAAACCTTCATACTGGCTGAGCCGAGGCTTTCTCAACACTGTTAATACACAACAAACAACAATCCTGGATGAGGATTTGAGGCCTGATGAGGAAACTTCAGGTTTTGTGTTTCATGAACGTCGCTCACTTCTTACCCACAGTTACATTCAGTGGTGGCCATGCTGTAAATTTTGGTATTGATCTGAAACAAAGGAACTGCAGGGCCAGTGTTGCTGATAACAGTAACTTTAGATTATGTAGGGGAGAGCAGTGTGTCATGATTTATGAGAGAAATCATCACTTTGCCGAATCTGAACATATTGTAATGACCACTAAATCACTGAGTTTTACAATAAAACACTTGCACAGTTTTATGTACTTTGAAGCTGAGTTTTTAGTTTTAGGAGTCCAGGGCCCTGCACTACAGAGCGAATCCAGCATACCCAGGATATCTTTCATTATCTGGATTGAAGAACCCTCACACTGATCAGGATCAATGATGGAGTTAACCCAGGGTTTGCCCCGCAGGGTCACATGAAAGGGTCGTTTTCAGGTCATATGACTCTTCTTCCACAGAAAATAATCCCTATGAGTGCCATGACTCCTGAGACATTAGCACATAAAATATATAACAAATGCAACTGTAGCAAATCCTTGGTGCACAGGGTGATAAAATAAACATCTTTATTCCAGTTAATTTTATTACTGAGTGCAGTCTGAGTGCTGCTGACCATCAGAGCTCTGAAACTTTAAGCTGCAGCATTTAAACATTTCAGGTTTCTGACCCACAGCCTGATAAAGGAGACACAGACATCGCTGCAGTTTGTCACAAATCAAAGTGAAACTAGTTTGATTAACAGCTGTTCTTGGTGTGTGTCTGTGTTTCCACCAGATCCGAATCTATCACCAAATGAAAACACACACATTCCTGTGACAAGGTGGCACATGGTTTGTGCTCAATTCAGGGTTTTAGTAGGTACGGTTTAATAAGCTGCACATATAAATGTGTTCCCACATCACTTTAGACATACTCAAAAACTGTAATCAGTGAAATTGTGGCTCTTCCAGGTGATTTGAAACTGAATCTCTGTATGAGTTTTTATTCTCTCAGCTGCAGACTCGATCTAAAGATTAAATACAAGAACAATTCAGTCATAGACAGTCAACACTAAGGGTTATTATGTTGAAACATTTTGCATACCTCATTTCTAAGGTATATTTTTCAGTTTCAATGAAATAATTTAAAACCTTTCAGTAGGCTGAATTTAATATTTGACTGTCTGTATATAGCCTATAGGAAATCAGTTTGCTGCAGTAACAGCTAAGATGATGTAGTGTCTGAAACGCCCTGTGAAACTGCATTTATGTTGTCTCCTAAAGGTGTAAGAAAATTCCAGCAAGGGGCCTCTCAGTTTGCGAGCTCATCTTCACTGTTTATCTTTACCAAATACGGAAAGTTGTAAAACTGGGGGTCTCTGAGCCCCTCTAAAAACTGGTAGAAACCAGTCTAGCTGTGACAACATATATACCATATGTTAAAGCCTATATAACGCTGTAAGTTTCTTTGTTCAGTGTGCAGAAGATCATTGGCCTTCTTTCTCACCCAGATGTCTCGAGTGTCTGTATTTTGATATTGTCTTTTTATAATAAATGTTATGTTATTATATAAAGACTGTGTTGACCAAGAATTCCTTCAAACATGGCATCAAGATCAAGAAACCACAATGACCAATAACTCTTTAACACTAACTAATCCAGAAGAACCGGCATGAGTCACGACTGAAATATTACTTTCACTTTTGTTAAAGATCATTTCATTTACTCCTTATATTTCATTTCAAAGTGTATTTTTATAGGATTTATTAATGCATCCTTGACATTTTTTATTCTTTTTAAATTTATTTGTATTATTTTGTTTTTGTTTTATTCTTGCGAATGTTGAAATGTTCTTTTTAATTTTTTTTTTTATTGTAATTGTTTGTTTGTGATGGGCGCCTCGTGGGGAGGACAGACTCTTTATCCATTTACATCATCTTCCAGCCAATCACAGCAATCTACACAGAGAGATCAACAGAAACTATGTGATTTATAATCAGTTATTAATTACTAAATTGAGTGTCATCTCATAACCTTCCCTTTTAAAAAGATCCTGAGTCAGAGCTAGAAGATGATCCTGGTGTCAGGTGGAGGTAGAAAGGAGACCTTTGATCTGACTGAGCAGTCACCTGTGCCACCTGAGCCTTTAGTTTACCCAGAATGCACTTTGTGAAGTTTCCTGCAGTGATGATCAGAAACAGATCAAACATCCAGGGTACCAGTGCTGCTTTCTGCTCCTCTGCATCACAGACATGAAACTGCTGCTGTTCATTCAGACTCTGATAGATCATCATACTGATGCTCACAGCTGCTCACAGAGCAGAAACCAGATTCAGGCTTTGGACTGAGACTTTTGGAGTGGGTGTCAAACTGATCTGGTGTCAGTTTATAACAAGCTTAAATGTGTTTTTGAGCCCTGAAAGTTTCAGATCTCCTGAACTTCTGAGGGAAAGAAACATGATTAAAAAGCTGCTGAGTCCTTTGAGGGCCTGTAAATATTCAGAGGATGAAGGTCAAAGTTATCATGGCTTCATTAAAGAAAATAAAGTTAAGTTATGAGTGTATGTGGGCTCTACCCAAGAAGCACCAATCAAAATGTGATTGGGCCGAGCTGTCCAAGCACAATGACTTTTATAGTTCAGAGGAAATGTTACAGCAGCTCACACAGCCTGACCAATCAGAGTGATTGTTTGGGATCAATTATGAGCACATGCTCAGTGAGAATAACAACCTGCACAGAGCCACAGGAGGCCACAGAAAAGAGGAGACCAGCATCAAATAAATTCAGGTCAGAAAAACTGCAGCCAATAATTCTTTACAGTTCTGAAGTGAAGGTTTGATCCTTTGATGATGAAGCAGGAGACTCAGAGCAGGATCCAGAGGCGTGAACAGAGTGAGTGCTGAATGCTGCTGCAGACGCTGAAACACGTTTCTGAAAGAGCCTGAAAATGACTTTAGAGCTTCATAACTGACCACATGGTGGCGCTGTGAACAAGAGGTTTCTGTAACACGGTAAAAGGAAAGCCTGAAAAAAACACACAGGGTGGTTTATAATATTATTAACACATTTTTGTTGGTCTTCAACAAACATTTTAATAAATGGAGCTGCAGCTTAAATTAAGGATTTGCTTATTTTACGCTTTATTTTGAATTTATTATAAACTCTGAATCATCATCCATTCAGATGCCAGTGTAAAAAAGTTCGTGTCATAAAAGCAGAGTGTATTCGAGTGTGTGAGCAGCACAAACAGAGTCGACCTTCTCAGTGAATCAGTTTGTTTCCCCTGCAGCTCTCAGTGAGCTCTCACTGAGTGCAGACTGCCACAGATCCCTGCTGAGGAAAGAGGAGGCGTTCAGGTTCCTCACAGGTTCACACCTGCATGAAGCAGCCTCACCCTGACAGCTGAACCTTTCAATCACTGCAGCTGTGTCAGCGCATCACTTCCTGTCCTCATTCTCTGCTGTGATTGGCTGAGCTTCACTGAGACAGTGTGAAGCTTTGTGGAGGCCACAGTGCTGTAATGAATCCTGTGGTGGAACAAGTTCCTCTCACACTCTTCATCCTGGAGCTGCTTTCTGTCCATCATCTGCATGGAAACACATCTATGGAGAGGAGATCCAGCCTGCTGAGGCTCCATCTGAATCATTGGAGCTACAGTGAATGTTTGAGTGACAGGACTGAAGGTGTGTGTGTGTGTGTGTGTGTGTGTGTGTCAGGGCGGGGCTGCAGCAGCCTCACCCTGACAACTATGTGAAACTCCTCTTTCCTAAGAAGTGATGTGTGGCCGGCTGGACTTCATTCCACAGATGAGCTCTAACAGAGTCTTTTATTGACAAAAAGGCAAAACAAACAAACTACAAAATAAACTGAGACAAAGACAAAAGAAGCCTGTAAGCCAAAACAATTTGAACATTTGTGATGTAATAACTTAAATAAACTTTGTTTTAAACATTGAGAAATCATTGTGATGCTTAACTGAACTTAGTTTAGAACATTAATACTATACAAAACTTTACAAAAGCCAAAATGCAGTGGTGGTCTAGAACTACCAAATTTTTATCACTACTTCTTAGCCAATAGATTGCAATATGTTTTAAAATGGATTAAATGAAACTCATTAGACAGTCCATGGTTGGACAAAGAACAAGATAAAACCTCAGCTCTCCAGTATTAAGCGTCATAACTGCTTTAAAAGCCTTAGAGAAAGAAAAAGAAAATACTGAATTCTCTGTCATGACATGATAGAGGTATAACAACTCTAGAACATCTTGTTCAAGATGGAAACCTTATTACATTCCAAGAACGTATATCAAAATATGGAATCAGCAACAGTAAAGTTCTTGAAAATCAGGAACTGATGGGCAGCACGGTGGCGCAGTGGTTAGCCTCACAGTTAGAATACCATCTGGAAGGCCTGGGCTTGATTCCACCTTGGCCCAGGCCTCTCTCTCTCTCTCTCTCTGTGGAGTTTGCATGTTCTCCCTGTGTCTGCGTGGGTTTCCTCCCACTGTCCAAAGACATGAACTTACTGAGGTTAGGTTAACAGGAAACTCTAAATTGCCTATAGGTGTGAATGAGAGTGTGGATGTTGTCTGTCTCTGTGTTGGCCCTGCGACAGGCTGGCGACCTGTACAGGGTGTACCCTGCCTCTCATCCTATGTCAGCTGGGATAGGGTCCAGCCCCCCCGGGACCCTGAACAGGATAAGTGGAAGTGAATGGATGGATGGATCAGCAACTGAAGTCCATCATACAGGAAAGATTTTCTCTCAATCATTTGAATTTAGAAATACCTACATGGGTAGCAGAATTTCTAAATCTCTGTACCCCTAAGTTGTTATCAAAATTGTATAAGCTATTGTTAAACACTGATGGTTCAGTTTCCCTCCCAAATGCAAGGTGGGAGCGTGATCTCTCCTTCAACTCAGATCAAAACATCTGGACAGAAATATGTTTAAATAACTTCAAAATGACTAAAAGCCCCAACTTACCACTTATACAATATAAAATTCTCCATAGAATGCATTGTACTGAACAAAGGATGTTCCAAATGGGCCTTACACACTCAAACATATACACCCACTGTAAAGGCAACTTGTTAGCTCCATCTTTAAGGCCTCACTTCTTTCTGCTATCATGGAAGTCAATCTGTTCTGTTACTGACACTTAATCTGATCTCCCAGCTGAGTGTATTCGAGTGTGTGAGCAGCACAAACAGAGTCGACCTTCTCAGTGAATCAGTTTGTTTCCCCTGCAGCTCTCAGTGAGCTCTCACTGAGTGCAGACTGCCACAGATCCCTGCTGAGGAAAGAGGAGGCGTTCAGGTTCCTCACAGGTTCACACCTGCATGAAGCAGCCTCACCCTGACAGCTGAACCTTTCAATCACTGCAGCTGTGTCAGCGCATCACTTCCTGTCCTCATTCTCTGCTGTGATTGGCTGAGCTACAGGCCTTCTCTCATTGTAAACTATGAACACAGACTGATACAGTGTGAGGCTTTGTGGAGGCCACAGTGCTGTCATGAATCCTGTGGTGGAACAAGCTCCTCTCACACTCTTCATCCTGGAGCTGCTTTCTGTCCATCATCTGCATGGAAACACATCTATGGAGAGGAGATCCAGCCTGCTGAGGCTGTTTGAGTGACAGGACTGAAGGTGGAGCTTTGTGTGTTTGAGTGTCAGGGTGGGGCTGCAGCACCGCCTCCAGCTGGAAAACTCAGGTGTGAAACTATGAGGAAACTGAAGCTCCTCCTCTTTCCTAAGAAGTGCTGTGTGGCCGGCTGGACTTCATTCCACAGACGAGCTCTAACAGAGTGTGAAGCTGAACTCTGAGCAGTGTGAGAGTGTCAGCAGATGATCACAGTGAGAGCTGCTGACAGAGGAACATGAAGATGTTGGTGGTGTTTGTGATCCTCCTGCACGGTAAGATCTCCTTCCTCTCTCTGCTCTCATCAGCAGCTTTTCTTCCATCTCTCTGTTTGATGTGTTGAAGCAGAAGGAGGAGATTTCCATCAAACACTGAATTCTGATTCACATCAAACTAACAACCCAAAGCAGCTCACTCTGAAATCACTGCGTTCTTCTTGGTGGCTTTCAGAGGAGCTGCTCTGTGTGTGTGTGTGTGTGTGTGTGTGTGTGTGTGTGTGTGTGTGTGTGTGTGTGTGTGTGTGTGTGTGTGTGTGCGTGTGCCTGCACACACTTTAAAAAAACATGCTGTCCAAACATAGACATCCTCTTTGCCTTTTAGTAGAAACACAGCTCAAAATGTGAAGCTGGCAGAACCGTTTTGTAAACATCAGCCCAGAATGTACTGAAGAGTCAAACAAAAATGTGACGAGTCAGACTGACATTATTCATACAGAGAACAGCGTGAGCTCTCAGCACATACAGTAGCTTCAATAAGAAGAACAATCAAAGTGAATCACTAAATGTGGTCCCACTAACAGCCCGATATTCCCGTGTTCACGTTGTTCCTACCGCATCATAATTAATGTTGTTTCAGGACCGCCGCGGCAACTGACCAATCATGTTTTTATGATGTTACACATAATTCAGAGAATATCTCTGAAACAGAAGCTACATATAATAACACAACACAGCTTTGTTTCTTGGTAGGTGGTAGGTAGAGCAATCAGTAGGTAGAGCAGGTCACCTACTGATTGGAAGGTCAGCGGTTCGATTCCTGGCTACTGATACGTGCCAATATATACCTGGGCAAGATACTTAACCCCAAGTTGCTCTCCAACGCAACCTTCGGAGTGTGAATGTGTGTGAATGTAACCACTTAGCTTAGTTAATATTGGAAGTGCTTGTATGAATGGGTGTGCATGGGTAAATGTAAAACGTGTTGTATAAGTGCTTTGAGTGCTCAGACTGAGTAGAAAAGCGCTATATAAGAACTAGTCCATTTACACTCAAATATTCTTGAGAGGATAAAGAGCTGGTACAGCATTCCACGCTTAGGACGGATCCGAGGCTTGACTAACGGGCAGACCCTCCTTTCCAGCACCCTGGCATAGACCAACAGGAGATCGACAGACAGATCGGGGCTACTTCTGCAGTGATGCGGACGCTGCACTGGTCTGTTGTGGTGAAGAGGGAGCTTAGTGTAAAAGCGAGGCTGTCGATCTACGTTCCTACCCTCACCTGTGGTCATGAGGTTTGGGTAGTGACCGAAAGAACAAGATCGCGAATACAAGCAGCAGAAATATGGTTTTTTGTTTTTTTTTTTTTTGTTGTTTTTTTTGTTTTCTTGGTGGCTGGTCTCTCCCTTAGAGATAAGGTGAGGAGTGCGGTCATCCGGGAGGGGCTCAGAGTAGAGCGGCTGCTCCTCTACATCGAAAGGAGCCAGCTGAGGTGGCTCGGGCATCTGATTAGGATACCTCCTGGTCGCCTCTTGGATGAGGTGTTCCGGGCAAGTCCCAGTGCGAGGAGGCCCCGTGGTAGACCCAGGACACGCTGGGGAGATTATATCTCTCGGCTGGCCTGGGAACGCCTTGGGGTCCCTCCAGATGACCTGGAGGAGGTGGCTTGGGAGAGGGAAGCCTGGGCTTCTCTGCTTAGGCTCCTGCCCCCGCAACCCGGCTCCAGATAAGTGGAAGAGGATGGATGGATGGATGGATGGATGGATGGATGGACCGGTAGTGTATGTGTGTGCATGTAAGTCATTCTGTCTGTAAGCATGATAGCTCGAAAAGCTTTGAATAAATCCTGATCAAACTTTGTAGGGGTATAGAATGGGGACATTTTAACAATCCATTAAAATTTGCCTTACATCCACTGAGGTCTTCAAGGCAAACTTCATGATTTATTGGTCTAAAATTGTGCCAAAAAGTGATTTCCAGTATTGGCCAAAAAAAGTATTGCTGGTACTTATATTGTTGTAAGGGGCTTGTTGACCTATAATCTGTCAAGCATATCTCAAACATCATCTCTCATGAATGATATCAATTCATTTTGAGTCATGACGAACATTCCTGTCAAATGGTAGAAGCTGCAATCAGTTGTTGACAACACCGGCGGCCAGCATTGCCAACTTGGTGACTTTGTTGCTAGATTTAGCAACTTTTTTTCCCCAAAAAAGTGACTAGTGACTAGTGAGAAATTTAGCAAATTACATGGTTCTGACCGACATTTTCTAACTGTTTCACAAGCTCACAACCCAAAGCAGCTCACTCTGAAATCACTGCATTCTTCTTGATGGCTTTCAGAGGAGCTGCTCTGAAAGCTCTGAAAGCCCCCCCCCCCCCCCCCCCCCCCCCCCCCCCGCCATTTTGTACACTTTGGAAAATGTTGATAATTGTGAATGATCCCTTACCCACTGTACATCGTGTTTGTATGGATATATTTATTTATTTTATTTTTTATACATTCTACTCTATTTTATATATTTTTGTGTGGTTCTACACTGTGACACTGAAACAGGTGTGGCCTTCCAATCTCATTGTGCATTCTGTAAAATGGCAAATAAAGGCATTCTATTCTGTTCTGTTCTATTCTATTCTATTCAAATAGGTTTTCAGACTGACAAGAAGATGTAGGTATGGCATACTTTTTGAGTACAGTTGATTAATTATTTATTATTACTTTATTTACATTACAGTAACAGGTTGTAACTGTTACACTTGAATACTGTATTATTGTCGTGTAAAATTACACGACAATTTGAATACATGTACAATGTTCCTGAATAAATATTATTTATTTGGAGAACAAAATAAACTTATGATGAAAAACTTTTTTCACCTGATAGTTATATTAAACATTTAAATGAATTTTACTAAACAATGAAATGAATGCCACATATGTACTGTATCCACATAGATAAAAATGAATTATTCTCAAATTACGTCAAGTATATTAAAATGGGTTTCAACAGGACAAACAGCAAAACCCTGCACTTTGCACTTGTTTCTACTATGCTACAAACTTGCACTACGTGCAAGAAGAACAAAAAAACCCAAAACAAATTATAGAAAATACAGTACTATTCCCTTCAAAGTTAATACTGCCCAGACAGTGAGCTTGGTGGAGGTTTGCCCTCTCACAGCACTTCATGTGTAGTATAATTTCAACATTTATCCTCGCTGCAGATAAAAAAACGCCAATATTTGTAAGCATTACTACTGATGATCTGTGTTTACCACTGAAGTACTGTTGATCTTGAGTTGTGATATTAATGTTGTTTCAATATTAACTGAGGCTGCAAAACTGATTATTGATCAACATCAGTGTTCAGTGTTGATTCAGGTTGACAGCACAATGTTGACTGAATATGGTTTCAGCTATTGTTTGCTATCTGGATTGCGTAATGTGTGGCCATCTGGAGCAGACTGGCAGGTGTTGATATGCCTTAGTGAATCCATATATATGCAACAGCATCTTATTGTCTCTGTAACATGTTTTAGTGTTGAGGTCTGTTGATTTGTGCTATGACTGACGGCCAGGTTGGACTGATCTGCGCTCAGCTGCTCGTCTGTGTCAGCCCATTACTGCAGCCTAACGAGCTGTGAGTGGAACACTTCATCAGAGCTGCTGCTCGTCAGCAGACAGCAGCTCCAGACCACCGCTGCACTGCTGCAGGTACAATAAGAAGCTGCAGTTCTGCCCTCTGCAGGCAGTTCTGATGCAGATGATCAGCAGCTGAAGATCTGCTGCTCTGAGTCTTTTTCATTGACATCAGTGAGCCGTGCTCTGCATGCTGAGACTCTGGGATATTTGTCTCTCTGATGTGTTTGAGCTCCAGTGTTGAAACAGATCAGCAATCTTACCTTTAGTCACTGAAACTGTTTTTCTCCAGTTTTCTGTTTTAATATCTTTACTGAACCAAAAATGTGTCCAAACAGCAGACGTGTCATTTTTCTTTGGTACAGCTGCTCCAGCTGTGGAGTCGGCTCGGTGTTTGGCTTTTCCTGCATGATGTCTTCATGTCACAGACACCACAGGCTACAAGCTGGGGGAGCTATTAACAGGGTTAAAGAAGTAAAATAACCAACACAGCCAAGATGATGTTGATTTAGGGTCTGGATGTCATTTTGATTCATTTTTAGTTCATTAGTTGCTAAACAGTACAGAGGAGTAATTTTATTAAACTCCTGCTGAAAGTCTGCACTTCAACCACAGGTTTCATTTGTGTTTCTGTTTGTGTGTCCTCACAGTTTCCCAGCATGCCCTGGCTGTGCTGGTGGAGGTGAATGAGGGGGAAGAGTCTGTCCTGCTGCCCTGTCTGTACTCAGGTTTTATACCTGAGGATGACCCCACAGTGATGTGGACTCGCAGTGATCTCGATCCCAAATCTGTCCACCTGCTCCGAGAAGGAGGAGATGATCTTAGAGGACAAAACCAGCGTTACAGCGGACGCACATCAGTGAGGTCTGATGCTCTGGACTCTGGAGACTTCAGCCTCACTCTGAGGAACCCACAGCTGACTGACAGCAGCAGCTACACCTGCTCCATCACTGATAGAAGAGGAGAACAGAGACTGAGAGACATCCAGCTGCAGGTCAAAGGTCCGTTGTGGTTTTTGGCAACCATTTTAATTTTAGCTTTAGTCCTTTGGATGAAAATGCTTCTTAGTTTTAGTCAGTTTTAGTCATTTCTAAATGTGATAGTTTTAGTCCAGTTTTAGTTGACAAAAACTTAAAGGTTTTATTCAGCTTTAGTGGGGAAAAAAGAAGTATTAGTCTTTACAAATTAATTTGAATAATTAGTGGTAACAGTGGAATCAATGCAGTAAACAAAAACATTCTCATTTTGGCAATTGGATCTTTATTTCTAAATGAAGCACCAATTTGCTAAAGTAAAATGAACATACATATGCAACGGATGAGGAACACATGCTTAACTTGACCTTGTCTGCAGGGCAATTAAGTTGCATATTATATATAAAAACAGACACCACACAACACCAGGCTATCTTTAACTAGTGCAGAATATCAGGGTGGTGAGCCTTCAGGAGCTGTTTAAGATTTGTGGTGTTTTTTTTTCCACCAAGTTTTAATCTACAGTTTCCGCCGTCTCCCTGGACAATGCATTCAGTTTTGCTTTCAAATGTGTTATATTGAAAATAAGTCCATAGATCTTTTCTTGGTTTGCATCCACTGAGCCCCTTCGTGCAACATCCAGCGTCTGCCATGGTCCATCAGTGATTAAAGCACATGTGTCAGACTCAAGGCCCACAGGCCACATCTGGCCTGCCATGTAACTTTATACGGCTTTATATGATTTCATATACTTATTAATAGCACTCCACTACTTATACTACAAATACCACAATGCACTGCAACAGCTGCCGTGATGGCCACAACCTGTGTGCTAACCCGTTTTCTGCATTGCCAATGACACATTGATCAGTGATCAGTGGATAAAAACAGCGGTCAGCACTTTTTACAGTGACATTTAAACTGTCTGACCCCCAAAAATGGCCAAATGAAAAATGGAAAACAGGGATTTCTCAAACAGGTGGGAGGCAAAAGACCTGATCGCTGACATCGGAGGTAAACCCGTGTGTCTCTTAAGATAAGATAGTGTTTATTTGTCACATGCACAGTTATACACAGTACAATGCACAGTGAAATGTATTTTGTACCTGCAACCATATATACACACACATATAAATAAGAAGAATAAAAATAAAAATAAGTAATTCACACTATACACTATACTCTATATACTATACACTATACACACACTTTTACACGGAACTATAGAATATTATATTACTTACATTGTGCAATAATGGTCCAGTTAGGGCTCAGAGTTGAGCAGACGGATGGCTTGTGGGTAAAAACTCTTCTTCAACCTTTCAGTCTTAGCCCTCAGGCAGCGGTAACGCCGGCCTGATGGGAGCAGGGAGAAGAGAGAGTGTCCGGGGTGGCTGGGCTGTTTTAGGATCTTCATGGCCCTCAGCCTGCACTGCTTGGTGTAAATGTCCTGCAGGTTGGGGAGGGTGGTTCTGATGGTCCGTTCAGCTGAACGAACCACCCTTTTTAGGGCCATGAAGTCCTGCTTAGTGCAGTTTCCCATCCAGGTGGTGATGCTCCCACGCATGATGCTCTCGATGGTGCAGGTGTAAAAGTTCCTGAGCACCTTGAGTGGGAGCTTGAAGTCTCTCAGCCGCCTGAGGAGGTAGAGACGCTGTCTGGCCTTCTTCACAGTGATGTTTATGTGATGAGTCCAGGACAGGTCCCGTGAGATGGTCACTCCCAGGTATTTGAAAGTGTCCACTCTTTCCACCTCAGCACCACCACCATAGAGCCATGTTTATCTCGTCATCACCTCGTTATCACCATGAAAAAAAGGGTAATCAACGAAATTATTTCATCATTGTCATTGTTAAAGAAAATAACACTGCAAAGGTCAGCAACAAACTGAGACACTAACTGAAATTATCAGTACTGTAGACAAAGGTCAGAGGTCAAAGTGAAGGGAACATTTCCTAATTTGTTCTGACACACCTGAAGAAGTCAACAGCGCATTTAGCACAGACTGACCCTCAGTGGGAACAACAAAGCAGCAGAAAATCAGATGTGACTGCTACAACTTCTGCAGACTTTCCTCCATGTGGAGGATCAGAGTCCTGACATTTACAGACTGTACAGTCATGGCTGGAAATGTTGGCACCCCTGAACTTTTTACAAAAAAATGAAGTTTTCTCCAGAAAATTATTGCAATCACCCATGTTTTTCATGCACATGGTCATTTCCTTTCTGTGTATTGGAATAACAAAAAAAAACAGAGAAAAAAAGCCAAAATTGATATAATTTCATGCCAAACTCCAAAGATGGGAGGGACAGAATTACTGGCACCCTCAACTTAATATTTGGTTGCACACCCTTGGGGAAAAAATAACTGAAATCATCCACTTTCTATAACCATCAACAAACTTCTTCCACCTCTCAACTGGAATTTTGGACCACTCTTCTTTTGCAAACTGCTCCAGGTCTCTGATATTTGAAGGGTGCCTTCTCCCAACAGCAATTTTAAGATCTCTCCACAGGTGTTCAATGGGATTCAGATTCGGACTCATTGCTGGCCCCTTCAGAACTCTCCAGTGCTTTGTTTTCATCCATTTCTTTCTGCTTTTTGAAGCATGTTTGGGGTGATTGTACTGCTGGAAGACCCATGACCTTGGATGCAAACCCAGCTTTGCTACATTGAGACACAAAATCCTTTGGTAATCTTCAGATTTTGCGATGCCTTGCACAGTCAAACAATTCAGTGCCAGAGGCAGCAAAACATCTTTGAACCTCCACCATATCTGACTGTAGGTACTGTGTTCTTTTCTTTGTAGGCCTCGTTCTGTTTTTGGTAAACAGTAGAATGATGTGCTTTATCAAAAAGCTCTATCTTTGTCTCATCTGTATACAAGACGTTGTCCCAGAGGGATTTTGGCTTACTCACATACATTTTGGCAAACTGCAGTCTAGCTTTTTTAGGTCTCTGCGACAGGGGTGTGGTCCTCCTGGGTGTCCTGCCATAGTGTTTCCTTTAATTAAAATTTTGACGGAGTTTGCGCTGACACTGATGCATCCTGAGCCTGCAGAACAGCTTGAAGTTCTTTAGAACTTGATTGGAGCTGCTTATCCACCATCCGGACTATCCTGTGCAGCAACTTGCATCAATTTTTCTCTTCCATCCACATCCAGGGAGATTAGCTACAGTGCTGTGGGCTGTAAACTTCTTGATAATGTTGTGCACCGTGGACAAAGAAACATCCAGATCTCTGGAGATGGACTTGTAACCTTGAGATTGTTGATATTTTTCCACAATTTTGGTTCTCAAGTCCTCAGACAGTTCTCTTCTCCTCTTTCTGTTCTCCATGTTTAGTGTGGCACACACAGACACACAACGCAAAGATTGAGTCAACTACTCTCCTTTTATCTGGTTTCAGGTGTGATTTTTATATTGCTCACACCTGTTACTGTCACGGGTGAGTTTAAATGAGCATCAAATGCTTGAAACAAAGTTATTTATCCAAAATTTTGAAAAGGTGCCAACAATTCTGTCTGGCCCATTTTTGGAGTTTAGCATGAAATTATGTGAATTTTGTTTTTTTTCCCCTATATCTGAGTGTTTTTCCAATACACACAAAGGAAATAAACATGTGCATAACAAACATGTGTGATTGCAATCATTTTCTGGGAGAAATACTTAATTTTCTGGAAAAATTTAAGGGGTGCCAACATTTTCAGCCATGACTGTATACAGAGTCAAACATGGAGCTTACTGACTGACCTAAGTAGGACATTAACTTTGTCTTCTCTTTTCCACAGTTTGTGTTTAGTTGTTGTGTCTCTGTGTGCACTCTTTCCCCTTCACCCCCAATCAGGCTCTCAGATGACTGCCCCTCCCTGATCCTGGATCTGTTGGAGGGTTCTTCCTGTTAAAAGGGAGTTCCTTCTTCCCACAGTCAACAGGTTTGCTCACTGGGATCATCTGATTGTTTTGGTTCTCTCTGATGTTGCTGGGTCTCTACCTTACACTGTGATAATTGAGATGAGTGGTGCAATATAAAAAGATCAAATTAACTTTTAGTTTAATTTAGTCTCAAATGTTGTGTCGAACTTTACTGTAAACTATTATTAAAATATATTAAAGAGGGTTCTGAAAAAGCTTTATTAATAATAAAATGAAGGGGGGGGGGGGGGGGGGGGTTAACAATCTATCCACATGCTGCTGACTGTCCACCACAGGTTGTGCATCCCACTGTTAACTCCACCTGTTGGTTCATTTAGAAGACTTCCTCTATCTGATTGCATCATTTAGGACAGGGGTCGGCAACCTGTAATCCGGAAAGAGCCATTTGAACCCGGTTTCCAAGGAAAACAAAAAAGTGAGAGCTGCAAGTACTAGCGGAAGCCAGCTTCTGGTACCGGCTACCGCGAGTGACGCATATATTGAGAAACGAAAATAAATAAATAGATAAATAAAATTATTTTATTCTAATATTTCAAGATCACAGTAATGTTCCAATTTAAAACTACAACAAAAACCGAACTGACAAAAATAAAATGTTCTTCAATTGGATACTTATAATTTACTTCCGCGAGCCGCACAGAGCCGCAGGTTAAGCCTGGATGAGCCGCGGGTTGCCGACCCGTGATTTAGGACCTTCAGTTTGCCACGTAGAAGACTGAATGTGCAGAGGTGTGTGTGCTCCAAGTAGTCAGGCTCAGCACACACACTTCTGTGAGTGCTCATTACTTAGTAAGTGTAGCAGCATTTCATCAGTTGCAGTTTAGTTACCATTGAAAATAAAATGAGCCAGGTGTCGTGTTCTTAATTTGAACAAATAACCATAGACCTCCGTGTGCTGACGATCACGTCCTTTATTACATGAAAACCCCAAACAAAAACACACCCCGCCCCCTGCTGACTTCCCACAAGTCACCTGGCCTTCCTGGATCACATTCAAGATCCCAAATGTTTAACATTCATTATTCATGAACACCACATCTCCCCTTTTAACAAATAAGAAACACATTTTCTCTAACACATGAGAAACACATTTTCTCTACTTCCTTACATTCACCCGCTAGGGACACAAATATAACATAACTCTGAAATGTCCAACCTTGTACCCTTTTTGTTAATTAAGTCCAACATAACTCAAATCTTTTATTTTCCTTTTTTTTTTTTTTTTTTTTTTTTTACAGATCTAGTTTAGTAGGCTTCCTCACTATTCTCCCTGATCTTGTCCTCACACCATCAGCTTTCGCAGGAGTAGCAGATGATGAAACAGCTGATGAAGGCTGCTCTGCAGACACTCCTGTCAACCCCTTTTCCACAGTCTTATCTTGCAAAGTTGAATGTAAGGGAATCAAGTGCTTGCGATTTCGCCTCACTGATCCCTGGGGTAAACCCACTGTGTAGGATCTTGGTGTGCCATAATTTTTGATCACAGTTCCTGGTGTTTTTGCATCTGTGATCCAAACTTGTTCTCCTGGAGATAGGTTACTCAACGGTCTGGCACGATGACACCTGTTGAAGTTAGCAATGTCCATCATCCTCTTTTTGCCTTCTTTTTGAGCCAAGCTGTCGCCGTCTGGCAGAACAGGATCCAAAGTAGAGGGAAGTGCCGGCAGCGTTGTGCGCAACCGTCGGCCCATTAAGAGCTCAGCAGGGCTATATCCGTTCTGCAGCGGTGTAGCTCTATAAGCAAGAAGAGCTAAATAAGGGTCTGCCGCTTTCTTTAACAGGTTTTTCACAGTTTGTACTGAGCGCTCCGCTTCCTCATTACTTTGTGGAAATCTTGGGCTGCTGGTGATGTGTTCAAACCCATATGAGGCAGCAAAAGACTCAAAAACTCGCCCAGAATACTGTGGTCCATTATCTGACATTAGAACCTCTGGGATACCATGTCGGGCAAAAATTGACTTAAGATGAACTATGATCTCACTCGTTTTTGTCCCCTTTAGGAGGGCTATCTCCACATATCTAGAAAAATAGTCCACAACAAGAAGGTAACTTTTCCCTCCCAACTCAAAAAGATCTGTGCCTATTTTTTGCCATGGGCGGGCTGGGTGCTGGGAAGGTATGAGTGGTTCGCTGTGATTGTCTCTTTCCTTTATACAAGTTCTACATTTTAACACCATTTCACTTATTTGCTGACTGAATCCAGGCCACCACACTGACTGGCGAGCACGGGCTCTGCACTTAACAACTCCTTGATGTCCCTCATGAAGCTTTTCTAACACATCGTTGCGCATCGCTGAAGGGATAACTAGCCGTGAGCCTTTTAGCAACAAGCCATCTTTCACAGTCAGAGTGGCACGTTCTGGCCAGTAATGTTTCAGCAGCGGTTCCTGTTTTTCCAGATTTGGCCATCCTTGTGTGCACCTCTGCATGACACGAGCACAAATGTTATCACGCTGTAACTCTCCTTTAAGTGTGTCCAGGTATGAGGAACTAACCGGCAGATTTGCAGTGATATTGTCCACATAGATGTCTGTGTCTTCCATTAGTTCTTTATCAGAATGTGACATCTGTCTCTTAACAGGTGAACGGGACAATGTGTCTGCTGTCCAGAGTGATTTACCTGGGGCGTACAGTATCTCGTACGAGTAACGCATGAGTCTCATCCTGAAACGCTGGATCCTTGGTGGGAGAAGATCCAAAGCTTGTCCTCCCAGCAGGGAAATGAGGGGCTTGTGATCTGTTTCTAAGCAGAAGTGTTTTCCTATGAGGAAATCTCGAAAACGCTCACATGCCCAAGTAAGGGCTAAAGCCTCTTTTTCCACCTGTGCATAGCGTTGCTCCGTTGGAGAAAGTGACCGCGAAGCATACGCAACCGGTCTCCAGCCTTCCTCCCACCTCTGGAGAAGAACCCCCCCCAGTCCATATGATGAAGCATCTGCAGAAACTTTAGTGTCTCTGTTCGGGTCATACATGGCCAGTACTGGGGGTGAGGTCAGTGCCTCTTTTAAAGTTTTGAATGCTTTGTCCTGGTCTGTGCCCCAGTACCAGCTGTTCCTTTTCGACAACAGCTCACGCAGGGCCTTGTCCTTTTCAGCCAAGTGGGGAATGAACTTGCCCACTTGGTTCACCATACCCAGAAAGCTCCTCAGTTCTGCCACATTACTTGGTTCTTTCATGTCGGTAATTGACTCAGTTTATTTTGGATCAGGGCTGATGCCTGAATCTGTGATGATATGGCCCAAGAAGGAAACTTTCCTCTGTGAGAGATCACACTTTTCTACATTCAGCGTCAAACCTGCTTTTTCCAGCCGTTTCAGCGTAGCATGTAGACGGGCATCATGTTCCTCCTGGTTGCAGCCCCACACCAGCAGATCATCAATGTGGCAAATCACTCCCTCCAGTCCTTCTATAACCTCCGCCATCGTGCGCTGGAAGTGCTCAGGTGCAGAACTGATGCCGAAGGGAAGGCGATTAAAGTGAAATCGCCCAAACGGTGTTATGAATGTTGTGAGCTGGGCTGAGTCCTTTGCTAAGGGAATTTGCCAAAACCCCATATTGGCATCCAGTTTACTGAACACTTTTGCTCCCACCAGCATTCCCAGACTTTGATCAACTGATGGCAGTACGTACTTTTCTCTGCAAACGTACTTGTTCAGTCCTGTGAAGTCCACACACAGTCTCAGCCTGGGACTGTTTGTTTTTGGGACTACCACCAGGCCGGCACACCAATCTGTAGGTTCCTCCACCCGGCTAATGACGCCCAGCTCCTCCATTCTGTGAAGTTCCTCTTTTACCTTTCCTACCAAAGGCAGGGGAATTCTCCTGGGGGCTTTGAGTGAGTATGGCACCGCCTCAGGTTTGAGTTTGATGTGGTATGTGTGTTGCACCTCACCTAGTCCATTGCAGAGTCTGGGATATACTGTTTTTAGAGTGTCCATTGATATAGAGTTCACGCGCACCAGAAGGCCAAGAGCTGTGATGGCAGGCAATCCAAGCAGCGGTGTAGTGAGGTTTTTGACAACGTAGACCTTCTCCATTGTACGCTTGTCTCCATAAATAAGCTGTAGTTTCGTGTAACCTGCAACCACCAGTGGCGTCCGGCCAGGGCCTAACAGGGGTTTTACAGGTTTGTGAAGAACAGGCTTTGCAATGCTTGGGAACAGTCTATTCCAATCTGTTTGAGCCATGGCTGTGACATCCGCACCTGTATCAAGCTTAAATTTTAGTGTGGTGTCATTTATTTGTATGTCCGCTGTCCATGCCTGATTTTCTGTGGTCACAGCGCCAAGGAAGAAACTTTCCTCCTCTTCCCCCTCTTCGACGCTTTGCACTTTTTTGCTGTGCCTGCACGCGCGTTGGTAATGTCCTTTCTTTCCACAGAAATGACATTTTGCATCCTTAGCAGGACATTCCTGTTTAGGGTGAGGGGAGCCTCCACACCTGAAGCACTTTGTACTCGATGTGCTTCTGCTTTTACTGTCGACCTGTGGATGTGTTTTAGCACATTTATCTTGGAACTTGTTGTATTTGATTTTCTCAAACTGTTGTCTGCTCTTAACAACTCTGTCAACAGAGCTGACACTTGACTGCGTTGCACTGGCTTCACCCCTCAGAGCACTTTGTTGCCTTTTAATCTCTTCTGATTGTCTTGCCATGTTTACAGCTTTCTCCAAATCCAAATTTTTCTCCATTTGCATACGCTCTGACAGTCTGATGTCTGCTAAGCCCACTACAATTCTGTCCCTAATTAATTCGTCATGGAGCGGTCCGTAACTGTAGTGCTCCGCTAATGCATGCAGGGCTGTAACGAACGCATCCACTGTTTCATTTGGCTCCTGTTTGCGCATGTTAAATCTTGCGCGTTCGTAAACAACATTTTTCTTCACTACAAAAAAATTTTGGAAGCCTTCTTTCACTTTATCGTACTGGCGCTGGTCTGCGTCGTTTAGCTTTAGTCCTCTCAGGACATCATCTGCTTCGTCTCCCATACAGTATATCAGGGTGTTTACCTGGTTCTCGTCCGAACTCAATGACAAGTTACTGGCCTGGCGGAACCTCTCGAAGCGACGAATCCATTTTGTCCATTCCTGTGGTTTAGAAAAATCAAAGGGCTCCGGCGGCTGGATGCTGAACGTAGCGCTGGGAGTATTAGCCACAGTGCTAACTCCTGCCCTCGGCTGCTCGTCCTCTCCGTTATTAGACATCTCCATGCTATTGCTCACCCTTTTCCCTCCTTATCCACTCCCGATGGACCATGGAAGTGTCTCTCCAGCAACACGAGCCACTTCTGACACCATGTCGTGTTCTTAATTTGAACAAATAACCATAGACCTCCGTGTGTTGACGATCACGTCCTTTATTACATGAAAACCCCAAACAAAAACACACCCCGCCCCCTGCTGACTTCCCACAAGTCACCTGGCCTTCCTGGATCACATTCAAGATCCCAAATGTTTAACATTCATTATTCATGAACACCACACCAGGGAATATTATCATTTCTGATTACTGGTTACAGGACAGGGTCAGAGGTCAGGAATGTAGATCCTCAGCTGGGCTCCAGTTCCCATCAGTGTGACTGCTGCTGCTTCTACAGCTCATATTGTGGTTTATTGTCCTCTCAGACCAGCAGGTGGAGGTGAAGGTGGAGGAAGGCTCAGAGTCTGTCATCCTGCCCTGCAAAACAACACCTGACCTGCCCGAGGACACCAGGGTGCAGTGGACTCGCTCTGACCGAGAACTCATGATGGTCCATCTGTATTCAAACAGAAGTGACCACCTTAACAAACAGGATGGTCTTTACAGAGACCGAACAAAGATGAATGAAGACCTGCTGAGAACTGGAGACCTCAGTCTGACCCTGAAACAGCCCACAGAGAGAGACACAGGAGGATACATCTGCACCATCTACAGGGACAAAGACATCCTGAGACAGAAAGTGGTGCTGCGGGTCAAAGGTCAGCGTAATAGCATGGAGGCCAGAGGTGAGTGCAGTAGATTTAGGTCAAAGTTCAAAGGTCATTTTGTTGTTTTATGTTTCTCCACAGAACCATTTCCATCCTGGGCCACAGCTCTCCTGGTTCTCCTGGTTCTTCTTGTGGTTTCTGGAGGTCTTTTATTTCATTTTCGGCACTATTTCATGTCACGTAAGTCTCTCCTCCTACTCTACCCATAATGCCGATGGTTAGCAGGTGTCCTCTGGGGTCTGTCGCTCACAAAAACTTCTTCCAGAACCTGAAAGAGTTCAGAGTTAAAAACAGCTGATACAGAGAGCTGAAGAGAAACTTACAGGTTTGTTCCAGAAGTCAGAAAACCTTCAGACTCAGTCACTGGCCAATCACCATATTTCTGAGGTTGTTAGGGCCAAGTACAAGAACCTCAGTTTGTTTAAATTTAGGAGAAGAAAATTAGAGGTCATCCAGGTCTTTATGTCTGTAAGACATGTCTATAGTTTAACTAATTGATTTGTGTCATAGATAAATAAAGATGGGTATCCTCTGCATAGCAATGAAAATGTACACATTGTTTTCTAATATTATTATTTAAGAGATGCATGTATAGACCCTTTTACTGTTTGTAAACAATGATGACGTAGGTAGCGATGCGCGCGCATTTTGGAAACGTAAATACGACGGAGTTCAGTAGCATTTTAATCTACAAGAAGGGATTGTCAACAAAGATCGTGAAAACTACCTGCAAAAATTAATTCTGACCACCGGCATCCGACTCCGATCCCTGTGGTATGTTAGCAAGTGGCCCAGTATCCGTGGGCGGATATATACTTGGTGGAGAAACCCAGCGTATACACCCGAGAGAATTTGCAGCGCATATAAGTCACTGGATGCTAGGGGTGCGGGAAATTTTCGATTCTTAGATGCATCTCGATGCGCAACGTGGACGATTCAGAATCGATTCACAAATGACAACAATCGATTGTCTAGACGTTAGCTCTAACTGAGAACGTAATGAGCGGAACATAAAGAGCGGAACTCAGAAGAGCGGAGGTGTTGCACCCGGACAGTCTGTGCTGCGCACATAACAAAGACACAAGATGGAAGAGCGGCAAATCCAGCCGGCACCTTCTGCACTAAAAGCTAGTGTGTGGAAGCACTTCGGCTTCTACGAAGTCGAAGGGAAAGCATCCATTGACAAGAGCTACACCATATGCAAGTTGTGTCAAACAAAGCTCAAATATTTTGGAAACACGACAAACATGCCATATTGCTTTTGATTTAATATAAATATAAAATAAAATGGGAGTTTTAAAATGGAAATAAAATTGAAGTTAATTCATCATGGATTGCTACTACCAAGATGCATCGATAGTCGTTTTATAATCGAATCGCAGTCCTCTGAATCATAATCGAATCGAATCGTAGAGTGCTTGGAGATTCCCACCCCTACTGGATGCTTACAGTTATGTTTGCGGCCATGTACCGAACATCAAATATCATGAGACAGACTCGGAGTTTTGTGTCTTGAAGGCAGAAGTTCTTCCAAGTCAAAGACAAGGAAACAGGAGCGCTGTGTATGAGGCTCGGGTCATTGTAAACAAGTCAGAGAACTACGTCCTCACAGCGGATTGTATCTGCATGGCAGCGTGAGTACTTCATCAAACTGCTTTTCTAGCTTGTTAAAGAGTTTTCCAGCTGCAGATATTATTGATATACAGTGGTGGTCAAAGTACTGACATTCTGTACTTAAGTAGAAGTACAAGTACTTGTGTTAAAAACTACTCTGGTAAAAGTTGAAGTACTGGTTCAACTTCTGTACTCAAGTAAAAGTAAAAAAGTACAGGCTCTGAAATCTAGTCAAAGTAAGAAAGTAAAAGTAGCTCCTTGGAGTACGTTTCTACCACTTTCTCACATCTTTCTCCATCTGAGTGAAGTTATCGCTCATTCTTTGCTCTCCCTGAAATACAGCAGCTGTTCTTTTAGCTAGCAGACACACTGTGTGACAAACTGCACACACTTTTTTTGTCCTCTACGTTTTCTGTCATTTATTTTCCTCACCGTTCACACGTGCAGCCTCTATGTAAAATACAACTTCCTCTGGCTCTTTCCGGTCTCCGAGCAAGTGTTGCCGGAGCCTCTCCCTCTACCGTGTGGGGTGTCTGGTCCCTCCCTCCCAGCCTGTTGTTCCGACTTCCAAGAAAAAACCACTCGCAATCAAAAGCCGGCTCCCACACTGACCGGAAGTGCAAACGTTTCTCTGACGCATTAAACCTAAAGTAACGAGCTTGTTTTGAAAATGTAAGAAGTAGAAAGTACAGATACTTGGGTAAAAATGTAGGGAGTAAAAGTAAAAAGTTGTCAGAAAAATAAATACTCAAGTAAAGTACAGATACCTGAAAAATCTACTGAAGTACAGTAACGAAGTATTTGTACTTCGTTGATATACAATGAAAAAATATATATACTATTCCAGTCACACTTGAGACTCGCTCAACCATTCATATGTGAGTCTGCTCAGACTTTTGACTGGCACTGCATATTGGAATCTATAGTGATATTAAATATTAATTTAAAAATCAGGACTCTCTGAGTCCAGCAATGCCTCACCTGTAAATAGCCACACTACAGTTTAAAAGCCAAATAGCCTACCAGCTAATGCTGTTTACTTTAGATACCTGACATCCCGGTATAACCAGAGTAGATAACTAACTTTACCTGATATAAAATGGGCGCTTCAAACGTGATCATTTCTGATCCTGTCCTCAGTCCAATTTTTATCAATACATTTGATGGCTTCCAATCACAGACACATCCATTTTCTCTCAAACAGCCGTGATCCCGTGGGATTCAGTACAACTTCAGTCCACTTTTGGTAGAGTAGAAATTCTGACAGCCAAACACGCAACAGCACACATTTTGATGCTGATATCGCTTTTAAATCACGTTTAAACGCTGTGAATACTCATTGTTCTTATTGATTTGAATGGAGTAGCAGTTCACTTCCGTTGCCATCCTTTGATGACGTAGGCTGTAAAAGGGTCTATACTGCAAATAGAACTGGTCCTAGCACAGAAGCCTGTGGAACACTATGACTACTTTTTGTGAGTGAAGAGGACTCCCCATTTACATGAACACATTGGAGGTCATTAGACAGATACGATTCAAACCACTGCAGCACAGTACCTTTAATAAATGTGTTCTAGTTTCTGTAGTATTATATTGTGATCAGTTGAATCGCATGCTGCACTGAGGTGGGGAAGCACAGAAATAAGTTCACTGTCAGAGGCCATAAGATGATCATAAATAACCTTCACTACAGCTCATGTTCTTTGTTGTTCTCTCAGGTTACAAGGTGGAGGTGGATTCAGGGGAGGAATCTGTCCAGCTGCCTTGCAAAACCACAATTTCGCTGCATGAAGATGCTAAAGTGGAGTGGAAGGATAACAGATATGACGTGAAGGTCCACGTGTATCAGAACGGCTCTGACCAGCCTGAAGAACAGCACCAGGTTTACAGAGACCGAACGAAGATGAATGAAGACCTGCTGAGAACTGGAGACCTCAGTCTGACCCTGAAACATCCCACAGATGATGACAGCTGCACCTACATCTGCACCGTCTACAGCGGGGAGGGAAACATCTTGCTGAGGAAAGAAGTGGAGCTGAAAGTCAAAGGTCAGTGCTGTAGATACAGGTCAAAGGATCGAGGTCATGTAGGTGTTTCTCCTCTAAAAGCTTTTAGTTTGAATCTATTTTCAGTTCCTTCAAATAATCTAAATTCTTTTATGTTTTTCTCTAAAAGCCAAAAATGTAAGGCAGAGCAACTGTGCATTTAACTGAAGAGAAGATGATCAAAAATGGAGTTTAAATGATCATGATTTTAAAATAAAATCCTCTGGCATGATTTTAGTTTGGATCAAATCAACAGTTTTGTTAGTTTAGTCCAAATCAGTCTAAATGTATAAATACCAAGAGTCTAAAAGCTGCTGAGATCATTCAAACACTTTGATCCATCATTTGGATGGTGTCAAAGGTCAGGGTGGGGCAGTCATAAATCTGAGGCTTTTATTGTGAAGTCCAACAGTAATGAGAGTGAAAATGATGTTTCCTGATCCAGAGGAGCCCATGGAGTCTTTGCAAAGGTTTGTAGGTTTCCTTCCCAAAGAGAAGCAGCTTGAAGCTCCAGAGGAGCTGTCTGCAGAAGAAGAAGCTGAGGCTGCTGGAGGAAAGACAGGAAAAGGAAATGAGCTTTATTTGGTCATCACACTCAAATATTCCCACTTTAGACACAGAAGACAAATTCAGCTGTGGACTGATGATTTTCTCCATGATTTGGGTGGCGCTGTCACTTGGTGTTGGCTCTCACTGCAGTATTGTATTACTTCCTGTTCCTGTTTCGGAGCACAGTGGTGTTTTGCTGTCTGTTAGCTGTGTAGCTCGATATATCTGGATAACAACATATATTTCAGTGAAATATTCACCTGCTTTATCTAAAGCACATCTAATATCTAAATATCTAAATATCATATATCCAAAGCTCTTTGCTGAATCACTTGTATTCACATTATTCACTTTGTTTGTTTGTAGGAATTCGCTAGCCTAGCACAGCTAGCAGCCTAGCTCTTAGCCGACTCACTAACAGCATGGCTTCCTCTCCTGTCTCTCCTGGGCCGTTTCTCAATATGCGTTCTTGTGCGGACTTCTGTACTCGTGAACTTGTGAAACGTCATCACTCTCAGTCCAAGTACTGTTCCAAACCTAAGTATGCATAAAGGTAAGTTCGCTCAAAATACCCGGATGTGTTCTCGCTCTGCTCCTTTTATCGAGTCTGCATCGGTGGTGACTTGTGTGGACTTGGTGCAGCCAAGTATCCCAGAATGCATTTCAAACAAAACTCAAAACCAATAATGGTGGAATAGAGTGGCCAAAACTGAGTAAATTTAGAAATTTTACCACTTCTGTGACACAAAACAGACTTTTACGGTGTTTTCAGGCAAGAATGTAGATGGGTCATTCTCTGAATTCGGTGCACTTTGTGTCTCCCTGGTTTACCTCAAATATTTTCATATAAAGTAAACCACAACATTTCTTTAAAAACAAGAAATGGAAATATCCATGTGTCTTTACAATATAACACACAAATATTTTTTTTTTAAATTGTGTTTTAAAAAATTTCATGGATTGCCAAGATATAGAGGTCAGCCAAATGAGCATGTCCCCGCTGATCAACATTATTCTTTCACTGAATATAAAACAAATAAAAATAGCCACTAACCACAAGTTATTTCTACTAATATAAAAATTTGTTGGTATTCTTTAACCTAAAAAAAGAAATATGAGAAAAATATATGACTTATTTATAAAATAGAACTTTTTAATCATGTCCCCCAGTTTTGTTCAACCCCGTAACAGCATACCAATTCCCCCCTTTTTAAAAATAATGCTTCAGCTCAACTTCCTCAGCACCCAGGAAGTGACATCACTCAAGTCTTTTCCCGCTCACACTGTAAAGACTGGTAAGTGTTAGCATACTTTCTTACCTATATTTCATTGTTTTTATCCACAGACTAACATCCTCAAGCTCAACCTTTCAACACTCTTACATGCATAAATGATATTTACTATTTTTTGGGAAAAAGCAAAGAGCTGTCTTGGAAAAATATATTAATTTCTTGTTTTCCTCATGCCATATGTTGCTTCATACCCTATCTAATGTGGACTTTTGGCTACTTTTAGCTGAAATCTTCAACCCTGTAACCTTCAACCCCATAACAAACCCCACTGTTACAGGGCTGAATCATTGTTACGGGGTTGAATCATTGTTACAGGGTTGGGGGTTGGACTGTTCTTAAGTCATGCAGCCCCTTTTCTCTAAATGTTATTTCATGATTGTTATTTGCTGATTGCGGCTATCAGATGGCTAAATCAAATGGAGAGAGAAAGGTGTATTTTTATGTTCTTATTGATAATTCTGGGAATCAAGTTTTGACTTGTACTAGGAGGAGGTTTTATAAGTAATTGCTGGCTAATATGGCCCCATCAGCCTTTTTCCTTTGCAGATTCATAATCTTTGTCAAATTCCCTTCATTTTGATATACTATTTGCTATATTTCAGACCTGACTAAATTTTCACAGTCGTGACTGCGTGACCTTTGAAGGTTAAAGGTCAAGATTAAGTGCTAATGCCAGGGTCATAATGTAAATGCAATTCCAAATCAAATAGGTACCTGTACAATTGCTAATAAAGTGACTGAAAGCCTGTTTGAAGATGTACTTCATTTTATTTCAAAGTCACAGAATAAATGTCAGGACTCGAGGAGGAAGAGGACACACAAGCGGTGGCTGATGAAAGCAAGGTGCAAGTTTATTTACAGTGATTGATAAAGGTGCAAAGACAAGGGGGTCCAGGAAGGCGAGGGGGGAGGCGGCTGAAGCGGGTCGAGAGGCTGAAGGAATTCCCAGGTGGTGAGGGGCCAGCTGTGGTACGGCGTGGAGCGGCGGGTTGACGAAAAGCCGGGGTTTCCGAAAGGACGAGCAGGAACTGACACGGGGATCTGAAAAAGGAGCGAACACGAAGAGCAGGTAAGTAATATACATCCACGAAAGCGAGAGTCACACCAGAGAGCCGGTACTAACTGAGAAGTAGTCAATGATCCAGCGAAGAGTGATGGTCTGCTGGCAGCTTAAAAAGACCCTGCCTGATGGCTTGATCCGTAGCAGGTGTGGTGATCTCCGCCCTAGGGAGGCGGAGACACCGGAACCTCCGCTGTGGCCCGCAGGACAAACACACATGTATACAGACACACACACACGCAGACCCTCCCCCTAGGTTATGACAGTACCCCCTCCTCAACGGGAGCCTCCTGGCGACCGAAACTTCTCGGGATGGCGCCGCCGGAACTCCCGCACCATGGCCGCATCCAGAATGTTAGCTCGGGACACCCAGGATCGCTCTTCGGGACCGTAGCCCTCCCAGTCCACCAAGAACTGATAACCCCGCCCCCGACGGCGGGCGTCCATAATGCGACGGACGGTGTAGATCCGCTGGCCATCGAGAAAACGGGCAGGAGGAGGTGAGGCAGCTGGAGGGCACAAAGGACTGGTGGCAACAGGCTTAAGTTGGGAGACATGGAAGACGTTATGGATGCGCATGGTACGAGGGAGTTTGAGGCGGACAGACACAGGGTTAACGATGGAGTCGATCTCGAAGGGCCCCAGGAAGGTGGGGGCCAGTTTCCTAGACTCGGCACGGACTGGAACATTTTTCGTGGAGAGCCATACCTTTTGGCCTGGTTGGTAGTCCGGCGCAGGGGTCCGATGGCGATCAGCGATGCGTTTGTTTTGCTCCTTCGTCCGAAGCAGAGCTGCGCGGGTGGACCTCCATAGCCGGCGACAGCGGCGAAGGTGATGCTGGACGGAGGGAATGGTGAGATCCTCCTCGATGGCAGGGAGGAGTGGCGGTTGGAAACCCAAGGAGGCCTCGAAGGGGGACACCCCTGTGGCGGAGGAGGAGAGAGAGTTATGTGCATACTCAACCCACGCCAAGTGGGAACTCCAGGTGGCCTGATTGGTGGACGCCACGCATCGTAATGCTGCCTCCAACTCCTGGTTGGCCCGTTCCGTCTGCCCATTTGTCTGGGGATGATAACCAGAGGAGAGGCTCACCTTGGCTCCGAGAGATGTACAGAACTCCTTCCAGACCTGAGATGTGAACTGGGGCCCCCGATCCGACACGATGTCTTCAGGAATCCCATGGAGCCGAAAAACGTGGGTGGTGAGAAGCCGGGCCGTCTCCAAGGCGGAGGGGAGCTTGGGTAGCGCAACGAAGTGGGTGGCCTTGGAAAACCGGTCGATAATGGTCAGGACCACGGTGTTTCCTTCAGAGGGAGGAAGTCCTGTGACGAAGTCCAGAGCTATGTGAGACCATGGTCGCTTAGGGGGGGGTAAGGGCCGGAGGAGACCTGATGGAGGTGACAGAGAAGGTTTATTTTGTGCACAAATGCTGCATGCTGCCACGTACTCACGGGTATCCTTAATCAATGTAGGCCACCAGAAATAACGCTGGAGGAAGGCCACAGTGCGATTGGCCCCGGGATGGCACGTGAATTTGGCTGCGTGTCCCCATTGCAGTACGCGGCTTCGCACTCGAGAGGGAACATAAAGGCGGTTGGGGGGTCCCGTCCCAGGATCTGGTTCAGTCCGTAGAGCTGCCTGAATGGCGGATTCGATCTCCCAGGTGATGGCTCCAATGACGCAAGAGGGAGGCAAGACAAACTCTGGCTGCGAGGAGGAATCCGTGGAGCTGAACTGTCGGGACAGAGCGTCGGGCTTGACATTCCGTGACCCAGGTCTATAAGAGATAGTAAAGTTAAATCGGGTAAAAAACAAGGCCCACCTGGCCTGCCGGGGTTTCAAACGTCTGGCGGTTCGCAGATAGGCCAGGTTCTTGTGATCAGTCCAGACCAAGAAGGGATGCGTCGCGCCCTCCAGCCAGTGCCGCCATTCCTCCAAGGCTAGTTTGATGGCCAGCAGCTCCCGGTCCCCTACGTCGTAATTCCGTTCTGCCGGGGAGAGGCGGCGAGAGAAGAAGGCGCAGGGTCGGAGGCTACCCATGGACTGTTGGGACAACACTGCCCCTACCCCCACGTCGGACGCGTCCACCTCCACGACGAATGAGTTGGATAGGTCAGGTTGGATGAGGATGGGTGCGGAGGCAAACCGACCCTTCAGGAGCGCGAAAGCCTCTGCAGCGGCGGGGGTCCATCTGAAAGGAATCTTGGGAGAGGTGAGAGAGGTCAGAGCATGGGTGATGGAGCTGTAATCTTTAATGAAGCGGCGGTAGAAATTGGCGAAGCCCAGAAAACGCTGCAGCTGTTTCCGATCCGCTGGCTCGGGCCAATCCAGGACCGCTTGTACCTTAACTGGGTCCGCCTTGATCTGCCCTTTACCAATAATGTATCCCAAGAACGCCGTGGACTCCACATGAAACTCGCACTTCTCCCCCTTCACGAACAGACGATTCTCCAGTAACCGCTGCAACACCTGCCGCACATGTCCCTGATGCTCCTGTAATGAGGATGAGAAGATCAAAATATCATCGAGATAGACAAACACAAAATGATTGATGAAGTCCCGGAGTATGTCGTTTACGAGGGCCTGGAACACAGCTGGCGCGTTGGTTAGGCCGAAGGGCATGACAAGATACTCGAAGTGGCCGAGGTGAGTGTTGAAGGCAGTCTTCCACTCGTCTCCCTGCCGGATCCGGACGAGATGGTAAGCGTTCCGGAGATCCAGTTTGGTGAAGATGGCTGCCCCCTGCAGGAGCTCAAAGGCAGAGGTGAGAAGTGGCAAAGGATATTTGTTGCGCACAGTGATTTCGTTCAGACCGCGGTAGTCAATACAGGGCCGGAGGGTCTTGTCCTTCTTGGCCACGAAGAAAAACCCTGCGCCCATGGGAGAGGTGGAGGGTCGAATCAGACCGGACGCCCGAGCTTCGGTGATATATTTTTCCATGGCATCCCGTTCCTGCGGAGAGATGCTGTAGAGGCGGCTGGAGGGGTAGGGCGCCCCCGGGATGAGGTCGATGGCGCAGTCGTAAGGCCGGTGGGGAGGCAGGGAAACAGCCCGGTCCTTATTGAATACTTCAGCGAGGTCGTGATAGATCGAGGGGACGCCGGACAGGTCAGGTGGGGTCCCCTCCCCCAAATCGGTGGACCGAGGGAGAGAGGGAGTTGCGGATCTGAGGCAGCGCTGGTGGCACCGCTCACTCCAACCCGAGATGCTGCGATTCGCCCAGTTAATCTGTGGATTGTGCAGTTGCAACCAGGGAAAGCCGAGGACGATGGGCGTCTGTGCAGAGTCAAACAGGTAAAAGGAGAGCCGTTCAGAGTGATTACCCGACAGAGTCACAGAAAGCGGTTGGGTCTTGTGAGTGATTTCAGAAAGCTTGGCGCCGTCCAGAGCGGAGACCAGGAGAGGCGTGGGTAGCGCTGTGGATGGAACACCCCACTGCTGGGCGAGGGCACGGTCCATGAGATTTTTCTCAGCTCCGGAATCGAGGAGTGCCAAGACTGTGTGACTGCCTGATGGAAGATTTATCCTTGTCTGAAGCGTGAATCTGGGCAGGGAGGAGCATGCGTTAGCTTGACCCGCCAGTATCCCCACCATTACTGACGGGCGCGGTCTTTTGGGCAAACAGGGCATGACGCGATGTAGTGGCCCTTTTTGCCACAGTAGATGCACTCCCCCGCCTCCCATCTCCGTCGTCGCTCAGAGAGAGACAGCCGTGCGCGGCCGAGTTGCATGGGTTGCTCCTCCGCGCCGCAAGGGGGCGCCGTAGCCGAGCTGTCGTCCGCTAGGAGGCTCCTCCGGTCCGCGGAAACCGCCCGGCGAGGGGCATGCTGGGAGTTGTAGTTCCTCGGAGTCCGTCGTGCTCTCAGGCGGTCATCTACATGGATACACAATGAAATCACGGCCTCCAAGGACTGAGGCAAATCCCTAGTGGCAAGTTCATACTTGAGATCATCATTAATATTGTTCAGGAATACTCCCCTGAGCGCCTTTTCCTCCCAGCCGGCCTCCTCCGCGAGGATCCGGAAATCCACGGAGAAATCCGCCATGCTCTGTTGTCCCTGCCGCAGGCTGAGCAACTTCTGGGATGCGGATTCGGGGCTGGTGCCTTTATCAAACACCTCCTTAAATCGAGACAAGAACGCAGGGAAAGACAGATCGGGGTTTCCCCGTAACACAGCGTGCCCCCACTCTAATGCTCTATCGCGGAACAGATTGACCATAAAACCAATCTTTGCACAATCAGAAGCGTAGGCATTTCTCTGTTGCCGGAAAACGAGGGAACATTGGGTGAGGAAACCTCCACATTTCCCTAACTCACCGCGGAACACCTCCGGGATGGGCAGGGCTTTCTCCAACGCTACGGCGGGCTCGGTCGCGGAAGCCAAACCAGCCGGCGGATCTGTCGGCGGAGGGGATAAATCCTGGTGACGGGGCGTAGCGGATGACATGGTGGATTCCAACATACCTCGGAGATCGGCGAGCTGTTGGGTGGCTGCGCCCAGCTGACTGGAAACCAGACGGAGCATATGGTCGTGACGCTGGAGGGTTTCCTCTTGAATAGCCAGGGCCCGATGAACCGGATCAGCGTCCGCGGTGTCCGGTCTTGGCTGGATCATTCTGTCAGGACTCGAGGAGGAAGAGGACACACAAGCGGTGGCTGATGAAAGCAAGGTGCAAGTTTATTTACAGTGATTGATAAAGGTGCAAAGACAAGGGGGTCCAGGAAGGCGAGGGGGGAGGCGGCTGAAGCGGGTCGAGAGGCTGAAGGAATTCCCAGGTGGTGAGGGGCCAGCTGTGGTACGGCGTGGAGCGGCGGGTTGACGAAAAGCCGGGGTTTCCGAAAGGACGAGCAGGAACTGACACGGGGATCTGAAAAAGGAGCGAACACGAAGAGCAGGTAAGTAATATACATCCACGAAAGCGAGAGTCACACCAGAGAGCCGGTACTAACTGAGAAGTAGTCAATGATCCAGCGAAGAGTGATGGTCTGCTGGCAGCTTAAAAGACCCTGCCTGATGGCTTGATCCGTAGCAGGTGTGGTGATCTCCGCCCTAGGGAGGCGGAGACACCGGAACCTCCGCTGTGGCCCGCAGGACAAACACACATGTATACAGACACACACACACGCAGACCCTCCCCCTAGGTTATGACAATAAAATCTTTTTTTTTCATTGTTTTAACATTAAAATAAATTAACGACTCGCCCCCAAATTTGCTGGATTCAAATCTCTCCATGATGTGAACCCCTGGTCTGATTTTCAAAAACTAAACTGTTCTGTAATCTGTGTGAACAGTTCTATTAATTTTGCTTAGAATTTAAATCAAACTGACAACTTTCAAAATTTATCCAAGTACCTATTATTAGTTCAGTTTAGTTAACGCTCAATTGCCATTTTTAAGAGCTGACAACAATGCACTTTTTTTTACTGCAGATAGCACAGATGGCAGATTCAAACACATATAAAATTATTTTAATATTAACATTTATAGTTAAAAGTGTAACTCTGTTGTGATGTCAGTAGTTACATTGTTAAACTGTTTACAGTGAAACAGATTTTGTATACAGCATTCAGTCTATGATGTCCTTCATTTTTTTCTTCTCACAAGACAGATCCGTTCAATCTAAATGTGATGTTATTTTAAAACAATGTTAAATATTATATATCTACTGTTATGTTTCTTTCCTCTTGTTTGTTTTAATGACTTCAAGTCAATTTCAACTTGATTAAATGTCATTTATTCAACCCCGTTACTTGATACATTGTTATAAATTTTTTGATAGTAATAACAAATATTAGACTAATGTTTGTTGAACTGTATGCAAAGTATAGAGGACAAGTAGAAAGCATAAAAAAGTCTGATCTAATGTTTATGCTAAAGTGTATTTTCATGAAGACTGCTTCTACATTAAGTTGCCATATTCTACTTGACAGTCAAATTATTATTATTTAGAATCAAATAAATTATACTTACAATAAGTTAGTTTACACAAGGGACAGGTGATGAAAAAGGAACTGGAGGAATTAGTTTGATTATGTTTTAGATTTATACTCATACAAGAATGAAATTGTCCTGTTACTGGGTGGAATTTAAAACAACCTAAGGAACAAAGAAATAACACATTTTTGGGATTTCATTTATAAGGTGGGAAAATATCTTTTCTCAGAGGTTCAAATAGTTCTTCAGTAGTTGCAATGTTCAGAAACACAATTTTTTTTTAGGTATATTTTTTAGTAACCTGAGAACCCAAAGTGCACCGAATTCAGAGAATGACCCAGATGTGTAAACATCAAATATTTCCTTCCTCAGTTTATCAAGATATTGATTGAATTCAAATGTTCTCAGACATTTTCGGAGATGTCCATTCCACTGCTCTAATAGCAGCTGTCCGCTCGCTGGCCGAACGACGGTCGCCATACACAGGCAGAACACCAGACTGCCGACACATCATTTTCAAAACTCCCGCTGGTTTTCACTGCTGAGTGAAACACAGATATAATACACTTAGATTATCTCTAACGGCTGATGTTTGGTTTATTTCGGCATTTCATTTGTTCTTGTGCAAATCAATAAAACTGATATTAAAAATATTTTACTCAGGAAGGAAGATGAGAGCCTTTTCACCGGGAATGGGAACATTTGTAAAGTAAACACCAGAGCTGTGTATACATGTATAATGTTTTTATTCAGAGATGAAGTTTTTAAAACCAAGCAGTCAGTAAATTTCAGCTGGAAGGCGATAGAAACACTGGAGCTGAGCTGTGATGTCATCAAGTACGCTGGTGTTCCAACTGAGAAATAATCCCCCGTACTTGGGAAGTCCGTACTTGTCAAGTATGCAAGTTCGTACTTGTGTACTTGAGGTTTGAGAAACAGCCCTGCACTTTAATGGTAAATGGTAAATGGTAAATGGACTAGTTCTTATATAGCGCTTTTCTACTCAGATATGAGCACTCAAAGCGCTTACACGCTATGTGTGTCAGATGTTTAGTTACTCTTCGGCCTCCTTTAGCAGTAACGGTACTTGTAACAAATGTAGTCTGTTTACGGAATTGTCCTTTATTTGGCAATTAAATGCTGCTTCCCGTATTAAACCAATACGGGATGCGATTTGTTCCGTATTTTCAAAAATGTCCCATCTTCAACTCTGTCACACACACACATCAACACTAAATGTAGCACAAAATAAAATACAGCAAACACTAAGGCCAGCAAAATTGTCGTGGATCCTCTTAGGACCCCATCGGCCTACTACGGACCGGTGTTGCCTGCTGGTGCTGCTGTCACCATTCCTTAACGACAGACGTCACACACCCAGGCCTTTTAAAAATGTCCGCTACTACACCCGACACTCCACCACGTTCCCAGAAACAAAAATGTATGCAAAGATACAGACGTGATTGGGAAGACGCACATCCATGGCTGAACAGCGTCAGTGGGGATGAGTTTAAGGAAAACTGTAACATTTGTCAGCGAGTATGTTCAGTGGCGCACGGCGGGCTGTCTGATATAAGGATCAGGAGAACACCAGACACTGATATATAGAACCAGGGGTGCAGCTATATACTTTCTGAGGTGTATGCAGACACATTTTTAGGTGCCCCCCTGAACCCATGCGTACATACACACACACACACACACCGCACCTTCTCAAGATTTACTATGTTCATGTGTGCAGATCTGACTTATTCATGGACATATAAAATACAAAACTTCTATGACATAACTTACTGTCTTTAAATGACTTTGAAAAGCTTTTTTTCATCCCAACCACATTTTTATTCGTCTCCCACTTCTGTTTTCTGCCCCGGAGAGCTTTCTTTTTTGCCTCTCCATCTTTAGCTACCTGTCCTCAGATGATAGCACGATTCAAATAAAACAGTCGTGATCTAGCGTGTTCTTGAAAGCACGCACTGGAGACCCTTTTGTGAATGTGCGTATTTTTGTTTGGGGGGGGTGAAGGAGCACAGGGGCACCTAATCAGCACCCTGCCTCTGTTATTGATCATATCATACGCACAGCTTTTAAATACAGAAAATGCCGAGTACAGAAATAATTTCCTCGCATCGCTTTGGCGCCCCCCCCCTTTGCAGTGCCCCTATCCACTGCATATAGTGCATACCCACTTTTTGCGCCACTGTGTAGAACATTATGTTATTACTAATTCAGTTTCCTACTGTGCTTTAGTAGACTAGTTTGGTTTGATTGATTGTTCAGGGTGTTGAGTCTGAATGGTCGTTAATTGAATATACAGTAGTATTAGTATACATATACATGGCCATTGAAAGAACAAATCATGCCAACACTAAACCTCTGATTCTTGAGACTTTGGCAAAATCATGTCCCACCGAAAAATAACTTTTAAAATTATTGTGCAAAAGGAATTTGCACATTAATTAAAAAAATTCATAAAACATAACAGGGATTTTAGCAAAAATATTATGATTTTTATTTAGTGTATTTAATGTATAATTTACATATATATACATATATAATTTACATATATATATGTTTTATAATCATAAGACGTGGACACACCACCAAACAAAATGGCTTGAAGTGTTTCTACCCAAGGCATTTTTTAGAGAGTATAGCAGCTGTGGCCGTTATTTGACTTGAAATGACGACTTCGACGATTTTGACTTTATTCTCAAAATGCACAAAATGATTTATTTTTTTCCTCAATGTGGCCCTCATACTCCTTCATATACTAGCAAGCTAAATATTTCAGTAGCACAAAAATAATTTAGTAACGCACAGAAGTGCAAAGTTTGATGTGTTTTATTGGTCGCAAACATTTAATAATGGTCAAAAATGCATTTATGTAGGCTGACTGGCAACAGAACTAATTCTTTAAACAACGTTCAGACATGAAAAAATCCTCACAGATAATGTAATGAACAAATTATTCACTTTTTAAGCTAAAAAAACAGCTATCAAAATATGTCTATTCAGTTTAAAACTCTAATAAATCAAAATATCAACAAAAAATAATAATAACCAAAAGAAATAAATAAAAGTGATACCTCTCACATTTAATAGACAAGCTGTGTGCCTCTTTACAGCCCTGCATTTAGCCAAACAGGTACACAAAAGGTTAAAAACATTGGCCTAAGCAGAAGAGCCAAAATGATTTTTCTGCCTCTCATTTGAAATTCATTCAAATTGACTTCTTGTCCAGTAAGTAAACTTTATCCAATGCATGAAAGTAAACTGACAAACAGCCATATTCATGGTAACATTCCCAACAGACCGTTTTACCGCATTCAAAGAGTTTCTGACTCCTGCCGCTGTCTCCGCCTCCGAAACACTCGGAGCCGTTCAGAGGGGGGCGGGGGGAGCGCAGTGGCATGACGCTACATTGCGCCATCAAAATAAAAGCACGCGAGTTAAAAATTTTTCTCCTCCGCGGTGTAATTTTTGGGTGGGACAAATGCGCCTGTCTCCAGTATTGGGGGGGTCCCCCTTGGTTCCTACGCCTATGGTGAGAGGAAACCAGAGTACCTGGAGGAAACCCATGAACATGCAAACTCCGCACAGAGAGGCCCAGGCCAAGGTGGAATCAAACCCAGACCTTTCAGATGTCATTCTAGCTGTGAGATCTTTAAACAGAGATGCATGTAATACAGCCTTATTTAACAGCACTAGGGCTGCAATGATTCATCGACGTAATCGATGACGTTGACCACAAAAATTTGTCGACGTGGAATTTCATCGTCGAAGCGTCGTACTTTTAAACCCATCCATTTATTTTGTTCCGCTTCTCATGTGATTTTGTAATTGCAATACACTACAGGAAGATATGGGGGCAGTATTGCCTCCATTGTCTGACAGCAATAACAATACCAACGAAGAAGAAAGTAACAGAACAGCGTAACGCTGGTGAAACAGAGAGAAGGATGGAGAAAATTACAGAAAATGGAGACAGACTCAAAGGTGTGGAAGCATTTGACAGAAAACAAAAATAAAGCTGAATGCAGACTGTGCAAAGCAGAGCTTTCCTTCCACGGCAGCATCACTGCAGTGCTGAGCGTTTAAAACGCCGGCACCCTGGAGCTGTGACGTCAGCTCTGGATGGGTAAGTTAGTGCGTCATAGATAATGTTTGTACAGTAAAGTTTCTGTTAGTTTACAGGGTTTATACAGGAATCCTAGAGTTCAATTTACTACCTATTTTTACTACCTCTAAAATATTTTTACTACCAGCACAAAATCGTGCAGCAGCCTTTTCTGGGGTAGCGGCAGCTTCACAGCACTAAGCCATGCAAGATGATCGTCCATCTCTTACCAAAGACAAAACTTTATCCCACTTACTTGAAGGTGTAACTGTGACTTTGTCTTGACTAAGACCTCATACACATTAATGTTCCAAACACATTTCAAAAAGTGGTGCAGTGGTGGGTTAAGATAAGATAAGATAAAACTTTAATGATCCCACGACGGGGAAATTTGTGCATTACAGCAGCTCAATACAGAGAAAAAATGAAAAGGATGAGTAAGAACAAATAACTAAACTAAAATAGAATAGAATAAAATAAAATAGCAAAAAAACTATACACATATCCGTAAGCACTATATACATAAATATATATATCAATGTCAATACACACATTTACATATACACACATATACACACACATCAAAACACTATATACAGATATCAAAATATTATATACATTTGTAGCCGGTAAGGTACATAGCATACACGGTATGCATTATATGGGTGAAAATTTTTTAATAAATAAAATGTATCTGGACTGTATGGATAAAGTGATGGCAGAGGAGGTAAAGTGTCCAAGTGACTCAAGACATTATGATGCGTTATACAGTCTAACTGCTGTTGGGATGAATGACCTGCGAAAGCGCTCCTTCCTGCAGCGAGGATGTTTCCGGTTTGAGTCCCCTGTCCACTAGCGGAACAAATCAGAGCCGGGCCGGGGGCGTGGCAAATGACCGGGCCCTTTATACCGAAATAATAAACATCATTTTACAACATACACATGCCCAGAACAGTGGGAATGTGTATGTTATGAAATGCCACTCAGCTTAGTCTGAAAAAATGTTCCACTTAAGGCCTTTAAGGCCGTTTCACACCGGATGCGTTGCGTAAAAACGACATGAAATTCCGAATCTTTCGGATGTGAACCTGTCGTGTAACCTACATACACACCGGACGCGCTGTTTTTGCGAATAAATCGCCCTCATAAAACGCACTGTGAAAGAAAGGAAGTCGACATCAAACGATGATGTAATGAGGTTGTTTCTAAACAAGAGAAGGAAGAAACAGGTTCTGGGTTCATCCAGCTCATAAGAAAGCAGCAGCAGGGAGAGTTTCATGGTTTGATCCCGGAGCTGAAGCTGCATCACGGATGCTTTCACGCATATTTCAGGATGTCAGTGGGACAGTTTGAGCTCTTGTTGGCAGAGTTGGGATCACATGTGAGGAGGCAGAGGATAATATTAGAGAGCCGACTGACCCGGAGCAGCGTGTAGCTGTGTGTCTGAGGTAAAATATTATGATTTTATTGTTCCCACATCACTGTATATTCAGTACATTGGTGCGCGTTTTGAGCTATGACCTCACATGCTGCTAAATGCAGCGCTCTGATTGGTCAGACCTGTTTGTTCAGAAAAATCGAACTTGAACCGAAAAATAAATGCTGCAAATTCGTCCTGTGAAATGACGAGGTTGGTGTGAACGGCTGCGTTAAGAAAAGGAGAGTCCGAAAAATGTTTTTACACACCAGACGCACAAACAGATCTGACCAATCAGAGCGCCGCATTTAGCAACATGCGAGTTCATAGCTCAAAACGCGCACCAATGTACTGAATATACAGCTGGGAACAGTAAACTCATACTATTTTACCTCAGACACACAGCTACACGCTGTTCTAATCCAGTCGGTTTTCTGAAATTATTCTCTGCCTCCTCACATGTGATCCCAACTCTGCCAACAACAACTGCCCACTGACATCCTGAAGTATGCGCCAAAGCAGCCGCGATGCAGCTTCAACTCCTGGATCAAACCATTAAACTCTCCCTGCTGCTGCTTTCTTATGAGCTGGATGAACCCAGAATCTGTTTCTTCCTTCTCTTGTTTAGAAACATCACAACCTCATTACATCATCGTTTGATGTCGACTTCCTTTCTTTCACAGTGCGTTTTATGAGGGCGATTTATTCGCAAAAATGCAGTGCGTCCAGTGTGAAACGGCCTTTAGAGTGAAAATAAAGCCAGTCATGCAGTTCAACATCTTATTCAATATTTTACACCTACTACATCACTAAAGTCAGTCGGTCTTGTAAAGTTTTGAGCAACCATGACTCAGTCCTGACTGTGGCAACCTTTAAAACCCCTGTGTAAAACATGAATGATGGGTGATGTATAGTGGGTTGTATACTGTGCACATTGAGCCATGCATATTGCGATATAATCAAGACAGGGCCCTCCTTCTCCACCTCGCCTCGGACGTGACAGAGGCCTGGCTACCTGAAATCTTATTCTCCCCTCCTCTCTCCCATCCGGGCCCCCTCTAGCCCCGGGCCGGGGGCGTGCCACCCTCCCAGCCCCTCCAGAAGCTCCGCCCCTGCCCCTGTCCCTGTGCTGCGTTGTGTCCTTGGGCAAGACACTTAAACCACATTGCCTAACGGTAGTGCCGGTCTCTGGCTGCATGACCGCAGATGCTCGTCTCGGGATGAGTGATCTGGAACAATCATTTCGTTGTGTGCCTTGTTTTTTCTGCACACTTTACAAAATGCCTCTCGATCATTCCCCATGACCGGCTTAAACTTTGGGGTCCGGGGTATATTTGGCCATTTTTGACTACTTTTGTTTTTAGCTTCATAGTTGACCTTAGAAACTGTTTTCCTTGCCTTGTTTGATATCATTTATTTCAGCACGACCTCATGTGTGTGACTGTATAGTTATTCTTTCATTTTGACATACTGTATTACCACATTGGACTTATAATCACATAAAAACATAAAATCAGAGTAGAAAAAAGTTTGATTTTTTTTTTTACTGTAAAAATCACAATCATGCTTAATGAATTATTTTTACAATTAAAATGCAAATATAAGTTGTAAATTTGCAAAACTTATGTAAAAATATAGTAAATAATAAAGTTATATACAACTATTCACATTAAAATGCAGGAAAGGCTTCAGGTGTTTTTGTGTACAACTATTTGCAGAGCAGTCAGGACTCAGATTAAGATGCTACACAAATTATTTATGCCAGCTCAAAAAACAGTTTCTGTCCTCCACAAGACTGAGGGGCCCATCACAGGCAAACCTTGCTAGTAACGTCTCTTTTACCACTTTTTCACCTGCTCCTCAGAAGCTAAATGCACCCAAATTCATCATGTTACCGCATAATTTTTTGATTGGTTGATATGGTGCATTTTTCCACCAATAGGCAAGGGGTTGTCAGGAATTATTTTGTTTTGTTTTTATTAGCAAGCACTTCCTGTTAGTGAAATTCATGTTTTCGCCGTTTATTTCTGCACAAAATGTGCATCAAAGGTGAGGACAATATACAGGAAAAAAGTATGGCATAAATTATTGGGCATAACTCTGGTTTTACTTGGCCTATCAATATAATTTAAAAACTGGTACATAGTTTGAAGTCTGCACTTTCGATTCATGGCAGCACCGTCACAATGCTATGTCATCTAAAATTGGCAATGTCATTTTGACCTGCCAGTGCGTCTGTGCACTGCAGAGTTAACCCTCAGTCTTTAAATGCCGGGTCCATCCATCCATCCATCCATTCGCTTCTGCTTATCCTTTTCAGGGTTGCGGGGGGGGGGGGGGGGGGGGGGGGGGCTGGAGCCTATCCCAGCTGTCATAGGGCGAGAGGGAGGGTACACCCTGAACAGGTCGCCAGCCTGTCACAGGGCCAACACAGAGAGACAAACAACCTTTCACACTCACGCTCTCATGGGCCTATGGGCAATTTAGAGTAGCCAATTAACCTAACCCAAGTAAGTGCATGTCTTTGGAATGTGGGAGGAAACGAGAGTACTCAGAAGAAATCCACGCAAGCACAGGGAGAACATGTAAACTCCACACAGAGAGAGGGAGAGGCTTGGGCTTAGGTGGAATCGAACCCAGGCCTTCCAGATGGTATTCTAACTGTGAGACAGCAGTGCTAACCACTGCTCCAGATCGGACAGTGAAACCACTCATCTATCAACGTCAGCCCAGGTCCTGCTGAGTAGTTATATTTCTATACAGATCTTATAGTTAAACAAACTTAAAACAAAAACTCTGCATCAATGGAAAAGTCGAAATATATTGAAGGGGTGATGAAAAATTTACTACCAAGTCAAATTCTGTTACTACCTTTTATTACTTTTTACTAGCCTTAATTTGACCTCATTTAATTTACTATCTTTTACTACCCCGCGGAAACCCTGGTTTACCTCTTGGAAACAAGCTCTCATGGATAATGTTTGCTAAGCACCGCCACCTCAGTTGTGTTAGCTAATGAGTGAAGGATAGGAGCAGCTACGTTGGCTCCTATTTTTTTTCGTCATATTAATATCCTCATTCATTCTGAATAGTAAACCTCTGTATGAACTGAATCGTCTTTAAACTTTTCAGATGTTTGGGACGGAAAAATCTTTTTGATTTAATTTGAAGCCTTATTTGAAATTTTGGACAGAGGCGATTTTTATTTATTTGCACATTATATTTTCATTTTAAAATAAAAATTGCATTTACTTTAATAAGCAGTTTTTATTTATTTATTGTGATGTCACATTAATGTTAAAACTACATTTGATTAGTTTCAAACTCTTATTTTTATGGGTCATTATTTTAATTGTGAGAAGAGAACAAGGTGATGTTAACTGGTGGGCAGGCTTGAACAGGTGAGTTAAGATTGAAATAATCATTGACTAATTGACTAATCGACTAATCGATAACAAAAATGATTAATCAACTACCAAAATAATCTTTAGTTGCAGCGCTAAACAGCATTTTACATGCAGCAATCTTTTGCAATACGTCTTCTTTGCAAAAAAAGGATTTAATTTTTTGTATGACTATTTGCTTTCTTGATCACCCATTTACAAAAAAACACAACATAAAATGTGAGTCGGGCAACTTGAGCCTCCTCCCTGAATCGCCACCTTATCGTGGTGGAGGAGTTTGTGTGTCCCAGTGATCCCAGGAGCTATGTTGCCCGGGAGATTGTCCCCCTGGTAGGGTCTTCCATGGCAAACTGGTCCTGGGTAAGGGTCCAGACAAAGAGCGGTTCAGAAGACCCCTATGCCTGCAACAATGAGGGAACAGTTTACCCTGCCCGGGATAGGGTTACTGGGGCCCCACCCTGTTTTATGTACAGTCAGACTGCACAGGCACAGCAAGCGCAAAGAGATGGAGCCATTACTGAGACAGTGAGCTCAGGTGGAGTGAAAGGGGCTCTTGTTCCTGTAACCACTGTTGCAAACTCCTCAGCAAGGAAAGTAGCTATTGGCTGTCCTAAAAGTCGCTAGAAGTCGCTATATGATGTCATCACTTAATTTGCATAATTGCTTATTTGCATGTAGTTGCAATCGAGGATGTAGGAGAGAGGAATAACATCTTTAGAGAGACAAAAAGTGAAGAGAAACACCCTAAATATGTTTCGAACTACTAGGGCTGGGCAATATGAACCAAAATAATATCTCAATATTTTTTACCTGAATGGTTATATACGAAATATATCTTGATATTTTTTTCTTCACAAAGGTATAAACAAAAAGGCACCTCTGAGTCAAAGCTACATGTCCCAAATGTCACACAGACACTTTTATTTACATTCAGCTGTAGATGTACATGAGAAACTGCTCAAAAATAAACCACTGGCATATAAATAATAATGCCCCTCAAATAAATTAATGCTTTTTTTTTTTGCTCCATAACAAAAGACTCACAGCTGTGCTATTGAAATGTAAACAGAAAAGATCCAGAGCAAAAATAGAAAAAGCCTGACTGATTATTTAAAAAGCCAGTCTGCAGTGAAGTAGACTTCACCAAAGTGCTTCCTCCTGTGTAAGATAACAAACATGTAAACAGACTGAATGAACAAACTTCCATCCTTCAGTCAGCAGGATTTGTGACTCCATAGACATATATGCTGATGTATCACAGCAACGGCCGCTCAAAGCCGCGTCGTATCTGCCGTCTGCATCACGAGGACATGAACAGACCCACTTCCACTATTAAGGTCACGTGACTTAGGGTACATACCAACAGCCAGGTACTCTTGGGGGTCCAGGAGATGCCAAAGCATCTGAACGGATGCAATACGAAGGTTGTATGTACTGTACACAAAACCCGGCGATAGCGGAGGATTTCAGGTTAACAAAAAAAGCTCTCCAAAAGTCGCCGACATCACCGGGAAAACTTGCTAAATTTGTCGCTAGTTGCTTTTTGGAAAAAACTCGCTAGGGGGTCTGAAAATCCGCTAAATCTAGCGACAAAGTCACCAAGTTGGCAACAGTGCCTGTAACCACCTTAAAACCTTTACTGGGAAACAGCTGGAGGTCCTTCATCAACCACCTGATCAGCAGCATGAAGAACACAGAACTTTGTAGCTGCTCCATCCACCCTGTTTGTTTCACACAGAGAAACATCTGCAGTACGGAAGTTAAAATATGCTGATGAATTGTTAAAATGAAAAATTATTTCTTATCCAATTACTTGATTAATTGGCAGAGTAATAAATTGAATATTTGATTACTAAAATAATTGATAGTTGCAGCCCTACTTGTATTCAGAAAGCCTTAGTCAAACGTTAGTTTTCCGCACCAGTGGAGCTATGAGAGGCCTTCAAGAATAAAAAAAAACTACAGTTCCCAGCAAGATGATGTCACTTCCTGTTGCTGCATTAAAAATGTGATAGTTCATGCTCACAACATGGTGGCTGATATTCAAATGTAGGAAATGCTTTGAGCAGCTGAGGAATCTGGATTGTTTTTGTTGTGTATGTTTTTTATGTGATTTCTGCAAACACAGTGGAAGGAAACGGCACTCTGGGACACATTAAATGCTTGATATATAAATGTAACTTTTCTGGATTATATGTAAAAAATATCATTCTATCGATCTAATAAGGCCTGATTTAGAGTTCTGCATTGGTTCTATGTACATAACCAAAAATCCTCCTTGAACTTAACCTGACATGCACCTCAAGAAATGTAACATGTCAAAAAAAACTGATTACTGCTTTCCAGTTACATCTTAGGCCCCATCACTCAACTAACAAGCAGAAGCAGCATTTAGTGCTTAGCATTACCTTCCTAATTAGCATTAGTGTTAGCGTTGGGCTGAAAAATATTTCTTGCTTGAACCCTGTAGTTACCATGGCTACCAATGATGGCAGATAAGTAAGTTGTTTTTCCACCATTAGTACATTGAGCTAGTGGTGGGCAGATTGATTCTAATATCGATAATATCAATACCAATGTTGATATTGGTATTGATCAATATCAGTGTAATGAGATCGATACTTTGGCTTCAGTTTCTCTCCTGTATGCAGTGCTGCGGTTTCATCAAAGATGCAGGCTGACTGTCTAAGTGTTGCTCCTGTCACAGCACAGAGCACTTTGCTCCTCCCCTCCCCACAGTGGTTTGTTATACTGTCATGTGACGCATAACATATTTTATTTGGGGAAAAAAAGGGAATTTGCCATGAAACATTTAAAGCAAATTTAAATTTGTACAGCTTGTTTATTTAAGGAAAAATCTAGAAATTTATAGAATGAAGGAACATTTTTTTATAAAATTTTTGTATTATACTTTCTGAACAATCTACCTGAAAAAAAAAGTTTGCATTTGTTCTTGAGTGATGATTTTGTACACTTTATTTATGAAAAAAAAAAAATCCAGACATCAATGTATGGGGAAAATTGTTTTGTTAATGTTCTATTGTTTCAGAACAATAACTTTTATTTTGATAGTATTTTCTACTTATATATAAACTTTACCTATTCTATCATGGGTTTTAACTAATTAATGATCCAAAGGAAAAAAATCTCAAACCAGTTAAACTTCATGAAAATTCTTCATAATTATTAAAAAGTATTGGTATCAGTATCAGTGATACTGGCCCTCTATTCACTTGGCATCGAATCGATACCAAATTTTGAAGTATCGCACACAACTACATTGAGCAGCACATATATGAGGAGTGACTGACCCTGACAGCCTGAACACTGCATTTAATCTATTATTAGATTCAATTGGCTTCTCTCAAAATGTAAAGGAGCCCACCCACCACTTTAATCATACTCTGGATCTTGTCCTAACATATGGCATAGAAACTGAAGACTTAACAGTATTCCCTGAAAGCCCCCTCCTGTCTGATCATTTCTTAGTAACATTGGGGTAACCCAGGTAACAATGTACATTAGGTAAAAACCTGATAAATATTTATTTTTATTTATTATTTTATCTGTGTTAAAAGCTGATTTAAAAAGATTAAAAACAAACATGTAATCTACGGATTACTGGTTGAGAAACAAAAAAGCATGTACATATATGTTGAAATTGTAAAAGGGTGAGCTTTTATTCTGAAAGTGTCACTGCGTGGCCCATGTGACTGATAGCAGCCAACCGGATCTTTTCCGTTCTAACCTGAGCAGATGCACAGCCAAAGTAGAGTTTCTGCCAGTGGAACAAAAAAAAGAGTAATCTTGGAAACTTTTGCTTGTGAGAAATTATTTAGTTTTTTTTTTCTCTATCCTGCCCTTTTTGGACATTTATACATTGCTGAATGGGACTTGGTGAGTTTATGGAAATGTATTTTATTTCTTCCACGGATGTTGTTAAGTTTAATATATTATTTGGTAAAATGTACAAGTTAAGATTCATGTTGGGGAATGTTTAAAAGCTGGATATTATTATTATTATTATTATTATTATTATTATTATTATTATTACTACTATTATTATTATTATTATTCCTATGTGGTGATTTGAAGTGCATGTGCAGTGTTTGGACATGTCTCCGCTCTGCCATTTTGGCAGGTTTGTGGCTTAATCTGCATCAAGCAAGATGCTAACTCTTGGCTAATGGTTAAACCAGCCAATGTTTTATTTCACTTATTTGGTGATATTTTATGTTGTTATATTAGGCTATTTGTCTTGGATGGAGACAGAGTGCCAGAAAGTTTAAGCGAGTGCAGAAGTGAACTGTATGCAGTGAAATGAGAGTGCAAGCCGTCGGACCTTTTGAATGTGGATCTGCTTATGGGAGTTAATGTCACAAACCACAATTTGCTGAATGTTGACTGTGTTCATCCAACCTGGTAGGATCTGTCTTTTGCTGCCTAAAGCGGTGGATGAAAGGCTAGCATTAGATCAACGATTCAGGGCATGCGAAGAGACGACAGCACGACGAAAGAAAAGAGACTTTCTTTAGATTGAGAACTGTTCAGTCTTTTGTTGAATTATTTTGAGTTATACCCTTTTTATTTTCAGAGTTTTATTTAAATGTGGAATACCCTGTGTGTTATTTTTGGAATGTGATTACCACTGTGAATCCTTGTGTTAGTTAAACATAATATCGCGGGTACTAAACTTTAGTATAGGGTCATTAGAAGTAGCTATGATTCCAAATGGTCTAAATAGTCCTTGAAACTAAAGAACTAAAATAGTCACCAGTTAGGCGTTAACTGAAAAAGAAAAAAAGACAGAATCAATGGAACTTAAAAACCACTACCCTTGAGTAAAGGTAATTTCTTTTAGTTAAGACAGCTACAGGGATTATACACCAGGAAGCTATATGTTATTGTGTTTTCTGTCCGTTAAATGTCTATTATTTTAGTTGTGTGTAAATAAATCCTTGCTGGCTAATTTAAATTTGATTTCTTGGTCTGTGGTCCTTAAGCGTAGTAGAACTAACACTACTCTCCGCAGCCGAACCTATGATCTTGTCCCAAACCCTGTAAGATTAAGTTGTTACATTTGCATTTACTTTAATGGATTACACAGCAGTGGAGAATAAGTTTTATTACAGTAGAAGTCTTTCTGAAAGTGCTGTAACTAAGTTTAAGGATCTAATTCCTTCATTGTTATGCTCTTCAGTGCCAACACAGTGCAGAGCAGCTACCTAAACTCTGCTCCCAGTGAGGTCGATTATCTCGTCAATAGTTTTACATCCTCATTGCGTACGACTTTGGATACTGTGGCTCCTCTGACAGGGCTTTCAAATTATGCCGGCGCCAGGGGCATTTTCCACCTACTCCACCACTCTGCGCTGCCTACTTTTTAATTTTCCTAAAAAATCTTTTTTGCGCCGTCCACCGTCTCCATTTCCAGCGCCATGTGGACACACGTGGCAATATTTACATTCTTTCAATATGAGCCATTTGATTGGTTCGCGACTGCCATGTGACTATTCATATTGTCTGCTGCCATCATGGGTTCTCATGCATGTAAGAGAAATAAGAGAAAACAGCAGCCGTCACAAGTGGCCGCCAGGCATGGGGACCAGATGATTGGGCTTAAGAAATGGTTCAAGCCCACATCCGAGGTTGAAAGTAAGTAATCTAGGTATACATGATCAATGGCAAGAATAGAATTCTAATGATCAGATGAGAGAAAGGTTGCCAGCCTCGTTGAATGCGATTGTCTGCATGATTTGATGATGAATTTCATAGCAGACCGTGCTGTTCGTTCAGGGGCAAGTTTGACGATAAAATAACATGCATTAGCATAGCTTCTGTACTTTTGAAGATTAACTTTCAAAAATATTGAAAATTAAACCATAACATTGTTGAGATGTATTGCATATAAGTAATGGTTTGTGAACACATCGGCCGTGGCATTTCTTCCTTTCATAGTAGAAGTTGTTCATTTATAGTAACTTTGATATATTTATGGGAGTACTGAATGAAAGTCTTTAAAATGTTGTAAAATTTAGGGGATAGTACCAGTGTTGCCAAGTCTGCTTATTATAAGCGACTTTGGGCTTGTTTTTTTTTCTAAAGTCACTTGCCTCACAAGAGGGGGGCGCCAAAGATGCAGCAAAATTATTTATCTAGTTGCATTTTCTGTATTTAACAGCTATGCATATGATATGATCAAAAACAGAGGCACGGCGCTGATTAGGCACCCCTGTGCTCCTTCACCTCCCCTCCTCCTGTCATCCCCTTAGACACACACAAACATTTTTTATTTTTTTTTTGTGGTTGATAGAAAATAAAAGCCTGGAATAGAAATCTTGTATTTTATAAGTCCACGAATAAGTGCAAGCTGCAGGCATGAACACAGTAAACCTTGAGAGGGTGTGTGTGTGTGTTATCAGGGGGGCTAAAATTGTGTCCGCAAACACCTCAGAAAGTAGCTGCAGTCCTGATGAGAGACGTTTTAAAGGCATTCTGCAGATTTTGTGTGAAATATGTGCTCACCATTCTCTGGAGCTTGAAAAAATCCGACTGGACTTCTTTTTGTTTCTTGAAGACGTTTCTCCTCTCATCCGAAAGGCTTCTTCAGTTCTCAACCAAATGGTGGAGAGACCCAGGTATTTAAACCCCTGTGGGCGTAGTCCCCTGGAGGTGATTATGACCCTCTATTGTTCATGTATGTAAACACATGTGCCAAGGTGTGAAGGGAGGCGTGGGTCATTCAATCAGTGGTTTCTGTTGAAACCAATTTAGGACTTAGCTCCATTGTTTCATGTGGCCTATTGAGGTCACTGGAACAAAGGTGTGAATGGGGGTTGAGACGTCTGGGAAGGGAGCTCAGGACAGCACTGTAAGCGGGGGAAAGTTGTAAACTTCATACCTTGGCACATGGGTTTTGGCTCCCTGATGGCCTTGGATTTCCGGTTATCTCATTTTTCTCCTGGATGTTATGTAAACAGATGCTATACCCCCCCCCCCCCCCCCCCCCCCCCCCCCCCGCTGTCCCATCTTCTGATCTCTGTGAACTGATATCTGTAGACCAAGCTCCTGATGAATATTCCACCTCTATCAGGAACTGTTAACTGAGGGGGGAGTTGAGTCAGCCCACAGTAACCCTAACCCACTCGCCTCCACTGGCTTCCTTCCATCCCCGCCCCTCCCCAACCTAGCACTCCCATGCTATACGCTATATGTGCTTATTATGCGGTATTATGAAGGCTTTTTGGCAACCTCATATTGTACCCTGTGGGGCATAGTATGAGATGACTTATTTTTCTCCTCACCCACCCCACCCCGTGTTCGCTATGGTTTCATCTATTTAAACAGCAGTGCCTCTGATGGCTGCAGGGCCACAGACACGTATCTTCCCTGTTTGTTCGATTTGTTTGTCTTTTCTTGGATGGGTGTTCTGGAATGTAATCTCATTGTGTACATTGTGTACAATGACTAATAAAGGAACTTTGAAACTTTGATACAGAAACAGCATTAGTGAAGGTTACCAATGATCTTCTTACAGCCTCTGACAGTGGACTCATCTCTGTTCTTGTCCTGTTGGACCTCAGTGCAGCTTTTGATACTGTTGACCATAACATTTTATTACAGAGATTAGAGCTTGCTATAGGTATTAAAGGTACTGCACTGCAGTGGTTTGGATCATATTTATCTAATAGACTCCAATTTGTTCATGTAAACGGGGAGTCTTCTTCAGACACTAAGCTTAATTATGGAGTTCCACAGGGTTCTGTGCTAGGACCAATTTTATTTACATTATACATGCTTCCCTTAGGCGATATTATTAGAAAGCACTGCATCAGTTTTCATTTTTATGCAGATGATACTCAGCTTTACCTATGAAGGAAATTAGTTTTTAGGAAGTTTCATGAGGTTCATGGTATATGTTTCTTTACTAAATGTATGTTTACTTCCCTGAGAAATCTGTCTGGAAAATAACTTAACTGATTAAAAATACAGAAGCTTATAGTGTTCTGTGTCATCATGAACTTTGTATCCTGACTGTACACTGAAGAAGACTAAACAATGATAGAAATGGAGACTTCGAGGTCACCCTGTTGTTGAAATTATCTGTTTTCCACATTCTGTTTTGTATAATGATGTAATCAAGACTGATATGCTCTGACTATATGACAACTGTAACTGGAATTAGAAAGTGCCAGTACTTCATGCCATCTCACACGAGTATGGTATGCAGTTCTGACCCGGATTAATCTGTAAACTGTTTGGAAATGGCTTTATTAAATTTAATATTAGGACTCCTTATTCTGTTTGTGTATGTCATTCCTGTTCGATGAAACGAACACGCAGAAACCTAAAGGCTTAAAAGCAACAACAGCACACACACACTCTTCTTATTATTTTAAATTCCTTCACCTATCAATGAAGCCAGATGACAAACATCAATTAGTTAAACTGCAGGAATGTCTTAAAGACATAAAGGCCTGGATGACCTCTAATTTCCTGCTTCTAAATTCAAATCGAACTGAAGTTCTTGTTCTCAGCCCCACAAATCTTAGAAACATGGTGTCTAACCAGATACTTACTCTGGATGGCATTACTTTGGCCTCCAGTAACACTGTGAGAAATCTTGGAGTCATTTTTGACCAGGATATGTCCTTCAATGCACATATTAAACAAATATGTAGGACCGCTTTTTTGCATTTGTGCAATATTTCTAAAATTAGAAACATCCTTTCTCAGAGTGATGCTGAAAAGCTAATTCATGCATTTATTACTTCTAGGCTGGACTATTGTAATTCATTATTATCAGGCTGTTCTAAAAGCTCCCTGAAAAGTCTTCAGCTGATCCAAAATGCTGCAGCTAGAGTACTGACAGGGACTAGAAACAGAGAGCAGATTTCTCCCATATTGGCTTCTCTTCATTGGCTCCCTGTTAAATCTAGAATAGAATTTAAAATCCTTCTCCTCACATACAAGGTCTTGAATAATCAGACCCCCATCTTATCTCAAAGACCTCATAGTCCCATATCACCCCAAATAGAGCACTTTGCTGTGTGAGCACCAATCACAGTTTGTACAGCTCATGTTGTGTTTGTTGTCCTCTCAGTCTGTCAGGTGGAGGTGGAGGAGGGGGCGGAGTCTGTCCAGCTGCCTTTCAAAACCACAGAAAACCTGCCTGAAGATGTTAGACTGCAGTGGAGGGATAGTTCATTCAAGACAGTCCACGTGTTTCTGAACAGCTCTGACCAGCCTGACCAACAAGACCAGATTTACAGAGACCGAACGAAGATGAATGAAGACCTGCTGAAAACTGGAGACCTCAGTCTGACCCTGAAACAGCCCACACAGAGAGACAGTGGGAGATACAGATGTGCAGTCAGCAGTGAGAAGATTGTCAGATATAAATCAGTGGTGCTCAAAGTCACAGGTTTGTATGTGTGTGTGTGTGTGTGTGTGTGTGTGTGTGTGTGTATATGTGTGTGTCTCTGACTGTATTGTGTCTCCTCTGCAGGGAGAGCTCAGGTCCAGGATCAAACAGGGATCATCAGGAACAGAAGCAGCTCCATTGATCCGACTCCTCTGACGGCTGATCAATCAGTTTGATCTGTTCTTTTATTATTGATCAGTGATGTCAGAATGGAGTCAGTGTGATGTTGTTGTTGTGTGTTTGAGCCTTTAGTGTCCATGAAGGTCTCTGCTGCCGTAGATCCTCTGAACTGTGACAGAGGTCTCACTCTGGAGGAAACTCTCAGCACTTTCCAGCAGCTCCTCCATCATGGAGGACGTTCCCTCACTGGAACAGGTGGAGGAGAGAGGAGAGGAAGCACAGGTGGATGCTCTGAGGAAGAGGAGCGTTCTCACATTCATGTTTCACCAACAACATGATCACATGACCAGAGGGGCGTGGCCTTCAGTGGTCACATGTTCCACTTTGAAGGCTCATCTCCAACAAAGCAGACCTGTGATCACTTTAACTCACTATGATGGATTGTTGCCATTTGTCTTTGTGTCTCTGGCTATTCTTGTGTGTCTGTGTGTCTTTGGGATATTGGATATAGTCATGTGACCTGCCCAGGGACTACAGATAGAAATTCAATTCAATTTTATTTTTATAGCACCAAATCACAACAAACAGTCACCTCAAGGTGCTTTGTATTGTTGGTAAAGACCCTACAATAATACAGAGAAAACCCAACAGTCAAAACGACCCCCTATGAGCAGCACTTGGTGACAGTGGGAAGGAAAAACTCCCTTTTAACAGGAAGAAACCTCCAGCAGAACCAGGCTCAGGGAGGGGCAGTCATCTGCTGTGAGGGGAGAGAGACAGAGATTAATAATAACTAATGATTAAATACAAAGTGAAAAGAGGTGAATGAAAAGAAACACTCGGTGGATTATGGGAACCCCCCCCCAACAGCCTAGGCCTATAGCAGCATAACTAAGGGATGGTTCAGGGTCACCTGATCCAGCCCTAACTATAAGCTTGATCATAAAGGAAAGTTTTAAGCTTAATCTTAAAAATAGAGAGGGTGTCTGTCTCCTGAATCCAAGCTGGGAGCTGGTTCCGCAGAAGAGGGGCCTGAAAGCTGAAGGCTCTGCCTCCCATTCTACTCTTAAGTATCCTAGGAACCACAAGTAAGCCAGCAGTCTGAGAGTGAAGTGCTCTATTGGGGTGATATGGTACTATGAGGTCTTTGAGATAAGATGGTGCCTGATTATTCAAGACCTTGTATGTGAGGAGAAGGATTTTAAATTCTATTCTAGATTTAACAGGGAGCCAATGAAGAGAAGCCAATATGGGAGAAATCTGCTCTCTCTTTCTAGTCCCTGTCAGTACTCTAGCTGCAGCATTTTGGATCAGCATGAATTAGCTTTTCAGCATCACTCTAAGGAAGGATGTTTCTAATTTTAGAAATATTGTACAAATTCCACAAAAGCAGTCTTACATATTTGTTTAATATGTGCATTGAAGGACAAATCCTGGTCAAAAATGACTCCAAGATTTCTCACAGTGTTACTGGAGGCCAAAGTAATGCCATCCAAAGTAAGTACCTGGTTTGACACCATGTTTCTAAGATTTGTGGGGCCGAGTACAAGAATTTCAGTTTGATCTGAATTTAGAAGCAGGAAATTAGAGGTCATCCAGGCCTTTATGTCTTTAAGACATTCCTGCAGTTTAACTAATTGATGTGCGTCATCTGGCTTCATTGATAGATAAAGCTGAGTGTCATCTGCATAAAAACTGATGCAATGCTTTCTAATAATACTGCCTAAGGGAAGCATGTATAATGTAAATAAAATTGTTCCTAGCACAGAACCCTGTGGAACTCCATAATTACCTTTTGTGCATGGAGAAGACTCCCCATTTACATCAACCTATTAAATCACATTGTAACCACTGCAGTGCAGTAACTTTAATACCTATTGCATGCTCTAATATCTGAATAAAATATTATGGTCAACATCATGAGATCCTTCAACATCTGCCAGACTATGCTCAGGATCTTCTATGGGTCTGTGGTGGCGAGTGCTGTCATCTAGGCTGCTGCATGCTGGGGCAGCAGGCTGAGGGCGGCAGACCAACAGAGTCAATAAATTGATCCACAAAGCCAGTGTTGTGGAAGTGAAGCTGGACTCATTGATGGCAGAAAGGAGGATGCTGTCTAAGCTGTAGGCCATTATGGACAATGGCCCACTCTATGACACAGTGATGAGACACAGGAGCACTTTCAGTGCAAGACTCATCCCATCAAAATGCACAACAGAGCACCACAGTAGTGATGGGAAGTTTGGCTCTGTTCAGAGAGCTGGCTTTTTAGGCTCGGCGCCCAAACGGCTCTTTACTTATCATTTGTAGCCTCATATTTTAACCTAAATAAGGTAAAATGAATGGTTTGTGTGCTGAGACGCCCTTTTGTCTCCAGTCTTTATAATTTCATTATTTTGTGCATTTATTTTGTTAAAAAAAATCATTTTTACTTTTGTTTAACATTTTAAAGAAACTTTTAATGGAACAGAGGACAAACAAACACACTGATTTATTTTGCTTTGTGTTGCAGTAGGATGGGTTATAGTTGCAGTTTTAGGGAGGGGGGTCGACGCAGCAACAGTTGTTGGTTCGGGACCAGTCACACCAGGGTCAGTAGATGGAGACCTACCTTGCCTTCTCTCCTCCAAGTACACTAAGGGATGGACAGTTCTTATATGTCGATGCAGGTTTGTGGTAGAACCTGCTCTCTTATAGCACTCTGCTCTGCTATTTCCAATTTCCTTAAGTTTCAGCCAAATGCTGCTTCTTTAACATCTACAGGTGATGGTCATAAAATTAGAATATCAGGAAAAAGGCTACGTTCACACTGCAGCCTGAAGTGACCCAATTCCTATTTTTTGTGAAATCCGATTTTTTTTGCGTGGTCGTTCACATTTCCAAATATATGCGACTTGGATGTGATTTGTGTGTGAACAGCAGACGAACCTGAAAGTGTCCCGCAAGCGCAGTAGAGGACGTGATAACATCACATATAGTAAGCGCACTCAATGTTTGCGGAAGTCACACATTTTCCTTCCCACGTCCGCGTAACAGGATGCAGAATAGTGACGTTTGTCAAGTATCAATGACGTGCTGGTCAGATGAATGTTACCTGGCCGTAAACACTCAGGTCGCATTTGAAAATATCGGATACATAACGGATTTAGGACCACATATCCAAGTGGCCTGGGTCGCATTTGAAAAAATCCAATCTGTGTTGACTGGCATGAAAAGATCGGATACAGGTCGCATGAGGGCGAAAAAATCGGAATTGGGTCACTTCAGGCTGCAGTGTGAACGTAGCCAAAGTTGATTTATTTCAGTAATTCCATTCAAAAAGTGAAACTTGTATATTGCACTCATTCATTACATGCAGACTGATATATTTCAAATGATTATTTCTCTTCATTTTGATGATTATAGCTGACAACTAATGAAAACCCCAAATTCAGTATCTCAGAAAATTTGAACATTACGTAAGACCAATACAAAAAAAAGGATTTTTAGAAATGCTGGCCAGCTGAAAAGTATGAACATGAAAAGTATGAGCATGTACAGCACTCAGTACTTAAACTGCTCAAAAAAAAAAAGGGAACACTTAAACAACACAATATGACTCCAAGTAAATCAAACTTCTGAGAAACCAAACTGTCCACTTAGGAAGCAACACTGATTGACGATCAATTTCACATGTTGTTGTGCAAATGGAATAGACAACAGGTGGAAATTATTGGCAATTAGCAAGACACACTCAATAAAGGAGTGGTTCTGCAGGTGGGGACCACAGACCACTTCTCAGTACCTATGCTTTCTGGCTGATGTTTTGGTCACTTGAATGTTGGTGGTGCTTTCACACTCGTGGTAGCATGAGGCGGACTCTACAACTCACACAAGTGGCTCAGGTAGTGCAGCTCATCCAGGATGGCACATCAATGTGAGCTGTGGCAAGAAGGTTTGCTGTGTCTGTCAGCGTAGTGTCCAGAGGCTGGAGGTGCTACCAGGAGACATGCCAGTACACCAGGAGACCTGATTTATTGATTGATTGATTGCTTTTGGTATGTTTGTATGTTTGTATTTATGTGTAGTGGACCTAATTCGATTGGGGCCTCTTGGCCAGGTCAAGTTTGTAAATGAGAACTAGTTCTCAAACATTTTTACCTGGTAAAATAAAGGTTTAAAAAAAAAAAAAGTGGAGGAGGCCGTAGGAGGGCAACAACCCAGAAGCAGGACCGCTACCACCGCCTTTGTGCAAGGAGGAACAGGAGGCGCACTGCCAGAGCCCTGCAAAATAACCTCCAGCAGGCCACAAATGTGCATGTGTCTGCACAAATGGTTAGAAACCGACTCCATGAAGATGGTATGAGGGCCCGACGTCCACAGATGGGGGTGCTCACAGCCCAACACCGTGCAGGATGCTTGGCATTCACCAGAGAACACCAGGATTGGCAAATTCGCCACTGGCGCCCTGTGCTCTTCACAGATGAAAGCAGGTTCACACTGAGCACATGTGACAGATGTGACAGAGTCTGGAGACACCGTGGAGAGCGATCTGCTGCCTGCAACATCCTTCAGCATGACCGGTTTGGCAGTGGGTCAGTAATGGTGTGGGGTGGCATTTCTTTGGAGGGCCGCACAGCCCTCCATGTGCTCGCCAGAGGTAGCGTGACTGCCATTAGGTACTGAGATGAGATCCTCAGACCCCTTGTGAGACCATATGCTGGTGCGGTTGGCCCTGGGTTCCTCCAAATGCAGGACAATGAGAGACCTCATGTGACTGGAGTGTGTCAGCAGTTCCTGCAGGATGAAGGCATTGAAGCTATGGACTGGCCCGCCCGTTCCCCAGACCTGAATTCGATTGAGCACATCTGGGACATCATGTCTTGCTCCATCCACCAACATCATGTTGCACCACAGACTGTCCAGGAGTTGGTGGATGTTTTGGTCCAGGTCTGGGAGGAGATCCCTCAGAGCATCCGCCACCTCGTCAGGAGCATGCCCAGGCGTTGTAGGGAGGTCATACAGGCACGTGGAGGCCACACACAATACTGAGCCTCATTTTGACTTGTTTTAAGGACATTACATCAAAGTTGGATCAGCCTGTAGTGTGTTTTTCCACTTTAATTTTGTGTGTGACTCCAAATCCAGGCCTCCATTGGTTAATAAATTTGATTTCCATTGATGATTTTTGTGTGATTTTTGTTGTCAGCACATTCAACTTTGTACAGAACAAAGTATTCAATGAGAATATTTCATTCATTCAGATCTAGGATGTTATTTGAGTGTTCCCTTTATTTTTTTGAGCAGTGTATTTGGGCTCTTTTTGCCTGGATTACTGCAGCAATGCGGCTTGGCATGGAGTCGATCAGTCTGTGGCACTGCTCAGGTGTTATGAGAGCCCAGGTTGCTCTGATAGTGGCCTTCAGCTCATCTGAATTATTGGGTCTGGTGTATCACATCTTCCTCTTTGCAATACCCCATAGATTTTCTATGGGGTTAAAGGTCAGGTGAGTTTGCTGGCCAATTAAGAACAGGGATACCATGGTCCTTAAAGCAGGTACTGGTAGCTTTGGCACTGTGTGCAGGTGCACAATCTGCATCTCCATAAAGTTGGTCAGCAGCAGGAAGCATGAAGTGCTCTAAAACTTCCTGGTAGATGGCTGCGTTGACCTTTGACCTCAGACAACACAGTGGACCAACACCAGCAGATGACACGGCACCCCAAACCATCACTGACTGTGGAAACTTTACACTGGACCTCAGCCAACGTGGATTCTGTTCCTCTCCTCTCTTCCTCCAGACTCTGGGACCTTGATTTCCAAAGGAAATGCAACATTGACTTTGATCAGAGAACATAAGTTTGGAGCACTCAGCAGCAGTCCAGTCCTTTGTGTCTTTAGTCCAGGCGAGACGCTTCTGACACCGTCTCTGCTTCAAGAGCGGCTCGACACGAGGACTGCGACAGCTGAAACCCATGTCTGCATACATCTGTGTGTGGTGGTTCTTGAAGCCCTGACTCCAGCTGCAGTCCACTCTTTGTGAATCTCCCCACATTTTTGAATGGGTTTTGTTCCACAATCCTCTCCAGGGTGCAGTTATGACTATTGTTGGACACTTTTTTCTACCACATCTTTTCCTTCCCTTCTCCTCTCTATTAATGTGCTTTGACACAGAGCTCTGTGAACAGCCAGCCTCTTTAGCAATGACCTTTGTGTCTCGCCCTCCTTGTGCGAGGTGTCAAAGGTCGTCTTTTGGACAACTGTCAAGTCAGCAGTCTTCCCCATGATTGTGTAGCCTACAGAAATAGACTCTGTCTTTGGTTTTAATTTATTTAGATTATTAGAGTGTATTTTATTCTTTCTTTATTATAAACAGTTGCAGCTGTAAAACAGAAATTTTCTTTCTGGGATCAATAAAATATTTCTGATTCTGATTGCTCTGCTCGGGTCTGGCGGTTCTCGGGCACCTGGAGTCCAGGGGCCTTCCCCTGGCTCGTGCAAGGATGACCAGCGTCCTTCTCTGTGGTTGGACACACGGCTGTCAAGATGGCGGCGCGCATAGTCGCAGCGGCTCAGTGCTCTCCTTTTCGGTGCTCTGTGAAATTGTGTATGTTGTTATGTGTGCTTCAACTGTGGCTCAACACATCACCATTATGTCGGGCGGACATTATAACATACAGACGGCACGAACTCCTACATATAGGAGCACAAAGTGAGCAGGCGGTTACGGCTGACTTCCTCCACTCTCACAACATCCCGGTGGACATCGCCAGACCACCTGGCTCTTTGTGGTTCATCATCCCTGTGAGGGGGGGTCGCAGACGGAGACGGCGCAGAGAAAGGAGGCAGAAAAGAGGCGGCAGAGCTGGCGTTTTGGAGAGGCTACGTAAACGGCCTCATAGACCTCCGTTACCCAGTGTTTTCCTCGCCAATGTAAGATCACTCCCGAATAAAATGGATGAGTTGAGACTGCTGGTGGCTACAAACAGGACCGTGAAGGACTGCTGCGTTTTGCTCTTCACTGAGACCTGGCTTCATTCATCCATTCCTGATGCAGCCATCGAGCTAGCCGGCAGGACAACGCACCGGCATGACAGAATGCGGACCTCCGGTAAGAGCAGAGGAGGGGGTGTGTGCTTGTATGTAAACAACAGCTGGTGTACAGACAGTATGACTGTGAACAGCCACTGCTCTCCGGACCTGGAGTACATGACTGTTAAATGCAGGCCCATCTATCTGCCCCGTGAGTTTACAGCTGTTTTGATCACTGTTGTTTATCTTCCCCCTGATGCTAATGCTAACTCGGCTGTTAGTCTCTTACATGACACGGTTTGCAGTCAACAGAGCAGATATCCTGAGGCTGTACACATCATTGCAGGAGACTTTAACCATGTCGATTTAAAGACTGTTCTACCCAAGTTCCATCAGCATGTTAAATGCCCTACAAGAGGGAACAACACACTGGATAAAGTCTACTCTAACATCAAGCTGGGTTTCAGGGCTGTGCCACTGCCACATCTGGGCCAGTCAGACCATCTGTCCCTGCTTATGATTCCAGCATACACCCCCCTCAGCAAAACTGCTCTTTCTACATCTAAGACTGTTCAGACCTGGCCTGAAGGTGCCTCTCAACAGCTGCAGGACTGCTTTGAAACAACTGACTGGGACGTATTCAAGCACCAGGACCTGGAGCAGTACACCTCGGCTGTTCTGGACTACATCAAGTTCTGCACCGACACTGTAACTGTGGACAAGAATATCCGGGTTTTTCCAAATAGAAAGCCATGGATGAATGGAAAGGTGCAGAGCTTACTCAGAGAGAGGAACATCGCCTTCAGAGCTGGTGATGGGGCGCTTTACAGCGCTGCCAGAGCCAACCTGAAGAGGGGCATCAGGGAGGCCAAGGCTGTGTATAAGAGGAGGATTGAGGACTGTTTCCAGAGCCACGACTTCAGGCAGGTGTGGCAAGGGGTTCGGCATATTTTGAACTACAAACCCAGCCTGTTAGTTGATCAGCGTAACATCAATCTGGCAGAGGAGCTGAACAGCTTCTTTGCACGCTTTGAGCTACAGCAATCAGAGACAGCCATCCAACATCCCTCAGCAGGCAGCAGCAGCATCCTCAGGCTGCAAGAGCAAGAGGTGAGGCGTATGCTGGAAACTGTGAACCCCAGGAAAGCTGTGGGGCCCGATGGTGTCTCTGGACGGATACTGAAGGTCTGTGCGGCTCAGCTGGCTGGTATTTTTACCAGCATTTTTAACCAGTCCCTGAGCCAGGCTGCTGTCCCTTCCTGCCTGAAGTCCTCCATTATCGTCCCCATCCCCAAGAAGAACACTATCAGAGGTTTGAATGACTACAGGCCAGTAGCACTCACACCAATTGTTATGAAGTGCTTTGAAAAGCTTGTCCGGGCTCACGTCATCTCCAGTCTCTCCCCCAGACTAGACCCCCACCAGTTTGCCTACAGAGCCAACCGGTCCACAGAGGACGCCATTGCCACGGCCCTCCACTCTGCCTTCTCTCACCTGGAGCAGGGGGGGAACTACGCTCGGCTGCTCTTTGTGGACTTCAGCTCGGCGTTTAACACCATCCTTCCTGGCAGACTGGTGACTAAACTGTCAGATCTGGGGATACCACGCTCCACCTGTCTTTGGATCAAGGACTTCCTGACAGACCGTTCCCAGAGGGTAAGAGTAGGTCCCCACCTCTCTTCAGCCATCAGCCTCAGCACCGGCTCTCCACAGGGCTGTGTGCTGAGTCCCCTACTCTTCACCCTCTACACACATGACTGCACCTCCATACATGCCAGTAACTGCATCATTAAGTTTGCGGATGACACCACTGTGGTGGGGCTCATATCAGGCGGGGATGAGTCAGCATACCGGGACGAGGTGCAGCGGCTGTCAAGGTGGTGCAGTGAGAATAAGTTGATCCTGAACACCACTAAGACAAAGGAGATGGTAGTAGACTTTAGGAGGACAACACATGTCATTCAACCTCTGTTCATCGAGGGGGATGAAGTGGAGCTGGTTTCAGATTTTAGGTTCCTGGGAGTACATCTGCAGGATGATTTGACCTGGAGTATCAATACGACCAGCATTGTCAGGAAGGCCCAACAGAGACTGCATTTCCTGAGGGTTCTTAGGAGCAACTATCTGACCCAGAATCTGCTGGTGTCCTTCTACCGTTGCTGTGTAGAGAGCATCCTGACCTACTGTCTGTGCGTGTGGTTCAACAGCTGCACAGCAGCAGACAGGAAAACACTCCAGCGAATCATCAACACGGCTCAAAAGATCATAGGCTGTCCCCTGCCCTCCCTCCAGGAACTGTTCAATGCCCGCTGCCAGAGGAGGGCACAGAACATCCTCCAGGACCCCTCACACCCTGGACACTCCTTGTTTCAGCTACTGCCATCAGGCAGACGTTTCAGGACAATGAAGGCCAGAACAAACAGACTGAGGAACAGCTTTTATGCCAGGGCTATCATTGAACTGAACTCTGTGTGGTTTGGACAGTGATGTGGGGTGGTAGTGCTGACTGTGTGCGTGCGTTGGTGTGTGTATTGGGGCTAGATTCGTCTTAATTTACTATTGTGCACTGTATTTTAGTAATCATTTTTATCACTCATATTTTTATTATTTTATTATTTATTGTCTGAGGCACCTAGAAAGGAATGCATTTTAAATTTCGTTGTGCAACTTCTGTGTACAATGACAATAAAGATTCTGATTCTGTCATCGGGATGTGTGGTCTTCAGTGCTCATGGAGGGGGGCAGCCTGGGTTTCCTGAGTCTATCTCTGTGTATCTCTGGCTGTGGGGGTCGTCGTTGCAGCTTCTCACCCTCTTTATCAAGAATTTTTTATGACAAATGCGCACACACAGGAATGCACACACACACACACAGGCAACAGAACAGGAGTTTGTGTTTGTTGTATTCTTCTCTTTCAGGTGCTGTATGTTGTGTGTGTGGGGAGGGGGGGCTTGTGTGTGCGTTTCTGTATTTTGTTACAGATGGAGCAGTTGGGGACACCACCCTGACTTCCCACCTGTTGCCTCCGGTGTTGTTGGGCTATGCCATTTGAACTTGTAAATAAAGAAAATAAAGGAAAAAACAACTAACAGGAGGAGCCTGCAGCTCCTCTTGGCACAGCAGTGGTGTTTGCTACAACATGCATGATAAATTTGCTTGCTTAAGCTGACAGGTTTAAAAAAAAAAAAAATAGAAGAATCACGGCTCACCATCTGCCACACACAGACATTTCCTGTCAACATAAACTTTCCCTGTGTGTCACACCTGGAGAGTAAAGTGTGGTCGGGAGCTGCAGGTGTATCCAGGTGTGCGTTCGTTCGGTCAGCGGAGGATTTACCGGGACTTTGTGACGGTTTCATATGGAGCTAAATTGGGGCCATGAAGTTTGTTCGAAAAAAAAAAAAATTGAAACTGAAAAATTATTTTGAACCTGAAAAAAAAATTTAAACAGGAAAAAAAAGTTTTGCAACCAAAAAAAAAAAGTTTGAAAATGAAAAAAAGTTTTGCAACTGAAAAAAAAGATGTGAAACTAAAAAAATATATTTCAAAACTACATTTCAGATTCAAGTTTTTTTTTTTTCACTTTCAGATTTTTTTTTTGCAGTTTCAATTTTTTTTTTCGAGTTCAAACTTTTGGCCCTGTTTTGGCGTGGGGGGCGGAGCCTCAAATGATGATAGCAGTGATCAGGTAATAAAAACTTTTTAATGAAGACTGTTCTCAGTGCTGATTGGGTCAGGTTTTTAAGACGCATAATTAATGTTTAAATCTTTATAAAGGTGATTTAAAGAAACCAAAATTATGAGTAAGAAGCATTAAAAAAAGTCCCACCACACTGTGTTTAAGTACTCAACAGTTTAAGGCAATGTACTTGTTACTTTGCAGTTCCAGAGGATTATACTTCTGTGTTATGCCACAGGTCATAAAGGCATACTGTGGACTTCAAAATAAAGTAAGCTCCACAGTCCCACAGTCCAAAGACATGCAGTTACTGGGTTAGGTTAATTGGAAACTCTAAATTGCTCGTAGGTGTGAACGGTAGTTTCTTGGCCCTGCGACAGCCTGGTGACCTGTACAGGTGTGCCCTGCCTCTCACCCTATGACACCCACGACTGTGAAAAGGATAAGAGGAAGAATCAAATCAGCTGCAGCTGTCTGTACAGCTCATGTTGTGCTTTGATGTCCTCTCAGTTCCCCAGGTGATGGAGGTGAATTCAGGAGTGGAGTCTGTCCAGCTTTCCCTCAAAACCACAGTTCATCTGCCTGAAGATGCTAAAGTGGAGTGGACCTGCAGTTACAATCAGAACTTGAAGGTCCACCTGTATCAGAACGGCTCTGATACAAAGATCAGTGAAAACCCGCTGAGAATTGGAGACCTCAGTCTGACCCTGGATCAGCCCACAGACTGGGACACCAAGACCTTCACCTGCACCGTCTACAGTCAGAGGTCAGTACTGCAATCTGTGTGTGTGTGTGAGCTCTGTGAACATAAATCAACTGCTGCTGTGTGTACAGCAGCTCATGTTTGTTGTCCTCTCAGTCTCTCAGGTGGAGGTGGATTCAGGGGTGGAGTCTGTCCAGCTGCCCTGCAAATCCTCAGAAAGCCTGCCTGAAGATGCTAAAGTGGCTTGGTGGGACAACAGTGATAGGATGTATGAGAACGGCTCTGACAAACAGCACCAGGTTTACAGAGACTGAACAATGATGAATGAAGACCTGCTCAGAACTGTGGTGGCTGTAGCTCAGGAGGGGGAGCAGGTCACCTACTGAGCTGCAGGGTGGCGGTTCAATTCCTGGCTGCTCCGGGCTGCATCCCAAGTTGCTCTCCAACCCAAGCGTTAGAATATGAATGTATGTGAATGTTAGATAATAAAAGCACTTAGCTCAGATACTCATGGAAGTGCTTGTATGAATGGGGAAATGTAAACGTGCTGTGTAAGTGTTTTGAGTGCTCAGAGTAGAAAAGTGCTATATAAGAACAAGTCCATTTACCATTTAACTGGTGACCTCAGTCTGACCCTGGATCAGCCCACAGAGAGAGACACAGGAGAATACAGATGTGAGTTGTGAGTGTCTGACAGTCATGTGTCTCCTCTGCAGGGTGAAACAATGATCAGACTCCACAGATGGATTATTCTCCATTGATTATCACAGTGTTTGAGGATGAAACCAGGCTTGTAGAGAGTGCATTCATGCAGTAAGAAGCAGCCTGAAGTGAGTTACAAACTCCTAAATCAGTTATTTTAAAAGTCCCGTCTCAGAGAACATGCATTACTAACAGAATAATAAACTTGTATTTAGCTTTGTATCCACACACAAACCCTGCAGCCCTGCTGGGACTCTATATGAGAAAGCAAATATTGGTTGAATTGGACATTAAACCTTTTTTTAATATCCAGGTTCTCCGCACCTGCTCTTTCTTTTCTGTTCAAGCTTTGTTGGCTCATTTTCACTGGATCTGTTCACACTGCTCCAGAGTTTTACTGCCATGGAAAATAAATCAACAACTATACAAAAAAAAAAAAATCATACCAGCTCTGAATCTTTGTGGACATGGATATCATGCTGATTATTTAACTTGCTTACAGGAAACACAGGCGGGGTGGAGGGGTCATGAGTTTACATCAGAGACTTCTCTATCTCTCCCTCCATCTGTGTCACCTTCCTGTGTTGTGATGTTTGGACTCACCACTCTGCCTGGTTTGGTTTCTGCTTCTCCTTGTTTAGGGGGCTGAGCTGCTTTTATTCCTGGTTATAGATTAAGAAATTATATAAAGACATAAAATATTTTTTAAAATGTGCCTCTTCACACACATTTGTTAGAATCACTGATCACCGTCTGTGAAACCGAAAGTAAACTTTCCTTTGTGCGTCAAAGAGCGTGAGGTGTGGTTTGGAGCTGCAGGTGTATCCAGGTGTGCGTTCGTTCGGTCAGCGGAGGATTTACCGGGATTTTGTGGCGGTTTCAGCCCTTTAAAACAGGATGAAGATGTTGGCGGTGTTCCTGCTCTTCCTGAAAGGTAAGAAGCTCCGTGTGAGCCCGTTTGTTCACCTGCTGCAGCTCCGCAGTCTCAGTCCTCTGAAGGCGGAAGCGTCAGGCTGAGGCGCAGCTCACTCTGAGATCATTCAAGCAGTGGCGGAAAATACCGATTTCATGCTACGCTGCTTTAACTGCGAAAGTACGTAGGAGGCTCTGAAACAGACCAGGACCCGGACTAACAAGCTGCAGGCAGAGATCGGATCCTTCCGACCTGGCAGAGCTCAGTAACCGGGCTAAAGGAGTTCCGGTAGGAATTCTCGACCCTGCGTTCCGAGTCTGAGCCGAGCTGATTCAGCCTCTGAGCTCCGACCGGCGCTCCACCAAATGCGTTTAGTAGCTCAGGACCGGCTCTGCGTTTATCCACCGATAAACAGCATCGGTGACCCACAACAACTGCTGGCGGTGTTTCAGCAGCCGCTGCCACAAACCATGAAGTAAACAGATGAAGCATTCACACACACACACACAGACATATATATATATATATATATATATATATATATAGCTAAGTAGTTGTATCAATATCTGCATGTACTGAGTTGCCTATCAAATGAAATGAATTCAGTATATTTGTCATGAAACAAAGAGCTGCACATTTCTAATTTCTGATTTTTAATGTGGTCTCATTCAGAAGAAATAAAGGAAAAGCTTGATTTACATTTTCATGTTTAACATCTGCACTCAACCGTCTCAAATTATTTAAAGACTTTAAATCTGAACTTATTTAATAACTGAACATTTTTAGGCAATCACTTATTTCTTTGTGTTCAGTGACAGAAGTGAGCTCTTGCCTGTCCTGCCAGAATTTTAAGTGTGGGCTTGAATGTAGTCAGAGTCAGTCCCAACTATCAGTTTATCTCCTCTGTCTCGCCCGGCTGTGTCTCTTGCTATGTGTCACTATATTTCCTTCTATTGTTGTCTTTTCCTGGCCAAACTCTCGTCCGGCCTCGCTTTGTTCCAAAGTTTACCGACAGGCTGGAACCAGTTTGGTGGTATCACGTGGTATAGCCAAACTCGCATGCGATTGGTCAGTGGGTTTCCTTGGCTTCACAACTACCGTAAGTACTGTAAAAGCTGCGCCGGTAAACCGGAAAGCGCTCAAGAAGATTTTAAGTGATCATTTCTGTTTTGGTATTAGGTTTCAGTCCGCATGACACATCACTTCGGTCCGGATCTGGACCGAGGTCCGCCTATTAGTGACCTCTGATTTATAGGAATAGTTTATCTACCCACCACTGTACAGAATATAATTTCAACCAAATGAAACTTGTACAGATGAGTATATCTTGTAATAGAGAATTGTATCTATGATACTATGAGCCTTCCATTCAGTCAGTCACGTTTAACACAGATAGAGCAGAATGTCAAAATTTCCATGACAGTCTCACCAGGTTTTGTCTCGATTGTCGTGTCTTTCGGTTTACTTCGTTTGTTTGTTTTTTGTCACATTTATTTGTTTTTATGTTTTGTTTTATTGTATTTATTTTATCAGTGCATGGTTTCATCTTGTTTTTAGCTAACCTGTAAAGCACTTTGGTCAGCTTTGCTTTTTAATGTGCTCTAGAAATAAAACTGACATAATGCAGATAAAGCTTCATTTAAGTTTCTTTATTCAGGTTTGTGACAGTGCTGGTCAACAGTTCAGTGGTCACACAATAAACTCTCTTTATTTTCTTTGTATATATTTTGTGCTGCTTTCATTGTTGAAATGAAATATGTGTGTCTGTGTTTATGGGTGATTTGTCAGTAGATCAGCTCCCATTTTAAATATTTAAAGGTTAAATGCTCATTTCACTGATTTGAGTGTTGATGATTTAGCTTGATTGTTTCTTAGTGTGGTTGTAAAACTGGTCACAGAAAATGATTCTACTTCCAGTTCATCATTTCAACACTGGTTCAAACCCCAAAAATCTATTTGTGTTTCTGTTTGTGTGTCCTCACAGTTTCCCAGCATGCCCTGGCTGTGCTGTTGGAGGTGAATGAGGGGGAAAGGTCTGTCCTGCTGTCCTGTATATACTTAGGTTTTATACCTGAGGACCCCGCAGTGATGTGGACTCGCGAAGATCTGGATCCCAAATCTGTGCACCTACGAGGAGAAGGAGGAGATGATCTTAGAGGACAAAACCGGCATTACAGCGGACGCACATCAATGAGTCCTTACGCTCTGATCACCAAAGACTTCAGCCTCACTCTGAGGAACCCCATAATGACCGACAGCGGCAGCTACACCTGCTCCATCAGTGCTGGAAGAGAAGAACGGAGACTGAGAGACATCCAGCTGCAGGTCAAAGGTCAGAAGCAAACTCCAGAACCTGCTGTGCTTAAAGGTCATGAGTCAATACTGTAGGCAAAGGTCAGAGGTTAAACTGAAGCAAAGTGTTTCCTAAAGTGTTCTGAAAGTGTTGATGAAACCAGCAGCAACATTTACCACATATCTGACCTCAGTGGAAACAGCACAATATGAACAAACAGCAGGAGATGATCTTACAGCTGGAACATCAGGTCTTTCAGCTTGTGTGCAGAAGTGTGTGCTTAGCTCAGGGAGCTTCAACACTCACACTTCTGTAAATGTATTTACAATTATCAGCTGACTTTGTTTGGTTTTATAGAAGGGTGTCGAACTCAGTGTTTTTATGCCAACCAGTTTGTAGAGTTGAAGGATATTAGTATATTATTACTGGGTACAGGACGGGGTCAGAGGTCAGGAGTGTAGATCCTCAGCTGGGCTCCAGTTCCCATCAGTGTGACTGCTGCTGCTTCTACAGCTCATATTGTGGTTTATTGTCCTCTCAGACCAGCAGGTGGAGGTGAAGGTGGAGGAAGGCTCAGAGTCTGTCATCCTGCCCTGCAAAACAACACCTGACCTGCCTGAGGACACCAGGGTGGAGTGGACTCGCTCTGACCGAGGACTAATGATGGTCCATGTGTATTTAAACAGAAGTGACCACCTTATGGCTCAGGATGACTTTTACACAGACCGAACGAAGATGAATGAAGACCTGCTGAGAACTGGAGACCTCAGTCTGACCCTGAAACAGCCCACACAGAGAGACACAGGAGGATACATCTGCACCATCTACAGGGACAAAGACATCCTGAGACACAAAGTAGTGCTGCAGGTCAAAGGTCAGTGATGCAGATACAGACCAGAGGTCAGAAATGCAAACACACATCAGAAGTCAGTGCTGTAATGTATATGCTTGTTTGTTTGTTTGTTTGTTTTTATGTTTCTCCACAGAACCATTTCCACCCCGGTCCAGAGCTCTCCTAGTTCTCCCCTTTCTTCTTCTGGTTTCTGGAGGTCTTTTATTTTATTTTCGGCACTATTTTATGTCAGGTGAGTCTCACCGACTACACTACCCATAATGCAGATGGTTAACTTTATAGCGTTAGGCAATTGCTGCTGAAGCACCTGTTACATGCCCCTACTATATACCTGCCATGAACAGCTGTTTAAACCAAGTGTTTCACTGCTGAGGCAGCTAATCAGAGGAACTTTGAATTACCATAATTATGTGACTGTTTGTCCTATCAGAAAAATTCAAACAGTCTCTGAAAGCTGAGAAATGTGACCATCAGACCTGCTGATGATGTCATCATGTTGTACTTTGTTGTCCTCTCAGGTTACAAGGTGGAGGTGGACTCAGGGGTGGAGTCTGTCCAGCTGCCCTGCAAAACCATAGTTCACCTGCTGAAAGATGCTAAAGTGGAGTGGAAGGACAGAGACAGCAGGAAGGTCCACATGTATCAGAGCAGCTCTGATCAGCCTGGAGAACAGGACGACTTTTACAGAGACCAAACGAAGGTGAAGAGAAACCTGCTGAAAACTGGAGACCTCAGTCTGACCCTGAAACACCCCACAGACAGAGACACAAACACCTACACCTGCACCGCCTACAACAAGAGGGGAAACATCCTGATGAAGAAAGAAGTGCTGCTCACTGTCAGAGGTCAGTGTTGTAGATACAGGTCAGAGGTCATGATGGTGGTTCAGTATCAGTCAGCTCCATCCAATAATTTTACAGTGTTAGCATGTCTGATGTTTGTGGCTGTTTCTTTGATTTTCTACCAAATGTAAAAGCTTGAGCAGATGAACTGTTGGACTAAATGCTCATATTTGTGTCCAAAGCTCTTTGAAGCAGCCGAAACAGCGACTGCTGTCAGTTAAAGATGTCTGTCTTTATTGGACAGTCCAGTGAGAGAGAGAGACAGGAGAGCAGGGAGACAGCTGTTAGTGATAGATCAGAGCTGGATGCACTTCTGAATGCTCGTCTTGTGTGCAAACAGACAGAGCTGCTTTCATCAGAGAGGAAGTTGAACAGGTGGAGGCTCAGCAGCACTTTCACATTAACATCTGTGAGAAATCTCTTGGTTGACTGAATGTATGAAGTTGAAGCAGCTGTGTTTCTGATCCACCACCTTCATGTTTCCTTCATATTTGAACCCCCTGTAGATACTGACAGGTAACCATGTCACACAGAGCTCAGCCTTTGAATCCAGCTGTGAGTTTGGATTTCACATTGAATCTACTGTTTCAAATCCAGCTGTAGGCCTGTGTTTGTGAGCTCATTGACAGCAGTTTCTTTAGACCTGCTGCTCCTCACAGGACAGCCACTACAATCATCTGATGTTATAGAATATGATGCATTACTGCACATTCAACACCATAGAAAGGATTTCCAATGAGCTCAGCCTGAAACATGTGCAGCAGTAATATTGCTCCATATCACTCTGATGCCAAAATCTTTATGCACAATAACTACTTTGACTTTGGATACTTTATGTACAGTTTGGCAGTACTGCAGTTTTGTGTGCAGTCAGGTGTTTTCATAGTGTTTTCTTGCTGTTTTGCCTAAAGGAACGCTTCTATCAGATTGTTCCAAATGTTTTCATATTGAGCTGTGATGAAGTGAGTGTGACAGAAACACTCAGACTGTGTTTCTGTGCTTCATCAAGTCCAATCTGCTCCTCACAGACTGAATAAAGTCCTGTCCCACTAACAGCAGCTCCAACAGTCTGTTCACTGCTTTCTTCCTGTCAGTCTTCATCTTTCTGCTGCGTCTCCTCTTCACACTGAACACTTTCTATCTAACAGTGAGCTCCCAGTGAAGCAGCAACATTCAGCCTGTTAGAGGCAACACAAATGTCTCCATCCAAGCTCATGTTGTGCTTTGCTGTCCTCTCAGTCCCCCAAGTGGAGGTGGATTCAGGGGTGGAGTCTGTCCAGCTGCCCTTCAAAACCACAGTTCACCTGCCTGAAGATGCTAAAGTGGAGTGGACGGGCAGAGACAACATGAAGGTCCATGTGTATCAGAGCGGCTCTGACCAGCCTGGAGAACAGGACCAGGATTACAGAGACCGAACAGAGATGAATGAAGACCTTCTGAGAACTGGAGACCTCAGTCTGACCCTGAAACACCCCATAAATGAAGACAGAAACATCTACATCTGCACCGTCTACAACAGGGAGAGAAACATCCTGATGAGGAAACAAGTGCAGCTGAAAGTCAGAGGTCAGTGCTGCAGATACAGGTCAAAGGTTTCTTCTCTGAAATGTTTTAATTTGAATCTAGTTTCATTTCCTTCAAATAATCTGAATTCTTTGATGTTTTTTCTCTAAAAGCAAAAAATGTGAGGTAGAGTGTCAGTGCCTGTTTTTATTTGTGAAGGAGGACACCTAAAACATTTAAATTAAAACATTTAATGTATTAAAGAATCAGAAGAAATCACATGTACATGTGACCAATCTTGTTCAGAGACACAGGCCTTTCCAGCAGCTGCCTGTGCTCCCTCCCCAGGAGAGCACTGCTCTAAGCTAAACATAACAGTTTTATACTACAAGCACCATCAATTCAAAAACAGTTGCAGAGAGCCGTGGTTTAGACTTGGCCTTCTCAGATTGGTTCATCCAGTGGTTGTTCCAGCATCATGGCACAAGCTTCTCCAGTCAGGAATAAAAGCTCCATAAAAGACACACACACACCTTCCCCTCTCACATGCTCCTAATCATGACTTGGCAGTTTTATTCTCCTTAGCAACAGAGTACGATGACCTACACACACCCTTCACTCCTCAGACACAGATGTTCATGTTTTGGCAAAACCTTTGAGGACAAGATAAACATATTCTTCTCTGAGACCGAGAAGGTCATAAACAAGATAAACATAATTCCAAAAGTCTGTGTAGATTCTCAGTCATCCAGGTCATAGTAGTCTCTGGAGCTTGAAAAAGGCGACTGGACTTCTTTTTGTTTCTTGAAGACGTTTCACCTCTCATCCGAAAGGCTTCTTCAGTTCTCAACCAAATGGTGGAGAGACCCAGGTATTTAAACCCCTGTGGGCGTAGTCCCCTGGAGGTGGTTATGACCCTCTATTGATCATGTGCGTGAACACATGTGCCCAGGTGTGAAGGGGGCGTGGGTCATATTTAATCAGTGGTTTCAGTTGAAACCAATTTAGGACTCCGCTCCATTGTTTCCTGTGGCCTATTGAGGTCACTGGAACAAAGGTGTGAATGGGGGTTGAGACGTCTGGGAAGGGAGCTCAGGACAGCACTGTAAGCGGGGGAAAGTTGGTGACGTAATCCACCTCCTCTGTTCAATGATGGTTGTTCACAGTGGACATAGATGGCTTCTTTCACTCCTCTTTCAAACCATCTGTTTTCCCTGTCCAAAATGTGAACATTGGCATCCTCAAAAGAGTGCCCTTTTTCCTTCAGATGCAGATGTACTGCTGAATCTTGTCCTGTCGAGGTGGCTCTTCTATGTTGTGCCATTCGTTTGTGAAGAGGCTGTTTGGTTTCACCAATGTAGAGGTCCGAGCACTCTTCACTGCACTGAACAGCATACACTACATCGCTGATCTTGTGTTTGGCGGGTTTGTCCTTGGGATGAACCAGTTTTTGTCTTAGGGTGTGACTTGGTTTGAAGTATACTGGGATGTCATGCTTGGAGAAAATTCTTCTGAGTTTCTCTGACAAGCCTGACACATATGGGATGACAATGTTTTTCTTCTTGTCCTTCCTATTCTCTGTAGTTTGTGTTTGGCCTTCATTCCTGTGCATCTTAGCTGATTTGATGAACCAGCTAAGATGCACCATATCTGTACCAGTGGCACCTAGCCACTGGTACAGATATGTAGATGACACCTGGGTCAAAATCAAAACCCAAGAAGTAGAAGCCTTCACTCGTCACATTAACTCAGTGGATAAATACATACGTTTTACCAGGGAGGACACCAGAGATAACAAGTTACCATTCCTGGACTATGCGGTGCTTATCGAGGAAGATGGAAGCCTCAACATTGAAGTTTACCGGAAGCCCACACACACAGACCAGTATCTCCTCTTTGACTCCCACCACCCTCTGGAACACAAACTTGGGGTGATCAGGACCCTACAACACCGTGCGGAAAGTGTTCCCTCTAAGGCAGAAGGGAAGCATAAGGAACACACACACATTAAGAAAGCCCTCAAAACATGCGGTTACCCCAACTGGGCCTTCATCAAATCAGCTAAGATGCACAGGAATGAAGGCCAAACACAAACTACAGAGAATAGGAAGGACAAGAAGAAAAACATTGTCATCCCATATGTGTCAGGCTTGTCAGAGAAACTCAGAAGAATTTTCTCCAAGCATGACATCCCAGTATACTTCAAACCAAGTCACACCCTAAGACAAAAACTGGTTCATCCCAAGGACAAACCCACCAAACACAAGATCAGCGATGTAGTGTATGCTGTTCAGTGCAGTGAAGAGTGCTCGGACCTCTACATTGGTGAAACCAAACAGCCTCTTCACAAACGAATGGCACAACATAGAAGAGCCACCTCGACAGGACAAGATTCAGCAGTACATCTGCATCTGAAGGAAAAAGGGCACTCTTTTGAGGATGCCAATGTTCACATTTTGGACAGGGAAAACAGATGGTTTGAAAGAGGAGTGAAAGAAGCCATCTATGTCCACTGTGAACAACCATCATTGAACAGAGGAGGTGGATTACGTCACCAACTTTCCCCCGCTTACAGTGCTGTCCTGAGCTCCCTTCCCAGACGTCTCAACCCCCATTCACACCTTTGTTCCAGTGACCTCAATAGGCCACAGGAAACAATGGAGCGGAGTCCTAAATTGGTTTCAACTGAAACCACTGATTAAATATGACCCACGCCCTCTTCACACCTGGGCACATGTGTTCACGCACATGATCAATAGAGGGTCATAACCACCTCCATGGGACTACGCCCACAGGGGTTTAAATACCTGGGTCTCTCCACCATTTGGTTGAGAACTGAAGAAGCCTTTCGGATGAGAGGTGAAACGTCTTCAAGAAACAAAAAGAAGTCCAGTCGCCTTTTTCAAGCTCCAGAGAATAATTCCAAAAGGCAGCGAAGTTGGTCTGACACTATCTTTCTGTCGCTCTCTGTCTAATGTATTATTTAATTGTCTGTTATTTTCTTCAGTCACTGTTTATTAATTAATTTACTGGAGTTTACTTTTAAACATTTGTCATTTTGTTCATTGAGTAAAAATTAAAAACCCCAACTGGAGCAACTGTGTGTTTAAATCAGTGATTCTCACATCCAGGCCTCATGGCCTGGTGTCCTGCAGCTTTTAGATGTGTCTCTGCTTCAACACACCTGAGTCAAAACTAGAAGTCATTAGCAGGACTCTGGAGAACTTGACTGCATACTGAGGAGGTAATTCAGCCATTTTATTCAGGTGTGTCGGATCAGGGACACGTCTAAAAGCTGCAGGACGCTGGGCCACAAGGCCTGGATTTGAGGATCACTGTTTAAATGAACAGAAGATGATTAGAAAGGCAGTTTCAATGATCAACAATTCCAAATAAAATCCTCTGACATGATTTTAGTTTGGATCAAATCAATAGTTTTGTTAGTTGAGTCCAAATCAGTCTAAATGTATAAATACCAAGAGTTTGAAAGCTGCTGAGATCATTCAAACACTGTGATCCATCATTTGGATGGTGTCAAAGGTCAGGGTAGAGAAACCATCATTCTGAGGCTTTTATTGTGAAGTCCAACAGTAATGAGAGTGAAAATGATGTTTGCTGATCCAGAGGTGCCCATGGGGTCTTTGTGGCTGGATGAAAAGGTTTGTAGGCCTTAAATATAGAAAGTCAACTCATTGGCCGGCTGCTACACACTGGAAAACTAGGAAAAGTTTTCTTGATTCCTTTTCAAATTGATATGAAGTGTTGAGATGCAAAAAGCTCTGTGTGTCTGACATGCTTTGTTTGAAATGACCTTCAGTCAGTTCACAGCTTTTTGTTTTTTGCAGTAAATGCTGCTCTGTCCATGTGAGTCCAGCTCTTTGGACAGGACACAGAAAACAGTTCAAAATCACTAAAGATGCTGGAAACATGAAAAATGATGAAAGCAGAATTCAAAATGAAACCCTGAACTAAATGATCAGCATAAGCACACAGTACGGTGTGACTGTGGCTCAGGAGGCAAGGAGGCAAGGTTGCAAGGTTGGCGGTTCAATTCCTGACTGCACCAGTTTGCATGCCAAAGTATCCTGTGTTGCTCTCTGATGCAATTGCCAGAGTATGAATGTGTGTGAATGTTAGATAGTAAACACTTAGCTGTTGAAGGAAGTGTTTCTATGAATGGCTAAATGCAAACGTGTTGTGTAGAAAAGTGCTATGTAAGAGGTAGCCCATTCACCACTCCAACTACAGCACTTGACAAGTAACAAGAGGAACAATAACTACACCACTCACTGTGCTCACAATACATAAAGATATCAATATATCAGTATCAGATTCATATCCAATCATATGATGGATCACAAGTCAAATGTTACATTTTTAAACAGGTTGAATTTGGGGTGATTGGGACATCAGATTGAATGGGACAAAATAACTACAGGATTTATTTTACTGCCAAATGGCTTCATTGTAGAGTAAAACAGCTGTGAAACCACATAATCTAAACTGCCTCTGCTTATCAGTGTGGTGTGGTGTAGGTGGGTGTGGTAAGCATCCATCAGGAAGCTAACCCTTAAAAGCACTGAGTAAAGGCTGAGTAAAGTGACATCAGCTAATGATGCTTAACAGCAGAGACTGATGGATTTGATGAGACCATGAGAGCGGCTTCAGTTCCTCATCAGAAAGAGTCTGACAGAAGCTCCTCCCTCTGTTCCCCAGTAGGCTTCCAATAGACTGCTGCAGATTCCTGAGAGTTCAAAGGAAACTTTACAAACACCCAAATAAAGCTCCAAACTCTTGAAGAGTCTCAATTATAAGTTTGAATTAAGAATACAAATACCTTTTATTAGTCCCACCATGGGGAAATTACAGTTAACAGAACACCCATCCAAGAAATACAAACAGGGGAGACAGGTGTCTGAGGTCATGCAGCCGTTTTACCGGCTGCATTAAAGATCACAAAGAGCTCTTTCAAACTACACATGACTCATTAAGAACTGTACATTTATGTTTTTCATAGTTTATCGTCCAATAATATAAAAGGACAAACTGATGTAAAAACTCTTCACCTCTTTTTAATAAAAAAATAACGTCTTTTGTCCTGAGAGATATAACACAGTTCAGACCTACCAGTCTTAATGGTCCAAAAACATAAAACCTTCAAGTTTCAGAGGGCTTCAGTTCAGCTTTTCATTGGTCCAGTCAGTGTGGCAATAGAAGTTACTGTGAGAATTTTCAATGTGCTATCAAAGCGCATCAAAACAATCAGGTCCAAATGACAAGATTCAGATGGGATGAAGAGAAAATCCATCTCCAGTGTTATTTAGGACTAGTTCATATAGACCCTGTTAAGTGTGACTATTTTATTTTGGTAGCGCCCTTGCTCATTAGATGGGGAATGTTGGTTGACGCTTTACGGTACGTCGGAGTGTGACATCATTATGTTCATGTGTTTGTTCTCACAATGGTAACCGTTAACAAAGGGGATCGGATGGAGAAACCTATGCTGTATATGTGTTGTTTGAGAGGCTGTATTGACGGAGCCTGTTCGGTTTAATAAATATGCCTATAAGCTAAAAGGAAATGGAGTCACGTCTCGCTTGTCCATCCACACGCAAGAAAGAAGGCTGCACAACCAAGCTCAACAGACCCATTTACTGTTTGTAAACAATGATGACATAGGTAGCGATGCGCGCGCATTTTGGAAACGGAAGTACGGCGGAGTTCAATAGTGTTTCAATGTACGAGAATGGATTATCAACGAAAGATCGTGAAAACTACCTGCAAAAATTAATTTTGACAACCAGCAACTGACTCCGATCCCTGTGGTATGTTAGCAAGCGGCCCAGTATCCGTGGGCGGATATATGTGTATTTAGTGGAGAAACCCAGCGTATATACCTGAGAGAAGTTGCAGCGCATATAAGTCACTGGATGCTTACAATTATGTTTGCGGCCGTGTACCGAACATCAAATATCATGACACAGTGTCTGAGTTTCGTGTCTTGAAGGCAGAAGTTCTTCCAAGTCAAAGACAAGGAAACAGGAGCGCTGTGTATGAGGCTCGGGCCATTGTAAACAAGTCAGAGAACTACGTCCTCACAGCAGATTGTACCTGCATGGCAGCGTCAGTACTTCATCAAACTGCTTTTCTAGCTTGTTAAGAGTTTTCCAGCTGCAGATATTATTGATTTACAATGAAAAAAATATATATATACTGTTCCAGTCACACTGTGAGACTCGCTCAACCATTCATATGTGAGTCTGCTCGAACTTTTGGCTGGCACTGCATTTTGTAATCTATAGTGCGATTAAATATTAATTTAAAAATCAGGACTCTCTGAGTCCAGCAATGCCTCACCTGTAAATAGCCAGCTACACTACAGTTTAAAAGCCAAATAGCCTACCAGCTAATGCTGTTTACTTTAGATACCTGACATCCCGGTATAAACAACGGAAAATAAATAACTTTACCGGATATAAAATGGGCGCTTCAAACACGAGCATTTCTGATCCTCTCCTCAGTCCAATTTTTATCAATACATTTGATGGCTTGCAACCACAGACACCTCCGTTTTCTCTTAAACAGCCGTGATCCCGTGGGATTCAGTACAACTTCAGTACTCTAGCTGCAGCATTTTGGATCAGCTGAAGGCTTTACAGGGAGCTTTTAGGACAGCCTGATGATAATGAATTACAATAGTCCAGCCTAGAAGTAATAAATGCATGAATTAGCTTTTCAGCATCACTCTGAGAAAGGATGTTTCTAATTTTAGAAATATTGCTTAAATGCAAAAAAGCGGTCCTACATATTTGTTTAATATGTGCACTGAAGGACAAATCCTGGTCAAAAATGACTTCAAGATTTCCCAAAGTGTTACTGGAGGCCAAAGTAATGGCATCCAGAGCAATGTTCCCTCTAAGCTGCGCGCCTGCGCAATCGTGCACTGCTTGCACATTCTCAGCGCACAAGAAAATCTATGCAGCACAAAAAATTGAATCCAACATAAACCATAAACTAATTAGACCAATAAAATTTTACTTCCATACCATTTTGTAGTAAGTCTGTGAGTGTCAGGTGTTCAGCCAATGATATGATACGGTTCACTTACGCTATGCAGCCAATCATCGCATACTATTGTGTGTGCGTGCCTTGCCCATATGCACCGTGGCACCGTGCAGGTTAGCTAGGTAAGAACAGTGTGGTGGAGTTAAGAGACGCGAATGCTAACCCATTATCATGGCTAAGCGGACCGGCAGTGGGACATCCACTCACAAAGCCAAAATAAAAAAGAAATGCACTTCTTGTCGAACAAGCGGTGAAACTGGGTGAGATTTTTTCTTTTTCCAGGAAGAAAAGTTTGCTCTGCAAAACATGCAGCGAAGCCAAAGTAGCAAGCGAGTTTTCAGAGGGAAAAATGTGGACTGAATGGAAGTTGGGCTACCTTAATCGTCACATTCAGCCGAAAAGTCATTTGAATGCTGTTGGAATTGTAAGAAGACTCAAGATGGTACATTGGTACATTATTGCAGGAGAGCGCAAAACACTGAGAGAAAAGGAACGAGCTGTCACACAAAAAGAAATCTGACCCTTTATGGAGAGCCGTTTCATTCAAAATGAAATAAATGAATAAATAAATACTGCTATTGAAAAATTATTAATAAATATTCCATGAAATAAATATCCCCATGAAATAAAACATTTTTAAAATACATTTTCATTATTATTTTTATTATTTTATTTTAATTTATTTCAAGATTTATTTATTTTTATTTATTTATTTTATTTATTTTATAATGGATTTTTATTTTGTGACACTTTTATTTTGTAAAGCTATTTTACGTATTTCAGTGACTGTTATTTTTTAACCCCATTTTTCATTTGAAGCTCTTTTTATTTCATGTTCTTATTAAAATGAGGGGGCGGAGTTTTATCTGTGGGGCGGCGCTGGTCAGGAGTGGCGGACTTGGACCAGAGCGGAGGATAGCGGCCAAAAACTTTGAAAAATGAAAAATGTTTTAGTGACATAAATAAATAAAAAAAAAAAGATGTTTTCAGGTGAGAATGTAAATGTGTAAACCTCAAATATCAGCTCATTTTATCAAGATATCGCTTAATTGCAAAAAGTGCTCCGCTGTTTTCGGAGCTGTTCGTTGCCCCTGCTCTACCAGCAGCTCGCCTCATTGGCTGTGAGCTGACCGGCCTATCGAGGCGAGCTTTAGCCGGAGAGAACGTCCGACTGCGAGCACATCCTTTTCAAACCCCCGCTGGCTTTCAGCGCTGAGTGGAAGTTAAACACAGATATAACTCACTCAGATGATCTCTAACGGCTGGTGTTTGGTTTGTTTCAGTGTTTCATTTGTTCCTGAGCAAATCGGTTTGCCTGAAATTAAAGTTAAGCATCATAACTGGATAGTTTTATTCAACATTAATGTCTCACTTAATATAGTTAAAAATTAATAATTCCCTCAGCTGTATTCCTTGATGTTGAAATGTGTTATGCTTGTTTTAACAGCTTATTTTGAATTAAAGATTTAAAATTAAACCACAAAACGGAGCAAAAGTTTGTTCTCCGTTTAACCAGCTGTTTTTACACAGCTGTGCTTTGCACTGTCACAGTTGCTAGGCGACATGAGCTACGCAGAGGTGAGGGCAGGTGAGTCTGATGTGAAGACTAGACCGTCCAATTTCACAGCCGCTCACTTCCAGCCTTTGCGGTCTTCCTGCGAAGGACTGCGAAGGACCCGGTCTGCCGCGCTACCATTCCGTCAAGACGGTTAGCAGCTTCTCTCAATAAGTCTGAGATGCTTCTGTTTTCAGAAACTGTAAATCAGTTGAATAAATGTTTCTGATCTTTCTAATTTCTGCAAAAGGCCGCCAAAAAATTGGCATCAATTCTTGTCTTCTTCTCCTGCTTATTCTCCTGTTCGATATTTTGCAGGCTAGTTCCTGTTTTAAAATAATAATAAAAATAATAATGAAAATTTATTTTAAAAATATTTTGTTTTATTTCATGGGGATATTTATTAATAATTTATCAATAGCAGAATTTATTTATTTCATTTTGAATGAAATGGCTCCCCATAACCACAGCGTGCACATCCGATGTTGCTCACAGTGGTCCTCAGTGTGCTCAGTGAGCTTTTGTGTATGCCCAGACACATGAAAAATTAGAGGGAACATTGATCCGGAGTAAGTATCTGGTTTGACACCATGTTTCTAAGATTTGTGGGGCCGAGTACAAGAACTTGAGTTTTATCTGAATTTAGAAGCAGGAAATTAGAGGTCATCCAGGCCTTAATGTCTTTAAGACATTCCTGCAGTTTAACTAATTGATGTGTCATCTGGCTTCATTGATAGGTAAAGCTGAGTATCATCTGCATAACAATGAAAACTGATATGCAGATGATACTCAGCTTCTCAGTCAATACCCGGATCATCTGGACTCAAACAGGAAGACACCACAATCAGAGACAGCAAAGAGAAGTGGGTGTGGAACCTATCACACAGGATCCCCACTAAACCAGAACATGATGTCTTAGCCAAAGGGCTCAGTTTTCCTGTATCCCCACAACAGCTGCCCACGGTGAATCTCATCACAGCCACAAAATGCAATAAGGGTTAACAAACTAACACAACCTGAAGCTGAGCAAATCAGGATGTGCAAGAATTCCTCCATCCAAACTCATGATTCAAGAAAAGGAGACATCACAGCCCCGAGTAAGGATGAAAATATCAACATACGAGCAGCTGACAAGGGGAGGTACACCATTGTCCTACAGATACAGTCACTTCAGTCACAGTCAGATGGCTGACTCCAGTTACCAGCCGCTGGGAGTTCCCGCTCCTTTAGGCTTAAATATTTTCTCCTGCTGAAATATAAAAACTTAATCAATGTTGTATTTTTAAAACATAAACTAGATGGATAAAATTTTACTGTCAATTTGAAGATTCAAACATAGGATAGGGTTACCTGGGCCCCACCCTGGAGCCAGGCCTGGGGAGGGAACTTGAGGGAGACCGTCTGGTGGCCGGTCATTAGCCCATGGTGCTTGGCCGGGCGCAGCCCAAAAAGATGACATGGGCCCGCCCTCCTGTAGGGTCACCGCCCGCAGGAGGCATCATAGGGGTCGGGTGCTGTGTCTGTGGGGTGGTGGCCAAGGGGGAGGCCTGACCGATCCCCGACTATCGAGACTGGCTACTGGGACATGGAATGTCACCTCTCTGCTGGGGAAGGAGCCTGAGGCTAGTGTGTGAGGTTGAAAGATACAGTGGTATGAAAAAGTTTGGGCACCCCTGATAATTGTCATGATTTTCCTTTTATAAATCATTGGTTGTTTGGATCATCAATTTCAGTTAAATATGTCATATAGCAGACGAACACAGTGATATTTGAGAAGTGAAATGAAAATTATAGGATTTACAGAAAGTGTTCAATAATTTAAGCTTCCAGTAAGAAGACTTAAAACAATTAGAGACATGTGTTAAACAAAATTAGGCAGAACACAAGAACTTCACTTTTATTAAACTCCACTGATGATGACAGTCAGCAAAGCTAATAAAACTTTTACAGTACCAGGCCATCTGGTGTCAGTCCATTGTCCGTCCATCATTCATCAATTTTTCACTACATCTGCTGTTCCTCTGTCAGTTTTATTTGAAGTTTTATAAACCTTGTTACAAATACTCTTAATGTTCTTAAAGGAGATGGATTTTTGTTGTTTGACTTTTATTTTTTTAGGTTTTTTTAAAATTTCCTAGAAATTCAGTATTATCAATACGTAATCTGTCCTACACAGAGCTCAGCCTTTGATTCCAGGTATTATGTTATAGAATATGATGCATTAATGCACATTCAACACCATAGAAAGGATTTCCACTGAGCTCAGCCTGAAACATGTGCAGCAGTAATATTGCTTCATATCACACTGATGCCAAAATGTTTCTGCACAAAAAGTACTTTTACATTGCGTACTTTATGTACAGTTTGGCAGTACTGCAGTTTTGTGTGCAGTCAGGTGTTTTCATAGTGTTTTCTTGCTGTTTTGCCTAAAGGAACGCTTCTATCAGATTGTTCCAAATGTTCTCATATTGAGCCGTGATGAAGTGAGTGTGACAGAAACACTCAGACTGTGTTTCTCTGCTTCATCAAGTCCAATCTGCTCCTCACAGACTGAATAAAGTCCTGTCCCACTAACAGCAGCTCCAACAGTCTGTTCACTGCTTTCTTCCTGTCAGTCTTCATCTTTCTGCTGTGTCTCCTCTTCACACTGAACACTTTCTATCTAACAGTGAGCTCCCAGTGAAGCAGCAACATTCAGCCTGTTAGAGGTAACACAATTGTCTCCATCCAAGCTCATGTTGTGTGTGTTGTCCTCTCAGTCCCCCAGGTGGAGGTGGAGTCAGGGGTGGAGTCTGTCCAGCTACCCTGCAGGACCACAGAAAACCTACCTGAAGATGCTAAAGTGGAGTGGATGGACAGCTACATCTTTTACAAATACAACAGGAAAGTCCACGTGTATCAGAGCGGCTCTGACCAGCCTGAAGAACAGGACCAGGCTTACAGAGACCGAACGAAGATGAATGAAGACCTGCTGAGAACTGGAGACCTCAGTCTGACCCTGAAGTACCCCACAGATGGAGACAACAACACCTACACCTGCACCGTCTACAACAGGGAGGGAAACATCCTAATGAGGAAACAAGTGGAGCTGAAGGTCAAAGGTCAGTGCTGTAGATACAGGTCAAAGGTCAAAGAAGACAGTTAAAAATGTTTGACCATAAATTCCAAATAAAATCCTCTGACATGATTTTAGTTTGGATCAAATCAATAGTTTTGTTAGTTGAGTTCAAATCAGTCTAAATGTATAAATACCAAGAGTTTGAAAGCTGCTGAGATCATTCAAACACTTTGATCCATCATTTGGATGGTGTCAAAGGTCAGGGTGGAGCAGCCATCATTCTGAGGCTTTTATTGTGAAGTCCAACAGTAATGAAAGTGAAAATGATGTTTGCTGATCCAGAGGTGCCCATGGGGTCTTTGTGGCTGGATGCAAAGGTTTGTAGGTCTCCTTCTAAAGAGAAGCAGCTTGAAGCTCCAGAGGAGCAGAAGAAGAAGCTGAGGCTGCTGGAGGACAGACAGGAAAAGGAAATGAGCTTTATTTGGTCATCACACTCAAATATTCCCACTTTAGACACAGGAAACAAACTCAGCTGTGGACTGATGTTTTTCTCTGGTTAAAATGGCTTTATTGTCATTATATATCATATATAATAAAATTACAGGTGCTTCTCCCATTGTGCAGCTATAGAAGTATAAAGGTATATATTAATAGAATAGAATAAGATAAATAAAACACTTAGTACTCAAATGTTTGTTGTATTTACACAGCTAAGGATGAATATCACAGTAAGTAAATACACTTAACAAGAATATGAGTGTGGATGTATATGTATGATTGGATAAAGATATGTGTTGGATATTAGCAACAGTAGCAGCAGTTGGATACAGTAGGTACCAGTGATGGTATAGTTACCTTGAAAAAGATAATCTTACTACTCTTTTAAAACGTAAGTTAATTACTTTACTGATTACTTAAGTTTAGGATTAACTAAGTTACATTACAAGTTACTTTATTTATTTATTTGTTCATCAGCAGCTGGTGTTGTGCCAGAATCACCTATAATCTGTGAAGCATATATCAAACATATCTCTCATGAATGATATCAGGTCATTTTGAGTGAGAAACAGCTTTTCTGTCACAAAGTAAAAGCTGCACTCAGTTTTTGGCAAAGTGACTTTTATATATTCATATTTTATGGAGGTAAAAACTGTCTGACACTAAAAATGTCTTTTTAAACAGAAATCTGGCTCAGAAAGCTGCAGAAATCACAACAAATATAACATCACAGATCTATAAAGATATTTGAAGTGACCAAAAAGCTCTGGATTGATTATAATGTAGGTACAATAACACAGACTCCTAAAGATTGTTGGAAAACAGGTTATTTCTGCATTTTATATATAAGCCCTTCATAAATCATGCTGACTGCACTCTGTTTACCAATATAAGCAAAGACATTACACACAAAAACACACACATGCTGCTGCCCCAACATAAAAATGACAACCACGAAATGAGGGCGATTTAGCTGTGTTTAAGGGCAGCATTTCCTCTATTACACACTGTCCAACCGCACAGAGAGCACAGCTAACCTTGATATTGTCATCTTTAGCTGACACAAACTCACAATAGTGTCAGTATTTCAGCAGTATTTCCCTCTATTGTTTCTGTTTGTGTGTCTGTGTGCTGTTATTGTCCTCATGATGAAAGCGGGACTGAATTGTCGTATCAGTGAGACGTCACTTCCCGAGACGCAAGAAGAAAGCAAAAATACTCTTTGTACTGAGGAAAATGACAAAAATAGTAACACACAGTGACTTGGATAAGTTACTATAATCTGATTACTGGACTGTAAATAGTAACACATTAGATTACTCGTTAATAAAAAGATTAGAGTAATGTGTTACTGACACAATGTCTAAACAAAACTATTGCACAGAGTTGTAAACATGGAGGTAATGCTGATCCACATGATGGAGACACTGACAGATTAAATGTCCAGATCAGAGGTTGTGTAATGTTTTCATGGCTCAAGGGTAGAGGCAGTTTCTTAGCCTGGCTCCACGGGCTTTCATTGGCCAGAGGGCAACTGTTCAAACAGATGATGTGCTGGGTGGGAGGTTCATTGAGATCATCGTTGTTTCTGCTGGAATCATTATTGATCTCCATGAGCTGTTTCTGCCTGTAGGAGGCGCCACTCCATCACTTCATTCTGTGCACAACAACAGTCACATGATGCTACTCTGTGAGCACCAATCACACTTTGTACAGCTCAAGTTGTGTTTGTTGTCTTCTCAGTCTGTCAGGTGGAGGTGGAGGAGGGGGCGGAGTCTGTCCAGCTGCCCTTCAAAACCACAGAAAACCTGCCTCAAGCTACTAAAGTGGTGTGCTGGCATAATTCATATAGGACAGTCTACATTTATCAGTACGGCGCTGACCAGCCTGATGAACAGGACCAGTTTTACAGAGACCGAACAAAGATGAATAAAGACAATAAAGACCTGCTGAAAACTGGAGACCTCAGCTGGACCCTGAAACAGCCCACAGAGAGAGACAGTGGAGAATACAGATGTGGAGTCTGGATTCATGGATACATCATCAGACAAAAAACAGTGCTGCTCAAAGTCAAAGGTAGGTGTGTGTGTGTGTGTGTGTGTGTGTGTGTGTGTGTGTATGTGTGTGTGTGTGTGTGTGTGTGTGTGTGTGTGTGTGTGTGTGTGCCTGACTGTATTGTGTCTCCTCTGCAGGCAGAGCTCAGGTCCAGGATCAAACAGGGATCATCAGGAACAGAAGCAGCTCCATTGATCCGACTCCTCTGATGGCTGATCAATCAGACCTGTGATCACTTTAACTCACTATAATGGATTGTTGTCATTTGTCTTTGTGTCTCTGGCTGTTCTTGTGTGTCTGTGTGTCTTTGGGATATTGGATAGAGTCATGTGACCTCCCAGGGACTACAGATGGAAATGAGCAGTTTAGCTCCAATCTGGCAGCTTTCCATCTTCTACGTTTGTACTGATGTCCATGAACATGCACTGTCCCTGTGATATTAATGCAGATAAAAACAGCTGCTGACCTTTAACCTGATCCAGTGTTGTTCTTCTTCTGTGGTGTTTGTGATGGAGCAGCTGCTCCTGATGTGTTTGAGGATCAAAGCAGGGTTCCTGCAGCTTCAGCAAACTCACATTTAAGACCTTTGAAGACTTTTTAAGGTCACTCAGTGAAGTTTAGGAGCAGATTAACACTAACCACAAACACATCACTTCATTAGAGTTACTCATTTTCAGACTTATTGTGGTCACGTTTAACACAGAGTCACATTGTCTCGATAACCCGAAGCCCTGAAGGCGTCACAGTGAACATTTTAACTTTTCTACATAAAAATGGAAGAAATAAACAAATGAGCAGCTTTAATTCAAAGATTCTGCTGCTTTATTTTGAAAAGGTGTCATTTCCTGTCTGCAGCCAGAAGCCAATAGGAACGCAGGTATTTCATCATGCTTTAATCACACTGTCTGTTTACAGTCTGATGGATGTGATCAACAAACAGTTTAATTCCTGCATCACAAATGTGACATAACTTCCTCCAAGATATGTTTTGTGTTGGAGCAGAACTCACCTGAGACTCACCTGAGACTCACCTGTGTGGGCGATGCTGGTTTCCTGTTTGGATTCTGTCACAGAGGAGAAACAGGAACCTGAGGGGTCTGTAGGTGGGATTCCCTCTGGATCCAAAGTGTGAAGGAAAAAGTGGAACTACAGAGAAGACTTTATGTTCTATGTGTGACGTGAAGAGTGAACTCAGGGAGCAGATTTCTGACTGACAGGTGAAGAAGAGCAGGTAAAGAAACCTGATCAGTAGAAATGTTTGTCTGATTTGTGTAGATCTGATCAGGGTTTGTGTTTGTTTGGGCAGAATAATCAGAAGTTTCCTGAATTTTAAATCAAGTTTCATGTTTAGAGTTCTGAAAAATAAAAGTGGAAATGTGACTAAAAATAAATGAAAATCTGATCTGAGGTCAGTCACAGAAAGCCAGAATAAAGGAGGAGTTCCTCTGGATCATCTCTGCAGCAGCAGGAGCAAATCTGAGAGCCCGATCTCTATGTGAGGAATATTTAATTTACCTTTACAGGTGAAGTGTTCATTTACTGCTGTTTTATTAATGTCAGCTGGTTCTAAATGCAGCAGCTCATGTTCTCAACAGAACCTCTCCTATAGAACATATGACTCCTGTCCTTCAGCTTCACTGCCTTCTGTAAAATATTCATTATTTTGAAGATTCTGCTTCTTACTTTCAAATCTCTCCATAATGATAATCAGTGATTATGGAGAGGAGCGTCCTCATAAACAGTGTTGGGGGAGGTAATAAAGGGAGCTCTGAGGCTCCTTTCCTTCCTGTTAGAGGCTGCAGACACTTCAGGAAGTTCAGACATTACAGATCAGCTGTTGGACTGCTGTCTGTGACGTCACTCCACCGCCCTCTGCTGGACACAGATGACAACACAACCTGCACCAGCCCGTCACACAGTGAGAAATAATATTCAGATTAGTCTGAAGAAGCCACAACTTCCAGCATCTCATCCAGGATAAGCAGCACAGGAGAGAAGAAGAAGAACCACGAGACCAGCAAAGATAAATGATTGGAGAACTTCCTGTGGAACAACTGGAAGCCAGACTCAAGTAGGGGACGTGTGGGGGTGATTAAGATGGGAGGTGACAGGAGGAGCCGCCCAGTGCTCAGGGATGGGACAGAATCAGCCATGTCCAATAAAGAAGAGGAAGGAATGCTGGAATGTTCTTTAGTCAAAGAGGGAGAAGGACTGAGCACATCAGAGGAATTAGGGAAGAGGAAAAGTAGGGAACAGAAATTATGCTGTGATAGCTACAGGAAGCAAAATCGGGGAGAGCAGGTCGGAATTATATGGGAGTGAACTGGACAGGGTGGGAACAACACGCTAACATGCAGTGACTCAGTGTCAGCCCTTATCACTAATAAAACAGGGAATGTCATCAGGACCGGCTTCAGGGAATCTTGCAGGTATATGATCACCTGGCAGAACACGAGGAGGAAACGGTCCTTCTGTGGGTTCCAGCACAGGTAGGATTTCTGGGAAAGTGGACCGGTCAGTGTGATTAAATGACTGCAGCATCCTACAGGAGGCGGAAGAGCGCCACGCAGGTTACCGTCTGCCTTTACACACCAAAGAAGAAGAAGAAGCCTCACTCGGACACCTGTTGTGCTTCATGTCAGCAGCAGCTGCGCTCAGGTGTCCCTCCGTTCGGGTAGCAGAGGCTGTACCGGGACTTTGTACCGGGTTTAGGTCTTTAGAGGAGGATGAAGGTCCCGCTGCTGTTCCTGCTCCTCATCAACGGTAAGCAGCTCGCTCTGAACTGTGTGAACGGAGCAGCACCGCAGTGTGAGGAATATCACGCAGATAAACCCACGCAGAGTCGGAAAGCATGGATTGAATGATGAGTGGCTTCATTGATAAGAGCATGAGCGATGATCGGAGACGGCTGAGGACCCGGAGACCGCACAGACTGAGGCAGAGTGGCGGGAGAAGCAGCGCTAACAGCTGGGCTAAAGTAGAGGCTTCGCCTCCGGGGAGCGCCGGGCGAGGCTGCGCTGAGGACGGACAGCATGCTAAAGACGTCACAGCCTCATTGTTAACTGCAGTTCCTCACACACACACACACACACTCTAACAACACAGCATGAGCGTGTGTGCGCATCCATGCTTGTTTCTCTTTCAGGTGTGTTTAAGCAGTCGGTGACCAACTGCGGCTCCATCAGCTTCTGTGCTTTATTATTGTCCTCCATGTTTTTGGTCCAGTTTACATTAGTGTCATTCTGAGGAGTTAATTTCTGCCAAAAGGTTTCACACAAATAAAACCTGCTTTACAAACTGTCCTCGAGCACAAAATGATCTCTCCTCGAATACCAAACAGTTCCACCGTAAGTTTGTGCCAAAGTCACTTTTCCTCCTCGACAGCAGGGGGTGCTATCGAGACAACTGAAACGCGTCGAGAGCAGTATTAACTTTTTTCTACACAATATTAACTGTGTGGACCGGCAGCTGTTGCTGTATGCAGTTATATCTGATAATCGAGGTCAAAAATGCGGGATTGTACATTATGTCAAGGCCATTTTAAAATGCTGAAGTTATGGAAACTGATTGTGTGACTTATTAAAACTGAGTAAGAATACAAACATCTTGAAACACTCCTTTATATTCCACTTAGCATAACATACCCTTTCAGTAAGTCTGTATTCCCTAAAGGACTTAAATTCTTGGTGACTAACTTTAGATAATCAAAATGAACACATTTCCAAAGGCTTGCCTTGATTGTTCATCCTTGAGATTAAACCAACAGTCCATGTATTTTGTTATAACTAGCTGAGGAAATGAATTCAGTAGCAGAACTATGAAAGAACAAGAAAAAAAAAACCTTGACATAATGTACAATCCAGCCTTTTTGACCTCGATTATAACTGCATACAGCAACAGCTGCAGGTCCACACAGTTAATATTGTGAACAAAAGAAGTTAATACTGCTCTCGGCGTGTTTGTCGTCTCGATAGCACCCCCTGCTGTCGAGGAGGGAAAGTGACTTTTGGCACAAACTTACAGTGGAACTGTTTGGTATTTGAGGAGACATCATTTTGTGCTCGAGGACAGTTTGTAAAATATGTTTTGTGTGTGCAGCACGTGTTCTTTGTGTGCAACCTTTTGGCAGGAAATTAACTCCGTATCATTCTGTCTGTAAACATGATGGCTCCAGATGTTCTGAATGAATGTTGATGAAACTTTGTAGGGGTGCAGAGGTCAGAGGTCATGTTAACAGTCCATTAAGATTTGACTTCCATCACCACCAATGCCTCTGAGGTCACCTTCATGGTTTATTGATCAATAAGCCTCCAAATATTTAAAATGTCACCTTTGACCTCTGACCTCACATCTACATTTCACAGCTGCCTTTCTTTCAAGTTGACCTCAAAATATTATTTATGAATAAAGTATTGTCTAGAGAGATAATGAATGCACATAAATAAAATAATTAAACTCTAAATGTTGTCAAGTATATTAAAATGGGTTTCATCACAGCAAACAACAAAAGCTTTGTCTTCACTGCACTACACACTTCTTAAAGTGTGTTTACAAACAAACAAATCTCCAGAAATGACAACAAAAGGAAACTCCGCCCAGAGATGGAGCGGCCGGGGTGGGGTCTACAGCAGCTTGTTGGGTATAAAGAGCATCTTTGACAGGCAGAGTTTCACCAGTCTGTAAGAACTACACACACAAGCTGTGGAAGATTTTCAGAATAAAGTTCTTCAGTGTGAGATGGCAAAGATATTGAATCTGATCATCTCCAGTAACGAGATCAAAGACTCAGAGTCTGTGCAAGGACAAGACTGAAAGTCAGCTTTGATTCCTGTGAGGCAACAGTGCATCAGAAACAACCTGATCCTGTCTGAAGGAACTCCAGGAACACTTCCAGAAATCAGAGCCACATGTGGACTCCTCTGAGCCAGAGCTCATTTAAACTGAGGCAAAGTGGAAACTGTTCTGAGGTCAGACGAATCCAAGCATGAAATTCTTTATGAAAAACATGGACACCACATCCTCAGGAGTAAAGAGCAGAGGAACTGTCCGGCTTCCTCAGTTCAAAGCCTGCCTCTCTGATGGTTTGGGGGGTGCATCAGTGGAACTGGAGCTGGCACATCTGGAAAGGCTCCATCAGAGCTGGAAGGTAGATCCAGGTTTCAGAACAGCGTGTGCTCCATCCAGATGTTTTTTTCAGGAAGGTCTTCATGTTTCAGCAGGACGATGATAAACTGCATCTTTTCCGACAGCACGGCTTCATAGTGGAAGAGTCCGGCTGCTGGACTGCAGGTCAGTCCAGCAGCCGGACTCTTCCACCACAGTCCTGACCTTTGACCAGCTGAGAACATCTGGAGCATCAGAAAACCAAAAACAGGAGAAAGCAGCCCCAGGACTGCTGAGCAGCTGGAATCCTCTATCAGACAAGAACAGGACAACGTCCAGCAGCTGCTCGCCTCAGATCCAGATGTTTATGGTCTGTTAAAGCAGAGGGGATGCTGCACAGCTGGAACACAGACCTGTAACTGCTTTTAAAGATGCGTCGCCATCAAATTCAAAATGAGTTCATGTTTTTATTAAAATTGTACATTTCCTTATGTCTGTGTTCCACTGCTAATAAAATATGGGTTTATGAAATAAGCAGGTCATTCTGTTTTTATTTCTATTTCTGGCAGCAGCCCAGCTGTTCTGGACTCGGGGTTGGATTACAGCAGTAGCCTAAAATACAACGAGCCTTCCTGAAATCACTGAGATGATTAATCTGGGAAGTCTGTATGTTTCATAAATTTGTGTTCAGCTGATGTGAGTGCTTATAGGACACATGTTAATATGCAGGGGTAATATGGTTGTTGCCTTATTGTCCAGCAATAAAATGTTACACAACAGCTAACAGGTCAGCAGAGTGTAGAAGGAGATGATTGACAGGTGTAACACTGCAAGGATACAAAGGCTAATTTACAGCATGGAGCTCTAAAACTGTCAGAGTAGCTGAAGCTGGAAACCTTCGAGCATGCGCAGCGCCATCTGTGCCTGTACAGAACGTGATGTCACTGGGTTGCCTTACATTAGCTTATGTTAGCTAACTGATGACCCAGCGGAAAACAAACTGCTGCCCCCTGTGTTTGATTTTTCCTCGTCAGGGGTGCAGACCGAGCGGTGCAATCAGCGGCTCTTCATGTCCTCATGTCTGTTGTAAGCACAACATCGTCCCCACCACTCAGTGCCTTTCTGACCTCAGAGCAGCAGTCTCCATAAAGACCTGGGAGTTCCCCTCCAATAAAGATTTTCTACTTGGAATTTTGTACCGTGGCTCAAGTATCCTCACAGAATTCCTGAAGCCGTCATCCTCCACCATGGAAAGAGGCTGCTGGTCGTTCCTGCCAGGCTCCTCCTAATCTCCACGGCTCTATGGGAATCGCCTAAGGGAAATAATAAAATAATTAAGGCTGTAGCACATCTACATGTAGATTAAATCATGCAGTATCCCTTCCAAAGTTAACACAAAAGGGTAATTATATTTAATCAAATTTGAACCATATTATATTTAGTATATTTGTTTCAGTTCCAGTAAATGGATTCATTTAAATAACACGTTTCAATGGGATAAATGTATTATATCAGGGTCTTAGCATCATTTATACTTTTCGAGCTGGCTAAAGTAACAAATGACCAGCTGCACTCTGAAAATTAATATCAACTGATGCTGAAGATGACTAAAATATTACTTTCACCACTGCCTGGGTGACCTCTGCTTTGAGGGTTTGGGTCTGTCGGGGTCGGATGATTCAGTCAGGTCTGCTGGTCTCTGACCAGCTGTTCTGTGCTGCTTTCACTGTTGAAATAAAGTGTCTGTATCTGTGTTTATATGCGCGTTGTCAGTAGATCAGCTACAGACCTTTTCCACTCATGTCTGCATATTTTGCAGCTGCAGCCTTATGCTGACGATGTTCATCCTTCTAGGAGATCTTAGAGAATTAATGCTGTTCTAGGTTCTCAGTGCTTTGGCTGGTCTGTGAGAGAGCGCTGCCTTTCCACACATTTTAAATCTGTACAGATTAAAAGCTTGTTTCACTGATTTGAGTGTCGCTGATTAAACTTATTTTGATTGTGTGGTTGTCAGACTGAAGATGATGCTACTTCTAGTTCATCATTTCAACACCGGATCAAACCCAAAACATCTGATTTGTGTTTCTGTTTGTGTGTCCTCACAGTTTCCCAGCATGCCCTGGCTGTGCTGGTGGAGGTGAATGAGGGGGAACGGTCTGTCCTGCTGCCCTGTCTGTACTCAGGTTTCATACCTGAGGATGACCCCACAATGATGTGGACTCGCAGTGATCTCGATCCCAAATCTGTGCACCTACGAGGAGAAGGAGGAGATGATCTGAGAGGACAAAATCAGCGTTACAGCAGGCGCACATCAGTGAGTCCTTACGCTCTGATCACCAAAGACTTCAGCCTCACTCTGAGGAAACCCACAGTGACCGACAGCGGCAGCTACACCTGCTCCATCAGTGCTGGAAGACAAGAACGGAGACTGAGAGACATCCAGCTGCAGGTCAAAGGTCAGCAACAAACCCCAACCCCTCCTGTGCTTACAGGTCATGAGTCAGTACTGTAGACAAAGGTCAGAGGGTAAACTGAGCCAATGTGTTTCTGAGCATCTTGATGAAACCAGCAGCAACATTTAACTTTAGAGATGTTCCCAACAACTAGTTTCTTACAAAACAAGGACACGCGTCTTCATTTTAAATTTAACATACATTTATTTACATTTTGTTGTCTGTTTGGAGCATAATGAGCAGTGTTCATAACGCATGATGCCTCACAGTTAAGAACGATGCTCGTTCTACATGATACGCATCTCAGTAAAAGTTCAAATCTAAAATGATAATAAAACGATCCAAACATCCACCCAGGCTGACAGAAACATTAAATTCTTGCACTTTTCCCCCTCTTGGGTCCTACTCTTTGCTGTGGTCAGTTTGTTTTTAAGGTGCAGACACATTTGTTCCTCTAGGTTTTTTTTTTGCTTCTTTGTACAAACTTGGGGGAGGAGCCAGAAATGCACGGGAGGAAATGAAAGTGTTTTTTCCTGGGAGGTTTGCTTCAGGTCACATTCAAAATCTTCAATAATGACTAACAGCAGTAGATAAAAAAAAAATAATAGTCAGCCCAAGATTTTCTATAAAAATGTCAGGGCTGCAACGCCATCTGGTGGCAGAGGGCTGCATAACACTTAGAACATTTATGTTAACCGACTAAATAGCAAAGATTATTCGGCTAGTCACGCACATCCCTATTTACCACAGACCTGAGCTCACTGGAAACAGTAGAACAGAGCAGAAGAAAATAGCATCATCTGTAACTTCTGGGGTACAGTATGTGACATTCAGGCCTTTGAGCCTGTGAGCAGAGGTTTGTGTCCTCAGCTCAGAGAGATCCAGCATCCACACTTCTGTAAATATATTTACAACCACAAAAAGAAACATTCAGGATGAGTTTGTTTTGTAAAGATGTGTCAGAATCTGTGTTTTTATGCTATACAGAGGTTTTAATAGTTTGAGCTGAAAACAATTCATTATGATCGCTCAGTAGTTTGCAGCTATTGAAGCATTTCATGTATTCCAGTTTAGCTATAATAGATATAATCACTGGTTTCAGGGTCAGAGGTCAGGAGTGTAGATGCTCAGCTGGGCTCCAGTTCCCATCAGTGTGACTGCTGCTGCTTCTACAGCTCATATTGTGGTTTATTGTCCTCTCAGACCAGCAGGTGGAGGTGAAGGTGGAGGAAGGCTCAGAGTCTGTCATCCTGCCCTGCAAAACAACACCTGACCTGCCCGAGGACACCAGGGTGGACTGGACTCGCTCTGACCTGGGACTCTTGGTGGTCCACGAGTATTCAAGCAAAAGTGACCACCTTATGGCTCAGGATGACTATTACACAGACCGAACAAAGATGAATGAAGACCTGCTGAGAACTGGAGACCTCAGTCTGACCCTGAAACAGCCCACACAGAGAGACACAGGAGGATACATCTGCACCATCTACAGGGACAAAGACATCCTGAGACAGAAAGTAGTGCTGCAGGTCAAAGGTCAGTGCTGTAGATAAAGGTCAGAAGCACCAGTCAAAGGTTTGGACACACCTTCTCCTTCAATGTATTTATTTTTTTCTGCATTGTAGATTAACACTAAACTCATCCAAACTATGAAAAAAACAAATTTGGAATTATTTATTTTTTAAAAAAGTGTTAAACAAACCAAAATATGTTTATATTTTAGATTCTTCAAAGCAGGCACCTCCTGATATCAGCTTTGTGAGGTAATCACCTGCACAGCTGTGCAGGTCAAGAGTTCATTTCTTGAATGTCTTGCCCTTTTAATGTGTTTGAGACCATCAGTAGTGTTGTGAGGAGGTAGAGTTGGTATCAGCAGGGTTATAATAGTTTTGGATTTTACATTATCATTTAGTTTTAGTTAGTTTTTACTTTTTTTTCTTTAATTCAGTTAGTTTTAATTAGTTTTCAGAGTGGTTTTGCTTGTTTTTATTAGGTTTTATTTTTGGTTTATTGCTTAGTTTTAATTTAGTTTCGTTAGTTTCAGTATTAGTTTTAGTTTTTCATACTTTGTCAGGTGCAAGATTCAAGGCACAAGAGTGACTACTGTGTAATAAAAACTCAACCAAAGATAACGTTTAAAGAAATATATTCAACAACCAACTGTTCACAGACAGCAGCACTATATGTTAAATGTGTGTAATATTAAGGACACACATGAACATCAACAGGGAGAAACAAAGAAAAACATGAACTCCCCAAACTCAATAAATTCTACAATAAACTCCCAATAAAGTTCAGCGTCAATGCAGCAGATTAACAACAGCTTCTGTTTCAGAGCTAGCCTGGTTAGATGCTCCATATGTCGCCAACCTCATGTCGCATTTCTGCTTGTGTAGCTGGATTGTGTGTGTTCATTACCTTACGGTCGTGTGCTGGTGTTTTATATGCCGGCTGGGACTTCTTTTGGTCCTCGCTCTTTGTGCTCAGTTTTTTTTGGCTGCAAACATATTTGTCCCTGTTTTTTCACTTTCTTCATTCTCTCGAGTCCTTACATTGATGGTTCCTGATTGTTATTCTCTCACTGATAAAGTGGCCAGAAACGCACAAGGATGGAACAGGTTCATCACAACGTTGCGGCTGCGTGGCAGCGAGGAGTAGTCACATTTCTCTGGAGCTGAATGCCAGATCACGTCGGTTCAGAGCGGTTTCCTTGTGTGCGCTTCTCAGGTGGACTTTGACGTTGATGTTTTTTCCTCACTGAGACGTGTTCCATACATTTTTCATCATTCACAACAACACACTCTTCTATCTGTATTATCGGACTCAAAGAAACTCCATATGGGACTCTGCTGCTTTCTCTGCAGACCGCTGCCATTACTTTGCAGACCAGTGCGGTGAGCACACGCACAGCTGCCCGACGGCGCTCCCAGCGTAAACTCGGAGAGCGGAAAAATGATCAATCCACAAGGCTTTTAAATAAAATGACAAACAAGGAAAGGAAGTCATTTTATCTATAATTTTAGTTTGTTTTAGTTAGTTTTTAAAACTCACAATACAGTTTTAGTTAGTTATCGTTTTTCCCTTTTAATTTTAGTTATTATTTATTTCAGTTAACGACAATGTTTTTTCAATTTCAGTTTTCGTTATTTCATTCGTTTTCATTAACTATAATAACCCTGATTGGTATACAGTGAATAGCCCTGTTTGAGTAATGTTCTAATCCATATTATGGCAAGAACAACTCAATCATCACTTTAAGTTCAGTCAATCTGAAACACTTCAAGAACTTTGAAAGTGTCCTCAAGTGCAGTCACAAAGACTATCAAACATTATGATGAAACTGAGTCTCATCAGGACCGCCCCAGGAAAGAAAGACCAAGAGTTCCCTCTGATGACCAGGATCAGTTCATCAGAGTTACCAGCCTCAAGTTAACAGCACCCCAGATAAGAGCCCACCTAACTGCTTCACGGAGTTCAGGCAGCACACACATCTCAACATCAACTGTTCAGAGAAGACTGCATGAACCTAGACTTTAAGGATGAATGGCTGCAAAGAAGCCACTTCTAATGAGGAACAACAAGAGGAAGAGACTGGCTTGGGCCAAGGAACACAAGGAATGGACATTAGACCAGTGGAAATCTGTACTATGGTCCGATGAATCCAAATTTGAGATATTTTATTCCAAATGCCAAAAAAAGGTGAGTGTATGGTTCCCATGAAATATGAAAGAGGAAGTGTGATGGTCTGGGGGTGCTTTGCTGGTGACACTGTTGCTGATGTATTCAAAATCCAAGGACCACTTAACCTGCATGGCTACCACAGCATTCTGCAGCGACATGCCATCCCATCTGGTTTGTGCTTAGTGGGACCATCATTTGTTTTTCAACAGGACCCCAAACCCACCTCCAGGCTATGTGAGGGCTATTTGACCAAAAAAGAGGGTAATGGAGGGTTGGATCCGATGACCTGGCCTCCACCATCACCTGATATAAACCCAAATGAGATGGTTTGGAGTAGGATCGCAGAGTTAAGCCAAAATAGCCAACAAGTGCTCAGCACCTCTGGGAACTCCTTCAAGACTGATGGAAAAATATTTAAGGTGATGACCTCATGAAGCTGATTGAGAGAAATTAAGAGTGTGCAAAGTTGTAATCAAAGCAAAGGTGTCTAAAAATCAAAGACATATTTTGGTTTGTTTATAACTTTGAAGTTTAATTCATGATTTCTTATGTGGTCCTTCATAGTCTGATGACTTCTGTATCAATTTACAATGCAGGGAAAAAAAAGAAAAACAACCAAAGACAAAATTAGAAGTTGTGTCCAAACATTTGATTTAAACTGTATGTTTTATATATATATATATATATATATATATATATTTTATGTTTCACCACAGAACCATTTCCATCCTGGGCCACAGTTCTCCTGGTTCTCCTGGTGCTCATTGTTGTTTCCGGAGGTCTTTTATTTCATTTCCGGTACTGTTTCGTGTCAGGTGAGCCTCTCTGACTACTCTACCCACAACATGACTTTACTAAACAGTGTGTGTGCTTCACTGCACTGATCTGACACACAGCTGTTCTTCTTCTGTGGTGGTAAACAGCAGGCTGCCATGGAAACATGTGCTGACAGGAAGTGTTGCAGCAGCTTCAGTAAATGTTCCTCCTTGAGTTGTGCTCAGTCATGTGGTGGAGAGCTTCAGATGTTCAGAGCAGACACATGAGATCTTCATGGTTCCTGTGCTGATGTGTGTGAGACGTGGCCGACTGTGGAGGCTCAGTGTGTCTGTTCTTCTGCTCTTCATCAACATGTCTGCAGCTCTTTACAGGACGCTGTGACTAGTTACCAAAGAACGAGTCAGGAACACATCAGGAACAAACTGACACACAATCTGAGACTAGGAGGAGGGCACAGGGAGGTCATGTGACCATCAGACCTGCTGCTTTTATTTCAAAAAACTCATGCTGTACTCTATTGTCCTGTCAGATTACCATGTAGTGGTAGATTCAGGGGTGGAGTCTGTCCAGCTGCCCTGCAAATCTGCAGTTTACCTGCCCAAAGATGCTAAAGTGGAGTGGAAGGACAGAGACAAGAGGAAGGTCCACGTGTACCAGAACGGCTCTGACCAGCTTGAAGAACAGGACCAGCTTTACAGAGACCAAACAAAGATGAAGAGAAACCTGCTGAAACCTGGACACCTCAGCCTGACCCTGAGATACCCCACAGACAGACACACAAATACCTACACCTGCACCATCAGCAGGGAACAAAACATCCTGATGAAGAAAGAAGCAGAGCTGAAAGTCAGAGGTCAGTGGTACAGATACAGATCAAAGGTCAGAGGTAAGAGTGTACTTAGTTTTCACTTGTATTTCATATGACCTTTTTAGTCCAATTTCTCTCCAAAATTTATCAGTATTAGGAGTCTCAATATTAGGAATAATAATCATAGCATCAATATAAAGATCCAGAAAGGCCACGACCTGATGGCGGATTCAAACCCTGAACATTCGTGCTGTGTGGCAGCAATGCCAACCTGACATGATGTCTGACTGGGATTTTAAGTTTTGTTGATCCAGCTAATTTCTCCGTGAATCGCCACCTTGTGTGATGGAGGGGTTTGTGTGTCCCAGTGATCCCAGGAGCTATGCTGTCTGGGGGCTTGTCCCCCTGGTAGGGTCTCCCCTGGCAAACTGGTCCTGGGTGAGGGGATAGACAAAGAGTGATTAGAAAAACTCCTATGGAAGTGTCATCAAGGGAACTCTTTACCCTGCCCAGGATGGGGTTCCCGGGGCCCCACCTTGGTGCCAGGTCTGCACCCACCCTTCTTGGAGTCACTGGGCAGGTGCTCCAGGGTGCCCCATCCAGTGACTCCATCGTCCTATTAGGAGACTTCAACACTCTTGTGGGCAATGACAGTGAGGCCTGGAGTGGCGTAATTGGGAGGAACGGCCTGCCTGATCTGAACCTGACTGGTGTTTGGTTGTTGGACTTCTGTGTAAACCACAGGTTGTCCATAACAAACACCATGTTCAAACATAAGGATGTCCCTAATTGCATGTGGCACCAGGACACCCCAGGTCACAGGTCAATGATCGATTTTGTTATTGTTTCATCAGATCTGCGGCCATATGTTCTGAGCATATGGCCACAAAATGCTGGACCAGCTCTTCATCCTCTTGAGACTGTTTGAGTGTGCGTGGGAGTTTACCCAATCAGTCTACATGTGTTGTGCGGACATGGAGAAGGCATTTGACTGCATCCCTTGGGGTATCCTGCAGGGTGACGCTGTGGGAGTATGGGGTGTCTTGCCTGTTGTTGTGGGCCATTCAGTCTTTATACACCTGAGTGAGAGCTTGGTCTGTTTTGCCGGCAATAAGTTGGACTAGTTTCCTGTGGATGTTGGACTTCGCCAGGGCTGCTCTTTGTCACCGATTCTGTTCATAATTTTTAATGGACAGAATTTCTAGGTGTAGCCAGGTGGTGGAAAGCTTCCGCCTTGGTGGCCTCAGGATCTTGTCTCTGCTTTTTGCGGATGATGTGGTCCTGTTGGCTTCATCTCTTGGTGGCCTTCAGATCACAGTGGAATGGTTTGTGTGAAGCAGCTGGCATAAGAATTAGCACTTGTAAGTCTGAGCCATTGGCCCTCAGCCGGAAAAGGGTGGAGTGCCTGTTGTCTGGGACCTCCCTCTACCGTCTGCTGGGGTGGTCACGTGGTTGTCGTTGGAATGCGTGGCCATGGGACTTTAGTGCTTTAGATATTATGTCTCTCGGCTGGCCTGAGAATGCCTCGGGGTCCCCCCAGATGAGCTGGTGGAGGGGCTGGGGAGAGGAAGATCTGGGCTTCTCTGCTTAGGCCATTGATTGGACAGACACCAAAGACATAACCATCTCTGTTCAGTGGAGCAATGGGACATATTTCAGTCAAACATGTTTTCTCTGCAAATATTTCACTTCATCCAGTCAAAGAAAATGTGCTCAATGCTGCTGCTCTCTGTGAAGCTCATGTTGTGCTTTGTTGTCCTCTCAGTCCCCAAGGTGGAGGTGGATTCAGGGGTATTGTCTGTCCAGTTAACCTGCAAAACGACAGTTCACCTGCCCAAAGACACTAAAGTGGAGTGGAAGGACAGTTCAGACAGGAAGGTCCACGTGTTTCAGAATGGCTTTGATTGGTCTGAAGAACAGGACCAGGATTACAGAGACCGAACACAGATCAATGAAGACCTGCTGCCAACTGGAGACCTCAGTCTGACCCTGAAACACCCCACAGACAGCGATAGCTACACCTACACCTGCACCGCCTACAACCAGAATAAAATTATTGTGCTGATGAGACAAGTGGAGCTGAAAGTCAGAGGTCAGTGCAGTAGATTCAGGTCAGAGGTCAGAGCATGCATAGTTGTCACCTGTGGTTCATAAAATACCTAGTTGTGACCTTTTTCCACACATTCCTGTCCATACATCTTCCTCTAAGCCAGTGGAGGTCCTCAGTGAGCTAGAAAAGGTAATTTTTTGAACAGGGGCCTATTCCAGGAAGCAGGTTCAACAAACTCTGAGTTTAAAAACAGACTCTGAGTTGATCAACTCTGAGTTTCCCGTTCCAGAACAGCTGATCAGAGTTAGTTCAATCAGCTCTGAGTATGATCACCCTGATTTAGCGCGTGCATAAGGAAAGAAAGCCATCATCAATGGAGCGCTGATACCAGGACTCACCATGGCAACGGGTAAATAAAGGGCGGAGCCTCCATTTTAATTCGATGATGGAGGATCACTCGTGTCAGTGTGGAGCATGACGAGTCACTTTAATCAGCCTGACCCACTCTGACATCATCATAGACAGAATAAAGTTTGTTATCAAATATATCATTTCTTTATGTCTGCTGTCATCATTTACACAACTTGAATCTCTGCTGAAGCTGAATCCTAATTTTACATTTGATTCATAAAATCTAATTATTCAGCCTGACGGACAAACTGCAGGAGACAGAAAGTGAAGATAAAACTGTAGAGAAACAGCTCAGACTGAGTTTACTGACCGACCTGTTAGAGACTGAGACAGCAGCAGACCCCGGAGCTGACCTCAGGTCAGTTTGTTACTGAATAAAAACTGTTTTTGCTGCAGTTTATGGCAGTTCAGTTCATGGCCATTCAATTTTTTCAATAATAACACAATAAAAATGGAGTATATTGATAGAATAGAAACCTCACTTTGTCTTTTTAATGGAGAATTTCATTATTTCTGCCATTACTGAATAAAAATGAGATTTACATAAAAACAGCTTTAATGTTTCCAGTTTGAGTGTTTCTAATCTGATCTAAGATCAGCTTCACTGATAAATGCCGGGTTTCTGACAGCAGAGATGTTTCTGTTAAAGGTCAGAGGTCAGTCATAGTTTCACATTTAGCTGGAAATATTCAGAGCAGTTTTCCAAGTCTGTAATGAATGTAAAGTTTTACCAGTAAAGGCAAACATGCTTTGATAAATGTCTCATCTTTATAGGTTTTAAATATTTAAGCACAGTTTGGGAGGATGAGACATTTTAATTAAAGAATCCAGATTGTGTCGGGAAAATGAATCCATTATGAACAGATCCAGGCTGGATGAGCTGGGAAATAACTGGAGCCTTGCTGATCCGTTATAGAGCCGATAATCACTGATTTAGGTGATTTTCAGTGAAAATATTTGGAAATTCATACTCTCAATTTCAGAGAGCAGAACTTTCAAAATGACATCATTTAAATCCATTTAGTTCAGTTTGAAGTCTTCAAATCATTTCAGCCTCATCTTCACTCAAGCATTCACATCATCTCCAGGATCAGACATTTTTCCACCAGTGAGCTTTTCCAACACGACCAATGATCGATCATTGATCACTGATCAGTGTGTTCTGTGTCAGCAGCTTCATCCAGATCAGTGTGATGTAACAGTGATGCTACAGTAACTACAGTAAATGTTTCAGTGTGAGATATATCAGTCCTGCTCATGCTTTAAATTAGAAATGCAGCAATTAGTAAAAAGTCACTGATGATACTAATAAATATCTGAAGTACTCCTATCAAAGTGCTTCTTTTTTGCTTTGTCTTTGTCCCCAATATGAATGAGTTCAACAACATGGCAGACGGTGTGAATTGTGGCAGGTCTGTTACTATGAATGAAATGACTGTGGCTGGAAAGCAGCTAAACATCAATGAATGCTTTTACTGCTGAATTTTAAGAATTGACAATTTTCTGTAATCTTTGTTTCTAAAAGATGAAGGCTCACTCACCCCAACATTATGCCGGGGATTTAAAATCTCACTTCCTAAACCCAAATAGATCTCTCATATTGAATACCATTTTTGCATAACAATGATGTTTTTTATATTGGCTAATGGGCTCTAGTACAGCCTTCAGCCTGTCACTGATGAAAGTCAATCAGGAGATCACTGAACAAACTGTTACCAACAGTGATGGATGATCCTGACCACCCTCTGATCACTTCCTGGACAGGCAGCAGAGGACCGCCTCTAACAGACTGAGTCAAGGACAGATGAAGGAAATCTTTAGCCTCTTTTCCACTAGCACCTGCTTGACTCGGCTCTTCTTGGTTTTGGTCCTTTTGCATTGAGGTTCAACCTCAATGTGAGTGGAGTTGTTATAACGAAACGGCTGTTTTACAACTACTCTGAAGAATCTTTGAGAGAAAAGGAAGGTTGGAGATTGGCCTATAATTAGCTAAGACAGCTGGGTCAGTGATGGCTTTTTAAGTAGTGGTTTAATTACTGCCACCTTGAAGGCCTGTGGTACATAGCCATCTAATAAAGATAATTAAGATTGAAGTATCAATTAATGGAAGGACTTCTTTGAGCAGTCTTGTCTGAATGAGATCTAATAAACATGCTGACAGTTTAGAGGAAGTAACTATTGAAGTTCAATCAGAAAGATCAATCAAAGAGAACGAGTCTAAACAAATATTCCATCTCTCTCCATTAAATTGAAACTACAATAAAATTAAAGACTTCATTTCTTTGTAAATATTTTCACTGCTCATTTCACTTCATCCAGTCAGACAGCAGCAGCTCAGTGTTGTTGCTGCTGTCTGTCCAGCTCACACTGTGCTTTGCTGTCCTCTCAGTCCCCAAGGTGGAGGTGGATTCAGGGTTAGTGCCTGTCCAGCTGCCCTGCAAAACCACAGTTCACCTGCCCAAAGACGCTAAGGTGGAGTGGATAGACAGTTTACACAAGATGGTCCATGTGTACCAGAAGAGCCGCAACCATCCTGAAGAACAGGACCATCGTTACAGAGACCGAACAGAGATCAGTAAAGACCTGCTGAGAACTGGAGACCTCAGTCTGACCCTGAAATACCCCACAGACTGGGACAGAGGCCCCTACACCTGCACCGTCTACAGCAAAGAGGGAAACGTCCTGCAGAAGAAACAAGTGGATCTGAAAGTCAGAGGTCAGAGCTTCACATTAATGGATTACAGAGCAGTGGGGAATAAATTTACCTGCATTCAAAGTCTTTCTTAAAGCGCTCTTATTAAGTTTATGGATTTAGTACGGCTGAAACGATCATTTTGGTAGTCGGATAAACTGTTTATTTTTTTATCGATTAGTTGATTAGTCAACGATTATTTCAATCTTACCTCACCTGCTCGAGCCTGCCCACCTGTAAACATCACCTTGTTGTCTCTCACAATTAAAATATGACCCATAAAAATACGAGTTTAAAACTAACAAAATATAATTTAACAATAATGTGAGGATCACAATAAATATCAAATAAACAATGCATATTGAAGTGAATGCAATTTTTATATTTAAATGAAAATATAATGTGCTAATGAATAAAAATGTCCTCTGTCCATAAGCGCAAATGAGGCTTCAAATTAAATCAAAAAGATTTTTCCATCCAAAACAGAGGTTTATTATTCAGGATGAACGCTGATATTAATGCAAGTACCAGTACCCAATACAGTACCCAATACAGTACCAAATACAGTACTCAATACAGTACCAAATACAGTACCAAATACAGGACCCTATACAGTACTAAATATAGTACCAAATAGAGTACCAGTCAAGTTCTGACACACTTACCCAAACCTTTGACTGGTACTGTATAGACTGCTGTCTTGCATTTTCACAGTGTCACTAAAATTAGAAACATCCTGTATCAGCGTGATGCTAAAAAGTTAATTTGCAAATTTATTATTTACTATTTATATTTGCAGAGGATAATGTGGCAAAATCATTGTAATAATAATCATTTTTTACAGATTATACTGTTTTTTTTAATGGCTGGAGGCTTTAATAGAATTCAAATTTGATTGAGCCTGGTTCTGCTGGAGGTTTCTTCCTGTTAAAAGGGAGTTTTTCCTTCCCACTGTCACCAAGTGCTGCTCATAGGGGGTCGTTTTGACTGTTGGGTTTTCTCTGTATTATTGGAGGGTCTTTAAAAAGCACATTGCAGTGACTGTTGTGATTTGGTGCTATATAAATAAAATTGAATTGAACAAAATGTCACTTCAGTGGGGTTTCATGGGCGCTTTCACTTGAAATGATCGACTTTACTGACCCAAAAGAGCAGCTGGGACAGAAATGTAGAGATGAGCTCATTGCATCCTGAGGATTTAGCAATACGGCTGCAGGGCGAACTAGAAGGACACTCAGCAGAGTGCATACCCACCCACCCCAAATGTCCTCTGTGCAGATACTCAGCTTCAGTACACACCACCCAGTGTTACCATGCCACCATCATAAATTACGAGATCAAAAATACTACAAATTGATTTTATTGGTTTTTAAAAACTGTAAAATATCATTTTAGATTTTTATTTAAAACTGAGATCCACATACACAGATAATGACTTCTATAGTCTGGATTTATTTTATTCAGTTTGTGTATCCTGATAGCATCCTCTAAAAAACTCAGTTGAAAAACAGAATACGAGTTGTGAGTATTTGAATTTAACATTAACAGTAACTGTTCATACCTGAATACCAGATTTCATCACGATAGAAGAAAAATTCACAGAATTTTTACATTTTTCTAATGATGAAATTGGAGTTTCATAAATTTTTGAAACATTTTTCTGATGTTGACCTTTGACCAGCTCACCACCAAAATCCAGACTCTGATCCTCCTGAAACGCTGCTTTGACTTTGAGCTCTGTCCCTGTTTCCTTCTGCTCTGATCTGCTTCTGTCCTTCAACTTTTTCTACAACTGAAAACCTGCTGCTGTCTCTACAGCTCATGTTGTTTGTGTCCTCTCAGTCTGTCAGGTGGAGGTGGAGGAGGGGGCGGAGTCTGTCCGGCTGCCCTTCAAAACCACAGAAAACCTGCCTACAAATGCCAGAGTGAAGTGGAGGGACAGATACAACAGGAGGGTCCACGTGTATAAGAACCCCTTGGATCAGCCTGAAGAACAGCACCAGGATTACAGAGACCGGACGAAGATGAATGAAGACCCGCTGAAAACTGGAGTCCTCAGTCTGACCCTGGATCAGCCCACAGAGAGAGACAGCGGCAGATACAACTGTGTAGCTGAAAACACGAGCATCTTCAGATACAAAACAGTGGTGCTCAAAGTCAAAGGTAGGTGTGTGTGTGTGTGTGTGTGTGTGTGTGTGTGTGTGTGTGTGTGTGTGTGTGTGTGTGTGTGTGTGTGTGTGTGTCTCAAACAGGGAGCATGAGGAACAGAAACGGCTCAAAGGACCTGAGTTCTCCCTGTTGGAATGATCTGAGCAGCATGTTTAGTTTGAGGTGGTGCTGTCCTCCACTGTGACGCTGTGTTCATGAAAACTCTGACAGCACAGCCGCTCTTGTTCATTTATTAATTAAATTAACAATTAAATTGATTATTGTGAGAGCATCCAGTTCCCATCATGAGAAACTGGAGGCTTCAAAAGCAAAAACAAGCAAAGAAAAATCTGATTTCATCCACTCGGTGCAACAAAACCTTTGGTTTATGAAACTGACATAGCAGCCTCAACACCATTTTATTGGTGACTCTAATGTCCTGTTTCCATGAAGGCAGCATGTGTTACACATTTCCAAACTCATCATTCCTGCTTCAACAGCTGATCTGAGAATCTCTCACATATACATACACACATACACACACACACACACACGCACACACACACACACTATTGACTGAAGCTCCAGTACCATGATTTACCTTATTAACAGGTAAATGCAGAGCTTGAATCCACTGGAGTTGAAAGGGTTGTATTGGTCCTAAACAACATTCATTAACTGATCTAACACATTTTAATTAGCAAAGTTCACTAATTATAGTTTAAAGTAATTTAGAGGATAAATAAGGATATTAAGCTGTAACCTGACACAACAAATCCATGAAACATTAAAGCTGTACCAGGATCAGACACAACCTCCACATCTGCTCTCAGACCTGCAGTATGACCAGTTTTTTCTCTATTATTATTTATAAACCATACAGATCAAAGTGTTTGTGAGGAAAGTGTGACTTCTTGGTGACACTCATCAGTTAAAGGTGGGAAGTGGATCAGGAGAAGGAGGGGCTCCCCCACAGCTGGGAACTGGCTGTCAGTCAGCTGGGATGGCGACTGTGGCTCCGTCTGTATCCAGACATCTGCATCCACAGCTGCTGATCTGAGTCCAGGATGAGCTGCTGATGGAGACAGAGAGTCAGTGTGTTTGTGTTTGGTCCTGATCTGCTGCCAGGTCTGTTTGACGCTGCTGGATTTACAGCTGACAGATCCCAGATTAGAAATATTCAATCAATAGAATCCACTCAGTGATGCAGTTTGTTTGGAGGAAGCAGCCCTTCAGATGTCATGTGATCAGAAGCAGTTGGATTGATTTGGATTCATTAAAGATCATTTTCACAGTGAACTGATCAGTGATTGATTCCAGTGAAAATCAGTGATGCTGTTTGATCCTGAATCTTTCTCTCTGTTTGGTGTGTGTGTGTTCTGCAGGGAGAGGTCAACTCCACGATCCAACCATCACAATCAAAGGCAGCTCCATTGATCCGACTCCTCCGATGGCCGATCAGTCAGTTTGATCTGTTCTTTGATTACTGATGATTATTGTTAATCCATCATGGAGGACGTTCCCTTGCTGGAACAGGTGGAGGAGAGAGGAGAGGAAGCACAGGTGGATCCTGTTCCTACAAACATGATCACATGACCTGAGGGCTGTATGGTGACGTCACATTAATGAGTTCTCAGGAAGCTGTCTTTTTTTTTACCTGTTACATCACCATGGTAATTGAAACTGTAGCTTATTAATATTGTAGTTTTATTTATTTTTTGTTTTATTTATAAAGGAGCACTGCATGTGTTCCACTTGTGTTTGTGTAGCGCCATCTTGTGCCAGTACAGAATGTGACATCACTGGGTGATGTGGGTTATCAGACTGAGATTAGCTTATGTCAAGAATCAAGAATGCCTTTATTAGTCCCACAAATGGGGAAATTGCAGTTAACAGAACATCCATCCAAAACAAGCATAAACATAACACAGACAGGGGGGACAGATGTCTGAGGTCATGCAGCCGTTTCACAACGGCGCTACCTTTAGCAGAGAGACAGAAAGAGATACATTGGGATAGTATGGTGGGTAGGGTCAGGGTCAGGAGGGGATGCAGACGGAGACGAGAGGGTGGGGGGCATTGTGGAGCCCAGATGCCAGCTCCCAGCCAAACAGTTCGCTGATAGTGATGGAAGTTCATCAGCGGCCTTGGTACACCAGATCCAGCTTCACAAATCACAGAGAGGGCTGAGGGGGATAGCGGCCATCACGCATAGTTCTGGAGAGATATGATTGCCAGCCAAGGCCGGCTAGGGAGCCGAATTCTGATAATGCAGATGTTGTTTTGGAACAGGCTGCTTGTTTTTCAACAGCCTTCAGTCTCACTGGGAAACCATTCAATAAATCCAATAATCCAAATTCGTTAGTTACCGTCCTCACTGTGCAGAACCGTACCTTATCTCCAGATCGAACCCCTCTCACCTGCTACTCCCCAAGTCTACGGCTCAGGTTCATCAGGCTTTGAGTCTGAGTCTGTACGGTTCTGGTCAGCCCATCCACCTGGGTCGGCAGCCTCTGCAGATGTCGAACTGCCGTCCAGGTTTTCTTGATTTCTCGGTAAATCAGGTATCCTCCGAGCCCAAACAGAAAAGATACCGCTACCAGATAGCCAAATATGTAAGCGTCTTCCACCTCGAGGGCCGAGAAGCACACAGGTCTCCACGAGCTCCAAGAATCGATGACGTATCCAACCGGGTCTGTTCCACTCGGACACGCAGGCTCCCCTTTCCCAGATCTCATAGTGGAAAAAATTCGATCAATGGTCGTGAAGGCCCAGTTTGCCAAATCCATATTGCTCTCAATCTTATTCTTATTCGAACAGTGTGCAAGAGACGCTCTCACAGCAAGCAGGAAAGATAGGGAGGGCAGGGAGAGAGATAGAATGCGACCGTCCCCGTCAGAGGCTGGAGCAGAAGTTAGCTAAGTAGTGAAGAACCAATAACCTGCAGGCGTGAAGGTGAACGAGCATTTGACATATCTGACATATTTTTGCGGGGATGTTTATAAACTGTGCCTTTGAAATGAATCCAAATAAAAACCTTTACTCTGACTAGTGTTCTTCTTTGACATTTTTTCCCACAGCAGCTTTGTTGACAGTATATGACAGGAAAGCAGGAGAGGAGCTGCAGAAAAGAGCACAGGCCGGGACTCAAACCTGCGCTGCAAGCTTTGTTTGTCCGCTCTACCACGGAGCCAGCCTGGTGCCCGCGGGTCTTCTTCTTCTGTGGTGTTTCTGATGTGTTTGTGGATGAAAACAGGGTTCCTACAGCTTCAGCAAACTTACCCCCACCCCATTAAAATAAGTAACAGTTGTTTTGTTTTTATTTGCACTTCATTGGTGTTCTATTTCTTCATTAACATCTATGTCCTTGTTAGCGACAAGCTAATATGTGCTAATGCAGCACGAGTCAAAAGTTTGGAGCCATTCATACAAATATGAACCAACTTTTTCAGATTCAAACCTCGTCCCTGGCAGGATTATTTCTGCTGTTTAAAGAGAACTTCTTACAATAATTATTTTCTCTGATGAATGGATGATGATGATGATGATGATGATGATGATGATGGTATGAACTTTGAATGTGTTCTAAAATAGTTTGTTACTGCTCGCAGTGATAAAGTGTAAAACATGATATTAATGCTTTTACATGCTGGTTCAGGGTATCTGCAGCATAACACCTGAACTTCAGTCTTATTAGTGACCATCATTAGTGACCTTCTAACATCCAGACATGTCACACACTGCAGGATGAAGCACAAACTTCATCTTTGTAATAAAAATACTATCTGTGCATTCACAGCTCCCATCGATCACTGAGGTCAGAGGTGACAATGAGTTCAGATCTATTGTCGCAGACTCCCAACACTTACAGACAGCTGCTGTTCAGAATAGAGTTCAATAAATCTGGTGTATTTCAGCAGTTGATATTGTAACTGATATCTGTGGATTTTAACGTGTAATTTTAACATATCAGCAGTAATAGTAATAGTGCTGCTGCTGTAACAGGTGAATTTTCCACTGTGGGTTGAATACAGTGTGACCTCATCAGTGAAACACACTCTAGAAGCTGAAGGTCTTCTTGTTGTAATCTGTGATGTTGTTAATGTCACAGTCTGCAGGCTCTGCAGTCGTACACAAATGATGGAAGTGTGTGCTTGTTATTCTGCCTTCTGTGTGTGTGTGTGTGTGTGTGTGTGTGTGTGTGTGTGTGTGTGTGTGTGTGTGTGTGTGTGTGTGTGTGTGTGTGTGTAATTACAGGCTCGCACTGCAGAGGTCGCTATTTTACCTCTATTTTAGAAACATTTGGCTCAAAGTGCTTCACAAAGATGCAGCCGGCTGAGACACTCAGAAAGTTCACAGCTTTAACTAATGATGCAACCATTTAGGCTTCGCCCATCGGGGGCGGGGGGGGTCATCAGTGTTTACAAACATTATTGGAGCAGTGCTTAGACTGAGACCGGTGAGAAGTCCACAAGTCCACGCAGTGACAAACAGCTCCTGTGTGTCCCAGAGGAAACTGCAGGATCGGCTTTAACGGGACTTTGTGCCGTTTTTAAAGCAGCATGAAGATGATGATGATGATGAGGATGATGATGATGCTGATGATGCTCGTGACCAGTAAGAAACTCGCTCTGAAAGGTTTGCAGTTTCAGCTCTGCTGCAGTTACATTTTCTTTGCTGACTGTGTTCAACGACCAACAAACAACCTGTAATCATTTTATTTATATGTATGTCATAGTTACATGAAGCCCATCACAATTAGATTTATTACATTATTACATTTAAGACAAGTGTGCGTGCGTGTGTGTGTGTTTGTGTGTGTGTGTGTGTTTGTGTGTGTGTTTGAACAAGAGAGATAGGGGAAAGTGTATTTGTGTGTGTGTGATAACCTAAATAAATACAGCCTTCAGTTTTGTATTTGTCTGTGTGTCTCTGTTAAACCGCTGTGAGAGAGGAGAAAACAGAGAAAATGGAGAAAACTGAGAACACTGGTGGACCTTCCTGCTCAGGCTGCCAAAGTTACTCCAGGAGAGCTTCAGCGACTCATCCAGGAGGTCACAGAAGAACCCAGAACAACATCTAAAGCTCTGCAGGCTTCACTTGCCTCAGCTAAGGTCAGAGTTCATGACTGAGCAATAAAAAAGAGGCTGCTGTAAACGGATCTATGGGAGAGCTTTCCACATTACTGCTCTCCTTCAGAGGAGTTTCACACAATGATGTGTTAGAAACAGAAACAAAGAACATGTTTGTTTATCTCTGGAGAGCAGCTGTATTCTGAGCCAACTGATCAAATAAATTGATCTTCAAGAAAAGGAGTATTTGAATGGATTTTTGAGCACATGCCCCCGCAGTTAACTGGCAGGTGTGCCTCCCTCAGCACAGTAAGACTACAGAGGGAGAGTAAAGGGAGAAACCTGCCCGGCTACAGCAGGTAGACTGAACCTGTGTGTGAATTCAGCTTTTATATTTCATGTTTACTCTCAAACAGCAGCAAGTCTGCAGCTCAAATAAAAACTGTGATGTTTCAGCTGAAAATCAGCTGGAAGCTCCACGTTTCAGTCACAGCAGGTTTCCAGTGTGATCTGATCCTCTGCTGGGAGGATATGTTCATTATGTGCAGCTTATTTTCCCACTGAAACCACTGACTGAGGCTCCACTGTGTGTCATCACGGGAGTGTGTGTGTGTATGTGTGTGTCAGTTTGGTGATTCAGATTCAATGTTGTCATAATTTGGATGCAGGGACAATCTTGTTGTTCATCCGTCCTTTGACAGCTGGTGTTTTTGTCCTGCTGGATGGCGTGCCACCCTCCTCATCATCAAAGAAGGCTGGTGGGCGAGACGACTCTTCCATGTGGCACATTGTAGTGTGTTACACTGTTACTAGTATCAGATACATAGGACCACTGAACACTGACCTGACATCGAGCATTCCTGGATAGAAAAACACACATTGGAACACCATCAGTCATGGATCAGCCTCCGCAGACCTCAGCATTACTGAAGCAGTGTGGGAGCATCCTGACAGAGAAACATCCGAAGAAGAACTCTGGATGACCTTTAAGAAGTCTGCAGAACTGTTCCTGAAGGCTGCCTCAGAGTCCTCAGATTTCTATGGGTTTAAGGTAGCCAGTTTTCTATAGACTACCCTACAGCTTATTGAAGTAAGAGAATTTGTTTTTACAGTTTTGAATAATTGGTGGAAAATTTATCAAATTAGGGCCACTGTTGTTTTAGTTAGACAAGTTTTAAAAAGCAAAGTCCCAGCTGAAGTGAAGTAATTTGGTACTTGTCTAAAACTTTTTGTTGTATTGCACTTTTCAAAACACAGTTACAGAGTGCTTCACAATTTAAATAAAAGTCACATATTAAAGATAAGTATAAATGTTTGAACATACAGACATGTAATCACTCATAGGGTCAGACATCAATTCCAACATACTTACATGCAAATAGCTGTAAACTATGAAGTGAAATCCAGGCTGGGGCATTTCTTTCTCTGGGTACTCCTGTGCCAGCTGCCATAGGGCAACAGGCAGGGTAGACCCTGTAGAGTTCAGCAACCTGTTGCAGGGTTAACACAAAGAGACAGACAACCAGTCACATGTCTGTGGACTGTGTAAGGACACTGGAGCACCCTGCCACGCCTGCTTTCATCAAACAGGAAGTTGAACAGGTGGAAGATCAGCAGCACTTTCACATTAACATCTCTCAGAAATCACTTGGTTGACTGAATATGGAAGCAGCTGTGTTTCTAATACACCACATTCATGTTTTATTCATAGTAGAATCACCCTGTAGATACTGACCACTTTCTAACTAACATTGAGCTCCCAGTGAAGCAGCAACATTCAGCTTGTTAGAGGCAACACAAATGTCTCCATCCAAGCTCATGTTGTGCTTTGTTGTCCTCTCAGTCTCCCAGGTGGAGGTGGATTCAGGGGTGGAGTCTGTCTTGCTGCCCTTCAAAACCACAGTTCGCCTGCCTAAAGATGCTACAGTGGAGTGGGAGGATGGTGATAATGATCGGGCCCATGTGTATCAGAACGGCTCTGACCAGCCTGAAGAACAGAGCCAGTTTTACAGAGACCGAACAAAGATGAATGAAGACCTGCTGAGAACTGGAGACCTCAGTCTGACCCTGAAATACCCCACAGATGGAGACAACTTCACCTACATCTGCACTGTCTACAACAGGGAGGGAGACATCCTGCTGGGGAAACAAGTGAGGCTGATAGTCAAAGGTCAGTGTTTTAGATACAGGTCAAAGGTCAGCTGTCATGTACGAGTTAATGGTCTAAAATCTTTTATTTTGGATCTATTTTCAGTTCCTTCAAATGATCTAAATTCTTTGATAGTTTTCTCTAAAAGCCAAAACTGTGAGATGGAGCAACTGTGAACAAAACGATTAAAAATGGACTTTCAATGATCCTAAATTCAAACTAAAATCCTCTGCCATGATTTTAGTTTGGGTCAAACAAAGTTTAGTTTAGGTCTATGCCAGGGTGCTGGAAAGGAGGGTCCGTTCGCTAGTTGAACCACAAGTTTAAGGATCTCAGGGTTATGTTCACAAGAGATGAGAGCGGGAGATTGACAGACGAATTAGGGCTGCATTTGCCGTGATACAGACTGAGGTTCTGGGAATGTCCTACTGGGAAGAGGCCCTGGAGCAGACTCAGGCCACGCTGGAGAGATTATATCTCTCAGCTGGCCTGGAAACAGCTCAGTGTCCCCCTGAATGAGCAGGAGGAGGTGGCTGGTGAGAAGGAGGTCTGGGATTCTCTGCTTAGGCTGCTGCTGGATGGATGATGTTCACTGAGTCCAAATCAATCTTAATGTAAGAACTGAATGAGAAACGCTGACATCCTCTGAGCTATTAGGGCTGCTCTATTATAGTAAAGTGTTCTGGGTCGTTCCACTGTAGCCCCTGGGTACAGAGCTGGAAATGATGCATAAACCTTCAAAGTGTTGTTGTTCCTCCATTTAGGCTCAGAGTGGTTTGATGTTTGAGGGGCAGTGATGGGAAATAAAAAAATATTTATAAAGTTTGTATAAAATGTAGGGAGTATAAGTAAAAAGTCAGAACATTAAATACTGCAGTAAAGTACAGATACCTGAAAATTCTGCTTAAGTACAACAATGAAGTATTTGTACTTTGTCACCTACCTGTGTAAAACGGTAATGACTGGATGTGACAGTTTTATGATGACAGTGTTATGATTTTTTAGAGTGTAAAGGTTTTACACCCATAATCAGTGAGATTTCTGGTTCTTTGTGGAAGCACAAATGATCCTAACATTGTAACAATGTCAACATTAATAACTACCACCATCTGCAGAGCTGTCAGAACTTTAAGCTTCATAGAGGTCACTGTAAATGTTTGGACACAAACTGGAAAATAATTGGTGTTTAAAATGAAGGAGGAGCCAGCAGCCCCTCATCCATGGCTGCACAACCTGTGATGGACAGCCAGCACTGCTGCCAACTGTACTGACTGTCCTAAAAGTCGCTATTTGATGTCATCACCTGATTTGCATAATTGGTCTTTTGCATGTATTTGTAATCGGGGCTGTTGGAGAGACAAAAAGTGAAGAAAAAACACCCTAAAAATGTTTACAACGACAAATGAACTTCATGAAAAAAAATCTTTGCTTTTAATGCTTTGCCTGGACTCAAAGTACATAAATTAATTTTGTCCCATATTGTTTGATTAAATCTAGTAAATCCACCGGGTGCATCATGAGGAACTTCTGGTACAAATCAAATTCTGCTGTGGAGTTGCAGTATAGCAGTACCCTCTTGCTTGCAGCCAAGTACTCTTTGGGGTCCAGGCGTTGCCAAAGTGTATGAATGAATGTAGCACGAAGGCTGTATGTACACAAAACACAGCGACAGTGGAGGATTTCAGGTTTCCAGTCTATCTCCAAAACTTTCCAAAAGTCATCGACGCCACTGGAAAAAGTGGCTAAATTTGTTGCTACTTGCTTTTTGAAAAAATAGTCATTAGGGGGGTCTGAAAAGTTGCTAAATCTAGCGACAAAGTCACTAAGTTGGCAACACTGGCCGCCAGCAACGCGTGGCTAATCCAAGTAAGATACATCGTGACAGTGGAGTAATCGATCCACCATTATACCAAACACAGCACGCTCCAAATTCAAAGATGGCTGAGGACAGTGGACATGGTGGAGCTACCAGTTCAGGTATAACTTTAAATAGTAAATTTTTTCTCAGTGTATGTATATTGAAGAAAAGCACTGGATACATGCGTCACCTGAGCTGGTAGCTCCACCCTGTCCACTGTCCTCAGCCATCTTTGAATTTGGAGCATGCTGTGTTTGGTATAATGGCGGATTGATTAGTCCGCCCTGTGACGTCATTTCAACACTTTTCTACTCGTACCCACAAACTTGAATTTGTGTCCACACAGAGGGGAGGAGTTCATAGTTGAAGAAATTAGAGTTGTTTTCACAAGACTTTGCACTCACAGCTTTTAGATTTGTACTCACATAAAAACAAACCTAATCTGCACAGTTTCTCAAATACAAATACGAATGTTAGAATAATGCACACCTCTTTTTGACAGTTATCTTACTCCATATGTAAGCAGACTCGTCTCCATCTGAAGTGCAGCTGATGCTGGTGGTGTTGTCTGCAAACTTAACAATGGTGTTGGAGCTCTGTGATGTCATAGAGTCATGGGGTATTTGGGGCGTGGCCACAGCAAAGGTGTGAACATTGTGACATGGGTGTCACTGTTTTGATCAGGGTGACGTACAGAATGTTTGTACTAAATTTCTGAGAAACTAAATGTTTTTCTCTCCATGTAAATATTTGTTTCATTGTGTAGGAGCTTGTTGCTAACAAGGACATGACTTTACTAACGTGGAACCAGAACCTCAATGAAGCACAAAAACCAACACTCTGAGTGTCTAATGAAGTGATGTGTTTGTGGTTGGTGTTAATCTGCTCCTAAACTTCACTGAGTGACCTTAAAAAGTCTTCAAAGGTCTTAAATGTGAGTTTGCTGAAGCTGCAGGAACCCTGCTTTGATCCTCAAACACATCAGGAGCAGCTGCTCCATCACAAACACCACAGAAGAAGAACAACACTGGATCAGGTTAAAGGTCAGCAGCTGTTTTTAATCTGCATTGATGTCACAGGGACAGTGCATGTTCATGGACATCAATGTAAACATTGAAAGTTGCCAGATTGGAGCCAAACTGCTCATTTCCATCTGTAGTCCCTGAGAGGGTCACATGACTCTATCCAATATCCCAAAGACACACAGACACACAAGAAAAGCAGCAGAGACACAAAGACAAATGGCAACAATCCATCATAGTGAGTTAAAGTGATCACAGGTCTGCTTTGTTGGAGATGAGCCTTCAAAGTGGAACATGTGACCACTGAAGGCCACGCCCCTCTGATCATGTGATCATGTTGTGCTCCTCCTCCTCAGAGCATCCACCTGTGCTTCCTCTCCTCTCTCCTCCACCTGTTCCAGTGAGGGAACGTCCTCCACGATGGAAAGTGCTGAGAGTTTCCTCCAGAGTGAGACCTCTGTCACAGTTCAGAGGATCTACAGCAGCAGAGACCTTCATGGAAACTAAAAGACTCAAACACACAACAACAACATCACACTGACTCCACTCTGACATCACTGATCAATAATCAAAGAACAAACAGATCAAACTGATTGATCAGCCATCAGAGGAGTCGGATCAATGGAGCTGCTTCTGTTCCCAATGATCCCTGTTTGATCCTGGAATTGAGCTCTCCCTGCAGAGGAGACACAAGACAGTCAGAGACACACACACACACACACACACACACACACACACACACACACACACACACACACACACACACACACACACACACACACACACACACACACGCCTACCTTTGACTTTGAGCAGCACTGATTTCCATCTGATGATGTGTCCGTTCCTCCTGACCTCACAGATGTATCTCCCACTGTCTCTCTCTGTGGGCTGATCCAGGGTCAGACTGAGGTCTCCAGTTCTCAGCAGGTCTTCATTCATCTTCGTTCGGTCTCTGTAATCCTGGTGCTGTTCTTCAGGCTGGTCAGAGCCGTTCTGATACACATGGACTTTTGTGTCTTTTATTACCTTCCACTCCACTTCAGCATCTTCAGGCAGGTTTCCTGTGGTTTTGAAGGGCAGCTGAACAGACTCCGCCCCCTCTTCCACCTCCACCTGACAGGCTGAGAGGACAAAAAACACAACATGAGCTGTACAAAGTCTGATCATGTGACTCCTGTTGTGCATAGTGATGGAATGGCACCTCCTTTATCAGGTGTAGTAATAATTACTGTTTGGAATGGTTGGAGGCTCAACTAGTGGAACTTAGAAAATGTGCACACTGCACAGTTTCTGCACATGTGCCTGATGAACTACTACAGTCCTTAGTTTTTGGAACCCCGGCTGAGTGGGTACTAAAAAAGTACCTGGTACCTGGACCTAATGGAAGACCCTACAAACCAAGCTGAGTTGAGTGGCATGGAGCTGAGTAGGTACTAATGGAAACACGGCTAACAGACAGTTTGTCTCTACCTGCAGGGCTTCCTTCCTGCTGTCAGTCACAGACAGATCAACAGGTTGTGGATAAAAAGCAGATTCCTTCAGCAGAGGATCCATATCACACTGGAAGCATGTGTTCGGGAAAAGAATCCATGAAAATGTTTGAAACCATCTCAGACTCTGATGTGGATCTACCTGGTTTCACCCTCAAACGCTCGCACAGAGACGCTGAAGCCAGTGGCAAGAAAAAAGGTGGAGGTCTGGCTTTATTTGTGGAGCAGAGATGGTGCAATCCTGCACACATCACTGTCAAGGAGATGATGTGTTGTCCTGGTGTTGAGTTGTTGCCTGTTATGGCCATACCAAGATAATTCAGTCCTATCATAACAATACTGTAGACTCCACCCGAGGCAACAGGCGGAGCTCCATGTGACGTCTCCATGAAACTGTTACTAGGATACAGACTGGATGAAAGCTGGCTCTGGACCTCGAGCCAGGCTGGACACGCTGGGAGAGGTGGTGGAAAAATGCACACTAAAGACATCAGAAGCCATCAACACACACTTTATAACATCTTCATGGAACAAAGATCATCAGTACTGACAAACTGCTCCCTCCATGCACACAGTATCATTGTTTCTCTTAGTCTTAAGCTGGACTCGGATCCTCCTGAGACATTTTTATATTTCAGTCATAATAACCAAGAGGACAGTTTGTGCAGGGTGGAGAAAATCTGATGCATCATCCAGTTCATTCAGGATCAGCTCCAACCTGCAGTTTGTTTGCTGCCTCCATCCACCTTGGTTCAATTTGCTCTTCTTAAAGTTGGAGCTCTTAACAGTCAGGCTGTGATTCTCAACGAGCTGATGTTTTTAACAGAAATGAAATCTGGAGAGGGCTGTGTGAATTCTGACCCCCACATATTCAATTCAGTTTTATTGATATAGCACCAAATCACAACAAACTTGATTGTTTTAGTCAATCCAGAGAAAGAGGGTGGGGTGGAAGTTTGGTTCAAATTCTCCCCTGTAAAGGTGGATGAAGGGTGTGAAACACCTCCAGCTGTGCAGGTATCTGCCACCCTCCTGACACTGCATCAGAGCTGAACTCTCAGATTTTTGATTCTCCTGTGTGATCACATCATTTTAACATCCACGTTGGGACTTTGGGCGTCTTTGAGAATCCTTTGTGTTAGATTTGAATTTTCCCATTGAACTTTTCTCTGGATGGTTTCTTTAGATTTTCAGGGTTTAATTTCACATCTAAATCTGTTCCTGGATCAGTTTGGTTCCTATTTTCTTCGTCTCTGTTTGTGTCACTCAGTCGTGTTCTGTGGTCTCACTTCCTGTTTTTTACTCACCCACTGACAGGGGAAGGTGGGTCATGTTCTCAGCTGTGTGTGTTTTTTGTTTGTTAACAAAATGACTCAAAGAGTTTTGAACCAAAATTGATAAAACTTTGTAGAAACATTCCCTCGGGGCCCAAGAAAATATGATTTCATTTTCAAGGTCAAAGGTCAAGGTAAAAAAAAAAAGCCTCCTCACTGGCAAAGTTTTAAAATTCATATCTCTGTGAGTTTTTCATCTATTGCAGTGAAATTCTGTCCTCAGGTATAAACTGTGACTGTTGATAATTAATTTTAAATTAAAATGCTACAATAATGCAAAGTGACCTACAGACCCCACACATGGTTGGAGGATGGAGTCCTGACTCCTGCAGTCTGCATCCTTGAGCAAGGCACTGAACCCTCAGTTTCCCCTGAAGCACTGAGAGTGTGAGTGTGTGTGACTGTTAAACAGCAGTGAGGCTGTGCGCCAGGGTGGCTCAGCGGATGAGCAGGCGCCCACATATGCTGCCTGGTGGTGCAGAGGGCGCAGGTTTGTGTCCCGACCTGTTGCCATTTACTGCGTGTCTTCCCCACCTCTCTGCTCCTGATTTCCTGTCTCTCTACACTGCTGACAGTCACATAAAGTTGTAAAAAGCCCAAAAAAAAAGCCCTCAGGCGCAGATAAAATCCTTCTATGAATGAATGAGACTTGTAGTGAGAAAGTGCTTTGAGTGCTCAGCTGAGCAGAAAGCTGCTATATAATTATAATATATAAGTAGCAGTGCATTTACCATTGCTCCTCCATGACCCACCTTCATCCCTATAAGAATCATTACAGTAATCAAACTATTCTGTGAGTCTAAATCCTCTGTCCTACCACAGTGAAGTGGATGTGCAGCCCTGGTATCATCATATCACCTTCACACTGACAATATTAAATATCTAGGCATCAATAACCCAGCTGTCAGAGCCGTTCAGTCCTCTACTTCAACCAGTGCAGGATGAGCTAAGCTGCTGGACCAGCCTCCTCCTCTCCCTCTGTCAAAGAGCAGCAGTCACTAAAATGTCACTTTGATGTAAAATCAGCTTTTTACTCGCAGTGATCCTCAATCATCCCAACAACTCCTGCTTCAAACCTCTCAGCACGGTCAGAGTCCTGCTGGACAAATAACAGTCCACGTATTAAACTCACAACTTTACAGAAGTCAAAGTCCCGGGGCGATTAGAAACCCCAAACTCTGAACTGTATCATCTAAAATACTCCTGTTTAGCACACACCGTGGTGTTCAGTGGACTATAAAGACAGCCCATGAATCCATGGCTCAACAGCAGTTTAACAGGAAAGTGGGAAAATCTGGAAGCATCTGAGCTGAGAATAAAACATCAGAAGAAGAAATGGAGCACGAGTCAGAGTCCAGGAAGTCCTCAGTGGGAAAAAGACAAACAATGCTCCAAACCTTTGACTCTGAGCAGCAGTGATTTGGCTCTGAGGATGTTTCTGTTCCTCCAGACTTTACAGCTGAAACTTCCACTGTCCCAGTCTGTGGGCTGTTCCAGGGTCAGACTGAGGTCTCCGCTTCTCAGCAGGTCTTCACTCATCTTCGTCCGGCCTCTGTAGGCCCGGTACTGTTCTTCAGGCTGGTCAGAGCCCTGCTGATACATGTGCACTGTCCTGGATTTCCCATCCTTCCACACCACCTTACAGTCTTCAGGCAGGTGTTGTGTGGTGTTGAAGGGCAGCTGCACAGACTTCACCTCTGAATCCGCCTCCACTTGTGGGACTGAAGGACAACAAAGCATGATGTAAGATATGATGTTATAATGCTGAGATGAGCGTTCCACTTTGTCATCAATGGTCCTAAATGCAAATGTGGAACTAGAAGGGCACTTCCACTTTTCTTCTTTTACATTAAATGTTGGCTCAGGCTGATGTGATTCATTCTTACTATGAAGAAATACACGTGCACTGTTAGAGAACCAAACTGACATTTACAACAAACCACCAACACAAACAGCTGTGTACAGAAATGAGGAAGTGTGTCTACAATTGTGATAATTTATACACAAAGAAAAATGACTGTATGCTTGTAAGAGCAGCAAATTAGAGGCTCAAGAACGAGAAGATGAGGCAGAGAGTGAAAAACTAACCAAATTAATCCAGTGTGAGCTCAGGTTTCACACTGATAAATAAAATACAGTTATTGGATGAAGCTGACTGAGACTGAACCTCCATCTTGATGACCTCTGACCTTTGACCTGTATCTACAGCACTGACCTCTGACATTAAGCTCTACTTGTTTCTCCATCAGGATCTTTCCCTCACTGCTGCAGATGGTGCAGGTGTAGGTGGTTGTCTTTGTGGGGTGTTTCAGGGTCAGACTGAGGTCTCCAGGTTTCAGAAGGTTTCTCTTCATCTTCGTTCGTCCTCTGTAAAAGTCGTGCTGTTCTTCAGGCCGGTCAGAGCCGCTCTGATACATGTGGACCTTCCTGTTGTCTCTGTCCTTCCACTCCACTTTAGCATCTTTGGATAACCAAACTGTGGATTTGCAGGGCAGCTGGACAGACTCCCCCCCTGAGTCCACCTCCACCTGGTAACCTGAGAGAACAACAAAGCACGACATGATGACATCATCAGCAGGTCTGATGGTCACATGACCTCCCTGTCCCCTCCTCCTAGTCTCAGATTGTGTGTCAGTTTGTTCCTGATGTGTTCCTGACTCGTTCTTTGGTAACTAGTCACAGCGTCCTGTAAAGAGCTGCAGACATGTTGATGAAGAGCAGAAGAACAGACACACTGAGCCTCCACAGTCTCACACACATCAGCACAGGAACCATGAAGATCTCATGTGTCTGCTCTGAACATCTGAAGCTCTCCACCACATGACTGAGCACAACTCAAGGAGGAACATTTACTGAAGCTGCTGCCACACTTCCTGTCAGCACATGTTTCCATGGCAGCCTGCTGTTTGCCACCACAGAAGAAGAACAGCTGTGTGTCAGATCAGTGCAGTGAAGTTTGTGTGAGCAACAGTCAAGGAGCCCCCAGAGGACACCTGTTAACCATCGGCATTATGGGTAGTGTGGTAGCAGAGACTCACCTGACATGAAATGCTCCCAGAAATGAAATAAAAGACCCACAAAAACCACAACAAGAAGAACCAGGAGAAGCATCAGAGCTTTGGCCCAGGATGGAAACAGTTCTGTGGAGAAACATAAAGAACAACATGACCTTTGACCTCTGACTGAATGTAATAAATAAATTTGATGATAGTCCTATACTTCAATCAAAGAGTTGACATGGTTAAAATCTGAGTGATGTGAGATGGATCTACAGCAGGTGTTTGTTGCTGACCTTTGACCTGCAGCTGTACATCTGTCAGTCTTTGTTCATCTCCAAGGTCTCCAGCAGAGCAGGTGTAGGTGCCGCTGTCAGACAGTTGGAGGTCGGTCAGCTTCAGGCTGAGGTCTCCAGTCTCCAGAGCGTCAGTCTTCATGGATGTTCGGCCGCTGTAACGCTCGTTCTGATCTTTCAGCTCGTCTCCTTGCAGCTGACGCTGGTGGACGGTTGAAGGACTGAGGTCGGAGCGGCTCCACACCACTGTGGGGTCACTCAGTGTTAAAGTGTCAAACTGACAGGGCAGGATGAAAGAGTCCCCCTCATACAGCTCCACAGCTGAGGCATGCTGGGAAACTGAGGACACACAGACAGAGACTCCATCATGTGCTGCTTTGAGGTAAAGATCAAGTTTAGACACATTTACAGAAACAGAACGACAAACATTACAAACCTTTTCAGAACTCACACAGATTAAAAAAACAGGACTTCAGAAAAGAGGCAACTGAGGAATTACAACAGTTCAAACATGATGAGATGATGATGGACTTTCAAGGTCTTCTTGAGATTAAAAAATGTGTCATATTTACAATATTTCTTCACTGAAGGACCTTAGTGATCTGTGTCCAAACAAAGCTCAGAGTCAAAGGTCACACCAGACTGTGAGTGGAAGTCCTGATGGAGGACAGATGTTCAAGGTCTTTAACATCAGAGAGACAGATCATCAGAGTTCAGACTGCATGTGTGTTACTGTCCATCAGTGCAACATACAGCTGTGTATCATCCACATAATAGTGGAAATGAACACAGTATTTAGATTATCTGAGCAAATGGAAGAAGATAGAAAGTAAAATGGGACTAAGAACAGATCCCTGAGGAACTCCACGTGAGAGGGAGGCTGAGGATGAGGAGAATCCTCCCATTCAAACAGAGAAGGATCTGTCTGATAAGGAGGAGCGAAACCAGGAAAGATATCAAGGTTTCATGGTGAACCACATCAGATCCAGAAGAATTAGAAGAGATCAGAGCCCAGAGTCTGATGTTTCCATTCCTCCAGACTTTACAGAGTCAGCAGCAACAATAAATCATTGATCACTTTGATCAGAGTTGTTTCTGTGCTGCAGGGAGAAAAAACAGAAAGATTTCTTAAGATGTTACTGCTGTTCATATGTAGGATTCACTGAGATGCAGAAGATTTCTCTGATGATTTAGATAAAAACAGTTTGAAACTGTTTTGAGATGAGCTCAGACAGGAGGGTCCAGGAGGGGGGCTTACTACCTGAACTAAAACCCTCAGCTCTTCTGCACTGTTTTTATACCTCTGCTGTGATCACTGAGCAATGGAACACATGGTATTTCAGATTTCTGACCTTCAAAGGGGTGTTGTCATCAAGGACAGAGGTACACAATCTATTGAAATGATCTCACAGTTCACTGAGAGCTCCCTGAGATCACTGGGTCACAATTGTGTGATTAGCTGTTTGACTGGATCTCTACCAAGTCTGCAGTTCATCAGTCTCTCCCATGATAACGTTCACTGTTCTCGCTGTGTTCACCTCTCACTTGCCTGCTGGGCTCCCAATCTTCACCTGGATGCCTCTGTTGATGCAGAGTCCTCCTGTGGTTCATCATGGATGAACAAGCAGTTTTTATGTTCTCAGCCTGTCTGTACTGCCCCATCCTTCCTACTCAACCCATCAACAGGTTCTTCACCACACAGCTGCTGAGCTCCTATAGCTCCACCAGGGTTTCACTGCTTCCTGGACATCACTCGCCATGCCCATCAGATAAACATCCATTGCGAAATCTGAGGGAGATTTCACGATGGCAACCCCAAACCTGGTCTTCAACTCATCATGCCCCAAGAACCTCCATATGGAAAGTTGTCCACAGTGTCTGAACCAACCTAGCAGGTTAAGTAACCTCACAGATGTTGGCTTCAGAGTATTGTACCTCATCATAAGATGCAGATCCCAGCAGATCCACCCTTCCCTTTGTATCTGAAGTCCTTCAGGAAATAGTTCCATCTCAGGTTCATGCTCACTTGTCTAGCAACAACCTTTATGAACAGTTCTGGTCTGGTTTCCACCCTGTTCATAGTACAGAAACAGCCTTGGTAAAAATCACCAATGACCACCTCGTGGCAGCTGACTGTGGTCTATTAATCATTCTGATCCTCCACGATCTGAATGGAGCCTTCGACACCACATCCCAGAATATCCTTCTTGAGAGATTAGCTTTTATTGGAATCACTGACACGCCCTTAAACTGGTTTAAATCTTATCTCTCCAGCCACCGTCAGCTCATTCAACACAACTTCAATTCCAACCCATTTCCTGTTACTACTGGTGTCCCCAGGGATCTGTCCTGCAACCTCTTCTATTTATTATTTATCTACTTCCTCTTGGTCATATCGTCAATAAATTTAATATAAGTTTCCATTATTATTATTATTATGCTGATCACAACAAGCTCTACCTACCAATCAAACCCACCTGCATGCTCCCACCCACCAACTCTCTGTGTTTGACTCCATCAAAGCAAATCTTGGAGGCAACACAGATCAAACTGAGGATCTCATCATCTCAGTATAACATCTTCTCCCTCCCTCAGGTCAAGAGTCTGAGTTTCATCCCTGACAGCACTGATATGGTCTTTTTTGGTGATGTCGCCCTGCTGAACAGCAGCAGTGATGGTCGATGTATTTCCGGGTAACACGGAACATAAATGCATGGTTTAAATACACCAATCACGGAGCTCCATCTGTGATCTTACAGCAGAGGGTTGATCGCATTTCTCTACATGACCTCCCTGTGTGTGCTGCTCTGTGTTTGTCACTGATTTCAATCAATGATCAGAGCCTGCTGAGCCTGCTAGCAGACAGAAGAGGGCCCTCCTGCTGATCTGTATGGGACACACACACACACACACACACACACACACAGAGCAGCTGATTTTTTTGAGTTATCTTACCGTGCATGAGGATCACAAACACCACAAACATCTTCATGTTCATCTGTCAGCAGCTCCCACTGTGATCCTCGGCAGACACTCTCACAATGCTCAGACTGTGAACCACAGCAGCTTTTTCGTCCTGCAGGATCACAGACCAATGAAGTAGGTGTGTCACTCTGTACAGAACAAAGACCAAAGGTCTCCTACCATGTGAAGACAAACACTTTGACCTCTGAACTCAGTGATACGTGCCTCTTCAGATTCAATCTGTTAGTTCAGCTTCTTCTTACATGACAGCCAAAACATTCAGAGTTATTTAAGTGAACTGAACCTTTAACTGTGCTCACAGCTGCTCTGCTCACATGTGGCAACCATGAGCGACTCACAAAGTTCAGATTCACAGTTTGTTGAGCGTGTGGAAATCCAGCAGAGATCAGCTCTGAGGAGGTTCAGGCTCCTCACAGTGTGACTGCTGAGTGCACCAGTTCCACACAAAGCTCAGCTTACCGAGCTCAAGGCCGGCTCAGAAGGTCACATGAGGATCATTTACAGCAGAGTGGAGCAAACTTTAGGAAGAAAAACAGGAAACTTTTAAAACTTCAGCTCACTGTGTGTGTGTGTGTGTGTGTGTGTGCGTGTGTGTGTGTGTATGTGTGTGTGTATCCGTGTTTATAGGACTAGGTTGTTGATTTTAATCTTGAGTCATAGCCTTTTATGGCCTGTCACACACTCCTGTAATTTCAGCCTGTATCTCTCTGTGGAGACAATAAACACACCTTTGATTTTCAACAATAAAAACACCTGCACTAATGAACCAACACAGTCTGCAACATGATGTTTGATTAAATACAGAGTGAAGTATAAACAGAGTAAAAGGAGGTGAATGAAAAGGAACACATCATAGACATGCATCATCATCATATTGGGGTGATATGGTACTATGAGGTCTTTGAGATAAGATGGTGCCTGATTGTTCAAGACCTTGTATGTGAGGAGAAGAATTTTAAATTCTATTCTAGATTTAACAGGGAGCCAATGAAGAGAAGCCAATATGGGAGAAATCTGCTCTCTCTTTCTAGTCCCTGTCAGTACTCTAGCTGCAGCATTTTGGATCAGCTGAAGGCTTTTCAGGGAGCTTTTAGGACAGCCTGATAATAATGAATTACAATAGTCCAGCCTAGAAGTAATAAATGCATGAATTAGCTTTTCAGCATCACTCTGAGAAAGGATGTTTCTAAATTTTTCTAAATGCAAAAAAGTGGTCCTACATATTTGTTTAATATGTGCATTGAAGGACATATCCTGGTCAAAAATGACTCCAAGATTTCTCACAGTGTTACTGGAGGCCAAAGTAATGCCATCCAGAGTAAGTATCTGGTTAGACACCATGTTTCTAAGATTTGTGGGGCCGAGTACAAGAACTTCGGTTTTATCTGAATTTAGAAGCAGGAAATTAGAGGTCATCCAGGCCTTAATGTCTTTAAGACATTCCTGCAGTTTAACTAATTGATGTGTGTCATCTGGCTTCATTGATAGGTAAAGCTGGGTATCATCTGCATAACAATGAAAACTGATGCAATGCTTTCTAATAATACTGCCTAAGGGCAGCATGTATAATGTAAATAAAATTGGTCCTAGCACAGAACCCTGTGGAACTCCATAATGAACCTTAGTGTGTGAAGAAGACTCCCCATTTACATGAACAAATTGGAGTCTATGAGATAAATATGATTCAAACCACTGCAGTGCAGTACCTTTAATACCTATAGCATGCTCTAATCTCTGTAATAAAATGTTATGGTCAACAGTATCAAAAGCTGCACTGAGGTCCAACAGGACAAGAACAGAGATGAGTCCACTGTCAGAGGCTCTAAGAAGATCATTTGTAACCTTCACTAATGCTGTTTCTGTACTGTGATGAATTCTGAAACCTGACTGAAGCTCTTCAAATAAACCGTTCCTCTGCAGATGATCAGTTAGCTGTTTTACAACTACTCTTTCAAGAGTCTTTGAGAGAAAAGGAAGGTTGGAGATTGGCCTATAATTAGCTAAGACAGCTGGGTCAGTGATGGCTTTTTAAGTAGCTGTTTAATTACAGCCACCTTGAAGGTCTGTGGTACATACCCAACTAATAACGACTGATTGATCATTTTTAAGATAGAAGCATAATTATTGTTTTAAAGACCAAAACTGACTAAATTTGTATGTTTATACAAAGGCTGAAATGTACTTGTGCATATTTTTTTATATTTGTGCACCAACCTCTGAATCTGTCATCAAACTGCACAGATGTAAACACGACTGTTTGTTTACTCCAGTCTTTACTTCGTAACACATGCACACAGGTTATTATTTGATCATTTACACACAAACATTACTGTTTATAGCAAAAACTGCTGGAACAACAAAAGCAACAGCAGAGAGGTGAAATAGAAGTGACCTGAAGGAACTGTTTTATGTGCTTATCTCAGCTCTACAATGAAGAACAAAAGAGAAAAAGCAAAATGATGCAGGCTGTCAGCACTGAGTTTAGAACAAAGATCTCAGCAGAGGTTAAGAAACTCCTGAGGAGCAGAAACTGGACTTTGGACTTCAACTCAGCTTCAATCTGAGATAATCAAAGATATGAAAGTTTGTGATGTCAAAGAAATCAAAGTAAAACCAGAAACAACCCAAATAACTAAACATGACACAGACACACACTGAGGAGGCAACAATGACAACAAACTCCCAACAGAAACCACAACGTGAGAATATCACAAACTGAAACGAGTCCCAGGAAAATAAACCCAAAATCCCAAACTTCAATAAAACAGAAACAGCATTCAGTAATAAAGCTCAGAAACATCACCAACCCCAGCGACCATGACAGACTCACAACTGTGTCATTATTAGCTCTTCAGGTCAAAGCTGGAGCTGAGTTTGGTCTCTGCTCAGGATCAGTTCATATTCATGAAAATCCTTCAATGAAAAGAAATCATTGGAAATACATTCATATAATTGTTGAAATGAAATAAACTGTTGTCTGATTGGACTCCAAAGAGGCCACAGCAGAGCTCAGTCCCATAGTTCTAGCTCTTCAGTGAGCAGCAGCACTCTGCTGTTGTCTGTGGACACACTAAACACATCAAACACACTCCTGTTTGTCCTCAGTGTGTCTGCAGCACCTCTGAGAGTTCATTTAACGTTCCTCAGAAGCTGTTCAGTCCATCCAAACACTCTGCAGCGCTGACAGCCACTTCAGCTCATTCATGGATTTTGGTTCATCCATAAGCCAAGGAAGGAGAGGATGGTGTGGGTTTAAATAGAAAGAGAGAAAAAGAGTGAAGGTCACATGGTGATCCTGTGATCCTGTGATCCTCGTCTGTCGCTGAAGCCTTTTCCTGGATGTGAAGCATGAGGGAGTGAAGGAGCATTGAGGAGAAGAAGAGGCTCAGAGAGTCTGACTGCTCTCACACTGAATGCTTCATGCTGTGGATGTTGTTGATGAGGGTCTGCTGTGCTCACACTGCAGAGTCATGAAGATGGAGCACAGAAACATCATCTGAGATACTTCAGCCATCAGCTCTTCCTGCAGGCTGGATGACAACATCTCTTCATCACTGAGGTGCAGTTTAAATGAGAAAGCAGAATATGAGCTGTAAATGAAATTAACTCATCTGTTCTCCTTCTGCAGCAGCAGCTCCTCACATGTTTCTGTCTCTGTGGATGATGCAGAACAGGAAGTGTTTGTACAGCAGATGAAGGCAGGTGAGTGTGGATGTGGACGGCCACTTCATCACCTGTTGAGGAGCTTCACACATGACTCAGCCACATTTCCTAGAACAGAACAGTGAGATCAGCAAATCCACATGAAACTTTCAGGGCTCAAAGACACACTTTATCTCTGTTAGAAGCTGACATCAGATCAGTTTGACACCTGCTCTTTGAGGGAATGTTGGACTGAGATCTTCTCACTGAAGTGCATCTTATTAGTTGGCTATGTACCACAGACCTTCAAGGTGGCTGTAATTAAACCTCTACTTAAAAAGCCATCACTGACCCAGCTGCCTTAGCTAATTATAGGCCAATCTCCAACCTTCCTTTTCTCTCAAAGATTCTTGAAAGAGTAGTTGTAAAACAGCTAACTGATCATCTGCAGAGGAACGGTTTATTTGAAGAGTTTCAGTCAGAATTCAGAATTCATCACAGTACAGAAACAGCATTAGTGAAGGTTACAAATGATCTTCTTACAGCCTCTGACAGTGGACTCATCTCTGTTCTTGTCCTGTTGGACCTCAGTGCAGCTTTGATACTGTTGACCATAACATTTTATTACAGAGATTAGAGCATGCTATAGGTATTAAAGGTACTGCACTGCAGTGGTTTGAATCATATTTATCTCATAGACTCCAATTTGTTCATGTAAATGGGGAGTCTTCTTCACACACTAAGGTTAATTATGGAGTTCCACAGGGTTCTGTGCTAGGACCAATTTTATTTACATTATACATGCTTCCCTTAGGCAGTATTATTAGAAAGCACTGCATCAATTTTCATTGTTATGCAGATGATACTCAGCTTTACCTCTCAATGAAGCCAGACGACACATCAATTAGTTAAACTGCAGGAATGTCTTAAAGACATTAAGGCCTGGATGACCTCTAATTTCCTGCTTCTAAACTCAGATAAAACTGAAATTCTTGTTCTCGGCCCCACAAATCTTAGAAACATGGTGTCTAACCAGATACTTACTCTGGATGGCATTACTTTGGCCTCCAGTAACACTGTGAGAAGTCTTGGAGTCATTTTTGACCACGATATGTCCTTCAATGCACATATTAAACAAATATGTAGGACCGCTTTTTTGCATTTGCGCAATATTTCTAAAATTAGAAACATCCTTTCTCAGAGTGATGCTGAAAAGCTAATTCATGCATTTATTACTTCTAGGGTGGACTATTGTAATTCATTATTATTAGGCTGTCCTAAAAGCTCCCTGAAAAGCCTTCAGCTGATTCAAAATGCTGCAGCTAGAGTACTGACAGGGACTAGAAAGAGGGAGCAGATTTCTCCCATATTGGCTTCTCTTCATTGGCTCCCTGTTAAATCTAGAATAGAATTTAAAATTCTTCTCCTCACATACAAGGTCTTGAATAATCAGGCACCATCTTATCTCAAAGACGTCATAGTCCCATATCACCCCAACAGAGCACTTTGCTCTCAGACTGCTGGCTTACTTGTGGTTCCTCGGATACTTAAGAGTAGAATGGGAGGCAGAGCCTTCAGCTTTCAGGCGCCTCTTCTGTGGAACCAGCTTCCAGCTTGGATTCGGGAGACAGACACCCTCTCTCTTTTTAAGATTAGGCTTAAAACTTTCCTTTATGATAAAGCTTATCTGTCTGAGCTGCTTCACTGTCACACCGCTGTAAGAGCTCTGAGGTCATCGAACCAGCTGCTCTTACAGAGGCCTAAAACTAGACTAAAACAGAGAGGTGATCGAGCTTTTGCAGCAGCAGCACCAAAGCTATGGAACGATCTACCTCTCCATATCCGCACAGCTCAGACGATACACACATTTAAATCTCTATTAAAAACACATTTCTTTTCCTTGGCATTTGGCTGCAGTGCTACCTCCTTTTAGATGATTGTTTTATGGTATTTTATGGTACTTGTTTTAACGTTTTAATTTTTAATTTTCTTATGTTATTATTGTTCTTAATGTTTTTATTTATTTATTTTTATTTTATTATTTTATTTATTTATTTATATATTTTTATTTTTATTTAGTATAGTCCTTGGGGTTACAGATCTTGTACAGCACTTTGGTCAACGTCGTTGTTTTAAATGTGCTTTATAAATAAACTTGACTTGACTTGACTTTACTTGACTTATAGTTAGGGCTGGATCAGGTGACCCTGAACCATCCCTTAGTTATGCTGCTATAGGCCTAGTCTGCTGGGGGGTTCACATAATGCACTGTTTCTTCTCATTCACCTTATTTACTTTTTTTATACTCCACTCTGCATTTAATCATTAATTGTTATTAATCTCTGTCTCTCTTCCACAGCATGTCTTTCTCTCCCCTCAGCCCAACCGGTCTCAGCAGATGACTGCCCCTCCCTGAGCCTGGTTCTGCTGGAGGTTTCTTCCTGTTAAAAGGGAGTTTTTCCTTCCCACTGTCACCAAGTGCTGCTCATAGGGGGTCGTTTTGACTGTTGGGTTTTCTCTGTATTATTGTAGGGTCTTTACCCACAATACAAAGCGCCTTGAGGCGACAGTTTGTTGTGATTTGGCGCTATATAAATAAAATTGAATTGAATTGAATTAAAGCTCACATGGAGCCAGAAGAGATGGAAGCATGACTCCACATGATGAGAGCATGAACACTCAGAGATGTTCAGTTATTAGGATGAAGCAGCAGAGTCTGAAATGACACATTTCTGCTACATCATGTTGCTTAGAGAGAAAAACAAAGTTTGCTTTGAAGCTTTCTGTCATGGTCCTCGACCTTCGCTCCAGTGTTTGGAGTTTATTGTTGGTGTTGCAGTTTTGGAGTATTTGGGCTGTGTTAGCGTTTTGTGGGTTTTCCTCAGTGTGCCTGTCTCTCTGTGTGTAGTCTGTCTCTGTTTCCTTGTTTACACACTTCCTGTCTCATTTTGATTTCACGTGCATTGTGTTCAGTTTGCTTCCTCTTGTCTTGTGTTATTTTGTCCAGCTGTTACCTCTCCTTACCCTGTGTGTGAATTGCCTCAGTGTCTCTCTGCTCTTTGTTGTGTCGTCCCCTCATGGTGTTGTGTGTCCCTGTTCCTGGTTTTGCATTAACTTCTGGTTTCTGGACTATCTGCAAAGCTCTGCTCTTGGAGGATTTTGTAGTTAGTCCATCCTCTCAGCAATAAACCTTAAGTCTTTGCCTGTCTGCCAAGTCCAGTGTTTGGGTCCGAGCTCTGCCAGCTCTGACAGCCAGGACAAACATCTGTAAAATCCTGTGAGAGCCATTCATCGAATTTTAACCTTTGATTTTTGTTTCCAGCTGTTTTGAAACCAGAAACATCTGTAAAGACGGAATCTTCTTGTCTTTAACTTTCACTCTCAGCTGGGAACATCTGGATCCCAACATCCTGAAAGAAAATCCAAACACAGCCCCAAAATCCTGAAAAGCTGCAGCTCGGACAGAACGGAGGCTCAGCCACACTTTGTTCCATGGAAGAATTAATCCCTCCAGGATCAATGAAGTATCTATAATATATACTGTGGGTGGCAGTGGTGCAGTGGGTAGGTGCTCACCTCACTATTGTAGGTAGCATGGAATTGTAAAGCGTCTTTGAGTACCGTGAAAAGTGCTGTGTAAGTCTAAGGCATCATTATTATTATTATATATAAATATAAAGGAGAGGGGCTCCACTTTGTGACCATGAATAACAGAGCAGATATCTGCTGTCTCCCTCTGAGGCTCTCCTGCATGTTGTTCTCCAGCTGCTGCAGGATCTGCTCACATAGGATCTCTGCTTTGGAAAAAGGTCAAAGGTGAGATCACTGTGGTCACAAGGTAAGCTTAAAATGTGCCTTTATACCAGTCTATTATATACAGTATGTTACTACTATACTATACTATACTGTACATATGGAGAGTATACATTGATTACACAATTTTGCCGTCAGTGGGATATCTGTACATGTGACCTCTGACCTCTGAGTGAGTGCAGCACAGACTGTAAACAAGGACAAACTGCTGCTCATTTTCCTGCTTTATTTACAGCAGGAATTCATTGTGGTTATCAAAATACTGATAAATCAATGTTGTGAAAAAACTGTTAATATGCTTAAAACCACTAAATGTCTGATTTTAGCAAACACTGATACACAGCATGATGTGTGTTAATGCAGCCTGATGTTCATCTGAAATGATCTCAAAACTCAATGACTGAACATCTTCACATCCAGCATGTAGTTTATAATCAATGAGAAATCAGAGCCATGTCAAAATGTACTTTTTATTACTTCATAGATGGAATTACTCACACAGATCATTTTTAATATGGGTTCCAAAACAAATACAGCACCAAACAAAGGTTTGGACACCAAACCTTTGTTTGGTGCTGTACATAAAACACAGTCAGGGTTGAAAGGTCATTAGAATAACGGCAGAGGTGGCAAAAGTACTGACATTCTGTACTTAAGTAGAAGTACAAGTACTTGTGTTAAAAAATACTTTGGTAAAAGTTGAAGTACTGGTTCAACTTCTTTACTTAAGTAAAAGTAAAAAAGTACAGGCTCTGAAATGTACTCAAAGTAAGAAAGTAAAGTAGCTCTTTGGAGGACGTTTCTACCTGCTATTTTTCTGTTAGCTAACTGAACCTCATTAATTGTATATTATTGCAATAATATAAAAGGTATTAGGTACTAAACTGCAGTATTTTCATACAATCTTTGAATTACACAAAGTCAGCATACTTCAGTTTGTTTTGCAGTCCTTCCCTTTAAATCTAACCTCTCTTCTTCCTCTCCTGTCCTCTTTCTCCATCTCTGAGTGAACTTCTCTCTCTTTGCTCTCCCTGAAATACAGCAGCTCTGCTTTTAGCTAGCTGTGTGACAACTGCCACACACTTTGTGTGTTGCAGATATTTGTTGAGCATTTAGAAACGTTGCATTTACCTGCCACACGTTACTCCCTTCATGCTCGCTCCTCTTCAGTACCGTGCTAAGCTGTTTATGTCCTGCGAGCACACTTACGGACTCAGTCCGGCCCGCTGTAACTCCTGATTATAGCGCTATGAATGATAAATGATTAAATGGGCTTGTGTATTTAATCCCCTTGTACGCGATAAGTCCGGTGATGGAGCATACGCCAGTACGATTGTCTCCTTTATGTTATTATTCCTCCGTTTAGACTCAGATCGTTGATGTTTGACGGAAATGCAAACTTTTCTCAGACGTGTTAAACCTAAAGTAACGAGTCTGTTTTCAAAATGTAAGAAGTAGAAAGTACAGATACTTGTGTAAAAATGCAGGGAGTAAAAGTAAAAAGTACTCAGAAAAATAAATACTCAAGTAAAGTACAGATACCTGAAAAATGTACTTAAGTACGGTAACGAAGTATTTGTACTTCGTTACTTTCCCACCTCTGAATAACGGTCACTATATATGTTATGAAGTCTTATTGTACACATGAACAATCCAGGCCTTCGCACTTTTAATGCTAATAATAACGGAGCAGACCCCGGCCCCATCATCTCTGCAGAGGCACCATCCTGACCTGCTGCATCACGGTGTGGGGCGGCGCCTCGCAGCATCTTCCTGCAGGATCTTCCAGCGTGTTGTGAGAGCAGCTGAGAAGATCATCATGCCTGTGTGTACACCATCACTTTATCCAGATAGAAGCGACTTCTGTTTTTCTGTTAGACCTAATATCACTATAAAGACTGTTATCTGTTATGGATGCATCTCATTAGCTTATTTTTAGTATAGCTTACTTAGATCTAACTAGATTTTTGTGTAAACTGTACATAATCAGATTTAGATTCACGTTTACACCATTGCACCACAAGTCTGAAAGTAATATACAGTGGTTAAGGACATTTTTCAATTTTCAATTTTTCACTCTTTGTTTCTTTGCATCCATTTGCTACAATCAAAAAGTTCATCCTGCCCTCAGCTGATAGAGGAGTCGGATCAATGGAGCTGCTTCTGTTCCTGATGATCCCTGTTTGATCCTGGACCTGAGCTCTCCTGCAGAGGAGACACAAGACAGTCACACACACATACACGCACGCACGCACGTGCACACACACACACACACACACACACACACACACACACACACACACACACACACACACACACACACAAACAACCTTTGACTGTGAGCAGCACTGTTTTCCCTCTCCAAATCTTTCCATAGACTCCACATCTGTATTCTCCACTGTCTCTCTCTGTGGGCTGGTTCAGGGTCAGACTGAGGTCTCCAGTTTTCAGAGGATCTTCATTCATCTTTGTTCGGTCTCTATAATCCTGGTGCTGTTTGTCAGGTTGGTCAGAGCCATCCTTAGATACATGGACTATCTCTTTGGGTTATAGCGTACCCACTCCACTTTAGCATCTTCAGGCAGGTTTTCTGAGGTTTATTAAAGGACAGCTGGATAGACTCCCTCCCTCCTCCACCTCCACCTGGACAATCTGAAAGAACAACAAACAACATGAGCGTATGTTAGCTGTGTCCAAATTTAGGGGCTGCGTCCTTCGAAGGCCGCATTGTAGGCTGATTACATTGAGCGAGGCGATGAAGGCTGTCCAAAATTTGAAGACTACTTCAAATGCGGTCGACGAATACATCCTTTTCTTGAATTGTAGGATGGTTCCAGTGTATATTCATGGCCTACCATATCCCATGATTCATTGCACATCATTGCTATAGAGAACGCCTGACTCCCGGCACATCCTTTTCAACTGCCCCACTGGAAGTTAACGCAGATATAACTCACTCGGCTGATCTCTAACAGTTGATGTTTGGTTAATTTCAGTGTTTCATTTGTTCCTGAGCAAATCAAAGATGAATGAGCTCAGCATCTTTCAAACTCTTGGTATTTTATACATTTAGACTGATTTGGACTCAACTAACAAAACTGTTGATTTGCTCCAAACTAAAATCATGTCAGAGGATTTTATTTTAAAAATTATGATCATTTTTAATCATCTTCTGTTCATTTAAATGCACAGTTGCTCGCCTTACATTTTTGGCTTTTAGAGAAAAATATCAAAGAATTTGATTATTGAAGGAACTAAAAAATAGATTCAAACTAAAAACTTTATAGAATAAACTCCTACATGACCTCTGACCTTTGACTGTATCTACAGCACTGACCCTTGACTTTCAGTCTCATTTCTTTCCTCATCAGGGTGTTTCCCTCCATGCTGCAGACAGTGCAAGTGTAGATATTTGTGTCTTCATTTGTGGGTATTTCAGGTCAGACTGAGGTCTCCAGTTTTCAGCAGGTCTTCGTTCATCTTTGTTTCGGTCTCTGTAAAACGGGTATTGGTTCTTCAAGCTGGTCAGAGCCGTTCTGATACAGGTGGACCTTCCTACAGTATCTGCTCTTCCACTCCACTTTAACATCTTCAGGCAGGTGAACTGTGGTTTTGCAGACCAGCTGGACAGACTCCACCCCTGAATCACCTCCACCTGGGGGACTGAGAGGACAACCAAAGCACAACATGAGCTGGATGGAGACATTTGTGTTGCCTCTAACACGCTGAATGTTGCTGCTTCACTGGGAGCTCACTGTTAGATAGAAAGTGTTCAGTGTGAAGAGGAGACGCAGCAGAAAGATGAAGACTGACAGGAAGAAAGCAGTGAACAGATTGTTGGAGCTGCTGTTAGTGGGACAGGACTTTATTCAGTCTGTGAGGAGCAGATTGGACTTGATGAAGCAGAGAAACATGAGTGTTTCTCAGTGCTGTAGCTCAGCCTGTAGAACATCTGAACAAGTTAAAAGGTTAAATGCAACCTAGCACCAAGTGTTTTTTTTATAAGAATTAAAAAAAAAATCTAATAACATATTTTGACAATATTATAACAACATTTTAGGGGTCATAGGAAAATATCAGGGGGCCTAAAGCCCTCCTGAAACAGCTCTGTTGATATTTATGATTTTGCAAATTTCCTTCATAAAACGTAATAAGCTAAGTGACACTTTACAGTTTCTGTTATGCTAACATATTTTACTTGAGTGTACATTTGATTGTATTTTTGTGTTATTCAGGCTGTACTGTGGATTCACCTTCAGTCATCTCAGACCAGGCCAGCATCTCGTCACAACCTCCTGAGCCTCATTGGCACTCAGTCCAAAAACAGTGGGAGGACCCTTCACAACAAGATCATCAGTACTGCACCACGTCCCACAGAAAAGACGTCCAGGACAAGATGATGAATGTGATGAAGTTGCATGTTTTATTCTTCAAAATGATGCAGATGCTTTGCTGTACACTGGTATAGCCTTAGAAACATTTAACACTCGTGTCAACACTGGAAGGATATGATAGCAATGAATTTACAATACCTGTATGAGATCAAGTCCTAATGACACTGAAATTAAAGACTAACCATGTAATAAGTGACCTAAGCCACCAGTTTCACATACAGTCATGGCTGAAAATGTTGGCACCCCAGAAAATCTTCCAGAAAATGATTGCAGTCATACATGTTTTGTTATGCACATGTTCATTTCCTTTGTGTGAATTGGAAAAACACAAAAAAAGAGGGAAAAAACCCCAAACCCATATAATTTCATGCTAAACTGCAAAAATGGGCTGGACAGAATTGTTGGCACCTTTCAAAATTTTGGGTAAAAACTTTTTTTCAAGCATTTGATGCTCGTTTAAACTCACCTGTGGCAGTAACAGGTGCGGGCAATATAAAAATCACATCTGAAACCAGATAAAAAGGAAAGAAGTTGACTTAGTCTTTGCATTGTGTGTCTGTGTGTGCCACACTAAACATGGAGAACAGAAAGAGGAGAAGAGAACTGTCTGAAGACTTGAGAACCAAAATTGTAGAAAAATATCAACAATCTCCCCGGTTACAAGTCCATCTCCATAGATCTGGATGTTCCTTTGTCCACGGTGTGCAACATAATCAAGAAGTCTATAGCCCACAGCACTGTAGCTAACCTCCCTGGACATGGACGGAAGAGAAAAACAGATGAAAGGGTGCAGCACAGGATAGTCCGGATGGTGGATAAACAGCCCCAATCAAGTTCTAAAGAACTTCAAGCTGTCCTGCAGGCTCAGGATGCATCAGTGTCAGCGTAAACTATCCATCGACATTTGAATGAAAGGAAACGCTGTGGCAAGACACCCAGGAGGACCCCACTGCTGACACAGAGGCATAAAAAATCTAGACTGCAGTTTTCCAAAATGTTCGCAAATGGGCCAAAATCCTCCTGGGACAATGTCTTGTGGACAGATGAGACCAAGATAGAGCTTTTTGGTAAAGCACATCATTCTACATCATTATGGGTTGTTTTGCTGCCTCTGGCACTGGATTGTTTGACTGGCTTGCATGGCATCATGAAATCTGAAGGATTCTGGGGCACAATGTAGGGCCCAGTGTTAGAAAGCTGGGTTTGCATCTAAGGTCATGGGTCTCCCAAACATACTTCAAAAAGCACACACAGATCACATCCAAGTCGCATATATTTGGAAAGGCGAACAACCGCGCAAAAAAAACAAAACATTGAATTTCACAAAAAAATCGGAATTGGGTCACTTCAGGCTGCAGCGTGAATGTAGCCTAAGAGACCTGGACAAGTTTGCAAAGAAGCGTGGTCCAAAATTCCAGCTGATAGGTGTAAGAAGCTTGTTGACGGTTATAGGAAGTGATTGATTCCAGTTATTTTTTCCAAAGGGTGTGCAAACGAATATTAAGTTGAGAGTGCCAGTAATTTTTCTGGCCCATTTTGGACTTTTGCATAGAATTATATGAGTTTTGGATTTTTTTTTTCTGTTTTTTGTGTTTTTCCAACACACACAAAGGAAATAAACATGTGCATAACAAAAAGCACAAAAATTGTGTATTCTTGACATTTTCTTGTCTTGGAAGATTGCAAATATATAGAACTATTTGCAACATTTTATGTCATCAGTTTGTCATTAATTTCCCACCATTTGTTTAAATTATGTACATTTTGTTGTGACAATAACGTTGGCTTGTTTGTTCAGCATTACTTTATCAATTTTATTGCTTTGAAGGTAATTATACACCTCGGTGCTCTTATACTTTCGTGATTCCTCGCCATCAACACCTTCGGAAAAAAACAAGGTAATTGATAATGTAGATGTAGCTGACTTTGGGCCATAATTTCACATCATTTACACAAGTGGCAGGTGAGGCACTGTTACTGAATTGTCCTCGCTGCTTTTAAAACATGCCAGCAATGTATCCACCTCCGATGTGGTCCCATTTACGGCAGGTAAAAGAAACTACACTGTTGAAATTTTTAAATAAACAGCAAATGTGTAACCTTGCACCTTTAAACTTTTTCCACGCCTCCATTGCTCTCTGCGTGTTCGTGTGTTGTGCTTGCTGTGCTGAGAATTTCAGCTGTTATTTTTTTTCTCTACTTTAGCTCCCAGAATGGATTGCTATAACCACAGTGTGCTAGCAAGTGCTGCCATTAGCACTAGCGATGTTTCGGTACCAGAAGGACCACACAGGGGAAAAACTGCAGTACGGAAGTTAAAATATGCAGATGCACTGTTAATACGAAAAAAGTATTTCTTATCCGATTACTCAAGTAACTGATGGAATAATCGATAGAATACTCAATTACTAAAATAATCAATAGTTGCAGCCCTGATGAAGTTTGCAGCATACCATAAGCCAATGCATCACCTTCTCACATAGGAGCAACAGGATTCAGGTGATAGAGCGATTGTTAATACACTGAAGCGCTGAAGAAGATAAATTAATTTAAATTTAATCACTTTGTAAATTGTTTGTCTGAGCTGACAGACTGAATCAGCATCACGATGGCCTCTGACCTCTGACCAGTGTCTGCACCACTGACCTCTAACAGTGAGCAGCACTTCCTTTGTCATCAGGATAATTGCCCTTGTGTTGTAGATGGTGCAGGTGTAGGTGTTTGTGTCTCCATCTGTGGGGTGTTTCAGGGTCAGACTGAGGTCTCCAGGTTTCAGTAGATCTTCATTCATCTTCGTTCGTCCTCTGTAATCCTGGTCCTGTTCTTCAGGCCGGTCAGAGCCCTTCTGATACACGTGGACCTTCCTGTTGTTATTGTCCTTCCACTCCACTTTAGCTTCTTTCAGCAGGTGAACTATGGTTTTGCAAGGCAGCTGGACAGACTCCACTCCTGAGTCCACCTCCACCTTGTAAACTGAGAGGACAACAAAGCACAACATGATAACATCATCAGCAGGTCTGATGGTCACATGACCTCCCTGTCCCCTCCTCCTAGTCTCAGATTGTGTGTCAGTTTGTTCCTGATGTGTTCCTGACTCGTTCTTTGGTAACTAGTCACAGCGTCCTGTAAAGAGCTGCAGACATGTTGATGAAGAGCAGAAGAACAGACACACTGAGCCTCCACAGTCTCACACACGCACACAGGAACCATGAAGATCTCAAGTGTCTGCTCTGAACATCTGAAGCTCTCCACCACATGACTGAGCACAACTCAAGGAGGAACATTTACTGAAGCTGCTGCAACACTTCCTGTCAGCACATGTTTTCATGGCAGCCTGCTGTTTACCACCACAGAAGAAGAACAGCTGTGTGTCAGATCAGTGCAGTGAAGCACACACACTGTTTAGTAAAGTCATGTTGTGGAGCTGTTTCACTGATCAGTGACTGAGTCTGAAGGAGGAAGTTTCTCTTCAGCTCTCTGTATCAGCTGTTTGAACTCTGAACTCTTTCAGCTTCTGGAACAAGTTTGTGTGAGCGACAGTCAAGAAGCCCCCAGAGGACACCTGCTAACCATCGGCATTATGGGTAGTGTAGGAGGAGAGACTCACCTGACATGAAAAAGTGCCAAAAATAAAATAAAAAACCTCCAGAAACCACAAGAAGAACCAGAAGAACCAGGAGAGCTTTGACCCAGGATGGAAATGATTCTGTGGAGAAACATAAAAACAGCATGACCTTTGAACTCTGACCTAAATCTACAGCACTGATCTCTATATTCAATTCTGTTACACTGACCTCTGACCTGCAGCACTACTTTCTGTCTCAGGATGTCTTTGTCCCTGTAGATGGTGCAGATGTATCCTCCTGTGTCTCTCTGTGTGGGCTGTTTCAGGGTCAGACTGAGGTCTCCAGTTCTCAGCAGGTCTTCATTCATCTTCGTTCGGTTTCTGTAAAAACCGTCCTGGTTCTTAAGTTGGTCACGGCTGTAATCGTACATGGACCATCATGATTCTGGGTCAGAGCGAGTCCACTCCACCCTGGTGTCCTCGGGCAGGTCAGGTGTTGTTTTGCAGGGCAGGATGACAGACTCTGAGCCTTCCTTCACCTTCACCTCCACCTGCTGGTCTGAGAGGACAATAAACCACAATATGAGCTGTAGAAACAGCAGCAGGCACACTGATGGGAACTGGAGCCCAGCTGAGGATCTACATTACTGACCTGTGACCTCTGACCCTGTTAGAATAAAAACATGGACTCTGACAGACTTCTATAAAACCATCCTGACAGTTTGATGTTACTGGCTGACAGAAAACCATCAACTGTAAATAAATCCACAGATATGTGTGTGTGCTGAGCCTCCCTGAGTGCAGCACACACACCTCTGTGCATGTGCAGCACAGTGGAAATAACAGAGGAACTCCTATGAAGCATGGGGTTAGGATGATTTTATGTCAAGTTTTGCATGCTTTTGGTTTTTTTTGTGTGATATAGGCCACACCCATGTGGGAGTGTAGGTCTCACTCTACTCCAGCTGCCAGGCATTTGGAGTTGAGTGCTAGAATTAAGTGGTGTGGGTTTGGGCCCTCTAGAAAGGGAGAAGAAAGGAGGAGCGCTGGGCATGGGAGAGACAGGAAGTAAGAGGATTGTATGAACACAGGAGTGGCTGCTCAAAATGGAGTTGGATTGGAAATCTGAGTTGAGAAAAACCCCTTTTTTAAGGAAGCTCATTTTTACCTAGCCTGGTTGATTCTAAGTCTTTTTAAAGGGGTCTAGTTTTACTGAGAAGAGGATTCATCTTGTGTTTTAACAAAGAACAGGACTGGGAACTGCTAAGGAGAGCCTGCATGTAAAGGGAGCTGCAGGAGGAAAAAGTCCACTGTTCCATTAGGAGGTGGCCACCCTGATGAAAGCACTCAAGACCTGGAGAGGAAAAGATTGAGCTGCAGTCCCAGGATTTCATGTGGAACCCCACTCC